>NC_066583.1:363603209-364216542 GCF_024323335.1 Lathyrus oleraceus
AATGAGCCTCAATCTCAGACTTCTTCAGATGAAGAGCTTCAGCTATAAGATGAGATCTGGGGATCTCCTCCAATCCACTAAAAGGCACCTTGTCAAAAACAGGTAATCCCAAGAGGTGGGAATACTCCACTAATGTAGGCATAAGCTGATAATCGGGAAAAGTGAAGCAACGGTAGAGAGGGTCATAGAACTGAACCAACACACTCAAGAGCCCTTCAACCACATCAGTAGATAACACAGATAGAAGTTTCCCATGACGTTGCTTAAAGTCCAAGGGATCTAATACAAAAGATGACAACTTCCTTAGCTCTTTCAAATCAGGACATCTGAAACTGTACTTCTTAGTGTTCCTTCGTCCACAGTCCATGGTCTGAAAATATTTGCAAAGAAGACCTTTGTTCCTTAAAGTTATTTTTTGTGTGATGAATGTTATGATGCGCATGAATGAATGAATGCAATAATCACAAATAAGGGATCACACACAAGGCAAACAAAGGTCAAGGGATGAATCACGTCATTGTCAAGATCAATCATCAATTTTGGTGGATTATGGTTTTCACCTTATCAACACCCAAGTTCCATTGATATTGACAAAGGGTTTGTTGTGAGTCACGAGCATGGAGTTAGGTTAAGAACCATCCCAAAGGAGTGTACTAAGAATAAAACCTGTAGATCATGTTCTAAAAATTTCCCAAAGTCTTAATTCCATCTATCGAATACTATAGGTTAGGATGACTGACTCATCAACCCATAATATTCTCAAGAGAAACTCGTCTGAGTGTAGTATCGTGTAACAACTGTTATCAAGTATACACTTGAACAGTCTTCGAACTACATCCTAAATATGGCAAGTTGGGTTAAATGTTCTACGTTCCTCAGCTTCTCGGACCCTAAATCAGAGAAAGTAATGCCTAACCACAAATAACTTGTGTGACATCAATAGCTCCAAAAGGGTATCCACTTAGTAGATGGGTCTCAAGTCAACTTGTTAAGGACTACTCCACACAAGTCGAGCATGACTATAACATCCTCCTATCTTAATTGTACTTAAGTTCGGTTTAGAACTTATCTCACCACTCCGAGATCACCAAGCATAACAAGCAGATTATATCACACAAAACAAGTATACAAACATCAAATATACAATTATATACATATAAAAAAGTAGGCTAAACCCACTGGGGACTACTCCCCAGCAGAGTCGCCACTTAATTTTTGTAGCGGTAAATTCATGACCATTAAGCTATGGATAAACTTAACATCAATAAAACCAGAGTCGCCACCACACTTTTATTGTTTCCAAAGGAAAAGAGAAAAGTACAAACAAAACCCAAAGAAAAGAAGTTTTCAAATAAAAACTAATAAAATGTCAAAGATTACAGGTAAGGGGGTTGGTTACACAGATGGAAGGTGTTAGCACCCAAAGAGTCCTAGGTACTCCAAGGGAGCCCTTTTTTATGTGTGTATGTGTTTTTGGTATAAAAGATGTTTGAAACAAATAGAATGTGGGGATGAGAAAAAGAATTCATTTATTATATTTTTATGTTTGACAAGACCTTCGACTTGTGCCTACGTACCAAATAAAAATGAGGGATCAAAACCTCGTAGTTCGTGGTAATAATTTCAAAATGAGTGGATTGATTTTAACAAAAGTTTAAATTTAAAAGATACACAAAGGGCCCAAAAGTTTGAATGAGTGTTAGTTTTTTTTGTCTTTTGAAATTTTAAGTCAATATGATTAGATTCATTTACAAGTTTGATTGAGAAAAGAGTTTAAAAATGCAATGGCATAAGGCCAAAGTTTCTAATTTGCAATAAGGTCTAAGTTTAGAAATCACAAGCAAAGAAGTTTTTGAAAGGGGGAGAGATTTGAAATTTAAGAAGTGGTAGGAGATTTGAAATTTAAGAAGTGGTAGCAGAAATTTAAAAGTTAAAAGTTGAAAAGATCTGACCAATGGGATGCGATCTAATAGACAAGAATGTCATATAGAAACTCACTTTCCCTTTGGACTTTAAATCAAGCAATATCAATAAGCAAGTAGCAATATGAAGAGCAAGGCATCAAATAATGATAGCCACATCCAAGCAAGCAACTTCATAGTCTTCTTCTTTTTATGTATCAAATGACATACTCATTGATTGGCTCAGAATAAGGCATTAGACACAGTTGTATCAAGACCATGTAGCAGATGAATTCATGTGGATCCCAATACTTGCATCAAATGAAAGGTCAAATCACAATAACTTGGTTTCAGAAATGTTGGCATTGGCCAAGTCCTTTTGCATAGGGAATGTTGCCTAGTTGTAAGTCCAAGAGTTTAGATCAAATCCAACAGTCCACACAAACATTTTTAAGGGTTTTTGTTGTTTATTAAGTATTTTAAGGTCGTAAGACCACAAACACAAGCAAAATACATAAACAAATGTATACAATCACAATATATGGCTCAAATGAGCAAAGTGAAAATGTCATAAACATAAACAAGTTAAATGATATGTAAATGACAAATGAAATGGTAAATGGCTTGAATTTAAATTGCATAAAGTAAATGACTTGAAATAAAAAGCAAGAATAATAAAAGT
This sequence comes from Lathyrus oleraceus, assembly GCF_024323335.1. Classification (NCBI taxonomy): domain Eukaryota; kingdom Viridiplantae; phylum Streptophyta; class Magnoliopsida; order Fabales; family Fabaceae; genus Lathyrus; species Lathyrus oleraceus. The sequence goes on from NC_066583.1 coordinate 363,605,793, forward strand.
TAGTCACATGTTAGTTGATTAGATGTCAGTGGTGTTTGCTTTTCAATTGATTAAGTCATTCTTTGGAGAACACTCAACCATCTATTCACAAGCATGGATCCTTGAACCAAGACATATTCCAAAGGAAAGAAAAAAGGCCAAATTTTCACACAATAACATGAAATAAGGGAGACTTACAATCTCACTTACTAGAATGTTATGCCTTTGGGTCAAAATTTAGCGCTATGTTAAGCAATCGTAATTGGACTTATGTAGCAGTCACAAATATCTGAGGTCGGGCAATAGGAATTTGGTGTTAATGCATGTTAGATATATGGTATAATGAACCATACTCCTAAAACATACCACACACAAAAATAAAAAAGATCAAAGCATGGACTTATCTCATCCATGCTTGTATTGGTTCATCTAACATAGAGTCATTGATGAACCAATTAGCCTTAGGGTACTGAGATTTCATTGTTCAATGGAAGGGATGGGAAATAATGGGATTGAAGATAAAGAGGAAGGGGAAATGAGACAAAGACAAATTGGTCATGGGAGGACTTTTATCAAATTAAAATCATTCATTCATTTTGGGAGATGAAATGTACATTTCATCAATCTCCTAAATCCAATGATTTTAATCCAACAAAAGTCAAATCAACCTTGACCAAGGCCCAAACACATAGTCAAACTTTACAGGTCAATAAAAATGGCTCAACACAATTTCTATACAATTAATCAATTAAAAATCAAATTAAAATGCATTTAAATCGAATTATGTTTGGTCAAAAACCTAAAACCTCTTCAAAACACTAAATAAATGGCCAAGAGATTTATCCTAGGTCAAACAAGGTCAAAGGACCTTAGACAAAAAAATTCATAATTTTTTAAAAGTCAGAAGTATTTTTAAACAATTAAAAATATGCACAAAAACAATTAAATCATGAAAAATATCAAAATTAATCCAAAAAATAATTTTAATTCATAAAATGAAAGAGGAAAATATTTGAATTTTTTTGGTGAAAGTCTCATATTTTTTTGATTAAAAATGAAATTGATATGAATTAATTAAAATAAAAGGATTAAATGGAAAAATCATAAAAGCAAAAAAACGAGGGTCATCTGATCTCCCTCATTAATTTAGGTGGCAGATCAGATGGCCAGGAGCGCGCATTCCACAAGGTCCTTAGTCAAACGCATTGTAGGCATGGTAATCAGATTGGACGCGTGAGATTAACACATTTCAAACGGATCAGATTACCTGGATTGGTCCATCGCACCACCAGAGCCCTAGCTCCGGTCATCTTCTTCGGTGAGCACCGTCGGTCTGGTCCAAGTATAACTCATTGGAAAATGAAAAGTGAATACACTAATTTGAAGGAAAAATGCTCAAGAGCACGGATCTGGCCTCAATTTTCTCCAATTCCAAGTATATAAAAAGATACAGGGATTTGAATTTTGAGGATCATGAACTGAGTTGCTTCAATTTGACCTCAAAGCAACTCAATCTTCTTTCCTACATTGATAGGACTTCAGACAACCAAAACTCAACAAGAATGGTGAAGAATTGAGGGAGAATCGAAGATATGAAAATTCTGAAAATTCACCTTCAATGGAGCTTCAGATTGGCACGATCTTGCTTTCAATTATGCTTGGCCTTGCTTCAGATGCCTGGTGGAAGTGATTAGGATCAATGAAAGGTATGGACTCTTTGAGTTTCAATCTCAAAACATATGGAGATTTGAAACTCGATTTTCAAAGAAAATCTTCAAGCTTATCCTTCAATGGTGAGGGTTTGGGATTGCAGGTTCAAAGCTTGTGCATGGGGTGCTTAATTTTGAGCAGTGAGGATCTTATTTATAGGCCATGAGATCGATTTCTACACACTTCCAAATTTGGAAATTTTGTGAAATTCTCTTTGCATGCTTGCATGGGCGTGTGACAGGCCCATTAAGTGATGCAATTAGGTCCAAAATTGAGTGTGAGTCATGTTGAAACCATGTTACAAAGCCATGCAATCGTGTGTGAAAAGTGGAAGTGGAAATCATCCAAATGGTTCTTCATGTTGCACCCATGCGCAAGTCCTTCATCCTTTGGCCAAATGAGATGATCTTGGACTTTTTGGAAAGGTGAGATCAAGGGGAACAACTTTCATGTTGAACATTTTTTCATTTGATCAATTGTTGAAGAAACTTGTTGAAGAAGTCACACAAGATACCCAGATGAATTTGGGTTTCCAAGGCAAACAAACTTCAAACTCTTGATGATTTCTTGACCAAAATGATATGTGAAGGACATGATGATCCATATATGATGTCTAGAGACAATTTGAACCAATTCTTGATTGTGCTCCTTGCATTTAGGGTCTCAAACCCTATATATGAACTTGATAGAGCATATGTGAGCATACACACTACCTACAAAAGCAACAAACTATACATTGACATATTTTTGGTATTTTGGTTAGTAAATAATGAAAAACAAATTATGATGTAATCAAGATGTGCTTGGTGGTCTCTCCCAATGCAAACCCAATGAATGAGGGGTAAGGAGGATGCCAAGGTGTGATCCCAATGCCAATGCATATGATGAAATAGCAGGAGGGATATTATGGTCAAAATTGGGGTCTTACAGGTATGACAACTCTGGTGTATCTTCGAGCATGTGATGCACTCAAGTATTTTTTTCGGCGTGACAGGTTGTTATATTTTTTTTACTTAGTAGTCAAGTCATTTAGGTGTATATAAATAGATACATTGTAATTAAGCTGATATATCATTGAATTGTACAATCCTTATTTCCTTACTTTCTCTTTCTCACCTCACTAAAAGTGCCTCATGCACTAACAAATTAGTATTTAGAGCTCCAGCTAGATTTTTGATCGTGTTTTCAGAATCTTGGGTTGTTAATTAATCACAGCAAAATGAATGGTACTAATGGCATTTCGAATTCTCTTCCAATTATTGATGATAAGAATTGGGTCCGATGGAGAAAAAAAATCCATCCTTATTCGGCTTCCATGAAACCCAAGAAGTGATTCCTAATGTCGTCTCTAAGCTTGTTGAGAATGTGACCAGTGCTCAAAGAGTCGAACACAAGGAGGTAAATAAGAAAGACTGCAAGGTCTTGTATTACGTTCAATCGGCGGTAGATTCGGTGAATTTCGAAAAGATCTCTCATGTTGAATTGGTGAAGGAGGGATGTGATATTCTTATCAAGTAGTATAAAAAGAGGTGAGAAAGTCAAAGTTTTCAAATTGCAGACTTTGCGATGACAATATGAATTATTGTAGATGGGAGAAGACCAAAAGATTGCAGGCTATGTGTCAAAGGTGCATAATCTTGTCCATCTCATGAAGGATTATGGTGAAACCCTAACTGATAAGATGATAGTTGAGAAGGTAATGTGTATGTTAACCTCTCACTTTGATCACACTATCGTAGCTATTCAAGAATATAACAATATCGAAACCATGAAATTGGAATATTTGGTTGGTTCGTTTGAGGCGCATGAGATTAGGATTGTCGAAAAGAAATGGGTTCAACATTCAATACAAGCATTGTAGGCTTAGGCTTGGAAGAAGCATGGTGGTTCCGATAAGTTCAAAGGCAAAGGAGACAAGACCCAGAGTAAGAAGTCTTGGTCGGACCCTCAAAAGAATAAGGACGATGATAGGGATTTTGAATCCTTGAAAAGAGGAGGAGGAAACCCCTATCAGAAAGAGAAAAAAGGTGTCCAATGCTATAACTGTGAAAAGTGGGGTCACTTGGCAAAGTATTGTTGGAACAATAAAGACACGGGAGCGACAAAAGCAAGGAGGAAGGAGTGAAACTTACACGCCAAGATTCAGAATATTTTGAAGATATAATGGTTATGATTGCAGTCACATATGACCATGTCGACTCCAAGATCTGGTTCCTCGACTCGGGCTGCTTGAATCACATGATTGGTCGAAAAGTGTGGTTAGAAAGTTTTGACTCGTCGAAAAAAATAGGGTCAAACTTGATGATAATAGCTCGTTGCAAGCCGAAGGTACCGTCAACATAGTTATTCAAAGGAGAAATGGAGGAAAATCTATTATTAAATATGTTCTCTATGCACCTGGAATGAAGTGGTTATGAAAGATGGAGCCTTGGAATTGTTCGATACTCGAAATAATTTGGTCTTCAAATCTCCTTTGTCGAAGAATAGGACATTTAAGACCATGATCAGTATGACTGAAGTACAATGTCTAAAAACTGTTGTGACGACAAGCATAATTGGTTGTGGCATTTTAGGTTTGGAGGTTTGAACATTCGATCACTCAATTAACTTATCACTCAAGATACGATAAATAGCATACCAAGTTTGGAGGTGTTCTATAAACTCTATGAAGGTTGTCTAGTCAGAAAGCAATCTCAAAAGTCTTTCATTTCGACTATGCCAATGAGATCCACCTACATACTAAAAGTTGTACATTCTGATGTATGTGGCCCTTTTGAAGAGCATGCCATTGGTGGAAATATGTATTTGTTTCATTTATCTATGAGTTTAGTCAAAATCGGTGGATCTATATGATCAAGCAAGAGGACAAAGTATTCAAAATCTTTAAGAGGTTCAAGATGCTTGTCAAAAACCAGAGTGAGAAGAAGATCAAAGTTCTACGAACAGATGGAGGTGGTGAATACAAATCCAATATGTTAGAAGAATTATGTGAAGGACATGGTATTGATCATGAGGTAACTGCTCCTTACACACCTTAACATAATGGAATAGAAGAAAAAAGAAACATGACCATATTAGACATGGCGAGATACATGCTGAAGCAGAAGAATTTTCCAAAATTCTTATGGGGTGAAGTTGTTTCCACTGTTGTTTATATTCTGAAGGTGTTTGACTCGATATGTTACAAGCATGTTCCTTATAATATAAGAAGGAATCTTGACGATTAAAGTGATCTTATGATTCTGGTAGGATATCATAAAATTCGTGCATACAGGATGTTCAATCCAATTAATAAGAAGATTGTGATGAGTCGAGATATTGTGATTAATGAAAATTATGCCTGAGATTGGAATTCTAGTGATGCAATTGACAAGCCATTAATGAACTATGATTTCGACGAAGCAAGTAATGATGTCGAAGTCGAAGATATTGTCGATATTCAATTCAAAGTCGAAGTAGTTACTGACATGCCCGACATAATCAAAGTCGAAGATAGTGTAACAAGTACTAGTCAAAGACCTCAAAGAACTAGATCTCACCCAACAAGACTTCAAGACTACGAATTGACTAGTGATGATGAAGTCACACCAGATGGAGAATTAGTTATTTTTTCTTTACTTGCATGTGTTGAACTAATAAACTATAGAGAAGCCTTAAACGAAAAACAGTGGAAGTCAGCTATGGTCGAAGGGTTACAAGTAATCAAAAGAAACAACACACGGGATTAGTCAAATTGCCAGCAAATCCAAAAGATATCCAAGTGAAGTGGGTTTTCAAGTTGAAGCACAATGTTGATGGGTCGATAGCAAGACATTAGGCGAGATTGATAGATCGAGGTTTACTCTGAAGTATACACACCAGTAGCAAGATTATAGATTGTTCGACTAGCCGTCACCTTGGCATGCTATCAAGGTTGGTCGACATTTAACTTAGATGTGAAATCAACATTTTTGAATGATTTTCTAGATGAAAAGGTATATGTAACACAACCTCCAGGGTTTTTGATTCAGGAGGAAGCAAGGAAAGTACACAAATTGCACAAAGCTCTCTAAGGTATCAAGCAGACACATAGGGCTTGGAACAGAAAGATCGACTCATACTTAGTCGAATTTGGATTCTTCAAATGCAAATCAATATGGTGTCTATGTTCAGGTTGTGGCACAAGATATAACAATTGTCTTCCTATATGTCGATGAATTTCTAGTGACCGGAAATAACTTGGAGAACCTGTCAAAGTTCAAAGAGCTGATGAAGAAGGAATCTGAAATGTCGGATATGGGAAAGTTCTCGTATTTCCTAAGCATGGAGTTTCAAATGTCAAAGCAAGATATGGTGTTATATCAATGAAATTATGCCAAAAAGATACTTGAGAGATTTCAGATGAATGATTCGACTCCTGCATCTTCACTTGTCAAACCAAATTTGAAGTTCACTACAACAAACAAGACCTTAGACAGCGCTTTTTTTAGCCTTAGACAGCGCTTTAAAGCGCTGTCTAAACCTCCGCTGCTAAAGGTTTAGACAGCGCTTTGGCCAAAAGCGCTTTATAAGACCCTCTTATTTTAAATTTTTTAGGTATACCTTAGACAGCGCTTTTGAAAAGCGCTGTCTAAGCCCCACCCCCTTAGACAGCGCTTTGGCCAAAAGCGCTTTCTAAGACCCTCCTATTTTAATTTTTTCCAGGTTTATAAACCAGAATTTCTACCTGTTTTCAACCAGATTTTGACAGACAATTATCACATTTTATATATGCCATTTTGGCCTTTTTTCTACCAATTTTTGGCTAACAAATATATATATATACCAATTCAAACCAATTTTGCCTTAAATGTATCAAAATTTATACAAATTTATGTACACATTTACAAGTCATAACATATACTACAAATGTACACATTAATTACACAAATTTATGAACAAACATTGAGCTTTATCATGAATTGACACCACTCCTCTTTGATTTCGTCCACTTGATCCTTTGTATAAAATGCACACTTGAATTCATCAAAGTACTACATAATAATATAACATATTTTGAATTAATTCCAACTATTTAATTATATGAGATATGTGTAAATATAAAAATAACTCATAAGTTAGAAATACATACATCGGTGGGAATCTTTAATCGGCCCAAAGCAAGAGTATCTCGCATAAACCTCAACATGAAATACCCGCAATCTATTTGATTACGTTGTTGAGGACACTACATATGAAAAAAAAATATGGATTATAAATCCTAAGTTTTATCAAGTGTCATCACTAATATAATAAAAAATGTGGTAATTAAAAATATACCGCCACTTTAATCCATGTAATGGAGTTGGCGCCCCTCCTTGAGGTTTGGATATCTCGTTGGGCCCGAAAAGCTTGTAGGACGCTAATAAAATAAAAATGAAGCAATTAGAACAATTCACATAAACTAAGAAAAATTTTGAACATTCTCACTTACGTGTCAATTAGGACCTTCATATCCGGGTATGTTGTCCAATCATTTCCTAACGAGTCAAGATAATACACAATTTCTCGGATAGGATTGATTGCGAGCAACAACCAATGTCCACTGTAATGATTAGGCAAATGTTAGATGGTAACTTGGAAAATAATTATAATAGATGAATTTAGAATGAAATGCTAACCCGGTATTAAACGGTATAAAAAACAACTTCTCCGCATCTTTATTGTCCATGAGGATCCGAAGAACGTACTCCGTCACGGTATCCGGTCTACTTAAGATTAAACCTAAGTTGACGGTCGCGGGTGCTAAGAATCCGAATGACACGTCCAAACCATTGGGGCGCATCAATTTGTCATACAAAAACCTAATATAAAAACATCATTAACACCTCTTTTGAAACATAAAGTAAACCGGATTAACATAAAGTAAACATCATTAACATAAGTTGTTTAATTAATAAAATAAAGTAGACCGGATTTACCTAATATATGTATTGACAACGGTGACGCTGATTTCTTCATGACTAAAAACTTGCATGAAGTCTTCATTACCAATCATTTGGTCGTAATCAAAGCCGAAAATCCCTACCTCCATATGTACAGTCCGAACACCTCCGGTCGGTATATCGGTCATCTCTAGAAATGTCCTGAGGCACGACCTATACTTGGTGGTAGGTTTTTTCCTAGCTACGGTCTTCTTAGCACCAGAACTTTTTACCCGTGCGGAGGCGTTGCTAACCTCCTTTTTTTGTTGTGCGGAGGCATTGCTAACCTCATTTTCTTGAAGCTACATGTCATATAAATAGTTAGATCAAATTAAGAATGTAACAACTTCCATGAATATATGTCATATAATTGTATATTACCTCTTTTCTTGAAACCGTGGACTCGGTATGCCGTGGAATCGCATTATCTTTTGATTTGGATTTTGTGGGAGTCTATTTAACATAACCAAGGAAAATATGTAAGTAAAATTTTAAGCATAAATTTTAAACTTTGAATATACACATTAAAGTTAACATAAGTTTTAAGCATACCTCATATCCTACGCATATGAGGTTTGTCGGCCATGCAACAAACGAACCTACTGCTTCGTGCACCGTTGTTGCATCCGAATCATCGCTAGGATATGGTAATGCTGCATTCGGCTCAACTGCAATATCAACTGATACCTTCAAACATCCAGCAGGGAGCTCTCTAGTGTGGAGTAATACTCCGCTAACGTTATGCACTTTTCCCTTGCCAACCATCCGATAGTATGGTGACGACAAATACAGCTGACAATGGGAAATGCCCTAAAACCAATAATAACAAGAAATCGTTAATGTGTATATATGCCAAATACATAATTTAAGCAAATAGTTCAATTTAAGACAATTATATGTAATTACCTCTGGAATGTTCGGCTGAAAGGTACAGTTGATACTGTCTTTGTCCGAAGCATCTCTGTATACAGTTAATTACCAACTTTCAACTTTATAGCCGATAGCCTATAGATTATAAGCTCATATAACTAAAATAAACATGTCTAGTAACATTTTTTTCTCACAAGCGTAGTGTTTTTTTACTATCTTATTGACATTTTTTCTATAAACTACTTCAAGTAGTGTTTGAGGTTTTAACTTGTCAACAATAGTGGTTGCAACCAAAGTTTTAAAAAACATTTTTTTACTGCGAAAACAGCGGCAACAAATCAGTATCGATGCCGACATCATTATTATTCACGACAGCAATCAATGTCAACGACCGCCCCGCCATTAGGGTTCCAATGATAAATTTCTTGAATGTGTGATACACAAAAAGGACACAAATTACAAAGTATATACATTATAACTGAAATACATAGTTGCATTTCCAGAAGTTAGAAAGAAAAAATGAATAAATAGGAACAAGTATACCTGAAGGAGAATGAAGAACTCTAGAAGGAAAGGGTGTGGACGGAGAAAACATGGTGTTAGATATTTTTCTCCTTTAATTACAACGATTCCAATGAACAGTAGAAAGGGAAGGAAGTAGATGAGGCTTTGTTTTTCGCACTTTAACGCTCAACCTCAAAAAGATCTACTTTCTGGTATTGAAACCGAATGATTACAATGTATTCTCGTTCGCTGTTAGGGTTCGCTGGAGGGGCTTAATCGCAAGAGGGAAAACAAAAAGAACTGAGAACGAAAATAGAAGTCTGAAATTTAATTTTAATTAGACCTTAGACAGCGCTTTTGTGGAAAGCGCTTTCTAAGATATGCCTTAGACAGCGCTTTCCAAAAGCGCTTTCTAAACCCCCACCTTAGACAGCGCTTTTGGTTTTAATTTTTTTTTTAATTGAAAGACTTTAAATAGCGCTTTCTCAAAAGCGCTGACTAAGGTCTATATTTAAAAGCGCTTTCTAAAAGCGCTGTCTAAGGGGGGGTCTTAGACAGCGCTTTCTAAAAGCGCTGTCTAAGACCCCCCCTTAGACAGCGCTTTCATTATTTTTTTAGAACATTTTCCGTGTTTTATTTTTATTTTAACCTTAGACAGCGCTTTCTTTTAAAAGCGCTGTCTAAGATGCGCTGTTAAAAAACCTTTTTGGCGTAGTGGTTGGAGAAGCATGGAGAGGATTACAAAGTCGATGCACCTTTATTCAAACAAATTGCCGGCTCTCTAAGATATGTGTGCAATAGTCAACATGAAATAAGTTTCTCAGTCAGATTAGTGAGCATATACATGAGTGAACCAAAGGTGTCACACATGAAGCCTGCAAGAAGAATCCTGGGATACTTAAAAGGATCAATAAACTATGGAATTCTATTTCGAAGAGACTCTGAAAGCAAAGAAGTTATGGTTACTTGCTATTCAGATGTTTTCGAAGGAGCACAACTGGTTATTTCTTTCAAGTATTTGGTGCCCCAATCTCACGGTGATCGAGAAAGAAACCTATGGTGGCACTATCGTCATGTGACGCTGGATATATAGTAGGACCCTATGTTGCTTGTCAAGCAATTTGGATCAGATATGTGCTTGATGAACTGAAAGTCAAAGTAAAGAAATCCCTGGTGCTTTAGATCGACAACAAGTCAGCCATCTTGCGAAAAATGCCGTTTTGCATGGAAGGAGTAAGCACATCAAAGTTAGATTTTATTTCTTAAGGGAGAAGGTAAATCAAGGTGAACTTGAAGTAAGACATTGCTCAAGCGAAACACAGTTGGCCGACATTTTCACAAAATGATTGAAGATCGAAAAACTCCGAAATTTGAGAAAGAAATTAAAAATAGTTCAAATCGGCTATAATTAGTATTTGTTTGACAACTTGGATTATAGGGGGTATGTTGAGTTATAATACAATCCAAATTGTGTGTCACTTAAGCCTAAAAGATAATTAGGATTTACGGTTATTATATTTGTTACTTAGTAGTCAAGTCATTTAGGTGCATATAAATAGATATTTTGTAATTCAGTTGATATATCATTTAATAATACAATCTTTATTTTCTTATTCTCTCTTTCTCTTCTCAATAAAAATGTCTCACACACTAACCATCTTCAAACTCTCAATTAAATAAAAATGTAACGAAACGAAACTTATCCTTAAATTTAAAAGAAACTAAATTTTAAAAAGAAACTAAATTTTAAAAACAATATTAAAACAAACTAATTATAATTACAATGTTAGTTAGTTAGTGCATGTGAATTAATTACTTTGAAAAATAAACCTAAGTGCAATTAAATCTTGTCTACATGCATAGGCAGGAATTGGAAATAGTGACAGTAAAGAGTTGGCATTCAAAATGGGAAAAACATATAATATAGAAACTGCCAAAAAATAGTGACAGCCACCCACTGAAGAGGACCACTTCACACACTAACCTACCTCCTTAGCCATTAAGTCATTCAACTTGATGTGGCTATATTTACCCCTTCTAGTGTCTTCTCTCTATTCCTAAATTCCAATTTAGATAGATAGATAGAGTTTTTATTTTATACGTTTTTCTATCCTTCCTTTTCTTTCTTTCTAAATTCTAACCCTTCCACTTCTTTTTCCTTTTCTCATTATACTTCTCCACCTTTGGAAAATTTTAGTTTTATATATTTTTTCTTTCAACCTTCATTTTTCTCAGCTATATCTTTTTCTATTCCTCCTCTTTGCATGATTTGTCTTGCAAGATTTACACAGAAAGAGAGAAACAAGCGAGGATGTTACTGATTTTGCAGAAGAGAAATGAGTATTCCACAGGTGAGTTTATTTATACATAATTATTAATTCTCTTATATTTTATTGAGTAATTATATAACTTAAATTCCTGTTTTTTTATAATATAAACTAATAATTGTATGTAAATCCTATCTTAACCGAAATAAATAATATTGTTAAGTTGGACGTTATCACACTATGTATGTGCAATTTTATAAATTTTAGGGTTCAAACTTTGTTTTTAACTTATACAGAAAAAGAAAATTGGATCTGATGCTGTTATTTATCTTTTACATGTTACATCTGAAGCAGATTATTTAGAGATTCATTCATATACATGTTTATTGATCTATGTTTATGTTTATGCTTATGCAGTTTTAATTTGAAGAATCTTTACAAGTCCAAGTCTTTGGACCACTTCAGGTATCATTTATTAACATCATGTACAGAATCCAAGGGAACCCTCTAATGATGAATCATTTTCTGCATGCTAATTAATTTAAACCTATTTTGAAATTTAGTAACCTTATTCATATAATTTTTTTTTAAAGAAATTACATTTTTCTAAAAACTATTAAAATGTCACTAACACTCCTTCTAATTATACAATAAACATTAACTTCCCTTAAAATTACTTATATTTATGGATATTTTTATTAACAGTCAAAACAGGCAAAAAAAAAAATAGTAGGTATAAAATAAATTTACATACGATTTTTTAATTATTAATAAAATATTTGGTTGGTATATGTTGAATTTAACCATGTTTTTATATATATATTGAAAGGATGTTTCATGTGTGAAGGTGAGAGTGAATGAGTTATGAAGATGATTCCAAATATTAGTGTGGAAGAATGCATGGCAAGAAGGGTTGAATTGGTTGGTATAGTTATAGAAAAGTGTGATGAGACATTTCATGTTGACAGAAGAGAGAGAGCACAACCCGGGAATGGTGAAAAGAGAGTCTTTGCCTTTGTTGGGAGTGTGCTCTCCCTTCTTCTGTCATCATCACATACATCACTCACTAGACTTTCCACCTTTGCCTATATATGCACCATTCTCTCATACTACCAATCTAGGTAATGCCACTCTTTTCTATACTTCATATTGATTGCTTTTTTATGTCCTTTTTTTTATTCAAATGGTGTATATCATCTTTTAATTATGATGTATTTTGTTGATTGAGTGTAGGGACCCCTATATTAAGAATCATAATTAATGCATAATATAGAGGAAACACTTTTTCTTCTAATGCATGAGTAAGCAAACCCTTAATAATCTTACAGGTTTCTCTTTGGAAAATTATAAGTCAAGTATCTACAACTAATTAAAGTTAGTGTATTCTAAAAGTTAGTAGATTACACATAGCTAATTTTATTTGGCTGTAGATAATTTATGAACAATAACTTTTAATTTACTAAATCTTAATTTATGAAATAATACTTTTATTACTTTTTTAATAAGATCATTTATTTTATTACTTTGTCATTTTCATTAATTATGTTTGTATTTATTTTCGAATTTGCCATTTTTCTTTGTAATATTTCTATTTTATTTTTTAATTCTAGTTTTTTTACATTAATAGTATCAAAATTTATCAGATGTATTGTATTTTCGTAATTTATTTATTTTAATTATTTTTTAATTTTAGTGCTCTTATACTAAATTTCAGTCCTTAAGATTGTATTTCTTAATCATCTTTGAACTGTATTCATTTCTGTGTTTTCCAATCAAATTACAAGCCGTGACCTAAATACAAATTTACTCAACTTATCCTAGAATTAGGTAGGAAAATTTGTATATAGTCTTGGCAAAAGTTTAAGTATGCAGTTGCTCATAGATTATAAGTTTTTTAAGTTTGGGGTTGTGGTTATTTTTATTACAAATAAATACTTTGAAATTTTTGGTTAAAAAAGTAAAAGATTGTATCCATAAAAATGATAATATTAAAGGTATATTGGGTAAATCTCTAAATGCGAATTTTTTTTTAAAATAACCATGATTTTGAATTTAAATACGATAATAATCGGGTTTTCAAAATATTTTCCAAAATAACCATGTTTTTTAAGGGATGCGCCGGAGGAGTGGGCGCATCCCTTAAAAATTTCAGGAGCCTTAAAGGCAGGCGTCAAAGGGGCAGGCGCCTTAGTTAGAGCCCCCTTAAGGGAGGCGCCCCTAGAATTGGCGCCCTTGTGTGCCCTTAAGGGAGGCGCCCCTAGGGTTGGCGCCCTTGTGTGCCCTTAAGGGAGGCGCCCCTAGGGTTGGCGCCTTAGCCTCCCACAAAGGGAGGCGCCCCTAAGGCTGGCGCCTGTGTGCCTTTTAATTTTTTTTTTGAATTTTTTTTTAATTATAATTATTTATAGTATATTTTTTTTTAATATTTCATATTAATTATTTAATACGTAATAAATAAAAATAAAAATAAAATGACTTCATTAAATATATAAAAAATGATTACATTAGAATGACCAAAACCCTAATGACCCGCCCGATTATAACGTCCCCCGGTTCCACATCCCGGTGCGTTAGGTTGTCTCCGAGGTCTCCCACGATTTTCTTGAGGTGTTTGTGGTCTTTGGGTGCTGACCTGATCGAGCGATGGCTGGTTGGAAGGTCCGGCAGAGGTTCCGACGGTATTCGAAAGATGTGTCATCATTTGCTCCCAATACCCGGAGGGGCTGTGTTTCGGACACCTATTGTAGTTCATTCCCCTTACTGACCACCTAAGATAAAAAAAAGGAGTGAAAAATATTATTTACTGTTAATTTAAATAATACATATAATTAACAAAATGGTAAATAGTAAAGTGGTAGACTTACTTGGTTGCAAAGGGGAACGCGAATGGACGTTCATTTTCTGGGGCGAGCGACGGCATCCTAGACCACCCCCAAGCTTGAAGCAAATAAGCACATGAAAAAAAAGTACAGGTATTCTTTTTTGCATTTTTACACAATGCACTATATAGATGGGCCAACACAGCTGAACCCCAACTATAAGTGTTTACCTTATTGATGTTGCGTAATAAAGGTAAATACATTATATTCACAGAATTACCTGTACTTTCTGGAAACAAAAAGTTACCAAATAAAATCATAATATAACACCGAGTTTTTATTATCTTCTCATACTCGGTTGAATCTTCAGACAGTACTATACTGTTATAATATTGTCTAAGGTATTTTAAATTTATACCTTGCCCCCTTGCTTGACTGGATGTGTCTCCCTCAGGTTCGTCGTCTAACAAAGGGGCACCCAGTAATTCATTGCATATGTCGTTGACATGGTTAACTTTCCCATTGACTGCCTTTCCATCTATACGAAGGCCCAACAGCATGTACACGTCCTCAAGTGTGACGGTACACTCACCAATCGGAAGGTGAAATGTGTGGGTCTCGGGTCTCCACCTCTCCAACAAAGCTAGGATGAACTTGTAGTCCACCGAGTACGAAACAATGTTTAGGAGATTTCCAAATCCACATCCTCTAATATATGGTTCTATTAAAGGATCGTGGGGTACATATTCATGTACACGACATCTAAACCGCTTCGGATCCTAATAACAAAAAAAACAAAAATACAATTAGTAGAAGAAATACATTCTAAAGAAATATGTACAACATGTAATCCATAAATAGAAACAAAAAAGAAAGAGATTTGTTTGAAAGGTATAACACATAGAACACAGAGATATTACAAGTAATCCATAAATAGTAACTAAAAGAGAGAGATAACATACAAATGTCGAGATATTCTCGATTGTGCCTCTGTGTTCATCGCCCATAGTTAACAAAGACATGATTCGATTTTGCAAAGCTTAAGTTTGTTAGATGAAAGAAATGTGGTAGAAGGAAAGAGTGTGATGAAGATGGTTTGATAATGTTGATATGAGAGGGTATTTATAGATGAATAAATGAGTAGGTTTTGAAACTATAATGAATTACTATTGGTTGCATGCAACGGCATAAGAGGTTAAAAACCTAGTGAATGACAAAAGAGGAAAAATCAATGACACAAAGTGAAAGGGAATCTAGCATAGCATGTGTGAATGACAAAAGTAGCATAAGGGAATCATAGGCGCATGTGAAGAAGTCACATGCAATAGGAGGAGGAGCCTTTCCTAATGGCGCCTACATGTGATTTTTCACATGCAAGGAGGTGGCGCCCTTCCTCTAGGCGCCTAAGTGTAAGCCTTAGGAAGAGGCGCCCACACCATTGGCGCCTATGCATTATTTTAGGAAGAGGCGCCCAAACCATTGGCGCCTATGTTTTTTGCCAAGGGAATGGGCGCCTATGTTTAGTGTTAGGTCACTGAATAAATTAGGGCACAGAGATTCCTGATTCCCTCTGTATTGAGTATTCTTTTCACTCTTCCATCTTCAATCTTTTCACTCTTCCCTCTTTATGTTTAGTCTTTCCTTTGCGTGCAAGTATAGTCAAGTCTGTACAGACTATTATGAATTTATTAATGCATTGCCGAGTATTTATATTTTGCGGTTGAACAAGATTTACAAATCAGTTAGTTCAATTCCATTCAACACAATGTCTTCCACACAACAATATATGATCAGTGCACATGTTGACTGTAACACCCCAATTAAACTAAGCTAATTATTTAATTTAAATTAATATTTTATTTATTAATTTAATCGAATAATTGGAAGTTTGGATTATTATTATTTTATTATTTTTTTGGAATAATAATTATTGGGATTATTATTAGTGGATTATTATTTTATAATTGGAATAAAAGTGGAAATCAGTAAAAAGGTCCTATTTGGTAAAAAGGTTTTTGTTTTCACGTGAAAAGGAAAAAAAAGAGGCAGAACGTGGAAAAGGGCAAAAAGAGAACCAGAGAACAAGGGTTGAAGGGAGGAAAAGCTTGAAGCTGCAGAATTTGCCGGATTAACTCAGGTAAGGGGGGTTTATCGTTGATTAAAGGGTATTATATGAGAATATGTCATGGGTAGTGATAGACCTTCGATTTACCTTTGAATTGGATGATTATGATGAACTTGTGAAAATAATTGATGAACGGAAATGAGTTATAATTGAGGAAATTCGTAGGATTTAGATGTGGAAATGTTTGACTTCGTGAATTCGAATAGGATCTGTTTTGTGGTAGACAATAGGAAGGAATTATTGAGAAAAACTGGACTGTGGAAGGTTGAATTGGCAGATCTCGTAGCAGAGAAAGCCATAGCGGATCTGAGAGTTCTGGTTTCTGGTCATACGCGTATGGCACTAGGCAATACGCGTATGAGCTGGCTGGTACGCGTATGGAGGAGGCCTTACGCGTATGGGAGAAAAAGATGATATTTTGAACGTAAATTGGTCTCTGTTGGTACGCGTAAGGGGAGATTGTTACGCGTAGCATACGCGTATGGAATAGGTGATACGCGTATGAGTTGGGCGAGGAAATGCGCAATACGCGTATGAGAGTGGGCATTACGCGTATGGGTTTGGCCAGGTTTGGGCAATACGCGTATGGCAGAGGCAATACGCGTATGGGCAGAATTGTGATTTTCTGTGCTGTTGTTATGCAGTTTTTGGTTGTTTAGGCTGAGTGATGTACTTAGCTGAGGTATGATGTTGTAGGGATCATTTCCCGTTGTTTTGAGTAGCATAGGTATTAGTAGAGTGTGCTAATGCTATGATTTAATTATATGGCATGAGATGAGGTGCTCTTGTGATAAATGTGTTGATGACATGTGTGGATATGCATGATGCTGTGAATGTATCAGTTATGTATGCATTGGTGAAATAGACTGTTTTATGGCTTAGAGTGTGAGCTTATGTCTATTCTTGAATTGTTGTTGTTGTTGTTGCATTGCTAGGTGATTAGCAGGCATGTTCTAGCCTTTGGGGCTGTAGCTAATTCCCATTGTGAGGAATTAGTGAGTGAATTGTTGTGATAATTGTTGTTGATGTTTGCATGCTAGATGATTAGCTTGCATAGTCTAGCCTTCGGGGCTGTAGCTAATTCCCATGGTGAGGAATTAGTGAGTGAGTCATTAGATCTCAATGAGTGGGACTAGTGAGCTTAGTAGCCGTATCCGGAGGGATCGGTGAGCTTGAACTGTATGTTCAAGAAGAGTCGGTACCGCATTTCATGGAGTCTCATTGCATAGTGAATGCATGGCATAGCCTGTGGGGCTGTAGCTAATTCCCATTGTGAGGAATTAGTGAGTAAATCGTTGTGTTGTGTTGTTGGTGTTGAATATGGGTTGAAAATTATACATATGATATATATTATTGTTGAGTATGATGTTGGAGTTAATACTGCCGTTATTGAGTGTGTAGTCTGGTTATGGTGAATTGTTGCGTTATCTACTTAACATTACATAATGTTGTATAATGCCTATTACATTGATTGAGGAACTCATCCTTACAACTATTTTTCAGGTAACAAGCAGTGAGTTGAGTAGAAACTATTTTTGAAGTCTAATGTCGTCTTTAGCGGGTCATGCTCTGATAGATGTAACATCGGGAGGGGATGTTTTAATTAATTTGATATTGGTTGTTGAATGATTTACATGTATCGTGTTACATGCTTTACATTGATGTTGGATTTTATTCCGCTGCGAATTATGCAAAAGAACCTTATTTTGATTTAATAAATGAGCATGACAGGACATTTTGATAATTGTGGTGAAATGATTGTGTGACACCCTTCGGGGCATAATTACTCTGATGAATATATTGTTATTTTAAATTATAATATTTGGGGTATTTAGAAGGGTGTTACATTAGTGGTATCAGAGCATCGTCGGTCGTGTCGAGTCGTAATTATTCTGTTTCCCCTGTACGGGATAGGTGTTGTGTAACCCTATCAGTACTTATTGTTTAGCTTGTTTGGGTTTCAGAATAGAGATGGCTGGAAGAGGTAGAGATGATGCTGCGATTGCTGAAGCTCTGGGTATGCTAGCTGGAGTACTTGGAGGGAATCCAAATGTTATGGGAATGGGAGCTGCTCGTCAACTGAGTGAGTTCCAGAAGAACAATCCTCCAATGTTCAAGGGAGCATACGATCCAGATGGTGCTCAGAAGTGGTTGAAGGAGATTGAGAGAATCTTCAGAGTAACTGAGTGTGCTGATAACCAGAAGGTCAGGTTCGGTACACATATGCTGTCAGAGGAAGCTGATGATTGGTGGGTTGCTACCCGCACTGAGTTAGAAACTGCTGGTAATGCTGAGATCTCTTGGGCTGTGTTCAGAGAGAGATTCCTGAGGAAGTATTTTCCAGAGGATGTTAGAGGGAAGAAAGAGATAGAATTTTTGGAATTGAAGCAGGGTAACAAGTCTGTTACGGAGTATGCTGCTAAGTTTACAGAACTGTCGAAGTATTATACTCCCTATAGTGAGGCTGCGGGAGAATTTTCAAAGTGTGTGAAGTTTGAGAACGGGCTGCGTCCCGAGATCAAGCAGGCTATTGGATATCAGCGGATCAGAGTGTTTTCCGACTTGGTTGACTGTTGCAGGATTTTTGAACAGGATTCCAAGGCTAGAGCAGAGAGCTATCAGCAAAGGGTTGATAGGAAAGGTAAGAACCAGAACGATCGTGGAAAACCGTATGCAGCTGGCAAAGGTTTTCAGAGTCAGAGTGGGATGAAGAGGCCTAGTGGGGGAGACTCTAGTGCTCCTGTTAAGTGTTACAGATGTGGTCGGGCTGGACATCGTGTTCACGAGTGTACCAGTGCTGCTATGAAGTGTTTCAAGTGTGGTAAAGGTGGTCACTTGGCTGCAGAGTGCCGGTTGAAGACTGTCACTTGTTTCAACTGTGGAGAGTTGGGTCATATCAGTCCACAGTGTCCTAAGCCGAAGAAAGAGAATCAGTCAGGAGGCAAGGTCTTTGCTTTATCGGGTTCTGAGACTTCTGCAGATGATCGGTTGATCCGAGGTACGTGTTATATTAATGGCTTTCCTCTTGTAGCTATTATTGACACAGGTGCGACTCATTCTTTTATATCTTTGGATTGTGCTGTGAAACTTAAGTTAGAGATATCTGAGATGTTTGGAAGTATGGTGATTGATACTCCTGCGAAGGGTTCAGTGACTACTACTTCTGTTTGTTTGAGTTGTCCCTTGAGTATTTTTGGTAGAGAATTTGGGATAGACCTTGTGTGTCTCCCGTTAGTGCAGATTGATGTTATCTTGGGTATGAATTGGTTGGTGTTTAACCGAGTTTCTATCAATTGTTTTGATAAGACAGTGGTATTTCCTGAAGTTGAGGAAGAAAAGAGTTTGTTTTTATCAGCAAGGCAGGTGAACGAGGAAGTAACAGATGGGGCAGAGTTGTTTATGCTGTTAGCGACTTTGGAGGCTAAAGATAAACTGGTGATTGGCGATCTGGCTGTGGTATGTGATTTTCCTGATGTGTTTCCGGAAGAGGTGAATGAATTGCCGCCAGAACGTGAAGTTGAGTTCTCGATTGATTTGGTACCTGGTACTAGACCGATATCAATGGCTCCATACCGTATGTCTGCTGTTGAGCTAGCTGAATTGAAGAGTCAGTTGGAAGATTTGTTGGATAAGAAGTTTATTCGTCCAAGTGTGTCACCGTGGGGTGCACCAGTGTTGTTGGTTAAGAAGAAAGAAGGTACTATGAGGTTGTGTGTGGACTACAGGCAACTGAATAAAGTGACGATCAAGAATCGGTATCCTTTGCCGAGGATTGATGATTTGATGGATCAGTTGGTTGGTGCAAGTGTGTTCAGCAAGATAGACTTGAGATCTGGATATCATCAGATACGTGTGAAAACTGAAGATATTCAGAAGACTGCTTTCAGGACGAGGTATGGACATTATGAGTATTCTGTGATGCCTTTTGGTGTGACTAATGCGCCGGGAGTATTCATGGAGTACATGAATAGAATTTTCCATCCGTATCTAGATCAGTTCGTTGTGGTATTTATTGATGACATTTTGGTGTATTCGAAATCTGAAGAAGAGCATGCTGAGCATTTGAGAGTGGTTTTAGGAGTGCTGCGAGAAAAGCAGTTATTTGCTAAACTGTCTAAGTGTGAATTTTGGTTAGAAGAAGTTAGTTTTCTTGGGCATGTGATTTCAAGAGGTGGTGTTGCTGTTGATCCTTCTAAGATAGAAGCGGTATCTAAGTGGGAAGCTCCGAAGTCTGTTGCTGAGATTCGAAGTTTCCTTGGTTTGGCTGGTTATTATAGGAAGTTCATTGAGGGATTTTCTAAGTTGGCGTTACCGTTGACGATGTTGACTAGAAAGGGGCAAGCGTTTGTTTGGGACTCAAAATGTGAGGAAGGTTTCCAGGAGTTAAAGAGAAGGTTGACTACTGCTCCTATTTTGACGTTACCGAGTTCGTCGGAATCATTTGAGGTTTACTGCGATGCTTCATTGTTGGGCTTGGGTGGTGTGTTGATGCAGAATAAGCAGGTTATAGCTTATGCTTCGAGACAGCTGAGGGTTCATGAAAGGAACTATCCGACGCACGATTTAGAGTTGGCAGCTGTAGTGTTTGTTTTGAAGTTGTGGAGGCATTACTTGTATGGATCAAGATTTGAGGTTTTCAGTGACCATAAGAGTTTAAAGTATTTGTTTGATCAGAAAGAGCTGAATATGAGACAGAGGAGATGGTTAGAGTTTCTGAAGGATTATGATTTTGGGTTGAATTACCATCCGGGTAAAGCAAATGTAGTGGCTGATGCATTGAGTCGGAAATCATTACATATGTCTATGTTAATGGTTAAGGAATTGGATTTAATTGAACAGTTTAGAGATTTGAGTTTGGTGTGTGAGAGTACTCACAATAGTGTTAAATTGGGAATGTTGAAGTTAACAAGTGGTATTTTGGATGAGATCAGAGAGGGTCAGAAATCTGATATGCTTTTGGTGGATAAGTTGACTTTAGTGAATCAAGGCCA
Organism: Lathyrus oleraceus; assembly: GCF_024323335.1. Classification (NCBI taxonomy): domain Eukaryota; kingdom Viridiplantae; phylum Streptophyta; class Magnoliopsida; order Fabales; family Fabaceae; genus Lathyrus; species Lathyrus oleraceus. The sequence continues at coordinate 363,626,997 of NC_066583.1, forward strand.
AGGTGGTGAATTCAGAGTTGATGAGAATGGTGTTTTGAGATTTGGTGATCGGGTGTGTATTCCGGATGATACAGAACTTAAGAAGAGTATTCTTGAAGAAGGACATCGTAGTGGTTTGAGTATTCATCCTGGAGCTACGAAGATGTATCATGATTTGAAAAGATTATTTTGGTGGCCGGGAATGAAAAGAGAAATTGCAAGTTTTGTGTATTCTTGTTTGACTTGTCAGAAGTCAAAGATTGAGCATCAGAAGCCGTCTGGGCTAATGCAACCGCTGGCTATTCCAGAGTGGAAGTGGGATAGTATCAGTATGGATTTTGTTTCTGGTCTGCCGAGGACAAGTAAGAATTTTGAGGCTATTTGGGTGATTGTTGATAGATTGACGAAGTCGGCTCATTTCATTCCGATCAGAATGGATTATCCGTTAGAGAGATTAGCCGAGTTGTATATTGAGAAGATTGTGAGTTGCATGGTATTCCGTCTAGTATTGTTTCGGACAGAGATCCTAGATTTACGTCGAAATTTTGGGAAGGTTTGCAGAAGGCTTTGGGAACTAAGTTGAGATTGAGTTCTGCATATCATCCGCAGACTGATGGTCAGACTGAGAGGACGATTCAGTCATTGGAAGATCTTTTAAGAGCTTGTGTTTTGGAAAAAGGAGGTGCTTGGGATTGTTATTTACCTTTGGTTGAGTTTACCTACAACAATAGTTTTCATTCGAGTATTGGTATGGCACCGTTTGAAGCTTTGTATGGTAGGAGATGTCGGACACCTTTGTGTTGGTATGAGTCCGGCGAGAGTGCTGTGGTTGGACCGGAGATTGTTCAACAGACTACAGAAAAGATTAAGATGATTCAGGAGAAGATGAGAATTGCTCAGAGTCGTCAGAAGAGTTATCATGATAAGAGGAGGAAGTCACTTGAGTTCCAAGAGGGAGATCATGTGTTTCTTCGTGTCACTCCGATAACTGGAGTTGGTCGAGCTTTGAAGTCGAAGAAGTTGACACCTCGATTTATTGGTCCTTATCAGATTTTGGAAAGGATAAGAGAGGTAGCCTATCGTATCGCTTTACCGCCGTCGCTTGCGAATTTGCATGATGTTTTCCATGTGTCTCAGTTGAGGAGATACATTCATGATTCGTCGCATGTTGTCCAAGTAGATGATGTACAGGTGAGAGATAACCTGACTGTTGAAACATCACCTATGAGGATTGAGGATCGAGGGTTGAAGCAGTTGCGGGGTAAAGAGATTGCCTTGGTGAAGGTAGCTTGGGGAGGACCAGCAGGTGGCAATGTGACTTGGGAACTGGAGAGCCAGATGAAGGAGGCTTACCCGGAGTTGTTCGATTGAGGTATGTTTTCGAGGACGAAAACTCTTTTAGTGGGGGAGAGTTGTAACACCCCAATTAAACTAAGCTAATTATTTAATTTAAATTAATATTTTATTTATTAATTTAATCGAATAATTGGAAGTTTGGATTATTATTATTTTATTATTTTTTTGGAATAATAATTATTGGGATTATTATTAGTGGATTATTATTTTATAATTGGAATAAAAGTGGAAATCAGTAAAAAGGTCCTATTTGGTAAAAAGGTTTTTGTTTTCACGTGAAAAGGAAAAAAAAGAGGCAGAACATGGAAAAGGGCAAAAAGAGAACCAGAGAACAAGGGTTGAAGGGAGGAAAAGCTTGAAGCTGCAGAATTTGCCGGATTAACTCAGGTAAGGGGGGTTTATCGTTGATTAAAGGGTATTATATGAGAATATGTCATGGGTAGTGATAGACCTTCGATTTACCTTTGAATTGGATGATTATGATGAACTTGTGAAAATAATTGATGAACGGAAATGAGTTATAATTGAGGAAATTCGTAGGATTTAGATGTGGAAATGTTTGACTTCGTGAATTCGAATAGGATCTGTTTTGTGGTAGACAATAGGAAGGAATTATTGAGAAAAACTGGACTGTGGAAGGTTGAATTGGCAGATCTCGTAGCAGAGAAAGCCATAGCGGATCTGAGAGTTCTGGTTTCTGGTCATACGCGTATGGCACTAGGCAATACGCGTATGAGTTGGCTGGTACGCGTATGGAGGAGGCCTTACGCGTATGGGAGAAAAAGATGATATTTTGAACGTAAATTGGTCTCTGTTGGTACGCGTAAGGGGAGATTGTTACGCGTAGCATACGCGTATGGAATAGGTGATACGCGTATGAGTTGGGCGAGGAAATGCGCAATACGCGTATGAGAGTGGGCATTACGCGTATGGGTTTGGCCAGGTTTGGGCAATACGCGTATGGCAGAGGCAATACGCGTATGGGCAGAATTGTGATTTTCTGTGCTGTTGTTATGCAGTTTTTGGTTGTTTAGGCTGAGTGATGTACTTAGCTGAGGTATGATGTTGTAGGGATCATTTCCCGTTGTTTTGAGTAGCATAGGTATTAGTAGAGTGTGCTAATGCTATGATTTAATTATATGGCATGAGATGAGGTGCTCTTGTGATAAATGTGTTGATGACATGTGTGGATATGCATGATGCTGTGAATGTATCAGTTATGTATGCATTGGTGAAATAGACTGTTTTATGGCTTAGAGTGTGAGCTTATGTCTATTCTTGAATTGTTGTTGTTGTTGTTGCATTGCTAGGTGATTAGCAGGCATGTTCTAGCCTTTGGGGCTGTAGCTAATTCCCATTGTGAGGAATTAGTGAGTGAATTGTTGTGATAATTGTTGTTGATGTTTGCATGCTAGATGATTAGCTTGCATAGTCTAGCCTTCGGGGCTGTAGCTAATTCCCATGGTGAGGAATTAGTGAGTGAGTCATTAGATCTCAATGAGTGGGACTAGTGAGCTTAGTAGCCGTATCCGGAGGGATCGGTGAGCTTGAACTGTATGTTCAAGAAGAGTCGGTACCGCATTTCATGGAGTCTCATTGCATAGTGAATGCATGGCATAGCCTGTGGGGCTGTAGCTAATTCCCATTGTGAGGAATTAGTGAGTAAATCGTTGTGTTGTGTTGTTGGTGTTGAATATGGGTTGAAAATTATACATATGATATATATTATTGTTGAGTATGATGTTGGAGTTAATACTGCCGTTATTGAGTGTGTAGTCTGGTTATGGTGAATTGTTGCGTTATCTACTTAACATTACATAATGTTGTATAATGCCTATTACATTGATTGAGGAACTCATCCTTACAACTATTTTTCAGGTAACAAGCAGTGAGTTGAGTAGAAGCTATTTTTGAAGTCTAATGTCGTCTTTAGCGGGTCATGCTCTGATAGATGTAACATCGGGAGGGGATGTTTTAATTAATTTGATATTGGTTGTTGAATGATTTACATGTATCGTGTTACATGCTTTACATTGATGTTGGATTTTATTCCGCTGCGAATTATGCAAAAGAACCTTATTTTGATTTAATAAATGAGCATGACAGGACATTTTGATAATTGTGGTGAAATGATTGTGTGACACCCTTCGGGGCATAATTACTCTGATGAATATATTGTTATTTTAAATTATAATATTTGGGGTATTTAGAAGGGTGTTACATTGACGGTGAAATATTTGATCATCAGTTGTTCGGTTTTTGTTTTCGAGACACACAAGTGACTCGTTTTACAATAAATCGGCGATCAAATTTTTCACACCTAAAACAAAGAATAGAAAAGAAGTTGCAGTCCAATAATGTCGGTCAGATCATCTATAAAAATCCAGTTTGTTTTGCAGATAACCAGGTAAAATTCTATCAAAGGAAGATTCGAGATGATGATGATGTTCAACATATGTTTGGCAGTCACGAACAATCCGGTTATAACGATATAGAGTTGTATATATTACCACATCAACAACAGGAGTCCCAGTACATTAATCAGTCACAAGTGTTTTCTGAGACTGATGATGAACAAGTTGAGGTGAATGTTTCAGACGATGAAGAAGAGGAACCTGAGATCATCGTTGATTCGATGGTGAACGCTGAAGAGGAAGAGGAGGCAATACCAGTAGGTCATGTATATTGCCCACCCCAACACATGACAAGGTTAAATTTGGGTTCGGATGAACCTTCGGGAGATGTATGGTACAATCCTTACGTGCAAATGCAAGGATCTCTGAAACAAGGAGACACATTTCGCACAAAAGAGGAATGTGTAAAAGCCATAAAAAAATTCCACATGGAACTAGCAGCAGATTTCAGAGTTGACAGAACTGACGCATTGAGGTATAAAATTTATTGTCCGAATGAGCACTGTCTTTTTAAGTTGTCAGCTTCGTACAGGAAGAGGAAGGAGTCTTGGGAGATTGGATCAATGGGTCCAGATCACACATGCATCCTGACCAACTCAATGCAGGATCATCGCAAATTAAGCTCCCAACTAATATGCGATGAAATATTATCTGTCATTGCCGATAATCCGTCTTTAAAGGTGAGTACAATAATCTCGCATATTAGGGCAGAGTACAACTACACACCATCATATAGGAAGGCATGGATAGCTAGAACAAAAGCTGTTGAAAAAGTGTTTGGCAATTGGGAGGAATCTTACAAACAACTTCCAAAATACATGTTCGCTCTAAAACACTATGCTCCCGGTACAATTTTCAAGATGGAAACATTGCCCGCATATACACCAAATGGTACATGTGCTGTTGGAAATAGAATATTTCACCGTCTATTTTGGGCGTATCAACCGTGTATCACAGGTTTTTCTTTCTGTAAACCAATTATACAAATTGATGGTACATGGTTGTATGGAAAATACAAAGGAACGTTATTGATGGCAGTGGCACAAGATGGGAACAGCAATATTTTTCCGATCGCCTTTGCCTTAGTTGAAGGGGAGACAGCTGAGGGATGGAGTTTTTTCCTAAGAAATCTCCAATTGCACGTAGCACCTCAACCTAACTTGTGTTTGATCTCTGATAGACACCCCTCAATCATCAGTGCATATAATAACATTGACAATGGCTGGCAAAATCCTCTTTCTACGCATGTGTTTTGTATTAGACATATTGCTCAGAATTTCATGCGAGAAATCAAAGATAAGACGTTGCGTAAGAAGGTTGTCAATGCAGGTTACGCATTGACGGAACCTTCTTTCAAACACTACCGCGACGAAATAAGATTGTCGAACGAAGATGCGGTTCGGTGGATTGATAGTATTCCGTTGGAGAAGTGGACTAGGGCATACGACGGCGGACAACGTTGGGGCCACATGATAACAAATCTTGTGGAATCAATGAACTCTGTCTTCAAAGGAATTCGTAACCTACCAATAACCGCTTTGGTCCGAGCTACATATTTCAGGCTTGGGGCGTTGTTTGAAACTAGACGATCAAAATGGAGTTCCGTGTTGCAATCTGAACAGTTGTTTAGTGATGCTTCAATGAACTTCATCAAACATGAAGCTGCCAAAGCAAACACACACGTGGTTACGGTATTTGACCGAACAAAAGGTTGGTTTAGTGTTGCCGAGTCCATGGATCACAATGAGGGCATGCCAATGGGACAGTACAGAGTTGAATTAGATAGAGGTTGGTGCGACTGCGGAAGGTTCCAAGCCTTCCGTACCCCCTGCTCCCATGTCATAGCGGCGTGCTCAAAGGTTCGAAGAGATCCATCCTACTTGCTATCTGAAGTTTACAAAGTCGCCAGCCTTTCAAATGTTTATAAAATTAGTTTTTCAGTAGTGGCAAAAGAGGATTATTGGCCAGAATATCAAGGGGACATCATCTGGCACAACGAAGTTATGCGAAGGAAGAAAAAGGGTCGCCCTAACAGCACCCGAATTCGAACCGAAATGGATACGGCGAACAAAATGGTTAGACTATGTAGTTCATGCCGTCAACCAGGTCACAATCGTAATAACTGTCCTAGTGTTAGAACTAGCACAACCAGATAAATTCAGATGTACGTCTATTGCTATATATGGAAACTTAAATTTATTTCAAAGTACCTCTGTTGCAATATATGGAAAATTAATTTTACTTCATAGTAGACGGCTTTGACGAAAAGACAGTTGTTCATAAAAAATAACACAAACAATTAAAACAACTAGAATACAAAAACTATGCGATTACAACCATCAAAATAATTTTGAACATGTACTGCATCATCCTACGAGCGTCTTGGTCGGTCTTAATATCCACCCATTCACGCACTTCTCCGCTTTGGTTGAACGTGGACACAAGCCATTGTATTCTTCTAATCCGTTCACCCTCTCCAATTTCGCCCTCTAACCAACTATACAACGTCCGATTAAGACGTTCAAACGTATCTGTGTTCCAAAGTCGAACCTGTATCGGAGCCGCAACGGCAGAAAATATTACATCAGCATTTCGTTTTTGAATATATCTAGACATTGTTAAAACAAAGAAAATCAAAAATGATGGTTGCACTACACTAGAAGATGAGTTTGAGTGAAAATATAAACTGAGAGATGAATTTGACTGAAAATTTGTATGCAAGATGATCGTATTTATAGAGGCGATAAATGAGACAAAGAAGACACACAGAAGGGCCCCTAAAAAAGACACACAAAAGAAACTAAAAAACCCTAGCGCACACACACAGGCGCCCAAGGGGCGCCTTCCCACTAGGGCACACACACACAGGCGCCAGCCTTAGGGGCGCCTCCCTTTGTGGGAGGCTAAGGCGCCAACCCTAGGGGCGCCTCCCTTAAGGGCACACAAGGGCGCCAACCCTAGGGGCGCCTCCCTTAAGGGCACACAAGGGCGCCAATCCTAGGGGCGCCTCCCTTAAGGGGGCTCTAACTAAGGCGCCTGCCCCTTTGGCGCCTGCCTTTAAGGCTCCTGAAATTTTTAAGGGATGCGCCCACTCCTCCGGCGCATCCCTTAAAAAACATGGTTATTTTGGAAAATATTTTGAAAACCCGGTTATTATCGTATTTAATTTCAAAATCATGGTTATTTTAAAAAAAAATTCTCTAAATGCGGGTGTGATACTAATATTTGAATATTTTTTTTTACCTAATATTATATCCATGAAATATATATATATATATATATATATATATATATATATATATATATATATTGATTGCGTTATTTTTTATAAACAAATAGTGGATATCGAAAATCTATGAGTAGGGTCGATCACTTTCTGCTCTCTGATGTTATTATCGATAGATGAAGTGTAGCTGGTCAGTTGATTGGGAAGAGAGACATTTCAGATCATTGTTTGATTTGGATCGTTACAAACAATCTCGATTAGGGCCCTAAACCCTTCAAAGTCAATGTTCGTTGGTTTGAAAATAAAGAATTCATTGTGTTAGTGGAAAAGGAGTGGGCGGATTTGAGGATCTCGGGTCAAAGTGACGTTGTTCTTAAGGAGAAGTTAAAGCAACTCAAGGTTAGTCTAAGAAGGTGGAACGTTGAAGTTTTTGGGAGGATGAACTTACAGGTGGAAGACAATGTTGATGAAATAAATGCAGTGGACGATCTTTTGTCTTATTGCAAGGAGACCAATGTGAAGGATTTGGTTTGCAGGAGAAGCTTAGCAACCAGTTTGTTATGGAAGAACCTTGTTTCGAAGGAAAGGATTTTATTGCAGAAATCTAGGTGTAAATGGGTTAGGGATGAAAATATCAATAGCAGATACTTTTACAGTCTGGTTAAGGGGAGATCGAGAAGGAATTTCGTTGGATTTGTTTTGTCTGATAGGGGCGTGGTGGATTATGTTGAAGACGTGAAGGAAGAAATTAAGAAGTATTTCTTGGAGAAATTCAAAGAGCCTGGCATTTATTTTTCCTCTTTCACAAATCAGGAGGTTGTAACACATAAACTTCTTCTTCCAACGGACCATTAAAAAAACTAATTTTACATCTAAATGTATCAGAGGCCAATTCCTATTTTCAACTATAGTAATAACCAACCTTATGGTTTTATATCTATCTATAAGTGCAAACACTTAAATGTAGTATAAACCATACTTTTGTAGGAATCCTCTAGCTACTAAGATTGTTTTATGCTTAGCAACTGAACAATCTGGTTTTAGCTTTATCTTGAAAACCTATCTCACACTGATGACTTTCTTGTTATGAGGTAGAACCGTCAATTCTCATTGATGCTGACAGGTTCATAGTCCACCATCATGGCACTCTGTATGACTTCCCCTTCAAATTCAATCTCAGTATCTAGCAACAACTCGAAGTCTACAAATCTCCTTGGTATCTGTCTAACTCTATGTGGTCTCTAGAACTACGAAAGTTCACCTTAAGAATCAAGACTACCTTTAGAAGCTCCACCTTCAGAAGTTCCACCTTCAAAGGTTCGATCAACTTCAGAGTTAGATCCATCATCAGAGTCAGACTCACCTTCAGAGTCAAATTCACCTTCATACTCAGACTCATTTTCATAGTTGGAGTCATCTTTAGATTCAGACTCTCCTTCGGAGTCAGAATCACCTTCAGAGGTAGAATCAGACTCTAGTGTTGACAATGCACTAGAGTTGGATTAAGACTTGCTCCAATTCCATGTTTCTGATTCTTTCACTATGACATCTCTGCTGACTTCAATGTTGTTGGTGACTGGGTTGTTGGTTCTAGGTGTTGGCAGCAATTTTGGTAAAACCAAGAGTGTTCACAAGATGTCACATGTGATGTCTTTCTTTTAAGTGGGCAGACAATATTTTTATTCCCTTTTCCACTCCACTTTAATTGCTATAAATTCTCATGAATACAAATCCCTAATTTCCCTCTTAAACATTCAAACTGATTAACATTCAAAGCTTTTGTAAATATGTCAGCTAATTGCATTTCAGTAGTAACATGCTCTAGTGCCATGATTTTCTCTTCCACAAGTTCTCTAATGAAGTGATGACGAATATCAATATGTTTGTCCTGCTGTGCTGAATAGGATTTTTGGAAATATTTATAGCACTCAGGTTGTCGCAGTACAATGTCATGACATCTTGTGTGACATTACATTCAGTCAACATTTGTTTCATCCAAACCAGTTGAGAACAACTACTCCCAGCTGCTATGTATTCAACTTCAGCAGTGGACAGAGACACACAATTTTGTTTCTTGCTAAACCATGATATCAAATTGTTCCCCAAGAAGAAACATCCTCATGATGTGCTTTTCCTATCATCAGCACTTCCCGCCCAGTCAGCATCATAGTAACCAGTCAACATGGATCCAGAACCATGAGTATATAACATTCCATAGTCACTGGTGCCATTGACATATTTCAGTATCCTCTACACTTGGTTTATGTAACTGACTTTTGTTTCAGCTTGATATCTAGCACAAACACCTACAGAAAATGCAATTTCAGGTCTGCTTGCTGTGAGATATAGCAGACTTCCCATCATGCTTCTATATAGACTTTGATCTACACTAACATCACTTTCATCTTTTGAGACTTTCAAATGTGTAGGAGCAGGTGTCCTTTTATGCCTTGCATTCTCCATGCCAAACTTCTTAACAATGTTCTTGACATATTTGCTTTGAGATAGAAAGATAGAATCTTCCATCTGCTTGACTTGTAGCCCAAGAAATTAGGTTAGCTCTCCAACAAGGCTCATCTCAAACTCAGACTGCATTTGTCTAACAAAATGTTCGACCATCTGCTCTGACATCCTGGAACAATCCTGCATAATTATATTTTAAACATCCAGCAGGTACAAGATATCTTATGTTAAGACATCACATGTGACATCTTGTGAACACTCTTGGTTTTACCAAAATTGTTTCCAACACCTAGAACCAACAACACCTAGAACCAACAAACTTGAATCTCCTTTAGAGGTAGAATCAGACTCTAGTGTTGACAATGCACTAGAGTTGGATTAAGACTTGCTCCAATTCCATGTTTCTGATTCTTTCACTATGACATCTCTACTGACTTCAATGTTGTTGGTGACTGGGCAATGGAGCTTATAAGCACTTGTGTTGTGGTAACCTATAAGCAACATGACTTTGCTTCTATCATCCAATTTCTTTCTAGTAGCATCGGGAATATGTTTGTAACATATAAAGCCAAACACCTTGAAAAGGATGACACTTTTCTTTCTTCAAATCCACTTCTAAATAGGAACTACTTCCTTTAACTTCTTTGTTAGACATCTGTTAAGCACATATGTTGAAGTAGCAATTGCTTCAACCCACAATTGCTTAGGTAGATTCTTCCCCTTCAGTGTGCTCCATGTCATATCAAGCAGGGTTCTATTTCTCCTTTCAACAAGACAATTATGTTGTAGAGTGTATGGAGCAATCACCTCATGCTCAATACCATGTTCCTTACAGAACCTTTTGAACTCTGTTGAGTTGAACATACCTCCACCATCATTTATGAGGATCTTAAACCTTTATGCACTTTAATTTTTAGCCTTCACTTTGAACTTCTTGAACTCATCAAACACCTCATGTTTGAACTTAATGAGTGATACCCATGTCATTCTTATGAACTCATCCATAAATGACACAGAGTACTTTCCCCCTGCAAGTGAAGGTACCTCAAAAGGCCCACATACATCATAATGCATCAAACTCAAAGCATGAGTTGCTCTTAGAGGCATTTCTGATGAGAATGACAATTTTGGTTGATTGCCTCTCATGCATATATCATATGATTTCTCTTGTGCCACAACTTTAGGAATTCCATGCACCAGATTCTTTGAACTCAGAAGCCATAAGCTTATGTAGTTCAAGTGCCCCAATCTCTTGTGCCACAACTCACTTTCCTCTTCATTACTAAGGAATTAAGTGTATGTTGTTGCAACATTCACCTTTAATGTCCTATTTCTTCTTAATTCATACTACATAATCATCTTTTGATTACAGTCATACAACTTCAAGATATTGTCCTTTATGGTTACTTCAAAAACCATTTTCAATTAGCAAACCTATAGTCATCAGATTATTATTCATTCTAGGAACATACCATACATCCTTCATCATTACAATTTTTCCATTGTTAATTTCAGTCTGACATTTCCCAATCCTTTAGCATTCAGATACTCATGATCAGCAAATCTGATCTTGGTCCTTTTTTCAGAGTCAAAACCAATGAGCCATTGCTTGTTTCCATTTAGGTGATTTAAGTTGCTAGTGTCCATATACCACTGTAGCGGTAAATTCATGACCATCAAACTATGGATAAGCTTAACATCAATAAAACCAGAGTCGCCACCGCGCTTTTATTGTTTCCAAAGGAAAAGGGAAAAGTATGAACAAAACTCAAAGATAAGAAGTTTTTAAATCAAAATTAATAAAATGTCAGAGATTATAGGTAAGGGGGTTGGTTATACGGAGGGAAGGTGTTGGCACCCAAAGTGTCCTAGGTGCTCCTAGGGAGCCCTTTTTTATGTGTGTATGTGTTTTTGGTATAAAAGATGTTTGAGAATAACTAGAGTGTGGGGATGAGAAAAGAATTTATGGATTATATTTTTGTCTTTGACAAGTCCTTCGGACTTATGCCTACGTACCAATATAAAAATGAGGGATCAAAATCTCGTAGTTCGTGGTAACAATTTCAAAATGGGTGAGTTTCTTTTAATAAAAAAAATTTAATAAAAAAGGGGCACAAAAGGGGCCAAAATTTTGAATAGGTGTTAGTTGTTTTTGTCTTTTGAAGTTTTAAGTCAAATATGGTTAAGTTCATTTACAAGATTGATTTAAGAAAAGAGTTTGAAAATTCAATGGCATAAAGCTAAAGGTTTTACTTGAAATAAGGTCTAAGTTTGAAATCACAAGTAAAGAAAGTTTTTGAAAAGGGGGAGGTATTTTGGAATTTAAGAAGTGAGAAGAGATGAAGAGATTAAACCTAAACATAAAATTAAAAGTTAAGAGTTGAAAAGATCTGACCAATGAGATGCAATTCAACAGACAAGAATGTCATATGGAAAACCCATTTTCTTGTTAGACTTTGAATCAAGCAATTATTAACAAGCAATTGGCAATATCAGACATCATGAAGATCAAGGCATCAAATAAAGATGGCCACATCCAAGCAAGCAAATCCCATATCTAGCAGTCTTCTTTGTCTTCCCAAAGTATCCGATGAAATATTCTTTGATTAACTCAGAATAAGGCATTATGCATGAGGTCAAAATAATAGTTGCATCAAGGCCATGTAGCATATAAGTTCAAGTGGATCCCAATACTTGCATCAGATGAAAGCTCAAATCACAATAACTTGGTCTCAAAAATGTTGGCATTGGCCAAGTCCTTTTGCATATGGAATGTTGTCTAATCCTAAGTCCAAAAATTCAGATCAAACCCAACATTCCACCAAACATTTTTTTAGGGTTTTTGTTGTTTATTAGGTATTTTTAAGGTCATAAGACCATAAACACAAACAAAATACACAAACAAATATATACAATCATAATATATGGCTCAAATGAGCAAAGTGAAAATGACATAAATATAAACAAGTTAAATTATATGTAAATGACAATGAATGGTAAATGACTAGAAATTAAATTGCATAAAGTAAATGACTTGAAAGTAAAGCAATATTAATAAGAGTTAGTCAAAGTTAATTATATGTTAGTGGTGTTTTGTTTTTAAATTGATTAAGTCATTCTTTAGAGAACACTCAACCATCTATTCACAAGCATGGACCTTTGAACCAAGACATCTTCCAAAGGAAGGAAAAAATGCCAAGTTTCCACACAATACCATGAAAGATGGGAGACTCACAATCTCACTTACTAGAATGATATGCCTTTAGGGTCAAATTTAGCTATATGTTAAGCAATCGTAATTGGACTTATGTAGAAGTCACAACTATCTGAGATCGGGCAATAAAAATTTAGGTGTTAATGCGTGTTAGAGATTTGGTATGATGAACCAAACTCCTAAAACATACCACACACTAAAAGAAAAGATCAAGAGGGATGAACCTATCTCATCCATATTTGTATTGGTTCATCTGACACAAGGTCATTGATGAACCAATTAGCCTTAAGATATTGAAATTTCACTGGTCAATGAAAGGGATGGGAAAGAATGAGAATGGAGATGAAGTGAGGAGGGGAATGATAGAAAAACAAATTGGTCATGGGAGGAATTTTAACAAATTAAAATCATTCGTTCATTTTGGGAGATGAAATGTACATTTCATCAATCCCCTAAATCCAATGATTTTAATCCAATAAAAGTCAAATCAACCTTGACCAAGGCCCAAACAAATAGTCAAACATCACAAGACCATAAAAATGGCTCAACACAATTTTTACATAATTAATCAATTAAAAATCAAATTAAAAATGCATTAAAATACAAATTAGTTTGGTCAAAACCTAAAACCCCTTTAGAACACCAAATAAAATGGCCAAGAGATTTATCCTAGGTCAAACAAGGTCAAAGGACCTTAGACAAAAAAATTCATGATTTTTAAAAGGTCAGAAGTATTTTTCAGCAATTAAAAATATGCACAAAAATATTTAATTCATGAAAAATATCAAAATTAAATCAAAAAATAATTTTAATTTAGAAAATGAAAGAGAAAAATATTTAATGATTTTTGGTGAAAGTCCCATATTTTTTGGATTAAAAATGAAATTAATATGAATTAAACAAAATAAATGGATTAAATGAAAAATTAGAAAATAAAAAGATATTCAAAAAAACAAGGGCCATCAGATCTCCCTCATTAATTGAGGTGGCAGATCTGATGGCCACGCGCTAAGGTGCACCAAACACATGAGTCAAGCGCGCTGCAACATGAGCCAAACAAAATAAAGGCCAAGATTAAAACGTGGAATCAAGATCAAATGGTTGGGAAGTTGCCAACACACCACCAGAGCCCTAGCTCCGGTCATCTTCTCCGGTGAGGACCATCAGACTGGTCTAACCAAAACTTCATGAAAATATGCTCAGGAGCATGAATCTGACCTCCATTTCTTCGAATTCCAAGTATATTGAAAGATACATGGATTTGAAATTTGAGGTTCATGATCTGAGTTGCTTCGATTTGACCTCAAAGCAACTCAATCTTGTTGCCTACATTAGTAGGACTTTAACAAACCAAAAAACACAAAGAATAATGAAAAATTAAGAGAGAATCGAAGAGATGAAATTTCTGAATTTTCACCTTCGAGTTGCTTCAAATTTGTTTGATCTTGATCTGGATTTTCTTGATTCCTCTTCCTCTTGCTTGCAGTGATCAATTGAGATGAAAAGGGAAATGAATTCTTGGAGTTTGAATTTCAAAACAGAAGGTGAAATTCAAACTCGATTTTAATCAAATCTTCAAGAATTTCTATAGAGTGAAGGGTTTGAATCGTCTTGGCAAAGCTTGGGCAAGGTATTGATGAAGTTCTGAGCTCATTGCACTTGTATTTATAGTCAATTCAAATGCTTTTTACACACTTTCATTTGAAATCCAAAAATAGCAATTTGCATCATGCGCTTGCATGGGCGTGTACAAAACCCAAAGAATGATTGGAAAAGGTCAAAAATCGTGCACATGTGATGCTGAAAGAAATCTATTAAGCCATGCAATGTTCAAATGAAATTGAACATGAGAATCCTCCAAATGACACCATGCATTACACTCATGCGCAAGTCCTTCAATATTGATCCAAATGAGATAATCTTGGACTTTTTGGAAAGCTGAGATCAAGGGGAACGAATTTCATGTTGAACACTTTTCTTTTTGAATCTTGGATCATGATGAATTTTGAGGTAAAAGTTTGGAAAATCAAACATAAATGAAAATTTTCTAAGTACCGAGTCAAATGTTTACTTCTTCCACCTTGAATAACATTTGCTATGGACTTCAAATGTAAAATGTTTCTTCATTAAAGTTGTAGCGCTTTCAAAACTATTAAATTTGGTCATAAATTTGACCTCATTTAGATTTGGCATGAAGGAGTTATGCATTTTAGAAGTTGAGGAAAATCACTTGTTCAATGGTAATGACCCAAAATGACCTATAATGTTTCACCTCGGCACATGCATTTGCAAGTTGAATTTGAAATTCTTACAAACATAAAAGTTGAATAGGACATCTTAAATGTGATCATGGAACTTGAATTACTTTCATCTCATAAACTTTAGCAAGTAATGGTCTTGGGAAGTTGACCTCCTAACTAGGGTTCAGACAAAATGACCTATAATCTTTCACCGTGAAAAATGAATTTTCAAGCAAAAAAAGCTCTAGATTTCAACATTAAAGTTGTTTGGAATGTAATTATGAGTCACTTTGATATTAAAATAAGTTTCATATGACAAAAAGTGTAGAAGATATGGTCTAGGGAACCCCGGTTTTGACCAGTTGACTTTTTTCTGGTCAACCACCATGAACCATCTTGCTAGCTTGACATTCTCTTCAATTTTTGGACTCATGGAGGATCATACATGTGTAAGATGATGTAATATGAAATATAACTTGAAATATTTGATCAATTGATGAAGAAACATGCTGACGAAGTCACACAAGATACTTAGATGAATTAGGGCTTTCAAGCCAAACAAGCTTCAAACTCGTGATGATTTCTTGATCAAAATGATATGTGAATAACATGGGGACCAATATATGATGTCTAAAATCAATGTGAACCATCTCTTTATTATCCTCCTTGCATTTAGGGTTTCAAGCCCTAGCTATAAGCTTGATGAAGCATATGTGAGCATACACACTACCTACAAAAGAAACAAAACTATACATAGACATATTTTTGGTATTTTGGTTAGTAAATAATGAAAAACAAAGTATGATACATCAAATGTGCTTGGTGCTCTCTCGTAATGCAAACCTAATGAATGAGTGGTAAGGAGGATGTCAAGGTGTGATCCCAAAAGCTAATGCCTATGATGAGATAGCATGAGGGATCTTAGGGTCAAAATTGGGGTCTTACAACCACCATTCTACCTTGACCATATACATTCTTAAATGTCATAAATAACACAGGTTCATCATCAGAATCTCCTATGCCAATGTTGACTTCTTCAACTTTGCTAACCTTGTTTGACTAGCAATCAACAGCAAAATGGTCAAACTTGTTGCAACTGTAGCACTGGACATTTCTCTTAGAAAACTTCTCCTTTCCCTTCTGAACATTTTGATGTTTCTTATCAGAATTGGAGATTTTTCACTTCTAAACACCACCACCATACTTTTTCTTATTCTTTAACCATGCTTTCTTCTAGTTCTTCTTTCCATAAAAAGCTTTTAGAGTATGACCTTTTAGAGCCTCTTTTATCTCCTTTTGAGAGTTTCTTTCGGACATACGCAACTCTTGTGTCTAAAAACTACTCTGAAGCTTTTCAATTATGATTGTTCTAGTTTCTTTAGGGTGTTCTATGGCTACAACTATGTAATCAAATTGAGGAGTAAGTGATCTCAATACTTTTTCAATGATTACTTATTCAGAGAGCGTTTCTCCACAAGACTTCATCTAATTCGTGACCACAAATTATTCCTCTCTTACATAATTGAAATCTTGTTAGAAGCCGATTAAGGAGTAGCCTCTAAGCAAAAAATGAATATTAGAAGGAACATAGGCCTTCCAAACCTTCGGAAAGACACGAGAAGGACAAGAGTTCTTGACTGCACCTGCATAAAATAAAGAAAGAATCCTAGAATAAGTCGCCTTAACCGAGAAACCTTATGGATCCCTCCATCATATGAACTTATCATGTAGCTTAGGAAGCGAATCTAGTTTTTCCATAATGCAAAGTAACACTTTTGACTCACCAAATGCATCAATTGTCAAATAATCGGGACAAATATTCAAGTTCCAATTCCACTTGCCATTGCTCCATAAACCCAATAAAGTAATCTTGGATTTTCTATTACTAACAAACTCAATCAAAGAAGGATAATCAAGTTGCAACTTTTGTAGACAAATCCACTTGTGACCCTAAAAATCAATAAGCAGTCCAATACCAAGGTTACACGAGATACCGCTTCCAAACCAATTACAATTAGCCCCCTAAGATCTATTATATCCCTTAAGTCTCGCCACTACAAAGAAGATTTAGCATAACCAACATATCGAGAGGGCTCAAGCAAATCATTTCTAATATCGCCGTAATAAAAAGAAAGAATAGAAGTACATGAAGTTGATTAGTGTCACATGACACCAATTACTTTGTAACTTACCTCACAATCTTTTATTCTGACCTAGAGTTCTCCTTCGTCCATGTCTATGAGCATCCTCGCAGTCTTCATAAAAGGACTTCCTAAAATGAGAGGTATTTTAGCTCTGCCTTGATATTCAGTATTAAAAATTCTATAGGAAATGAGTGGTTGTAAACCTGTATCAATTCATTGTTAATTTTACCCACGGGAGTCCTGCATGTTTTGTCCGTCTTCTACAATGTTAATGTAGATGGCTCGATTCACAGATATTAATTTCTATCTACCATTGAAAGTGGCATAATATTGACATATGTACCAAAATCAATAAGTGCATTGACAATTTCCATTTTACCTATAGAGACATGTAATACTACTACTTTAGGGTATGCTTCCTTCTTGGGTAGGTCTTTCATCTCTTCCTTACAGGCTTCATTTTGCATTCCTTTTTCTTCTTATTCTTCTATTCTTTCTTGTTTGGATTTAACAACAATTTTATCATCCATAAAAACAAAATTGTAGTTCTCCTTTGGATTATTCTTTGTGTTTGCACTGAATGTGTTACTTGGGATATCTGAGAATTGTTTGACTAATTGGCTCACTTGTACTTCAAGGTTTTTAGTGGAGGCTTCAGTGTTTTTGTGGATGGCCATAGACACTTGCATGAACTGATTGAGTGTATCCTTCAACTTTGTTGCTTTTTCTGATAATGGAGGTGTTTGTGAAAATAATGTTGAAAAGGTTGTCTATTTGATAGACCAACTTCAAATATCCATTTTTTATTGAAGTTGTTGTTATGTGGGAAGTTTTATTCTAATATTTCACAGGCTTTTGATTTCCTAAATATTTTATTTCCCCATCAGTAAGGAAAAATCCAATTGGATGATCTTTGTTGCAGAGTTCATAGAATGAAATTTTCCTCTATTGAGGTACTTCATGCATTTCCTTCATTTGTTGTGGCAACTTTGATAGTTTTTTGGTTATTTCATCCATAGTCTGAGTTAACAATTTGTTTTGAGAAAGAATGACACCATTGGTATTCAATTTTATGATAGTGTTCTACCATTGAACGAGATTCCAATTGTTTCGTCCTTGATGATCATTGAGCGCCATTTTCTTAATGATTGCAGTTGCATCTTCAACGCTTTTGGACATTAGAGAACCTCTACTGGTAGCATCTAGTAACAACTTAGGTTGTTGGTTGAAGTCCATTTCTGAAAATGTGTATTTGTGTGAGTTCGTTCAAACAGTGGTATGGACACTATCTGAGCATGGACTTGTATCTCTCATATGCTTCACTGAGAGTTTTTGTTATGCCTTGGGAAAACATTGTGATGGTTGTCTTTGATTTCATGAATTTGTTATGAGGAAAAATTTGTTTAGGAACTTTTCCTCCAACAAGTTCCAATTTTTCATCTTCGATCTGGGTTGGTCTAAATACCACTCACATGTTTTGCTAATCAATGAGTGTGCAAATAATTGTAGGAATATCGCCTCTTCCTCGTCTTTTGACGCTCATAGCATACCAACAATCTTGTAGAATTTTGTGAGGTGTGTATACGGGTCTTCATGATCTAAACCTACAAAAGGATTATCATACAAAATTTGCAACAATCTCGTTTTCATTTTACTTTGTCAGACATTCCTTTGTGTTCTATATGAGTGTGCTAGACGTCAAGAACTATGTTAACATGGTGTGCCACCATTGTTGTTATTGGTGACTTCAAACATTGTTCCTTCTTGTGTTAAGACATAAGACTCTTTTAGATCTAGCATTTATATTATTTGTTTTACTTTCCTATTTTCAATAATTTTTCTATGTGCGGCTCTTTCAATTTCAAGATCGAACAACAATTGTTTAGCATGAACCTTACCTCACATAAACTAGTAAAAACAGAACTAATTCTAAAAGTTAATAGGTTAGTGATTATCAAAAAATGTACAGACTATACAATTATTCACATGTATAAACATATTTAAAATAATAAACTATGATATATCTTTAAAACTTAGCACCAGTTCCTGACAACGACACCATTTTGTTGTGTTAGCATCAAAAGTAAGTTTTACAATTATCGTATGCATAGAGACCAATAGTTTTAAAGACAATTTAGAAGTATTTAATTATTCTAAGTAGAAAAAGGTTTTGTGTTTGTTGGAATGCGGAAAAGTAAATGGCGGAGAATAAAGGACATAAAGTAAAGTTGGAGATTTCGGTGTTATGAGTAAGAATTCTTGTTGGGGGTATATTTCATCATTATGTATCTATCACGCACATCCATATGTCAGTAATATGCCCCCCTACTAAGTGTATAATACCACCACCTATCACCCTCATTTGTATCTCCTTTAGGTCTCCATGTCGTAAGATAAGTGTATTATCCAGTAACCGATATATCAGAATATTAACCAACTTAGAGTATTAAGTCCCAACAATCGTAAAGTAGCGAGAATCCACACCAATACTACTACAATACATGTGGACATTGATCATATACCTATATCTCGGTTTAGTAATAAATAAATGATTATCTTTGATCTAGTAATGACAAGTACCTTTCGATGTTAGGTCACACTATAAAAACAAATTTTAGGTTGCAAAGTTAAAACAAGCATTAAGATTAAAGAGTCACCAATATTACAACATGAGTAGATTTACATAAAACCCCATGAAATATTTATTACATGAATATAATGACTAAATCTAACCGAAACAATAGAAATATTAACTACATTTACTCATAATTAACGTATTAGTTGGTCTTTCTAGAGAGTTTGACCTTAGAAGTGGTATCTGCGTTGTCACTTGAGCAGCGCTTTCGCCTTAAGAATTCCTTTACTATTCTCCTATTGTAGACCTAAGTGAACCTACTCCAAATTTCTCCTCCTCTGATCCACCGAAACACCATTTGCATTAAACTGAAAACTTCTATTTATAGGCAAAAGTTTGAGGCTTTCGTTGGGCGCACCTTCCTTGCGCCCACCGTGTCTACCCTGCTATGTCACTCTGACCAGCTAGCTTTTCTTCACCAGCAAACAACGCTTGCATGTATTCCATGTTTCCTTGTCCTCATTTGCTTTCTCAATGCACCGTCCTTTAGAATAGCACGCTAACCCTTGCTTCACTATGAAGTACTTGCACATGATCGTGTCATCTGTCCTTGTCTATGCCTAACACGCCTATAACTTCGGTCTATCGAGCCTTGATTTTTTAGGGTTTTGCTTTCTCTTGTTTTCTTCTTGTTGATTCGTGGTTTTCCATTTATTTTAACCTGTTTTTGATTAATGTATACAAGAAAAGCCCAAAGAGGCATTTTGTTTTACTTTTCATAGATAAATTAGGGGTTTTTGTAACAATTTCTTGTGAAATAAGTCAATAAGTGTCTATGTAATTAACATAAATATGACAAGTATCAGCTTGTCCAAGTTTTCTATGCAAAACTCAAATATGAAGACATATTTGTTACATCAAGATTTGGCAAAACCAAGATCAGTTTCCACCATGGAGTTTGGAGCAATATCTAATCTACATGCTTAGGGAAAAACATACACACTTAATGCTTGAGATGATGCTCTCAATTTCGATCATGTTATTACAATTGGAAGTTTTCTTATAAATGAAATGAGACAAAAATAAACTTCCTTTCAAGAAAAAATTCATGAAAGTAAGATGTCATGTTGTGCATCACCTTATGATCTGTGTGCTAGTACCGAAAAAGGAAAATTGCAACGAGCTCGTAAAGAGAGATGTGGTACATATGTGGCTATTAACTCAAAATTTTCAAGTCAATAGGGCTTATGGAATGTTTGCTACATGTTTAAGTGCCAAAGAAGAAATTAATTAGGGTTACCCTACAAAATTTTGATCACCAAGTTCCTGATCAAAACTGGAATCTTTTTGGATAATGACACCACAAGTTCAACTCCTGGGAAAATTGATAAAAAAACTTTAAGTCTTATCAAGGTCAGAATCAATGACATGTTCTTAAGAGGGTGTTCTGATGGAAACAAGTGTATCAAAGGCTTGTCCATGTTTTCTATGCAAACCTCAAATATGAAGGTGTATATGTTACATCAAGGTTTGGAAAAACCAAGACCAGTTTCACCATGGATAAGTTTGGAGCAATGTCTAAGGTACGTGCTTATGTAAAACATACACATTAAATGCTTGAGATAATGCTCTCAATTTCGATCATGTTGTAACGATTAAAAGTTTTCTTATTAATCAATTGAGAGAAAAGAAACTTCCTCTCAAGACAAAGTTCATGAAAGTAATGTGTTGCGTTGTGCATCACCTTATGACATGCTTACTACTTCCAAGAAATAAAATTGTGACAAGCTCTTAAAGGAAGATTTTTGTAGCGGTAAATTCATGACCATCAAGCTATAGATAATCTAGACGTCAATAAAACCAGAGTCGCCACTGTGCTTTTATTTTTTCGAAGGGAAAAGGGAAAAGTACGAACAAAACCCAAAGATAAGAAGTTTTCAAATCAAAATTAATAAAATTCCAGAGATTACAGGTAAGGGGGTTGGTTACACAGAGGGAAGGTGTTAGCACCCAAAGTGTCATAGGTACTCCTAGGGAGCCCTTTCTTGTGTGCATATGTGTTTTTATACAAATGATGTTTGCAAGTAAAACAAAGTGTGGGGATGAGAAGAGAATTCATTAATTATATTTTTGTGTTTGACAAGACCTTCGGACTTGTACCTACGTACAAACATAAAAATGAGGGGTCAAAACCTCGTAGTTCGTGGTATCAATTTCAAAGTGAGTACATTGCTTTTAACAAAAATTTAAGTTTTATAAAGGCACAAGGGCCTAAAAATGGTTTGGATGAGTATTAGTTATTTTTGCCTTTTGAAATTTTAAGTCAAGTATAGTTAAGTTCATTTACAAGCTTAGTTAAGAAGAAATTTGGAAATAAAATGGCATAAAGCCAAGGTTTCTAATTTGCAATATGGTCAAAGTTTAGAAAACAGATACAATCAAAGAAGATTTTTAAAAGGAGGGAGAGATTTTGAAATTAAATAAGTGGGGAGGAGATGAAGAGACTAATCCTAAGCATAAATTTAAAAGTTGAGAGTTGAAAAGATCTAACCAATGGGCTGCAATCTAATAGACAAGAATGTCATATAGAAACCCAAATTTTCCTTGGACTTTAGAATCAAGCAACAAACAATACACAAATAGCAAGTTGAAGGTCAAGGCATCAAATAAATATAGCCACATCCAAGCTTAGCAACTCCATGATCTTCTTCAAAATTTCCCATGTATTAGATGGCTTCAAAAGATGGCATAAGTCATAAGTTCAAAATAACAACTTCACAATGATCATGTTGCAAATGAACTTAAATGGATCTTCAATATTGTATCAGATGAATGTTCACTTCACAAGCACTTGGTTTCATGAAAGTTGGCATTGGCCAAGTCCTTTGCGTAGGGAGTGTTGCCTAAATCCTAAGTCCAATAGTCTCATATCAAACCAACAGTCCACACAAGATGTTTTTTTAGGTTTTTGTTCTTATTATGTACATTAAGGTCTAAAGACCACACAAACAAACAAGTATATACAAACACAATATATCACAAAATATGGTCCAAATGGACAAAGTTAAAATGACACTAAAATAAACAATTTGAGTGGTATGAATAATGGCAAATGAATAAAGCTTAAAACTAAAGTGCATTAAAAGTAAATGACTTGAAATTAAATATTAGTTGTTAGTTGATTAGAAGTTAGTATTACTTTTGCTTTGCTTTTGTTTAAGTAATTCTTTGGAGAACACTCAACCCACTAATCACAAGCATCTTCCAAAGGAAGGAAAAAAGGCCAAATTTCCACACAATACCATGAAAGAGGGGAGACTTACAATCTCACTAACTAGAATGCTATGCCTTTTTTGTGTCAAAATTTAGCGTTATGTTAAGCAATCGTAATTGGACTTATGTAGAAGTCACGACTATTTGAGGTCGGGCAATAGAATTTTGGTGTTAATGCATGTTAGAGACATAGTTTAATGGACTATGCTCATAAAACATACCACACACAAAAAGAATATGCAAAGTGGGGGGCCTAATCTCATCCAAACTTATGTTGATTTTGCAATCAACTAGCCTTAGGTCCATGACGTGAATGAATAAATAAGGGGAATGATATGAAGAGGGAGGGGGAATGGATTCACCACAAATTGGTCAAAGGAGGACTTTTACCAAATTAAGATCATTCATTCATTTTGGAAGATGGAATGTACATTCCATCAATCCCCTAAATCCAATGATCTTAACGTAGCAAAGTCAAATCAACCTTGACCAATGCCCAATAACACAAGTCAAACTCACAAAGTCAATTAAAATGGATCTACACAATTTATTTGACATTTAATCAATTAAAAATATTAAAAATATGCACTAAATTAAATTATGATTGGTTAATTTCCTAAAACTTCATCAAAACACCAAAGAAATGGCCATGAGATTTATCATAGGTCAAACAAGATCAAAGGACCTTGGAGAAAAAATTTCATAATTTTTGGAAACTTAAAAGTATTTTTAAACAATTAAAAATATTCACAACATCAATTAAATCATGAAAAATATTAATAATGGTCCAAAAAATAATTTTAATTCAGAAAATGAAAGAGGATTTTATTTAAATTTTTTTGGTGAAACTCTCGTGTTTTTTGGATCAATATTAAATTTAATATAAATTAAAGAAAATAAAACAAATAAAATGAAAATCAATTAATTAGAAAAAACGTGGACCACTTGATCTCCCTCATTAATTGAGGTGGAAGATCAAGTGGATGAAAACACGCGTTCCATGGTGTACAGTAGTCAGCATGCCACACAGTTGGTAATCAAAAAGAATGCTCAAGATTAAAACGCAAAGGCTTGATCATGTGGCTCAGAACCTGTCCAACACACCGCCGGAGCAAACCACCAGTCATCCTCTCCGATGACCTTGGCCGGATTGGTTCTCTCATCACCATCACAAAAATGAAAAAGAAGGACACGATCTTAAAGAAAATATGGCACTGAGCACGAATCTGACCTCAATTCAAACTAACTCCAAGTATATTGAGAGATACATGAAGTTGAAATTTGAGGTACATGAACTAAGTTGCTTCGATTTGACCTCAAAGCAACTCAATCTTCTTTCCTACATGTCGCATTACGCGAAAAAACCGGCGGGAAAAAAAGAAACAACAGAGCCGCCACCGTGCGTTATTTATCCCAAAAGAGGGAAAGGAAACGCTCAGAGTAAACCTGGAAAGAACATGGTCTCGCGACCAAAGAGGATGGGTTCGGGAGTCGGTTATGCGAAGGGAAGGTATTAGTACCCCTACGCATCCGTAGTACTCTACGGGATCCACGCACAAAAGGAAAGAATATTGGTTGCTAAACACTGCTCAAACTCACACACACTGGCTGAAAGAGACACAAGAAAACTGACTGAAACTGACTCGGCAGGATACCGCATCCTGGGCCTACTTAGTCTATCAGGCATAGACATCAGAGTCGAAGTAGTTCGGACTGGGGAAACGACACATGCTCGCTAGGATATCGCCTCCTATGCATACGTATCTCCTTGGACGAAGGAGAATCAGAGCATTCGTAGCTCGGCTGACACGCACACAAACAAAAACAGGCAAAGGCAAACATGGAGCCCGAATGCCAATCACTGGACTTACATCAGCATCCGAACCAAAACACACACAAACACTGGAACCCGAATGCCACTCGATGGACTTACATCAGCTTCCAAGCACACAACAACATAACAAGTTAATAGGGAGTCGGGGACTCGAGCCTATAACTGTCAAGCACACACTCAAACAAACAGACAACAAATTGCTAAGGAGTCAGGCACTCGAGCCTAGCAACTGTCAAACAACACACACAAAAAGAAAAAAGGCGCCCGGAGAGATCAGCTCATCTCCTGCCTACGTACCTCATATGGTATGAGGATCAGGGCGACGTAGTTCCCCTACGCAGAGAAAAAGGACTAGCCTAACCAGATAACAGAGGGAGACACAACTCTAGGGAGACTACGACTCGAGCCTAGATGTTGTCATGCAAAGTCGTCCCTAAGTTAAGGTTTCTAGCTAACTTGCACAGGAAGCAAGCCTATCCTAAACATGACTTGCACAGGAAGCAAGCCACACCTAACCTAACTTGCACAGGAAGCAAGGGTCTCGATTGCAACTAGGGCAAGAGAAAGGGGAGGTCTCAATCGCAACGAGGGCGAGAGAAAAGAATTAGTGTTAGTGGTTAGTCAAACTCGATAAGACATCGCATCTCGTGCCTACGTATCTCATCTGGACATGAGAATCAGAGTTGCCGTAGTTCGGCTAAACTATGGGAACAAAGGTCTCGATTGCAACTAGGGCAAGAGAAAGGGAAAGTCTCGATCGTAACGAGGGCGAGAGAAAGGATCGCAACGAGGGCGAAAACAAGCAAGGATTAGTTGTTAGTCGTTAGTCAAACTCGACAAGACATCGCATCTCGTGCCTACGTATCTCATCTGAACATGAGAATCAGAGTTACCGTAGTTCGGCTAAACTATGGGAACAAAGGTCTCGATTGCAACTAGGGCAAGAGAAAGGGAAAGTCTCGATCGCAACGAGGGCGAGAGAAAGGATCGCAACGAGGGCGAAAACAAGCAAGGATTAGTTGTTAGTCGTTAGTCAAACTCGACAAGACATCGCATCTCGTGCCTACGTATCTCATCTGAACATGAGAATCAGAGTTGCCGTAGTTCGGCTAAACTATGGGAACAAAGGTCTCGATTGCAACTAGGGCAAGAGAAAGGGAAAGTCTCGATCGCAACGAGGGCGAGAGAAAGGATCGCAACGAGGGCGAAAACAAGCAAGGATTAGTTGTTAGTCGTTAGTCAAACTCGACAAGACATCGCATCTCGTGCCTACGTATCTCATCTGAACATGAGAATCAGAGTTGCCGTAGTTCGGCTAAACTATTCTTGTTGGTTTGTGTTTTTTAAGTGGACAACGTCACTGCGCAATCTACCTGATGCTCGACCTTTGGAGACTTACTCACCTGTAGTAGAAGGAGTGGACGTATCCTTTAGAGGGGATAATGTTTGTTTGTGTTTTAGGAAAGCTCAAGCAAGAAAGGAAGTCCTATACGAAGGAACCGTGCTACCTTAATTGACATGCAAACGAGACTACGCAGAGTCTAGCAAACCTAGGGGATACGATCACACCACACAAGCACATACAACATGAAATAAACACACCAACAAGGGGCTCAAACATCAAGGCTAGGTTTTAGTCGAGGGG
Organism: Lathyrus oleraceus; assembly: GCF_024323335.1. Taxonomy (NCBI): domain Eukaryota; kingdom Viridiplantae; phylum Streptophyta; class Magnoliopsida; order Fabales; family Fabaceae; genus Lathyrus; species Lathyrus oleraceus. The sequence continues at coordinate 363,653,360 of NC_066583.1, forward strand.
TCATATCAACCTCAACAAACAAACCACTGGAACTGGGTAGTGTTAGCTCTTAACCTTGCCATTGAGGGGCTAAGGTGAAGCAGATGAAAGGTGAGTGAAGATAAGACTTCACAGCTCTTATCCCTGGCCTGGGAGAGCTTAAGACAAGAATGTGTGGGTTCAGAAAGTGGGAACCCTTCTACACATTTGATACTGACTCAACTGTACAATTGTACAAGATCTTGGGTTTGTATCTGCAATGCATCAACACAGTGGTGTGAGCAAAGCAGAAGACACACAGAATAGCAGGGGATAGGTTGCTTATCCCTTGGTTCTGCCAATTGCCTCTTCACTTAGGATGACTTTCATATGTACAGGGACAAATTAAACATACACAAACATTGACTCTTAAGGAGGACTTCAGACAGTTGCCTGGCCAAGTAACAGGCCAGGTCTTCCAGACTACATGAAGATAGAAAGGTATACCTCAATGAAAATTGCTTATACAAGCAAAGCAAAGCAAAAGTTCACAAGGAACTGAGCAACTAAAAGCACCAAAAATAGTCAAGCAGACATTAGTATACAACTTCAAACAAAGCCAAAAAGAAACAGACATCAACAGTTAATTAGAGGCAAATGGATGTGCAAGGCACAAGGCTTAAGGCATGTGAGCCAAGCCACCTACAAAACAAACAAGTTAAACAATGATATTCAAGCAAGCTCAATCAAAAAGAATTGGTCTCATTGGTCATTTGTTGGTCAACCTGAAAACATGAGCTCAAAGGTGAGTAACAGGACCACTAGGACAAGCCTAGGGTCAAAAATGAATGAGAAAGTCAAAACAGCAAAGGGCAAGCATCCAAAATCATGTTCAAACAATCAAGAACCAATGCCAATTGGTTTCATGTTCATATCATGCATCATCATCATTTCATAAGCAAAAGAAGTCAAAGCATGGCAAATGAGAGCTCATAGAAGTCAACAGAAAGTCTTGCATCAAAAGTCAACTCAAACATTTCCAAAAATCACCAAATAAATCATGATCAATCCTAACACATAGCATGGTAAGCATGTCAAATTTCATCTCAATTGGATCATGGGAAGATAGTCAATGAAAATCAGAAAGTCAAAGTAATTTTGAACATGCTCAATGAAGTTAACCAAACATGCATCAACTTAGAAAAATCATAAATCAGAGATGGTGTATGATAAATGAATGGGACTAAAACCATGGCAAAGATGAGGATGTCTAGTTATCTCATGTAAAATTTCATGTCCATCTAATAAAGTATGAGCATTTCACAAAACAAATGGCAACATGTATCACATAAGGTCAACATTTTGGTCAAACAGGGGAGAAAATCTCAAACAAATGGAAAATGGCACAAATAATTCCAAGAAAAATCACAAGTAAACTAGACATATAAGAGTAGGTTCATGCAAAAATTCAGCTCAAATGGAGGTCAGGAAGCATGGCATCAAAAATCAGCAATTTGTACATCCATGGTGTGACACAAGTTGTCACACCCTACTTCAAAAATTCACAACTCACATTCCAGAAATGAGAAATGCACAAACTTTACATCAAAATAAACACGAATGAGTCTAGTTTATGCTCAAAAAATTCCAAGTCCATTGGATAATGTATCACAATTTCACAAAAGATTTGGCAAGATGTACAAAATTTGGTCACATTCTACAAACCCTAATGCCATTTAAAATTCACTCCTCCAAAAAATCAGCAAAAATTATGATAAAAAACTAGGGATCATGATGAAGATGATGCAAAAATTCCCACCAAATTTGGAATAAAATGAATGAATTATGAATTTTGCAAGATGAGCCATGCCAAATGAAATAAAATATGAAATTAAATGAATTAATTTGAAATAATAAAACGAGAATGGCACATTGGTAAATATGGAACTCACTTATCAGAACGGTGCCGTTTTGGACGCTGGATTGAAATGTTTCTATTGGCTCATGCATCTACAGTAACATGCAATACGTGAATAGTGAAATTTTCTGGGCATGGCTTGAAGATCTCTAGGGTTTATGCATACAGGAACAATGTTCATCACCTCCAAATCGAGTTTCACAAAAAATTCCCAGAAATCAAAATTGGACACACACAATTGATCATCCAAGCATGGCAAACACGAATCCAACATCAATTTTCACTAAAACATCACACACATCATGAATCGAGCACAAACAAGTTTTATCACCAAACTTCAAAACCACATAACTTCAGAAATAACCAACCATTTTCGAAAACAAAAACATCATGAAGCTCAGCATGGATAGACCTTTCTAAAGCATGTATCTATTTGATGAAATAATGAGATCGAATTTTTACCAGTTCTGAAGAGCAGATGAGATTCAGTTGTTATTTTGATGTTATGAGCTCAACCAGATGTAGACTTGTGCTCCCAATGATGAATAGTGAAGATGCTTTGGCTCAATGAAGCTTGTTCTTGCTCGAATCCCAATCTGCCATGGATGGTGTTTTGAAGAACAGTCCAGAAAAAGCTCCTTACAGATGTGGAATGATGGTTGAAAAATGTTCACAATGTTGCTTGGATGAAGAGACAATAGGGGATGGCTCGAGTTCTTTGAGAGTTTTTGCAGATTTTTGAAAGATGATCAAAATCGATTTTGAGAGAGAGTGAGTAATTTCTGTGTTTGGAGGCAGCTACTAGGGTTGGAATTCTCAGAAAAAGTGTTTATATACATCTGTTTAGTGTTGGCTCAGCAAGTGTTAATCATGATTATCACAAATGAAGCAAATTGATCATTTTGCTAATTTTCAAAACAATGGCAAGGAGGGTGTATGCTGCACGATTTTGGGCCTTGGGCAAGTCACAAATGTCATTCTAAACCATTCCCAATTGGCCAATATGATGGAAATTACTTAATTCAAAAAATCAAAATTGTACCACACTTGAAATTTAAACATGCTAGGTTCAAAAGTGCCATTTTGATTGGCAATGTTTTGGTACATGAAAGTTGCATTTTTGGAAAGAGGAGGTTAAATGTGGTTTGTTGGAAAAAACCTCACCAATTTTGGCCAAATGGTTTGAGAGATATGGCCTTTTGAAGTTCAAGAAAATTTGAAAATGAATTGATCATATCTTGCCAACCATACACGGGAATTGAGAGTTCTTGGACTTTTTGGAAATGGGAGAACAAGATCTTCAACTTTCATGTTGGGCAAAAATTCATTTGAAGCTTGTATCGTGATGTAAATTTGGGATCAAGAAGTTTCCATTTTTGGCAGTTAAAATTACAGGTCCAGTTTCTATTTTTGGAAATTTTCTGATTGGCTCCAAATTCTTAAATGATGTTGTTTGCCATGATACATGAGGCCTATTGGGACATGAAAACTCTCTCTCAAACCAAATCCATCCATCAAAACCATAAAATCAACCACAGTTGACCAAGTTTGACTTTTCTAGGGTTTCTGACTGATTGTGCATGGACTGATGACCTCTGAGCCTCTAATCTTTGACCTAAACACTTCAAATGGACCTCCAAGTCATGTGAACATGTTGAACCAACCCTAGGGCCTTGGCTCCTTGAGAAACACCCTTGCTTGCTTGGTTGACTGATCTCCTGATCAGTTTGACCTAATTTCTTGATTGGCTTGCACTTGAGGCAAAGGGGACAATGCAATGCTATGCAGTGGACCATGTTATGCTATGACCTAATATGAAAATGTATGTACAATGATAGGTGCAAATTTGAGGTGCTACAGCTGCCCCTATTCAATCAACTGGGAACCCGAACGGATGATAGCAATGGCTGTCAGACTTTCAGGGTAAACAGGGATTGAATACAAAAGAACCGTAGAAATTTGCACCGACTGGATATAATACAAGAATTCCTGTCAGGATCGGCAAAGAAACAGTCTTGAAAGAAAAATCCGTCTGGAACGGAAAAAGAAATCGGCCTGAATACCGAAACAGAAACGTCGACCTGGATACCAAAATAAATGGTAACACAGGGATAACCATGGCCTGAGCGCCGCTCGTCAGTCTGAATACCGAGCATCGGTATATGAGAGATTTGATGTTGATCTGAAACATCGGAAATTGGTCTGATCGCCACCTCGGTCTGAATACCGGAAAATTGGCCTGAGTGCCATAAGTACATCGACCTGATCGTCGGAAACTTCTTCGGTCTGAATACCGGAAAAATCATAAGTACATCGACCTGATCGTCGGAAACTTCTTCGGTCTGAATACCGGAAAAACATAAGTACATCGACCTGATCGTCGGAAACTTCTTCGGTCTGAATACCGGAAAAATTGGCCTGAGTGCCAAAGCGTGAATTGGTTCGTGTTCCAAAACACTCAACATCCTGAAGAGGGCTAGAAAAGCAGTCTTGTTAAAGGATGGACATTCGATTCCACAAGGAATACGAATCTTACTCTGCTGGAGATAACAATCGAAAGATTGACCAAAGAGTGCATGAGATATATTATCTATAGCCGTCAAAACGTAGATAATAACCTCACATGGAAGATTATCCATAACCGGGTTGTAGGTTGTTAGATGAATAATCGACCGACATCATCCTGAAGGGAGCGAAAGCAAACTTGTTAAAGGATGGACATTCGATTCCACGAGGAATACGAATCTTACTCTGCTGGAGATAACAATCAAAAGATTGACCAAAGAGTGCATGAGATATATTATCTATAGCCGTCAAAACGTAGATAATACCCTCGCATGGAAGATTATCCATAACCGGGTTGTAGGTTGTTAAATGAATAATCGACCGACATCATCCTGAAGAGAGCGAAGGCAAACTTGTTAGAGGATGGACATTCGTTTCCACGAGGAATACGAATCTTACTCTGCTGGAGATAACAATCGAAAGATTGACCAAAGAGTGCATGAGATATATTATCTATAGCCGTCAGAACGTAGATAATAACCTCGCATGGAAGATTATCCATAACCGGGTTGTAGGTTGTTAAATGAATAATCGACCGACATCATCCTGAAGAGAGCGAAAGCAAACTTGTTAAAGGATGGACATTCGATTCCACGAGGAATACGAATCTTACTCTGCTGGAGATAACAATCAAAAGATTGACCAAAGAGTGCATGAGATATATTATCTATAGCCGTCAGAACGTAGATAATAACCTCGCATGGAAGATTATCCATAACCGGGTTGTAGGTTGTTAAATGAATAATCGACCGACATCATCCTGAAGAGAGCGAAAGCAAACTTGTTAAAGGATGGACATTCGATTCCACGAGGAATACGAATCTTACTCTGCTGGAGATAACAATCAAAAGATTGACCAAAGAGTGCATGAGATATATTATCTATAGCCGTCAGAACGTAGATAATAACCTCGCATGGAAGATTATCCATAACCGGGTTGTAGGTTGTTAAATGAATAATCGACCGAAAAGAAAGGCATCGGGGTACCAGACTAGGTATGCAAAGATGACCAATCAAAAGAGGATAAAGTTGCTAACTCGGAGCAAGTATCCAAAAGAAGGGGAAGACCCAATGGGGACAATACTGCTTGATCAAGGCAAGTATCCAGAGGGGAAAGAATATCAATATCACAAACCGGATACTGATAACTGCAGAGAGGGGATTACATCTACCGGTTAGTAGGCAGAAAACCACGGAAAAGTAACCAGTCATCGATAGGATGAGCACAAAGGGTTAACTCCAACAAGGGGATGAAAGTGGGATTTTACAACTACCAGCTAGTGGGTAGAAAACCACAAAGATAGGACTTACAACTACCGGTTTGTAGGTAGAGGCCACCAAACGATCTACTGAGAGACAGAGTGAGAAAAAAGGATTTACAACTACCGGGTAGTGGGTAGAAGACCGTAAAGAAAGGACTTACAGCTACCGGTTCGTAGGTAGAGGCCAACAAATTCCGCTGAGGATAAGATGAATGAGTGTCGGTTAGTGAGCGACTATTCATTTATGCCCCAGGGAAGTACAGGAGACAGCCAACAGGAAGCCAATTTAGGATCGATCCAAAAAGGCAGACTGAAACAAGACTCATCCTAATGAGGAAGGAACTCAATAGGGAAAACCCATCCCGTGTAGGGAGGGAACGGAAACAACCGTCATCCACGAGGATGTATCTCAGTGGGGAAATGGCAGGAAAGGATAGACACTTTCTGCTTAAGGGGTTGGCTCTACATGGAGAGATCAGACACACCCATATCTGCTTAAGGAAAATCTACTGGAGAGATTTGTATTACCAAATAGCAGGAGACAACCATCAACAGATACACGGCAACAGCTGCATCATGAGTATCCGAATGCTATGATTATGCATGTATGCATTCTACCTAAAATGTATGATGAATGCTGACAAACAGACATGTAAACACACAGGCCCAGGAATCAACCACCCGGTACTACTCTTCTTCCATAGGGAAGGCCAAAAACACCAGAGAGCAAACGTGATCTGCTGGAAACCGGGATATCAGGGAACAACACCATCCTACGGGAAGAGGAGAAGACTGCTCTGCTGGAGAGAGGAACGCTAACGTCTTCAGTAAACACTCTACTTGGGGAACTTCCCCACAAAAGTATTTCAACAGCAACCTTGCTGGGAATGCCCCACGGTAGGGCTCAAACAAACCTATACTGGAGATGCCCCACAATAGGGCTAACAGGGACTTGGAGGAAGAATGTTGTACCGCCGGGAACATGAAGATAACAACTTCAACCAACACCGCACTGAGCAACCTCTCTGAAGAGAAACCAAAAGAGGTTTGACAGGAAAAAGATACAGTTATGCTCGAGATACGAACAAATGTCTTACCTGTTGGTAATCATACCACCCTCGGGAGAGCACTTGCGGATCTCCTAAGTATCTTTCCATCATTGTGAACGTTCACTTTGTTTAAGAACAATTTTTTTGAAAAATTTTGTTTATTTTAAAAACAATGATACTTTATCGATTAAAAACATGCAAAACATTTGTTGAGTCGAAAATAAATAAGAGTGCAAATAATGGGATAAAAGTTCAAATAGATGTAATGGAATGGTAGTCTGCAAAGGGCGAGACTCCATAGATCTGTACAAGTTTGAAATCGGTGATATATATTGGAGAGGGCTACATTGAACATAATGACCTTTCCTCTACCATTCCGAATTTTCGATGTATTCGGAGCTTCAGTCGACGACGAATCGAGAATCCCTGACGGATGACGGATATAGAGCACAGTCTTGTCAAGATGCAGTTACTTGCCAAATCCCTAATTTTTGCCTAGATTGCCCCAGTGTGAGGTGATCAATCTAGCGGGATGCAAATTCTTTTTTTTTCAATGTCTCTAACTTTTGCCTGGATCGCCCTTTCGGGTTTTCAATCCACCGAGACGCTCCTTTTTGCCTAAGTCGCCCTTTGGGGTGTTCGACTTAGCGAGCTATTCTGTTTTTTTTTGTTTAGGCGAAGTATTTCTTGACTGCATCGGGATTCACAGGACGAGTGAACTTCTTCATCCATTGTTGTAAGTGTCAGATCACCGCCTGAAAAGGCTTTCTTGACCACACATGGGCATTCATAACTTGGAGTCCACTTGCCCCTGGAATCGGGCACGAAAGACAGGACTTTCTTGAGCATGAGGTCCCTCGGAACACATGAGGCTTGACCTTCTTATCGCGTGCTTTCTTCACTCTCTGCTGATATGACTGTCCATGACACATGGCAGTTGATCTCTTCTTTTCGATCGAATTCAACATCAGTCAACTTGGGACTTTGAGGGTGCTATTTTCTTTTGTTTTTTCTTTTGATTTCTTTTGATTTTGATTGATTTCTTTTTTTTGATTTTTCACCCTCCTCTTTCTCTTTTTTTCTCTTTTTTTTTATAATGCCCCAGTTGGCTGTTCTGCTGATTCTCGCGATACAGCTGAGTGATATTCTTTTCTTGCTCAAGAAGTCGGGAAATACCGTCAGGAATCCCTTCAACATCATCTTCTTCCGCTTCGAATACAGGGAATTCAAAATTGGGAGATGACGTCCGATCATTATGTTCAATGGGTTTGAGAAACAACCTGCATAATGATTTTGATATGAAAAGCTTTTTGAAAATCAAACAAGACAATCGTTATGCAGATGAAAAGATTGCTTTTATTCTTGTTTTTTAAGGTTTTTTGTGATCACCAATTTCATGCAAAAAAGCAAAAAGGGAAAACAAATGGAAAACAAATGTTTTAACATGAATTATTTGAATGAAAATATCATTGCACAAAATGTTGCCAACAATGTCATCACTTCTCCTTTTGGCATGGGAGAAAGGTTTCTAAACAAAGTGATTATTACTCCGACTTATGAACAACTGTAGGAAAGCCCACAGTGACCCAATTGTGATAGATCCCACCGGGGATGACAACTGTCAGTATCTCTTGCATCAGTGTCATGAACCGGACCATGTTTGCCCTCATTTCGGCCAATTCTGCTTGAACCTGATCCATACTCCTCTGTTGATTCAATCTGGTTGAGTAGCGGTGCGGATGATGATCAGCAATCCTCTCTCAGTCAAAACCCAAAGTGAGAAGTCTCTCCCAAGCATGTCTGTAATGCAAGGATGATATGTACATGATATGCATGATGCGGATGCGGATGCTATTTTATCATGGATGATCCCGATAAAGGATATGCGTATGCGAGTTAACTTTTTCGGTTTTTTCATGCATTATTATTTTTTTGAAAATAAACATGCTATGATGCAAATGATGTGAACATGACTGGTCAGGCTGTGCGTCTTAAGGCACAGGGTCAAAGCTTCAGCTTGAACTCTGATCACAAACATCTGAAACCCAAAGTCAATCTGATCAACTGGCATCTGAAACCAATCTGAGGAACCAAGTCACCATAAATCCGACTTGGGGAGTTCCGAAATAAACGAAACTGGAGATTACATCACTATCATCACAGGAACATCCACTGAACGGATGACAATCAGATCCTCTGAACCGGTACTCTCAATTCAACCCGGGGATCCGAAATAAACGGAACCCGCTGATAAACCACGGACAGAACTCCGGCGTCCCAGAAATAAATGTCCATAAATTCGGCTGAACCAAAGTCACCATCACAGCACCACTGGCAGAAACCGTATCTGTAGAGATCAAAACCCTCCCCTCACAGGTGAATTCTAACAAGGTCATCCTAAGGCGGACAAGGGTGTCAACAATCGGGCAAAGATACTCAACGGGTTTGCCCTCTCGGGTGTGCCGTTGTAGCTCTCTTAAGATCGTCTAAACCAAAGATCCGGGAAAGAACGGTCACCGAAGTCAACAGCTCATAAGAGATAATCCGACCTAAGCGGAATAACTCCACCCGGAAGGACTCTCTCAAATGAACCTCGTCCGGCTGTGGTGACATGTCTCCTCATCATGTCGTACAACATGTGAAGATACATGAGACCACGCTAATCCTAGGTGTATACTCAGGCCTGGGTATTGGGCCTCACTCAGAACACCCACCCCAAAACAGAGGAACCACCTGCACAGGAGACAGCTCAATGACAGTATGATGCATGCAAACATAAATGCAAACAATAAATGCAAACAATAAATAACATGAATGCAATAAGTCAAACAGCAAACAGCAACCAAAACCCTATCCTAGAGAGCGCTAGGAGAGACTCGCTTAGGGAAGATGGACCAGCAAGAGGTCAACTTCTCTACATCCCCAGTGGAGTCGCCAGCTGTCGCATTACGCGAAAAAACCGGCGGGAAAAAAAGAAACAACAGAGCCGCCACCGTGCGTTATTTATCCCAAAAGAGGGAAAGGAAACGCTCAGAGTAAACCTGGAAAGAACATGGTCTCGCGACCAAAGAGGATGGGTTCGGGAGTCGGTTATGCGAAGGGAAGGTATTAGCACCCCTACGCATCCGTAGTACTCTACGGGATCCACGCACAAAAGGAAAGAATATTGGTTGCTAAACACTGCTCAAACTCACACACACTGGCTGAAAGAGACATAAGAAAACTGACTGAAACTGACTCGGCAGGATACCGCATCCTGGGCCTACTTAGTCTATCAGGCATAGACATCAGAGTCGAAGTAGTTCGGACTGGGGAAACGACACATGCTCGCTAGGATATCGCCTCCTATGCATACGTATCTCCTTGGACGAAGGAGAATCAGAGCATTCGTAGCTCGGCTGACACGCACACAAACAAAAACAGGCAAAGGCAAACATGGAGCCCGAATGCCAATCACTGGACTTACATCAGCATCCGAACCAAAACACACACAAACACTGGAACCCGAATGCCACTCGATGGACTTACATCAGCTTCCAAGCACACAACAACATAACAAGTTAATAGGGAGTCGGGGACTCGAGCCTATAACTGTCAAGCACACACTCAAACAAACAGACAACAAATTGCTAAGGAGTCAGGCACTCGAGCCTAGCAACTGTCAAACAACACACACAAAAAGAAAAAAGGCGCCCGGAGAGATCAGCTCATCTCCTGCCTACGTACCTCATCTGGTATGAGGATCAGGGCGACGTAGTTCCCCTACGCAGGGAAAAAGGACTAGCCTAACCAGATAACAGAGGGAGACACAACTCTAGGGAGACTACGACTCGAGCCTAGATGTTGTCATGCAAAGTCATCCCTAAGTTAAGGTTTCTAGCTAACTTGCACAGGAAGCAAGCCTATCCTAAACATGACTTGCACAGGAAGCAAGCCACACCTAACCTAACTTGCACAGGAAGCAAGGGTCTCGATTGCAACTAGGGCAAGAGAAAGGGGAGGTCTCAATCGCAACGAGGGCGAGAGAAAAGAATTAGTGTTAGTGGTTAGTCAAACTCGACAAGACATCGCATCTCGTGCCTACGTATCTCATCTGGACATGAGAATCAGTGTTGCCGTAGTTCGGCTAAACTATGGGAACAAAGGTCTCGATTGCAACTAGGGCAAGAGAAAGGGAAAGTCTCGATCGCAACGAGGGCGAGAGAAAGGATCGCAATGAGGGCAAAAACAAGCAAGGATTAGTTGTTAGTCGTTAGTCAAACTCGACAAGACATCGCATCTCGTGCCTACGTATCTCATCTGAACATGAGAATCAGAGTTGCCGTAGTTCGGCTAAACTATGGGAACAAAGGTCTCGATTGCAACTAGGGCAAGAGAAAGGGAAAGTCTCGATCGCAACGAGGGCGAGAGAAAGGATCGCAACGAGGGCGAAAACAAGCAAGGATTAGTTGTTAGTCGTTAGTCAAACTCGACAAGACATCGCATCTCGTGCCTACGTATTTCATCTGAACATGAGAATCAGAGTTGCCGTAGTTCGGCTAAACTATGGGAACAAAGGTCTCGATTGCAACTAGGGCAAGAGAAAGGGAAAGTCTCGATCGCAACGAGGGCGAGAGAAAGGATCGCAACGAGGGCGAAAACAAGCAAGGATTAGTTGTTAGTCGTTAGTCAAACTCGACAAGACATCGCATCTCATGCCTACGTATCTCATCTGAACATGAGAATCAGAGTTGCCGTAGTTCGGCTAAACTATTCTTGTTGGTTTGTGTTTTTTAAGTGGACAACGTCACTGCGCAATCTACCTGATGCTCGACCTTTGGAGACTTACTCACCTGTAGTAGAAGGAGTGGACGTATCCTTTAGAGGGGATAATGTTTGTTTGTGTTTTAGGAAAGCTCAAGCAAGAAAGGAAGTCCTATACGAAGGAACCGTGCTACCTTAATTGACATGCAAACGAGACTACGCGGAGTCTAGCAAACCTAGGGGATACGATCACACCACACAAGCACATATAGCTTGAAATAAACACACCAACAAGGGGCTCAAACATCAAGGCTAGGTTTTAGTCGAGGGGTCATATCAACCTCAACAAACAAACCACTGGAACTGGGTAGTGTTAGCTCTTAACCTTGCCATTGAGGGGCTAAGGTGAAGCAGATGAAAGGTGAGTGAAGATAAGACTTCACAGCTCTTATCCCTGGCCTGGGAGAGCTTAAGACAAGAATGTGTGGGTTCAGAAAGTGGGAACCCTTCTACACATTTGATACTGACTCAACTGTACAATTGTACAAGATCTTGGGTTTGTATCTGCAATGCATCAACACAGTGGTGTGAGCAAAGCAGAAGACACACAGAATAGCAGGGGATAGGTTGCTTATCCCTTGGTTCTGCCAATTGCCTCTTCACTTAGGAGGACTTTCATATGTACAGGGACAAATTAAACATACACAAACATTGCCTCTTAAGGAGGACTTCAGACAGTTGCCTGGCCAAGTAACAGGCCAGGTATTCCAGACTACATGAAGATAGAAAGGTATACCTCAATGCAAATTGCTTATGCAAGCAAAGCAAATCAAAAGTTCACAAGGAACTGAGCAACTAAAAGCACCTGAAATAGTCAAGCAGACATTAGTATACAACTTCAAACAAAGCCAAAAAGAAACAGACATCAACAGTTAATTAGAGGCAAATGGATGTGCAAGGCACAAGGCTTAAGGCATGTGAGCCAAGCCACCTACAAAAAAAACAAGTTAAACAATGATATTCAAGCAAGATCAATCAAAAAGAATTGGTCTCATTGGTCATTTGTTGGTCAACCTGAAAACATGAGCTCAAAGGTGAGTAACAGGACCACTAGGACAAGCCTAGGGTCAAAAATGAATGAGAAAGTCAAAACAGCAAAGGGCAAGCATCCAAAATCATTTTCAAACAATCAAGAACCAATGCCAATTGGTTTGATGTTCATATCATGCATCATCATCATTTCATAAGCAAAAGAAGTCAAAGCATGGCAAATGAGAGCTCATAGAAGTCAACAGAAAGTCTTGCATCAAAAGTCAACTCAAACATTTCCAAAAATCACCAAATAAATCATGATCAATCCTAACACATAGCATGGTAAGCATGTCAAATTTCATCTCAATTGGATCATGGGAAGATAGTCAATGAAAATCAGAAAGTCAAAGTAATTTTGAACATGCTCAATGAAGTTAACCAAACATGCATCAACTTAGAAAACTCATAAATCAGAGATGGTGTATGATAAATGAATGGGACTAAAACCATGGCAAAGATGAGGATGTCTAGTTATCTCATGTAAAATTTCATGTCCATCTAATAAAGTATGAGCATTTCACAAAACAAATGGCAACATGTATCACATAAGGTCAACATTTTGGTCAAACAGGGGAGAAAATCTCAAACAAATGGAAAATGGCACAAATAATTCCAAGAAAAATCACAAGTAAACTAGACATATAAGAGTAGGTTCATGCAAAAATTCAGCTCAAATGGAGGTCAGGAAGCATGGCATCAAAAATCAGCAATTTGTACATCCATGGTGTGACACAAGTTGTCACACCCTACTTCAAAAATTCACAACTCACATTCCAGAAATGAGAAATGCACAAACTTTACATCAAAATAAACACGAATGAGTCTAGTTTATGCTCAAAAAATTCCAAGTTCATTGGATAATGTATCACAATTTCACAAAAGATTTGGCAAGATGTACAAAATTTGGTCACATTCTACAAACCCTAATGCCATTTAAAATTCACTCCTCCAAAAAATCAGCAAAAATTATGATAAAAAACTAGGGATCATGATGAAGATGATGCAAAAATTCCCACCAAATTTGGAATTAAAATGAATGAATTATGAATTTTGCAAGATGAGCCATGCCAAATGAAATAAAATATGAAATTAAATGAATTAATTTGAAATAATAAAACGAGAATGGCACATTGGTAAATATGGAACTCACTTATCAGAACGGTGCCGTTTTGGACGCTGGATTGAAATGTTTCTATTGGCTCATGCATCTACAGTAACATGCAATACGTGAATAGTGAAATTTTCTGGGCATGGCTTGAAGATCTCTAGGGTTTATGCATACAGGAACAATGTTCATCACCTCCAAATCGAGTTTCACAAAAAATTCCCAGAAATCAAAATTGGACACACACAATTGATCATCCAAGCATGGCAAACACGAATCCAACATCAATTTTCACTAAAACATCACACACATCATGAATCGAGCACAAACAAGTTTTATCACCAAACTTCAAAACCACATAACTTCAGAAATAACCAACCATTTTCGAAAACAAAAACATCATGAAGCTCAGCATGGATAGACCTTTCTAAAGCATGTATCTATTTGATGAAATAATGAGATCGAATTTTTACCAGTTCTGAAGAGCAGATGAGATTCAGTTGTTATTTTGATGTTATGAGCTCAACCAGATGTAGACTTGTGCTCCCAATGATGAATAGTGAAGATGCTTTGGCTCAATGAAGCTTGTTCTTGCTCGAATCCCAATCTGCCATGGATGGTGTTTTGAAGAACAGTCCAGAAAAAGCTCCTTACAGATGTGGAATGATGGTTGAAAAATGTTCACAATGTTGCTTGGATGAAGAGACAATAGGGGATGGCTCGAGTTCTTTGAGAGTTTTTGCAGATTTTTGAAAGATGATCAAAATCGATTTTGAGAGAGAGTGAGTAATTTCTGTGTTTGGAGGCAGCTACTAGGGTTGGAATTCTCAGAAAAAGTGTTTATATACATCTGTTTAGTGTTGGCTCAGCAAGTGTTAATCATGATTATCACAAATGAAGCAAATTGATCATTTTGCTAATTTTCAAAACAATGGCAAGGAGGGTGTATGCTGCACGATTTTGGGCCTTGGGCAAGTCACAAATGTCATTCTAAACCATTCCCAATTGGCCAATATGATGGAAATTACTTAATTCAAAAAATCAAAATTGTACCACACTTGAAATTTAAACATGCTAGGTTCAAAAGTGCCATTTTGATTGGCAATGTTTTGGTACATGAAAGTTGCATTTTTGGAAAGAGGAGGTTAAATGTGGTTTGTTGGAAAAAACCTCACCAATTTTGGCCAAATGGTTTGAGAGATATGGCCTTTTGAAGTTCAAGAAAATTTGAAAATGAATTGATCATATCTTGCCAACCATACACGGGAATTGAGAGTTCTTGGACTTTTTGGAAATGGGAGAACAAGATCTTCAACTTTCATGTTGGGCAAAAATTCATTTGAAGCTTGTATCGTGATGTAAATTTGGGATCAAGAAGTTTCCATTTTTGGCAGTTAAAATTACAGGTCCAGTTTCTATTTTTGGAAATTTTCTGATTGGCTCCAAATTCTTAAATGATGTTGTTTGCCATGATACATGAGGCCTATTGGGACATGAAAACTCTCTCTCAAACCAAATCCATCCATCAAAACCATAAAATCAACCACAGTTGACCAAGTTTGACTTTTCTAGGGTTTCTGACTGATTGTGCATGGACTGATGACCTCTGAGCCTCTAATCTTTGACCTAAACACTTCAAATGGACCTCCAAGTCATGTGAACATGTTGAACCAACCCTAGGGCCTTGGCTCCTTGAGAAACACCCTTGCTTGCTTGGTTGACTGATCTCTGATCAGTTTGACCTAATTTCTTGATTGGCTTGCACTTGAGGCAAAGGGGACAATGCAATGCTATGCAGTGGACCATGTTATGCTATGACCTAATATGAAAATGTATGTACAATGATAGGTGCAAATTTGAGGTGCTACACTACATTGTTAAGACTTCGGACAACCAAGGATCCAAGAGAATTGATGAGAATTGAGAGAGAATCGAAGAGAAGAAAAATCTAGAAAAATACCTTCAATGTTGTGCAGAACTTGATCTCTCTTGCTTCAATTCGTGTTTGATCTTGCTTAGGAAGCTTGCAGAAGTGGCTTAGGATTGGTACAAGGCTTTGGATCCCGGAGTTTTTGAATCTCCAAACAGTGAGATTCAAACTCAATTTTCAAGTGAAAATTATCAGGTTTTCCTTTCAAATGTGGGATTTCAAGTGTGGGAGGCAAAGCTGGCGCACTAGGGTCCTCAAATATGATGACAGGGCCTCTTATTTATAGCAATTCCAAATGTTATTTGCACCTTTCAAAATGTTTCCAAAATTGGAAAATGAAGTGCATGCTTGCATGGGCGTGTACAGGCCCATGAAGCTACTCAATTAAGTCCATATGCAAGTGAAATTGAGTCTGAAAGTGGATTGTGATGCAAGGCAAAAGTGTGCAACTGTTTGAAGATTGTTCCTTGCCAATTGATGCATCCATGTTCAGACCATGCGCAGCCCCCTCAAACCTTGTCCAAAATGAATGAAATTGGACTCTTTGGAAAGGTTCGATCAAGAGGAACAACTCTTATGCTGAACACTTTTTCATGTGGAGCTTTTATCATTATGAATTCTGAAGTGGAAGTTTGGAAATTTCAACATGTCAAAACTTTTTCTAAGTGTCAAGCCATATGTTCCATTATTCCACCTTGGCTAACTTTGAATGTGAGCTTCTAATAAGAAAAGTGTCTTCATAAAAGTTGTAGATATTTCAAAAATATTCAAAATTGTCACAAATTTGACCTCATTTGGATTTGGGATGAATGAGTTATGCATTTTTGAAGTTGAGGAAAATCACTTGTTCAATGGTATTGGTCCAAAATGACCTATAACGTATCCTCATATCACATGCTCATAAAAGTTGAATTAGCTCTTCCTCCAAACATAAAAGTTGAAGTAGACACCTTGAATTTGATTGTGCAACTTGGAAATATTTCATCTCATAAAAATTGAGCAATTTGTGGCCTTGGGAAGTTGACCTCCAAATTAGGGTTTAGACAAAATGACCTATAATCTTTCATCATGAAAAATGACTTTCCAAGCAAAACTAGATCTATACCTCAACATGAAAGTTGTTTGGAATGCCATTTATATTAACTTTGATCTTGTAATAATTTTCATATGATGAAAATTGTAGGATATAGGGTCTAGGGGAACCCGGTTTTGATCAGATGAAATCCTCTGGTCAACCACCATCCACCACCTTGCTAACTTGCACTTCTATTGACTTTTTGGACTCATGGGAGATCATATATTCATAAAATGATGAAATTTGAAGTTTCCCCTTGAAATATTTGATCAATTGGTGAAGAATCTTGGTGAAGAAGTTACATAAGATACCTAGATGAACTAGGGTTTCCAAGGCAAACCAATTCCAAGCTCTTAAAGAATTCTTGATCAAAATAACATTTAGAGATCATGGGGACTCATATATGATTCCTAGAGCCATTGTGGATCATTCCTTGGTTGAGCTCTTAGCAATGAAGGTCTTAAACCCTAGATGTGGACTTGATAGATCAAAGGTGATCATGTGCCCTACCTACAAAAGAGTTAGACAAATGCAAAGACATATTTTTGGTATTTTGGTTAGTAAATGATAAAATACAAAGTATGATACAATCACATGGTTCTTGGTGATCTCTCCCAATACAAACCCAATGAATGAGGGGTAAGGAGGATTCCAGGGTATGATCCCAATGCCAATGCATATGATGAAATAGCATGAGGGATCTTAGGATCAAAATTGGGGTCTTACAATTCTCACACCCTCATTTTTACCCTAAAATTCTTATCATCCATTCATCATGAAATCTCATTATCATTGGTCCTCAAGCATGGCTATCCATTGATATGAGTGAAAGATGAGGACTAGGGTTTATCTAGTTTGCTTTCCCAAGGGGATATACTGTGGTCATCTAGAATTATGTGTTGCTTTTATGGATATGGTTTATTCATCCTTGTTGCATTATTGAATACCTAATCATTATACATAAAATGTGTGCATTTGCTTTTCTTTTATGCTCAATGTGTAGGTGTACAAAGATGAGCCAATGTTAAATTTTATTTACATCAAGCCCAAATGAGAATTCAAGGGCCATGGTGCTTAAATATGGCTTCATGATTAAGGAATTTTCATTATGGCATGAGAGATTCACTTTGATCCAAAGAAAAGTAAATCAAAATTCAAGATGTTCATCATTTCTTAAGTGATAAGAAAGTGGAAAAGCATACCTCCATGTCCAAGGTTTTATTCCATGAATTGATTCAAGCTTGCTTAACGTGGAACCAAGTATCACATCATCCATTTTCAACATGGGTTTGGTTAGGATTCAAAATCCATTTCAAGCATGATTCTTGGATAAAGTATAAAGTCATGATGGATCATTCATTTTCAAGTCATGAATGTAGAACAAGTATGCATCATTCTCATGCAAGGGTTCTATTTCGGTAAGTTCAGGTTAGGCCATTCACCTTTCTTCATCAACATTAGATGGATCCCAAGTTTTCATGGTTTAATATGGAATGGTTCAAGTTCAAGTTAGGCTACCATGTAAATCATTTCAAATTCATCCATGATCACTCCAAGGTGTTTCATGCCTTTTTAATGTGTTTTTGTCAAAGGATTTAAGTGAACTCAGTGAATTTCAAGAGGGATTTAAAGCTAAATACCTAAGACATGATGAAAAGTTTAAATTAGCCATTATGCTATCAATTTCAAAGCCACCTACCTTGGTTCAACATGGCATGATCATGTGAATTAGACAAAAGGAAAAATAAGGCCATGAAAGTCAATTCAAATATGGTTTGATTAGGTATGTATCATGCAAATTCAAATGGATTCAAGGCTTCCATATCAAGCAAGTTCAAGTCATGAAAGAAGCATTATCATTCATGATCCTTCCATAGTATATGCATGGCTGCCATTCAAAATGCAAGAAGAACTCATCATAATTTATGGGCCATGAGAATGCAAGGTTGCATCTTGTCATTCAAGTGTCAAGATTACAAGCCAAAGTGAGCTAAGGAAGTTAAACATGGTGGAATATGAACTCGGGCTCACCATGGAAATGAATTGCAACAAGCATGGAGTGGAAATAGCATCATCACGCAGTCCATGGAAGGAAGAAGATTGATTTCCTTGAACATGGCAAGAACTGATGCAGTTGCATCATCAATTCATCACTTCAAAAACCAAACATGGGAAACCATTAATGTCACAAGCAATATGAGCAATTCAAGTGAAATGGATCAAGTAATTGGGTTAGGTGGAAAAAGCAATGCAATGTAGAAAATTGAAGGCCTGCAAAGCATGAGAAGCACAAGCCATGTGTAGCAAATACCATGGAATACATGAGCAAATACATCAAGCATGTACAATACGGATCAGTGCAAAATACCACAAGAGGACAAATTTTAGAAGCCTTCTAGAATCAGAATGATTGCCACATCATTTCCCAATGATTTGTATGCAATTTAGAGTGGATTTTCCTCACTTTTCCAACTCATCAATCCGAGCCAATTCAAGTACGTGCTCAGATTCGGATCATACGAGTTTCACCTCAATTCATCACAAATCATTCTCTATCACCCCCTATAAATAGAGGGCCGTTCTCCCTCATTTTCCCAAGCTTCCAAGGCATTGAAATGTTGCTAGAATCACACTACACCTTCACCAAAACAAAGCATATGGTCAGCAAGATTCAACCATTTTTAGTTCACGTCACGCATCCAGACACCTTCCCTGAGCATCACTGAAGCTAAGAGGATCAAGAGAACCAACTAAAACCATTGTACCTGAGCTCCCCAAATCCACCAGAATCTGCACTTGAATAACTTTCTGGAAAGGTAGAAATCATATCAATTCAATCCAAATAAGTTACTACTCTACCCGTGATGATGTGCTAATAATTTCCCCTAACCTTTGAGCTTCAATTACTGCGTCATTGCTATTTAATTTCATTTTAGGTTTTGAAGTTCATAAGATTTTTGATCAAATTCTCCACATGTAACACCCCAAAATTTGCCCTCCTTATTCACGCATTCATTTTTAGGTCATTTAACATTAGATACATTGCATTTCATCATGTCAATCGGGATTAGCTCCAAGAAGCTTGAACATCATCCAGGACACTTTGTGGGTTCTATTTAGATGATCAGTCAACACAAGGGAAAGACTTGAGTTACTTCCAGCAGGGGTCTATTCGTCAGTCAAAACGTTAATCTTGAAGGAGTAAAGGTTTGTTCATGAGCTGTCATGCTCGCTAGGCGAAGCCCACGTGTTTTGAAAAAAAAAACGGGAAAAAAAACGAAAAAAAATGGAAAACGAAAAACGAAAAAAAAAAAACAAAAAAATTAAATAAATAAATAAATAAAAGAAAAAATCTTGGACTTGGACCTCTCTCATTTGAGCCCACATGTCCACAAAAATCAGGTTATAAATTCAGAGTTTCAGTGAAACAAAATTTCATTCTATTCCTATTACCCTGTCTGGGAAAAAGATAGTGAGAGAAGAACCCTGGACAAAACCTGGAGAGAAACCTAGACAGAGAGAGAGTGAGAATTAATCTGCAGCAACCTCTAGGCAACTCTGAAAGGTTCATTCTGACTCACACACTTTCAGCTCAAGCAAACCCTAACATTGGTTTGCAAATCCAGTCGTGCCATTTGATTTCAACCGATCTCTCCAATCAGGTTTGCCCTATATCCATCATCTTTATGCCTTTAATTTGAATGCTCTGAATGTATGAGGTATTATGGGTGAATTTGATACCCTTTTGATGCATGTGTTTGACAAGAGGTTTAGGCCTCCTACCCTTGGTTGCTTTTTGTGAGCTTTTTGTGAATTGAAAGGGCATGATTCATGTGGTTAGATTTTGATTTGGGGGCAACTCTTAGTTACCCTATCTTTTTTCTCTAACCTGTTTGTTGAGTTTTGTTTTGTGAGGGCTCACATGACTTTTGCATGGATAACTTGCGTGGTTTCCCACCTTATTTGTGGGATACCCCCTGGAGGTTCATTCCGATTACCTGTACTGACCCACTTTCTTTGATGATGTTAGCTTGGAAGGATCTCAGGGTTTATCGTTCCTTTAATTGCTGTTACCTCGGATCTTCATCCGTGTGGTACTTTTATATTTTTCCCGTATTTTACTGCTTTCCTAGCTGGAAGACCTCGATAGGAGGCAATGTTTTTGTGTTTACTTTATGCAGGTTCCTTTGTCCAGGACTCCTTTTGCATGAGCATCCCTAACCCTACCAACTCATTGATTTTTCTTCTCCTAAGAACACGTTTACTCCTTCTACTACAAGCGAGTAAGTCTCCAAAGGTCGAGCATCCGGTAGATTGCGTAGTAACGTCGTTCGTCCAAAACCCAATCCATAACCCCGTAGTTAGCCGAACTACGGCTTGCTCTGATTCTCATTCCAGATGAGATACATAGGCATAATACGTGATGTCTTAACGAGCACACACCCCCTTAACCCATAGGTAGCCGAGCTACGAAGACTCTGATTCTCATATTCAGATGAGATACGTATGCAGTGGATGCGACATCCGTGCGACTCATTTTCTTTTGACCCCCTTTTTTTAGTAAATAACACATTAGATAAACCCACACCCTTTAGAAGAGAACTACAAAAGTGGATCCCGTAGAGTACTACGGATGCGTAGGGGTGTTAATACCTTCCCTTCGCATAATCGACTCCCGAACCCAAGATTTGGTTGCGAGACCCTGTCTTGTACTTTCCTTTTTCCAGGTTTACTTCGAGCGTTTCCTTTCCCTCCTTTGGGATAAATAACGCACGGTGGAGACTCTCCTGTCTTTCTTCGTCGGTTGTTTTTTTTTCGCATTCCATTTTTCAGGTTGCGACAGCTGGCGAATCTGCTAGGGATAACGGTTTCCCTAAGCGAGTCCCTCCTAGCTTTTGTAGGTTGTTTGTTTATTGGGTGTTTATTCTTTTGTACAGTTATTTATCTTTTAGCATTTACCTGCTTTATTGCATTGTGTACATGTGACTGTCGTATCTGCTGGTTCTGTTTGTGAGATGAGTTCTATACCCGGACTCGAGTGCAATTAAGATAGGAGAATGGCATAGTCTTGTTGACTTGTGTGGATTTATTCCTTAGCAAGTTGACTTGCAAGCCCATTCACTTGGTGGAGGTCATGTTGAGATCAATAATGTCACACAAGTAAGTTGTGGTTAGACATTACTTTTTCCAATATAGACCTTAGAAGCCAAGGACCTTAGTTTACCAAACCCATCTTGGCCTATTCGTAGGACGTAGTGCGAAAGTCGTTCAAGTGTAAGATTTGATATGATTGTTACGCGATACTACACTCATAAGAGTCTCTCTTGAGAATATTTTTGGAATACGAGTAGTCGTTCCTCCGATAATATCCAAAAGATGGGATGATGACTATGGGAACCTTTTGTAGAACATGTTTGGCAGGTTTAAACCTTAGTACACTCCCTTTGGGTGGTTCTTAACCTAAACTCCATGCTCGTGACTTGCAACAAACCCTTGATTCATGGTTGATCCGTTCAGGTATCCTTAATATCAATGAAACTTGGGTGTCGATAAGGTGTAAACCATAATCCACCAAAATGGATGGTTGATATTAAGGATAACATGATCCATCCCATGACCTTTGTTTGGTGTGCTTTGCTTGATCCTCTTAATTTCTCTCCAGGCAGTGCAACCTGACAGATGTTCAAGCGGATCCAGCCATCCTGATTGACATGCCATTGCATTACATAACATCATTCGCATATTTGCATCCAACATCTCATGCTTATTCATTTGCAGGGTATTCCCTTTTTAGGGGGGGGGGCTTTAAAATTGAATAAGCAGTGCATCGCATACCATTCATACTAACCCTTGTTTGTTTTGCAGGTGTCACCGCAGTGTCTAATGTTTGTTCCCTGCTTCAGGCAGTTATTGGTCCCAAGCGAGTTCACAGGTACCCGACAAAGGAAAACCGTCCACGACTAGCAATGGACCAGATACAGAAAGAACTGGCTGATATGCGTGAAAGGATGGATCGGTTCATGATATTGATGACTGGTATGGCAGAAGGCCAAGAAAAGCTGAGGGATTTGGTTTAGCAACCGAGGCCCGATCCAGAGGTGGAAATACCAAGTGCTGAGGGGAACCCTGGGAACCCTGATAACCCTGTGAACACTGGAAACGCGGGTAACGCGAATGCTGATGGAAACCCGGGTAATGTTGGCAACACGGGAAATATTGGGAATGGTATTGGTGGAAGATACAATGTGAATCAAGGGATTCAGATTAACGGGCGCCCCGTTACTGAAAATTATCAGTATGATCAATTCTCTGTGCACGACGAAGCTCACGAGACCACTCGCCGTATGGATGAGCTTGCAGAGAAGCTCAAATCTTTGGAGTCTCAAAATTCCTTAGGTTTTGATGTCACCAATCTTGGTATGGTTCAGGGAGTAAGGATCCCTCACAAGTTCAAACCCCCTACTTTTGAGAAATACAACGGGGCTTCTTGCCCACGCACTCATCTCCAATCTTATCTGGGAAGGTTGGGAGCTCACACTGAAGATGAAAAGCTGTGGATGTACTATTTCGAGGACAGTTTATCTGGAGCTTCTCGTGAATGGTATTCTCATTTGTCTCGCACTACCATCAAGAGCTGGAAAGACTTGGCAGAGGCTTTTGTCAAGAAATATCAATACAACTTGGACATGGCTCCAAATCGGACCTTGTTGCAAGGAATGTCTCAGACTGCCAAGGAGACCTTTAGAGAATATGCCCAGCGTTGGAGACAAATTGCTGCGTCCGTCCAACCCCCTATGTCTGAAAGGGAGATGGCGGACATGTTCATGAACACTCTTCAAGGAAATTATATTGAGAGATTGGCTGCTTGCCCGTCAATCAGCTTTGCATAGATAGTGATTGCTGGAGAAAGAATCGAGAGTCTGTTGAAGATGGGCCGAATTCAAGACAACAGTGCTTCCAACTCATCAGTTCCCAAGAAACCGTTTGCTGGTAACGGTCAGCGAAGAAGAGAAGGTGAGACAAGCGCTGTGTATGCCGGCAGAGGCAGGGGCAGAGGACGCCCTAATTATTATCAAGATCAAGTGGCCGCAGTCACTATTCCTACACCTGCTCCTCAACAACAACAACCGCAGTATCAACCGCAACCCAGGTACAACAATCAACATCAAGGAGGTAACCCGGGTCAGCAGAGACACTATCAACAACGTCCAAGGCAAACGGACCGGGTCATTGAGCCAATCCCAATGCCTTATTCTGTGTTACTTCCCAAGCTGATTGACATGAATCTGGTTACGTTGAGAACTCTGGCTCCACCAATCGATCCCAACAATCTGCCTAGAGGTTATGATGTCAACGCCAGATGTACTTTTCACTCCAACGCACCTGTCCATACTACAGATAATTGCAAGGCTCTCCAGCTAAAGATACAAGATTTGAGAGATGCCCAGGCCATCAATTTTTCTCCGGTGCCTAATATTATCCAAAACTCGATGCCAGCTCACGGCGGGCAGAGGATTAATGCTGTTGATAGTGGGGAAACTTTGAATTTCGTTTCTGATGTGGCTAAAGTGGAGACTTCGCTATCGGTAGTTAAAGACCAACATTTGAAAGGACAGATTTTCCCGGGCTATGGGGAAGAGTGCAGAAATTGTCAAGACGCCGAGAACGGATGTGATAGTTTGAGAAGGGGTATTCAACAACTGATAGATGAAGGTTGTCTTCAGTTCGACCAGACCCGTCCAGTGAAGAATGATGTGTCGACAGTAATGTTTTATTTCACTCCTGAAGAAATATATGTTCCCGAGAGACCCGCTCCGACAACAATATATTTCTCAGAAAGTCCAGCACCAATTTACTCTAACAACCCTCAACCGACTTTGATTGGTCCGGTCACCATCACGGTACCAGGACCTGTTCCGTATGAGAAAGACAGTGCTATCCCGTGGCACTATGGGGCTGATATCTACTGCCAGGGGCAGAAAGTTAACGAATAAAACATTGACATTGGTAGCTCCGCTGTAGACAATGTTGGAGGGATTGGTGGCTTCACTCGCAGTGGACGCCTATTTGCACCATCAACATTACGCACGAATACTGAAGCTGAGGCAGCTGCCAAGGCTAAAGGAAAACAGGTAGCCACCGAAGAGGTTACTACTGAGGAAGCTCCTCCTAAAACCGCATTCGAGAAGGAAGTGGATGAGTTTATGAGGATTATCAAGAAAAGTGACTACAAGGTAGTCGACCAGCTAAATCAAACACCCTTAAAGATCTTCATTCTCTCATTATTGATGTGCTCTAAGGCGCACAGAGCGGCCTTGTTGAAAGTTCTGAATATGGCCTATGTTCCACCAGAGATAACTGTTAACCAGCTGGAGTCGGTAGTCTCGAATGTACACACTAGCCATGCGCTAGGTTTCACCGATTATGACCTGATACCTGAGGGCAGGAATCACAACAAAGCCTTGCATATCACAATGGAATGCAAAGGGACGGTGCTTTCCCACATTTTGGTTGATACAGGCTCTTCTCTGAATGTTCTTCCAAAGAAAGCCTTAACGAAGTTGGATTGCGATGACATCATCCTGAAGCCAAGTAATTTGGTTGTGAGGGCTTTTGATGGCTCTAAGCGAGCTGTCTGTGGCGAAGTTGAGTTGCCAGTTAAGATTTGACCGCAGGTGTTCAAGAGTACCTTTTGTGTGATGGATATCCAGCCTGCTTATAGCTGTCTGCTAGGTCGGCCCTGGATTCATGCCTCCGATGCTATTACTTCTACTCTCCACCAGAAGCTCAAATATGGACTAGAAGGTCAGGTCGTCACCGTCTGTGGTGAAGAGGATATTTTTGTTAGCCACCTGTCTACGTTTAAGTATGTGGAGATGGATGGCGAGATGCATGAGATGCTGTGTCAGGGCTTCGAAGCCATAAACATCAGTGAGGTCGTGCCCGAAGCTGTCTTTTCACCTGAGTCTGAGAAGGTCGGGACTTCTATCTCTTCATACAAGTAAGTTGTTGAAGTGGTTAAGGCTGGTAATGCCCAAGGCTGGGGCAAATTTGTAGAGCCAGTCATAAAAGAAGACAAGTTTGGATTGGGGTATACTCCGGGGTCTCAGAAGAATGAAGTCGGTACTTTCTCCAGCGGGGGTTTGGTTTCTCCCCACACCGTCAATGCTGCAGATGAAGACAAGGCTGACAGCGACTGTGACTTAGATAGCTGGATTCGCCCGTGTGTCCCAGGAGAAAAGCTCGACAATTGGTCGTCTAAAAAAGTCGTCCGATTTACTCTACTGAAGGAGTAATTTTTATTGTTTTCCTTTTATCACATGCATAATAAAGTCTTACACTTTGACCAAGGTGTAATGACTCATCTGTAGGGCCATCCATTTAGTTAGATTTCGCAATTATTTTCATCATCAATAAAGGATAGCTTTTGCAAACAATTTTGTGTTCTCTTTCTTTCAATTATTTTTACTTTTACAAAAACGGCAATGTTTCTTTTTCATGTTTCTTTTTCGCTTTTCTTTCCAAAAAACACCTCGTAAAACTGATCACTCGGATCTCACTGCTAACGACACTGCTATGGCCAAGTATGACTTCGACAATCCTATCTATCAAGCCGAAGAAGGGGCTGAGGAAGATTGTGAATTGCCTGAGGAGTTAGCCAGGTTGTTGAAACAGGAGGACCGAGCTATTACACCTTATCAGGAGGTGATTGAGACCGTTAACATTGGTACCGAAGACGACAAGAAAGAAATCAAGTTCGGGGCCAGTCTACAGGCCGAGATGAAAGAACGATTGATCAGTCCTATCAAGATATGTCAGGTTTCAAGAAATGCCTGCACCTAAAACAGAAAGAGAGGTTCGTGGCCTCCTGGGCAGATTGAACTACATTTCAAGGTTCATATCTAATCTTACAGCCACATGCGAGCCATTGTTCAAAATGCTAAGAAAAGAGCAAGAGGTCAGTTGGAATGATGATTGTCAGAAAGCCTTTGAAAGAATAAAAGAGTATTTGCAGGAGCCCCAATTCTAATGCCTCCAGTAGAGGGAAGACCGTTGATCATGTACTTAACTGTGTTAGAAAGGTCAATGGGTTGTGTGCTCGGTCAACATGACGAGTCAGGTCGAAAAGAGCATGCAATATACTACCTTAGCAAAAAGTTTACCGAATGTGAACAAAGATACTCACTGCTCGAGAAAACTTGTCGCGCTTTGGCATGGGCTGCTCGCCGACTAAGACAGTATATGTTGACTCACACGACTCTATTGATATCAAAGATGGATCAAGTCAAGTATATTTTTGAAAAGCCAGCGTTTACCGGAAGGGTTGCTAGGTGGCAAATGATGCTGACAGAGTATGACATCCAATACACTTCACAAAAAGCCATCAAAGGAAGTGTCTTGTCAGACTATCTTGCCGAGCAACCGATTGATGATTACCAACCTATGAGGTTCGACTTTCCTGATGAGGACATCATGTTTCTCAAATCGAAAGATTGCGAGGAACCACTCCCAGAGGAGGGGCCTGACCTTGAATCCAAATGGATTATGATGTTTGATGGGGCGGTCAATGTCAATGGTTGCGGAGTTGGTGCAGTGTTGATCACGCCGGAGGGGGTTCATATGCCATTTTATGCCAGAATAACTTTTCCCTACACCAACAATGAAGCTGGACAAAGCAGAATGGGTCCGCTCTCGATACAATCAGCTAAGGCTAGGTGAGGAAAAGAGACTAGCAGCTATATGTGTAATACCCCAAAATTTACCCTTCATTTTTCCGGAAAGCATATGCTTTACACCTCATGCATGCATTCATTTTTAGGTCATTTGGCATTTGCATTTCATCATGGCAATCAGAATGTTTTTTCAAAAAAACAAAAAAAAAACGAAAAACGAAAAAAAAATTAAATAAATAAATAAATAAATAAAAGAAAAAACTTGGACTTGGACCTCTCTTATTTGAGCCCACAAGTCCACAAAAATCAGGTTATAAATTCAAAGTTTAAGTGAAACAAATATTCATTCTATTCCTATTACCCTGTCTGGGAAAAAGATAGTGAGAGAAGAGCTGACAGAGAACTCAGTGCAGCCTCCAAACCCTGAAGGGAACTCAACTGCACTGAATCACCTCTGCCTCACATAAACCCTAAAGATTGTTTTGTAAACCTCACGGGTGCAACTCAATTTCAATCAAGCTCTCCAATCAGGTTTGCCCTTATTCCCATTACCTTTGAGCTTTGAATTTGAATACTCTGAATGTTTGAGGTATTATGGGTGAATTTGATACCCTTTTGATGCATGTCTTTTTTGTGAATTTTAATGGCATGATTCATGTGGTTACATTTTGATTTGAGGGCAACCCTTGATTACCCTATTTTTTTCTCTCTAACCTGTTTGTTGAGTTTTTGTGAGGGCTCACATGACTTTTGCAGGGATAACTTGCGTGGTTTTCCACTTTATTTGTGGGATACCCCTGGAGGTTCATTCCGGTTACCTGTACTGACCCACTTTCTTTTATGATGTTAGCTTGGAGGGATCTCAGGGTTTATCGTTCCTTCAATTGCTGTTACCTCGGATCTTCATCCGTGTGGTACCTTTTACATTTTTCCCGCATTTTACTGCTTTCCTAGCTGGAAGACCTCGATAAGAGGCAATGTTTTTGTGTTTACTTTATGCAGGTTCCTTTGTCCAGGACTCCTTTTGCACGAGCGTTCCTATAACGCAAGCAAACCCATTGATTTTTCTTCTCCTAAACACACATTTACTCCTTCTACTACAGGTGAGTAAGTCTCCAAAGGTCGAGCATCCGGTAGATTGCGTAGTAACGTCGTTCGTCCAAACCTCAATCCATAACCCCGTAGTTTGCCGAACTACGGCTTGCTCTGATTCTCATTCCATATGAGATACGTAGGCATAAGACGCGATGTCTTAGCGAGCACACATCCCCCAACCCATAGGTCAGCCGAGCTACGAAGACTCTGATTCTCATATTCATATGAGATACGTATGTAGTGGATGCGACATCCGCACGAGTCATTTTCATTTAACCCTTTTTTTTAGTAAACAACACAAGATAAACTCACACCCTTTAGACAAGAACTACAAAAGTGGATCCCGTAGAGTATTACAGATGCGTAGGGGTGCTAATACCTTCCCTTCGCATAACCGACTCCGGGCCTAAGATTTGGTTGCGAGACCTTGTCTTTTCCTTTCCTCTTTTCAAGTTTACTTCGAGCGTTTCCTTTCCCTCCTTTGGGATAAATAACGCACGGTGGCGACTCTTCTGTCATTTTCTTTCGCCGGTTGTTTTTTTTCGCACTGTATTTTTCAGGTTGCGACAGCTGGCGGCTCTGCTGGGGACCCGGTTTCCCTAAGCGAGTCCCTCCTAGCTTTTTTAGTTTGTTTGTTTATTGGGTGTTCATGCTTTTGTACAGTTATTTATTTACCTGCTTTACCTTATTGCATTGTGTACATATCATTGATGTATCTATTGGCTGGCTATGGCTGCTTGGTGATCTTTGTGAGATGAGTTCTATACCCGAACTCGAGTGCACTTAGGATAGGAGAATGGCATAGTCTTGTCGACTTGTGTGGAGTTATTCCTTAGCAAGTTGACTTGCAAGCCCATTCACTTGGTGGAGGTCATGTTGAGATCAATAATGTCACACAAGTAAGTTGTGGTTAGACATTACTTTTTCCAATATAGACCTTAGAAGCCGAGGACCTTAGTTTACCAAACCCATCTTGGCCTATTCGTAGGACGTAGTGCGAAAGTCGTTCAAGTGTAAGATTTGATACGATTGTTACGCGATACTACACTCATAAGAGTCTCTCTTGAGAATATTTTTGGAATACGAGTAGTCGTTCCTTCGATAATGTCCGAAAGATGGGATTATGACTATGGGAACCTTTTGTAGAACATGTTTGGCAGGTTTAAACCTTAGTACACTCCTTTTGGGAGGTTCTTAACCTAAACTCCATGCTCGTGACTTGCAACAAACCCTTAATTCATGGTTGATCCGATCAGGTATCCTTAATATCAATGAAACTTGGGTGTTGATAAGGTGTAAACCATAATCCACCAAAATGGATGGTCGACATTAAGGATAACATGATCCATCCCATGACCTTTGTTTGGTGTGCTCTTAATTTCTCTCCAGACAGTGCAACCTGACAGATGTTCAAACAGATACAGCGATCCTGATTCCCATGCCACTGCACTACATTCACATCATTTTGCATCACATCATTTTTCATTCATAATCATTCACACATGTTTATCCATTTCTGTGGGATTTATATCTTCTACTTGATTCTAGTCGGTATTTTCTTGGTTCTCATCAACGACTTAGTCTTTTTTTTTACATCGTTTATCTATTGAGAGACTGGAATCAAGGGGGTAGAATACCTTTGGAATTGATAAACATGTCATTGCATTTACATATTCATTAGCATGTCTTGTATAACAGGTACCGCCACAGTGTTCTCAGTTTGTTTGGTGTTCAATCAGCAGGATAACTGACCCAGGCATTCACCGGTACGGTACCCGCAGAAAGCAACAGAGAGTAATGGAAAGCCTACAGGCAGAGTTTGCCGAGATGAAAATCCGCATGAATCAATTCATGGATGTGGTTCAAGGGGTGGCTCAGGGACAGCAAGAGCTCAGGCAGATGATACAGAGGAATCCCCCTGCTCAACCAGTGACGGTGACTGATCCTCCAGCTGGAGAGGCTAATGGACCCAATGGACCGGGGCCTATCCCAATCCTACATGTCACCTCCGGTCAACAGCCCGTTCATGATGATCAGGAGGATCAATTCCCCCTGCTGCAGGAAGACTTTGGTATGGGTCATGGTGTGGCCCCCATGTTTAGAAGATTGGAAGAGAGGTTGAAGGCAGTGGAAGGATAGAATCCTCTGGGAGTAGATGTTGCTGACTTGGGGCTGGTCCCAGGTGTGAGAGTGCCACCGAAATTCAAGGTCCCGATATTTGACAAATACAATGGCAACTCTTGCCCGAAGACCCATGTGCAAGCCTATTTCCGTAAAATGGTTGCATACTCTGATGATGAGAAGCTGCTCATGTACTTCTTCCAGCATAGCCTAGCTGGGGCATCCCTGGAATGGTATATGAGGCTGGACAGAGCCCACATCCGTTGCTGGAGGGATTTGGCTGAGGCTTTCGTGAAGAAGCATCAGTATAATGCAGACATGGCTCCGGACAGAACTCAACTTCAAAATCTGTCTCTTAAAAGCAATGAGTGCTTCAGGGAATACGCTCAACACTGGAGAGAAAAAACTTCCCGTGTTCAACCTCCTATGTTGGAGAAGGAAATGGCTAACATGTTCATGAACACTCTGCCAGGACCTTATTTGGAGTGCCTGGTGGGTTGCAATGCCTCCAATTTTGCTGATGTAGTCTCTACCGGAGAGAGGGTGGAGAATTACCTGAGGACATACAAGACCCAGAGTGGAGATGGATCCTCATCAGGGGTGAAGAAGTCGTTCATTCAGGGACAGAAGAGGAGAGAAGGGGATGCAAGTGCCATATCGTCTTATCAGTACAGGGATAACCGGAGGAATAACTTTCAGAACTATCATCAGCAACCGTATGTTGCGGCTGTGACCATTCCAGCTGCAACACCACTACAACAACAACAACCACAGCGTCAACCAACTCAGTACCAACCACAACAATCGGGTAACAGACCCGCCTATCAACTGAGGCCAAGGACGATGAACCGGCGTTTCGACACTCTTCCAATGTCGTACGCTCAGTTGCTTTCTAGTCTTCAACAACTACAACTTGTGCAGTTGCGTACTCTGGCTCCTCCCGTTGGTAGGCTTCCGGCGGGTTACAACGCCAACGCTAGGTGTAGCTTCCACTCTGGGACACCTGGCCATAATATTGAGAACTGCAAAGCTTTTAAGCACGTAGTTCAGGACCTCATAGATTCAAAGGCCATCGACCTTGCACCGGTTCCTAATGTCGTCAACAATCCCATGCCACAGCATGGTGGAGCCAACGTTAACATGGTTGAAGGAGAAGTCAAATTAGTCTCTACGGTCAACAATGAAGATGGGGATAGTGATTGCGATATCGATAACTGGGTGCGTCCGAGGATCCCGGGTGAAGTTCTCAACAATTGGTCTTATGAGGAGATTGTCCAAGCCACTTGTCTAGAGGAGTAATTTTCTTTGTTTATTCATGCATATCCAAGTCTTACGTTCCGCCAGGGCGTAATGACTCATTGTAGGGCTCATCTATGTGACACTTGCATTTTTTATCATAAATAAAGGACGTCTTTTTGCATTCAAATATTTCGTTCCCTGTCTTTCTATTTTTGCAGTTTTTCAAAAAAAATGGCAATGTTTTGTTTAGTTTCCACTTTTTTTTTCACACTCATAAGCACATACCATCACTCATGCAGATGCACATCACCGGATCCTATTGATAACGGTTCTGCTATGGCTCGCTTCGACTTTGAAAATCCAATCTTTCAAGCTGAAGAAGAGGGTTATGAAGACTGTGAACTCCCTGAAGAACTTACCAGGTTATTAAAACAAGAGGAAAGGGTCATTCAACCGCATCAAGAGTCTGTTGAAGTGATTAATCTCGGCACCGAGGACACCAAGAGAGAAATCAAGATAGGGGTTGCTTTGGAAGACAATGTGAAGAAGAGGTTGATTGAATTGCTGCAAGAGTATGTTGACATCTTCGCTTGGTCTTATCAGGACATGCCAGGGCATGACACAGACATCGTGGTACATCTCTTGCCGCTCAAAGAAGGTTGTCCTTCGGTCAAGCAGAAGCTCAGAAGAACAAGACCAGAGATGGCTGTCAAGATAAAGGAAGAAGTGCAAAAACAGTTGGATGCAGGGTTTCTAGCAGTCACAAATTATCCGCCATGAGTTCCAAATATCGTTCCGGTACCTAAGAAGGATGGAAAGATACGGATGTTTGTTGACTACCGGGATCTGAACAGGGCTAGTCCTAAAGATGATTTCCCCTTACCTCACATTGACGTTTTGGTGGATAACACGGCTCAGTTCTCGGTATTCTCCTTCATGGATGGCTTTTCTGGCTATAATCAAATTAAGATGGCACCAGAAGACATGGAGAAGACAACATTCATAACCCCATGGGGCACCTTCTGCTACAAGGTGATGTCGTTTGGTCTGAAAAATGCCGGAGCAACATATCAGCGAGCGATGGTGACTCTGTTCCATGATATGATTCATCATGAAATCGAGGTTTATGTTGATGATATGATTGCCAAATCTTAGACAGAAGAAGAACATTTGGTGAATTTGCAGAAACTGTTTGAGCATTTGAGGAAATTCAAGTTGAGGCTTAATCCGAACAAGTGTACTTTTGGGGTGAGATCTGGAAAACTACTGGGTTTTGTTGTTAGCGGAAAAGGGATTGAGGTGGATCCGGCCAAAGTGAAAGCGATACAGGAAATGCCTGAGCCAAGAACAGAGAAACAAGTCCGTGGTTTCTTAGGAAGGTTGAACTACATTGCAAGGTTCATCTCTCACCTAACAGCCACGTGTGAGCCAATTTTCAAATTGTTGAGAAAAGATCAGGCTATCAGGTGGAATGATGATTGTCAAAGGGCGTTCGAGAAAATAAAAGAGTATTTGCAGAATCCTCCTATCCTTGTGCCTCCGGTCCCAGGGAGACCGCTGATTATGTATTTGACAGTACTAGACAATTCCATGGGTTGTGTTCTCGGTCAACACGACGAGACAGGTAGGAAAGAGCATGCCATCTACTAACTGAGTAAGAAATTCACAGATTGCGAGTCGAGATACTCAATGCTTGAAAAAAACATGTTGTGCACTTGCATGGGCTGCTAAGCGATTGAGACAATACATGTTGTCTCACACAACCTTACTGATCTCCAAAATGGATCCAGTCAAGTATATATTTGAGAAGCCAACTCTCACCGGAAGAGTTGCTCGTTGGCAAATGGTACTGACAGAGTACGACATCCAGTATACTTCCCAGAAAGACATCAAGGGGAGTATTCTGTCAGACTATCTTGCTCAACAGCCGGTTGAAGATTATGAGCCGATGAAGTTTGATTTTCCAGATGAAGACATCATGTTCCTCAAGATGAAAGAATATGAAGAGCCAGTTGTTGAAGAGGGACCTGATCCAGACGAAAAGTGGACTTTAATGTTTGATGGGGCCGTCAACTCCAGAGGAAGTGGAATTGGTGCTGTCATTACAACTCCGAAAGGTGCCCACATGCCTTTCACCGCTCGTCTGACTTTCGAGTGCACCAATAATGAAGCTGAGTATGAAGCCTGTATCTTGGGTATTGAGCAAGCCATTGATTTGAGAATCAAGACTTTGGACATCTTCGGAGATTCAGCTCTGGTAATCAATCAAGTGAATGGTGATTGGAACACTCTCCAGCCTACTCTGGTCCCCTACAGAGATTATCTTCACAATAGTAAAGCTGTATCACATACCTCGTGATGAGAACCAGATGGCAGATGCTCTTGCTACTCTATCCTCCATGATCACGGTGATCCGTTGGAACCATGCTCCCAAGATCGACGTGATGCGCCTTGATAGGGCCGCGTATGTGTTTGCTGCTGAACTGGTAGTTGATGACAAGCCCTGGTATCACGACATCAAGCGCTTTCTGAAGAATCAAGAGTACCCTGCAGGGGCATCCAACAATGATAGAAAGACTTTGAGAAGATTGGCAGGCAGTTTCTTCTTGAACAAAGACGATGTGCTCTATAAGAGGAACTTCGACATGGTTTTGCTCAGATGCGTGGATAGACACGAAGCGGACATGTTAATGCAGGAAGTTCATGAAGGCTCCTTCGGTACTCATGCTGACGGACATGCAATGGCTAAGAAATTGTTGAGAG
Source organism: Lathyrus oleraceus (assembly GCF_024323335.1). Classification (NCBI taxonomy): domain Eukaryota; kingdom Viridiplantae; phylum Streptophyta; class Magnoliopsida; order Fabales; family Fabaceae; genus Lathyrus; species Lathyrus oleraceus. The sequence continues at coordinate 363,687,948 of NC_066583.1, forward strand.
CGGGTTATTACTGGATGACCATGGAATCTGATTGTTTCAAATATGCTCGGAAGTGTCATAAATGCCAGATTTATGTTGATAAGGTGCATGTGCCGCCGAATCCTTTGAATGTGATGTCTTCGCCGTGGCCTTTCGCTATGTGGGGCATCAATATGATTGGAAAGATTGAGCCGACCGCTTCCAATTGGCATCGCTTCATCCTTGTTGCCATCGACTATTTCACCAAGTGGGTCGAAGCAGCATCGTTCGCGAATGTCACCAGACATGTGGTTTCCCGATTCATCAAGAAAGAAATCATTTGTCGCTATGGGATTCCCGAAAGAATCATTACTGATAATGGTTCTAATCTCAACAACAAAATGATGAAGGAGTTGTGCCAGAACTTCAACATTCAGCATCACAATTCTTCCCCTTACCGCCCTAAGATGAACGGTGTTGTTGAAGCGGCAAATAAGAACATAAAGAAGATTGTGCAGAAGATGGTCGTTACGTACAGAGATTGGCATGGGATGCTACCCTTCGCCTTGCATGGGTACCGTACTTCAGTACGTACATTGACCGGGGCAACCCCTTACTCCCTTGTGTATGGTATGGAAGCAGTCCTACCTATTGAAGTGGAGATTCCTTCTCTAAGAGTCCTGTTGGATGTCAAGTTAGACGAAGCTGAATGGATTCAGACAAGGTTCAATGAGTTGAGTCTTATCGAAGAGAAGCGAATGGCAGCCATTTGTCATGGGCAGTTGTATCAAAGTCGGATGAAGAGAGCCTTTGATCAGAAAGTGCATCCTCGATGCTTCCAGGTCGGAGATTTGGTGTTGAAAAGGATCCTTCCTCCTCAGACAGATCACAGGGGCAAGTGTACTCCTAACTATGATGGACCGTATATTGTCACCAAGGTTTTTGATGGTGGGGCCTTAATGCTTGCAACGATGGATGGTGAAAACTTCACTTCCCCGGTGAACTCAGACGCAGTTAAAAAATACTTCGCATGAAATAGACCCGCTGGACAATAAAAAGAGTAGTCCAGGCAAAAATGGCCATCCCGGCGAACTAAGAAAATGAAAAAGGTTCGGGCAAAAATTAGGGATTAAAAGTGAAAAGATTGTACACCCAGTAAGTTGAAAACCTGAAAAGGCAACTTAGGCAAAAATGGGTATCCCGGTGGATTGAAAACTCGAAAAGGGTGATCCAGGCAAAAGTTAGGGATTAAGCGAATGACTGCGTTCTGAGTAGTTCTGAATCTCATCTCGTGGCAATGACTGGAAAATTTTGAAGGATAGGAAACAGTCCAATCACTCTTTCAGAAAGCTGATCATCTGGAGGATCTTGAAGACGAGCAAGTCATAGCAAAATTGGAACCCAATAGAAATCCATTTCACATTTCCATTAGATTAATGTCTGTTTTTATCTGTTGTGCGATTACCTCTTTCCAGGGATTGCTTACTGATGTAAATGCCTATTCAGAGGCCGTTCAATCAATAAAATCATGTTATTCAGTATATCTCTGTTTTCATTTTCATTTTTCTGTTTTGTTTGCAAAAATGACGTCCTAATTTTTTGATAAACATTGCATCATGACACATAAGAGCTTTACAGGTACATGCTTAATAAACATTTAAAATTGCTGTAAATTTTAAGTGCTTTGGATCGTCTATTCAGAACAGGTACCCTCGAGGCATTTCCTTAAAATCCCCTGCAGATGATCGTGAATGTTTTCCGCCAACAGACGAATTCGGTATCTTATCCCTGCAGAGCTGATCAGAGCGTTGGATTCTTCAATCCCCAGCAGGTTCTCACCACTGTACCTTTCCCGAAGCGGTGGTTTCAGATTATACACTCCCCAGTAGAGTTGACAGTGTCAGACTATATACCCCCAGCGGAGTTGACAGTGCTAGACTGTATCTTCCCAGCAGAAGCGGCTGCTCCTCAGAGTTCGAGGCCAGATCGATAATCCCAATGCCATATCCATGGTTTCATTCCTTGAAGCAAAACCTCGATACCATATCGGTGTTTGCTTCCCCTGCTAAGTCGTCTCTCTCGCAGATTATGGTTGCCAGAACCACTATCGCTTTCCCCAACAGCAGGTTTTCAGTGTTGTTCTCTCCCCAGTCAGAGTCTCGGTATTTCGTCATTGCTAGAACACCGTGTGGCGGGTCATTTCCCCACAGAATTCTTTGCGCTGTGCATCTCCAGCAGCCTTGCCAGGGTCCAGAAGATGGTGATCATTTCCCCAGCAGATCCCCTTGCCTCAGCTTGGCATTCTACCCAGTATTTCGCATCCCTGCATGTAGAATCATATTGCATTGCATCCTCCCAAATCGCGTAGCATTTCCATTTTCATGGAGCATTACGCCATTGAAAAATTCTCGGTATCCCAAGTGATAAGCCAGAAGTTGTTTCCAGTACTCAGACTGAAGATTGTTCATGACTTACCTTTGTTATCTCTAGCAAGTGTCATTGGCCCATGCGCCGCCTCTATTATCGTTCCCTATTTCTGCAGATGCTGACAGGCATGAAGTGTCCGGTATTCAGACCGACATGGCATTCAGGCCAGTTTTCCGATGTTCAGATCGAAGAAGTTTCCGACGTTCAGGTCGATGCAACTTGTGGCGTTCAGGCCAGTTTTGCGATGTTCAAATCGAAGAAGTTTCCGACGTTCAGGTCAATGCAACTTGTGGCGTGCAGGCCAGTTTTCCGATGTTCAGATCGAAGAAGTTTTCGACATTCAGGTCGATGCAACTTGTGGCATTCAGGCCAGTTTTCCGATGTTGAGATCGAAGAAGTTTCTGACGTTCAGGTTGATGCAACTTGTGGCATTCAGGCCAATTTTCCGACGCTCAGATCGAAGAAGTTTCCGACGTTCAGGTCGATGCAACTTGTGGCATTCAGGCCAATTTTCCGACGTTCAGATCGAAGAAGTTTCCGACGTTCAGGTCGATGCAACTTGTGGCGTTCATGCCAGTTTTGCGATGTTCAGATCGAAGAAGTTTCCGACGTTCAGGTCGATGCAACTTGTGGCATTCAGGCTAATTTTCCGATGTTCAGATCGAAGAAGTTTCCGATGTTCAGGTCGATGCAACTTGTGGCGTTCAGGCCAATTTTCCGACGTTCAGATCGAAGAAGTTTCCGACGTTCAGGTCGACGCAACTTGTGGCATTCAGGCTAGCCTCTCGGTGTTCAGACCGATATTAATAATCTCATATCTCCCGATGTTCAGATCGAAGACATTTCCAGTATTCAGACTTATGAGCGGCATTCAGGCCATGGTTATTTCTGTGTTACCATTTATTTTGGTATCCAGGTTAACATTCTTTTTCGGTATTCAGATTGACTCTCACCGTACCAGACAGATTCTTCTTTCAAGACCACCTCTTTGCCGATTCTGACAGACATTGTTACTTCACTTCACTTCAGTGAAAATTTTCGGGCTTTTATTGTGTTCAATCCCTTGATACCTCGAAAGCACGAAAGCCGCTGCTATCTTCTTTCTATGTCTCCAGTTGATTGAATAGGGGCAGCTGTAATACCCCAAAATTTACCCTTCATTTTTCCGGGAAGCATACGCTTTACACCTCATGCATGCATTCATTTTTAGGTCATTTAACATTTGCATTTCATCATGGCAATCGGAATGTTTTTTCAAAAACAAAAAAAAAACAAAAAAACGAAAAACGAAAAAATAAATAAATAAATAAATAAATAAATAAAAGAATAATCTTGGACTTGGACCTCTCTTATTTGAGCCCACAGGTCCACAAAAATCAGGTTATAAATTCAGAGTTTAAGTGAAACAAATATTCATTCTATTCCTATTATCCTGTCTGGGAAAAAGATAGTGAGAGAAGAGCTGACAGAGAACTCAGAGCAGCCTCCAAAACCTGAAGGGAACTCAACTGCACAGAATCACCTCTGCCTCGCATAAACCCTAAAGATTGTTTTGTAAACCTCACGGGTGCAACTCAATTTCAATCAAGCTCTCCAATCAGGTTTGCCCTTATTCCCATTACCTTTGAGCTTTGAATTTGAATACTCTGAATGTTTGAGGTATTATGGGTGAATTTGATACCCTTTTGATGCATGTCTTTTTTGTGAATTTTAATGGCATGATTCATGTGGTTACATTTTGATTTGGGGGCAACCCTTGATTACCCTATTTTTTTGTCTCTAACCTGTTTGTTGAGTTTTTGTGAGGGCTCACATGACTTTTGCAGGGATAACTTGCGTGGTTTTCCACTTTATTTGTGGGATACCCCTGGAGGTTCATTTCGGTTACCTGTACTGACCCACTTTCTTTGATGATGTTAGCTTGGAGGGATCTCAGGGTTTATCGTTCCTTTAATTGCTATTACCTCGGATCTTCATCCGTGTGGTACCTTTTACATTTTTCCCGCATTTTACTGCTTTCCTAGCTGGAAGACCTCGATAGGAGGCAATGTTTTTGTGTTTACTTTATGCAGGTTCCTTTGTCCAGGACTCCTTTTGCACGAGCATTCCTATAACGCAAGCAAACCCATTGATTTTTCTTCTCCTAAACACACGTTTACTCCTTCTACTACAGGTGAGTAAGTCTCCAAAGGTCGAGCATCCGGTAGATTGCGTAGTAACGTCGTTCGTCCAAAACTCAATCCATAACCCCGTAGTTAGCCGAACTACGGCTTGCTCTGATTCTCATTCCAGATGAGATGCGTAGGCATAAGACGCGATGTCTTAGCGAGCACACATCCCCCAACCCATAGGTCAGCCGAGCTACGAAGACTTTGATTCTCATATTCAGATGAGATACGTATGCAGTGGATGCGACATCCGCGCGAGTCATTTTCATTTAACCCTTTTTTTTAGTAAACAACACAATTTAAACTCACACTCTTTAGACAAGAACTACAAAAGTGGATCCCGTAGAGTACTACGGATGCGTAGGGGTGCTAATACCTTCCCTTCGCATAACCGACTCCCGAACCCAAGATTTGGTTGCGAGACCTTGTCTTTTCCTTTCCTCTTTTCAGGTTTACTTCGAGCGTTTCCTTTCCCTCCTTTGGGATAAATAACGCACGGTGGCGACTCTTCTGTCATTTTCTTTCGCCGGTTGTTTTTTTTTGCACTGTATTTTTTAGGTTGCGACAATATGCCATGGCCAACTATATCGGAGACGGATGAAGAGAGCATTTGATCAGAAAGTGCGCCCTCGGGAGTATCAAGTCGGTGAATTGGTACTCAAAAGAATTCTTCCTCCCAACACAAATCACAGGGGCAAATGGACACCGAACTATGAGGGTCCATACGTGGTTAAAAGAGTTTTCTCTGACGGAGCTTTGATGCTAACAATCATGGATGGCTAAGACTTCCCATCCCTTGTCAACTCAGACGCAGCTAAAAAATACTTCGCATAAAATTGACCCGCTGGACAAGTAAAAAGAATAGTCCAGGCAAAAAAGGGCATCCCGACGAACCAAAAAAAAAAGAATGAAGAGGTTCGGGCAAAAATTAGGGATATAAAAATATATAAAAAATGTACACCCGGTGAGTCGAAAACCCGAAAGGGCGGCTCAGGCAAAAAAGGGTATCCCGGTGGATTGAAAACCCAAAAGGACGGTCCACGCAAAAGTTAGGGAATAAGCGAATAACTGTGATCTGAGTTCATCCGTGTTATATCACCGTTTCATTCAATCCGACAATCTTCGAAGGTAAAAGATCGACTAATCATCCACTTCAGAAAGCAAGATGAGCAGAGCGTCTTGAGGACATACGAGCCATAGCAGAGTCGAAACTCAGTGGGACCCCGTTTCCACATTGCCATTAGGATAGTTTTCTTTTTTCAATTTATAGCGATCACCTCTTCCCAGGGATCAGCTTCCTGATATACTTGCCTATTCCTAGCACAAATTTTCTCCCCAGTAAGAGTCGAATGATTCAGTTAAAAAGCCTTTTCATTTTTCATTTATCTGTTTGTTTGCAAAAATGCCGAATTTTTGATGAAACATATTGCATATGAATATAATGGTGGTTTTTGCAGATGACTTGCGCAGGAAAACAGTCAAAATTGCTTTGAATGTGCCTAATCCCGGACGGTGAAGTCAAACCGAGTAATCCCCCGGGGCATACGTGTATTTTTTGGTTACAGGTCACAGGAACCGGATGCCAAGCCGTGAATCCCCATCCCCAAGCGGTTGACAAAGTCTATCCTCAGCAGAGCCTATCCCCAGTAGAGTTGACAGTATCCAGACTGTATATCCCCAGCGGAATTGTCAGTACCAGACTGTATCTTCCCAGCAACAACGGAGTAGTTGCATACCCAACAGACAAGAGGGTGGTGTTCCCAGTGTTCATCTCGTCCCCAGCAGATTATTTCTAACAGATTTTTTCTAATCCCCAGCCTGAGGACGATTAGCAAGTTCATATCCCTAGCAAAGGTCGATTCATACGACATTTCCCCAGGAAGTGCTTTCCTCACAGACTCTCCTCACAGAGCCTCGCCAAACAAAGTTTCCATAGTTGATACTCCCCCAGCAAGGTCAACTTTCCAGAAAAAAGCCGATTTATTTTCGGTGGCTCCCCGGTCCCGGCAGACGGATCGTTCCCCACAGAGAATTCAAGGATTGATACAGCGATCCGCTCCCTACCAGAGTTGCTTCCCTAAGCAGATTTCTTTTTTTTCTTTTTACACCATGCATAACATTTGCATTTGCATGCATATCATATCAAGAATACACATAAGCTGATAAACAGGTCCTTCAAAGCAGACTGAAGAATTGCTTTACAACCAGAGTCATGAGATCCAGCCAAAGGATCAAGTGTGAGTGATCTTGCCTGAGGGTCATTTTGAAGATTCAGCCTGAGAATCATTTTCAAGTGATCCAACCTGAGGGTCATTTTTGAAGATTCAGCCTGAGAATCGTTTTCCAGTGATCCAGCCTGAGGGTCATTTCGAAGATTCAGCCTGAGAATCGTTTTCCAGTGATCCAGCCTGAGGGTCATTTCGAAGATTCAGCCAGAGAATCGACTACGAGCATTATTTCCCCAGCAAGCCAGCTAGAGGAGTAGATTGACAGTTCAACAGAAAATCAATTTACAAGAGGATCCAGCCCGCGGATCGCAATTTAAAAGCAAAAGTCTAATTGAAGGGTCGTTACAGCATGTTCTAGCCTGAAGAATATGTACGAAGCCCAAAAAGTGGAATATTCTCGAAGCTGCATATCTAACATGAAGATTGAGTGTAGATTTCGAAAGGGGGTCAACCAGCGCATGCCTCAGATGCGAGATCCTGATGATGGGAATTTATCATCAAAATAATCCAGATCTAGTCAGAAGATCGAAGTCAGGTCTAGCCCGAAGACCGAAAATGGATTCAGCCAGAGAATCAAAGGAAATAGATTCAGCCAGAGAATCGAATCAAAGAAGATCTAGCCAGAAGATCGAAGAAGATCTAGCCAGAAGATCGAAGTCAGGTCTAGCCCGAAGACCGGAAATAGATTCAGCCATAGAATCGAAACAATTCAGATCTAGCCAGAAGATCGAAGTAGATTCAGCCAGAGAATCAAAGAAAATAGATCCAGCTAGAGAATCGAAACGAAGAAGATCTAGCCAGAAGATCGAAGAAGATCTAGCCAGAAGATCGAAGAAGATCTATCCAGAAGATTGAAACCGTATCCAGCCCGAGGATCAAAATTAACATCAAACTAGAGGACTAAATTGAGTATAGATTCAGCCAGAGGATCGAAACTCCAGATTAAGTCAACACAAGGGAAAGACATGAGTTACTTCCAACAGGGGTCTATTCGTCAGTCAAAACGTTAATCTTGAAGGAGCAAATGTTTGTTCATGAGCTGTCATGCTCGCTAGGCGAAGCCCATGTGTTTTGAAAAAAAAAAACGAGAAAAAAAACGAAAAAAACAAAACGAAAAACGAAAAACGAAGAAAAAAAAATGGGAAACGGAAAAAAAAAACAAAATAAATAAATAAATAAATAAATAAAAGAAAAAATCTGGGACTTGGACCTCTCTCATTTGAGCCCACAGGTCCACAAAAATCAGGTTATAAATTCAGAGTTTCAGTGAAACAAAATTTCATTCTATTCCTATTACCATGTCTGGGAAAAAGATAGTGAGAGAAGAACCCTAGATAAAACCTGGAGAGAAACCTAGACAGAGAGAGTGAGAATTAATCTGCAGCAACCTCCAGGCAACTCGAAAGGTTCATTCTGACTCACACACTTTCAGCTCAAGCAAACCCTAACATTGGTTTGCAAATCCAGCCGTGCCATTTGATTTCAACCGATCTCTCCAATCAGGTTTGCCCTATATCCATCATCTTTATGCCTTTAATTTGAATGCTCTGAATGTATGAGGTATTATGGGTGAATTTGATACCCTTTTGATGCATGTGTTTGACAATAGGTTTAGGTCTGCTACCCTTTGTTGCTTTTTGTGAGCTTTTTGTGAATTGAAAGAGCATGATTCATGTGGTTACATTTTGATTTGGGGACAACTCTTAGTTACCATATCTTGTTTCTCTAACCTGTTTGTTGAGTTTTATTTTGTGAGGGCTCACATGACTTTTGCAGGGATAACTTGCGTGGTTTCCCACCTTATTTGTGGGATACCCGCTGGAGGTTCATTCCGATTACCTGTACTGACCCACTTTCTTTGATGATGTTAGCTTGGAAGGATCCCAGGGTTTATCGTTCCTTTAATTGCTGTTACCTCGGATCTTCATCCATGTGGTACTTTTACATTTTTCCCGCATTTTACTGCTTTCCTAGCTTGAAGACCTCGATAGGAGGCAATGTTTTTGTGTTTACTTTATGCAGGTTCCTTTGTCCAGGACTCCTTTTGCATGAGCATCCCTAACCCTACCAACTCATTGATTTTTCTTCTCCTAAGAACACATTTACTCCTTCTACTACAGGCGAGTAAGTCTCCAAAGGTCGAGCATCCGGTAGATTGCATAGTAACGTCGTTCGTCCAAAACCCAATCCATAACCCCGTAGTTAGCCGAACTACGGCTTGCTCTGATTCTCTTTCCAGATGAGATACGTAGGCATAAGACGCGATGTCTTAACGAGCACACACCCCCTTAACCCATAGGTAGCCGAGTTACGAAGACTCTGATTCTCATATTCAGATGAGATACGTATGCAGTGGATGCGACATCCGTGCGAGTCATTTTCTTTTGACCCCCTTTTCTTAGTAAATAACACATTAGATAAACCCACACCCTTTAGACGAGAACTACAAAAGTGGAACCCGTAGAGTACTACGGATGCGTAGGGGTGTTAATACATTCGCTTCGCATAATCGACTCCCGAACCCAAGATTTGGTTGCAAGACCCTGTCTTGTCCTTTCCTTTTTCCAGGTTTACTTCGAGCATTTCCTTTCCCTCCTTTGGGATAAATAACGCACGGTGGCGACTCTCCTGTCTTTCTTCGCCGGTTTTTTTTTTTTCGCATTCCATTTTTCAGGTTGCGACACCACACTCAGAGCCAATCAATAACTCTTGAGTGTGGAGCCTGCAATGATGACCATAGGGGAGGTGAAATCCATGGTTGATTTTACCTAAAACCTTGAGTTGTAAGAGTTGATTTTCAACATGGTTGGAGGTTGAAAACGATGCTCACGCGTTGCTTCCCTCCAAATTTCTGAGTTTATTTGAATCATCGAGTCACACTTTTCCATTTGTTTTATTTTAATTGGCTACTTGAAATAATGTGGAGGACTGGACATTAAGCAACATGTTTGACTTAGACCACATGCTTTCCACTGACCAGGACCATTGATTTTGCATACTTTATTTAGTCATATGATTTGAAGGCTATGGTGAGTCCAGTATGTAGCACATTTCGTCCTTTAGATTGGATCCAATGTATCTGATGAGCTAAGGACCACTGCCTTGTTTTAATCAGAGCACGCCACTTGCCTTCGATCTCCAACGCGCATTAGGCCTCTCCTTTCACTATCTAGACCCCGTTTTTCAATCTTGCACCCCCTTCTCTCATTTTCTTTTCATTTTTTTTAATTGATTTATTTCCTTTTTTTAATTCAATTTCCTTTTAATTTCACATTTCTGATTTTATTTTCTACTACTTGATTTTATTTTCATCTTATTATTTTCATTTTTATCATTTTTTCCATTTTATTTCTGCCATTATAATTTTATTTTAATCCATTTCTTTCATTTTTGTCTTGATTTTATTTTCTTTTATTTTTGCTACTTTATTTTGATATTCTAGCATTGATAAATTGGACACTTTTTGTACCTTTAATTCTTGCAATCTAATCTCCTAACATCTAACATTTGATCACTAACTATTAACCTTTACATTATGCAATGCTAACTTCTAACTTCTACTTTCTTGCAAGTTAATTTCCACTCCTTTCACTATCAAGATCCCGTTTTTCAATCTTGCACCCCCTTCTCTCATTTTATTTCTTTTTTTCATTTTTATTTTGTTTAATTGATTTATTTCCTTTTTTTAATTCAATTTCCTTTTAATTTCACATTTCTGATTTTATTTTCTACTACTTGATTTTATTTTCATCTTATTATTTTCATTTTTATCATTTTTTTCCATTTTATTTCTGCCATTATAATTTTATTTTAATCCATTTATTTCATTTTTGTCTTGATTTTATTTTATTTTATTTTTTCTACTTAATTTTGATATCCTAGCATTGATAAATTGGACACTTCTTACACCTCTAATTCTTGCAATCTAATCTCCTAACATCTAACATTTGATCACTAACTATTAACCTTTACATTATGCAATGCTAACTTCTAACTTCTACTTTCTTGCAAGTTAATTTCCTGTCATTTAAGTTCTTGCAATCTATCATTCATCATCATCATTCTCCATCACTGTCATTTTACCTAATCTTTATACATCCTTGTTCTTACTTCATCTTGTTATCTAATATAAAAAGGAACAAAAACATGATAAAAATGGAAAAGACCAAAAAAACTCAATATTCTTGTTTGTGACACTTAAAGAATGAGACTTAGAGGACCTGTTAGGACCCTTGATTGGACTTAGACTTTAGTGATTAACCTATGCTTGACTTAGGGCATCATGGACTTGTAATCTTTTATTACAAGAGAGCATTCATGGCACTACCCTATGAGGACATGCTTTGTAATTCAATTATCCACTTGTTAGCTTAGGACACAATGCACACACAAGGCTTTCTCTTGGGCTACCTTACAACGAGACCATTTATTTATCGTATTATTCCCTTGTATTTTCCATGTATTCCTCTCCCTATTTTGGTGTACTTTTTTCCTCACTCTCCTTTGTTGTTAGTCAACCTTAGGAGTTAGGATCGTCACCATTTCAAAACAATTAAACAAACCCTTGATCCAAAGTCAAGCGGCATTTTGTCAATAAAATTCAAAACACAATAAGATACGCTTAGGATTGTATGCCAAGAGCCTTAAGTGATAGAGAAAGAGTGAGAATGAAGCTTTCCTACCCTTACTTTGAGTATTTTAGGCACAATACGCTTGGCTTGGTAGTTTGAAATATTCACCTTTACCCATAGTCTTTAGTAGAATCCGAAGTCAAATAATCTCTTTTCAAAAACTTAAAAAACAACAATAACTCATCGAACTATATTTTTGCGCCTTAGGGCATCATTCCGGAAATCCTTTTTCAAGGTAAAAACAACCAACAAAACAAACATTTTTTACCATGAACTACAAGGCTTTGATTTCTCACTTCAACGAGTGAGCATACGTAGGCACGAGGGTAAAAATCCTTGGCGAGCACACTAATAAAAAACTTACTTCCACTCCGTAAGCCTTTAGTAAACAAGCGTTGAGATAGTAACACTCATTCAAGCGAGATATAATCTAGATGGTTCCCACTAAGTACCATGAATGTGAGGAGTGCTAATACATTCCCCTTGCGTAACCGACTTCTAAATCCATTCATGGTTACGATGACCATTATTTGGGGGGGTTTATAGATATTTTCCCTTTCCTCTTGGAATAAATAAAATCTGATGGTGACTATGTATTTTTCGTGTAGCAACAACTGATGACTCTGCTGGGGACTCTTCCCTAAGCAAGTCAAGCCTAATTTAGGTTTCCTTGATCGCATGTTTGAGTGTTACCTTTTCACATTACTTGTTTTATTTATTATCCTTTGCTTTGAATTTTCATTTGATATCTGTTCTATTGCTCTTATGTCGTGATATGGAATGGATACCTTGATTAGAAACCTTGAGGGAAAGACTCTCTACCCAAGTCTAGAGTGAAAACTTGAGATAAGAGAGGTTGAGTAGTATGGGCCACTAAGAAGCTTTTCTCGTAAGGGTCGATACGAGAATCTCACTTAGAGTAGATTCTTTTAAGAATATTGACGATCGTCAAGCTTTTGGTGTAAGCGTCAATATTTTTATTGGGATTCATGAATCTAAGGACCTTTATACAACCTTAAACCTTTGGCCAACTAGGATTAATGGTCGTGTAGTGCGGGTCCCCGAGAAGCTTTTCTCACGTGGGTCGGTACAAAATTCTCAATCAGAATAGACTTTCTTGATAGAGTTTTCGCATGGCAAGTAAATTGACATAAGCAACAAACAGTCAAGGAAATCTATGACTCTGTTCCCCTATCTAGAATCCAATTTAGATGGTCACGTGGTGCGGATCCCCGAGAAGCTTTTCTCACATGGGTCGGTGCGAAGACCTCACCCATAATAGGTTCATTTGATGGAGTTGTCAACCGACAGCTTTTTCCGTAAGCGGCAATCATTCAAATGGATCCATGACTCTGGGGGTTCTTGTTTATAACCCTAGATCATATCTCGTGAGAACCTTGGTTTGAAAGCAATCAATGTGATCCTCCATCAGTGCCTTGGACTTATGAAGCCATGTCTGAGTATCGTTCATTCACGCATTCATACATTCATGTATCATAAGCATAAACAATACAAAACAAAGCTCTTAGTATCTTGTATTCATTGCAAGAATACACAAGAACATTTTTCAAAGTAATCTTGAATCCTCCCAGGAAAAGCATATTCTCTTTTTGATACAAGAAACCTCAGATTGACAGCTTGAAGGCCTTGAGTTCTAGGGTGACACCTATCAAACACAATAAGTTCCATGCAACATATAGGAATATTATGGACCTAGTAACTGAAAAAGTGGACTTTGAAGCTCTCACCACCTTGGCTCTATATTATGGTATCTCTCTGTGATGTTTCACTTTCCTCGACTTCCAGATAGCTCATACCTTGGAAGAGTTCGGGAGGATTTTGGATCGACCTATCAGAGATCATAATCCTTTCCCAAAGTTGAAAGAAGACATTATTATGTCCAATTTAGCCTTAGTGTTGGGTCTTTATGTGAATGAAGCGGTGGCCAATTGTGAAGGAAAATTGTGATCCAAAACGTAGCCGAAATTAAAAAATTTCCTTTAACGATCCTTTCGGATGGGCATGATCAGTGATAGAAATTGTTACGTCTTGTGGTGATTGAAGCCTTTGATGTAGATATAAGGAGTGATCACGAGCTTTGAATGGTGACAACGCCTCTACTCAGTCCATACAAACAAATTTCTTCAGTCTCAGTGCTAGTTGCTACGAATGAAGGCTTTGAGTGAGAGAGAGAAAGAAACAAAATTTCATCAAGTCAAATGCTTCTGCACAAGGGTTCTATTTATAGAACCAATTATGTGAGCTGTAACCTAAAAATACCACTTAAGTGTATGTGGGCCATATCTTATGGTATACCGAAATTAACTTAAGCGCGTGGTACGTTACCATATTTCGTATGCTACTTAAGTGCATTGTACCTTATGATGTTCTACAATTCACTTAAGTGCACCGTACCTTACGATGTTCCTTATTTAATTTGTCTCTCATCAATTTGTCCTGTTGTATGTGACCCTGTAGGTTTTCACGACATTGATAATTATATTAAATCATATTTAACATAATAAACAGTGAGCGGTGACTAGAAACACATCACTACTATCCAAGACAAGAAAATGTCATGTGATTTGACAAATCCCTTTTTGTGATAATACTTGTGTGTACAATTACCCTTTTTGCCCTTATGTCTATATTGAACACAAGGCATAGACCGTGTCATCCTTGTCCAGTTCAATATTGGGCCCTTAGACATTTATCCTGTTACCCAGGATGGGAAAATTCCATCTAGGCCACTCATGTCCCTCAGCATGCTTTATGGAGTACCCATCAACTGTCTTTATGGTCATCCAGTTACGTACAATGTTTGATCAGCAATAAAGCACTCGACTCTACATTTAGGGACCATAGTGGTTTCAGGTTGAAGAGTGGTATACACCACTATCATCATGAGAATAACTTATGACAATTTGCATAACATTCTATGTAGTACTCTCATAGCGGGTCAATCCAGTATAAATATTACTCCTAATATTCATACCTATGTTTAAGACTTGATAACTCTTTATCCATGATCCATGAGATGTGATCATCAGTCTATATACATAATAGTCTTAATGCTTTAATGTTATCTCACTTCAAAACAAAGCTCGACTACAAATACTTTAAGAATAGTATCCTGATGTTTAATGGGATCTCATGATTAAGTCGCACTTGATACATTAAACAGACTAACTATTCTAGGGACTTTATCAAACAAATATAATAAAGAAAAGGCCTTTTATTATTAATAAATAATTCGATGCAAGTACCAAAAGTATTGACCTCTAGGGCTTACACCAACAATCTCCCACTAGCACTAGAGCCAATCAGGCATACCCCTAATACCCATAGCTCTAGTATGGCCATTATGCTTCTGCTACGCAAGAGGCTTTGTCAGTGGGTAAGCAATATCATCAATTGTAGGTACTCTGCATATTTTTACATCTCCTCTATCTATTATCTCTCAAATGAGGTAATAATGCCTAAGTATGTGTTTGGATCGTTGGTGAGATCCAGGCTCCTTAGCTTGTGCGATTACACCATTTTTTATCACAATAGAGATCAATGGAATCCATAATGCTAGGAACTATGCCAAGTTTACTAATGAACTTTTTGATCCAAACAACTTCCTTTGTTGCACTTGAGGCAACAATCTACTCGGCCTCGGTTGTAGAATCAGCAACTATATCTTGCTTTGAACTTTTTCAGCTCATAGCGCCACTGTTTAAGCAGAACACATAACTAGATTACGATCTAAGGTCATCCTTATCTGTTTGGAAGCTAGCATCGGTGTATCCAATAACAAAAAACTCTTCCTGGCCTCCATATATCAAGAATGAGTCCTTAGTCCGTCTCAAATGCTTATGGATATTCTTGACAGCTACCCCATGAGCATCACTGGGATCATATTGGTACCTACTCGTGGCACTTAGAGCATACGCGACATATAGTCGAGTACATAACATGGCATGCATGATAGATCCTATTGTAGATGCATATGGAATCTTATTCATGTGATCCCTTTCTTCCTTAGTTGAAGGGGATTGTGTTTTTGATAGACACATGCCATGTTGCATAGGTATGAATCCTTTCTTGGAATCATGCATATTAAAGCGTCTCAACACTTTGTCTATGTATGTACTCTGACTTAGGCCAAGCAGTTTTTATGATCTATCTCTATAGATCCTGATTTCTAATATATATGCTGCTTCACCTAGGTCCTTCATAGAAAAGAATTTCCCCAAACAAGTCTTTACTTGTTGCAGGGTAGGGATATTGTTTCTAATGAGTAATATGTCGTCTACATATAATACCAGGAAGACGATCATGCTCCCACTAACCTTCTTTTAGACACAAGGCTCATCTTCATTCTTGATGAATCAATATTGTTTTATTATTTCATCAAAACGAAGATTCCAGCTTCTGGAAGCTTGCTTCAATCCATAGATTGATCTTTATGACTTGAATATCTTTTCGGATTCTTCTGGTATGTCAAATCCTTAAGGTTGTGTCATGTACAAATCCTCAAGAAGATTCCCATTAAGGAAAACAACTTTGATATCCATCTGCCATATTTCATAATCATGATATGCGGCGATAGCAAGTAAAATTCGAACAGATTTAACCATTGTAACTGGTGAAAATGTTTTATCATAGTCAACCCCATGAATTTGTTTATATCCTTTTGCAACCAGTCTTTCCTTATAGGTATGTACCTTACCATCCACGTGTTAGCTGGAGATTTCGACCATTACGTTGAAGTTCTTTGAAAATATTATGTTTTGGAGAATAATATAAAAATGGCTTTGTGAAGCTATTTATTAAATCCTTTTCTTGGGAGAAAGGACCTTTTTGTCGAAGCTTAAGACTTAGAAGATTTTAGGATCTCCATAAGTTCTCTTCGACATCAGCGTTTGGCAGATTCAAAGCTTCGAGCGGGAAAGATTTGAAATTCAAACGAAGTAGTTTCATCAGGCGAATGCGTGGAAGCATCTGAGACACGCAGCGCTTGAAAATGTTGAACGTGGCAATCATCTGTCTAGAGACCGTTAGGGTCTAATTGTTATAAATAGGAGTCTTAGTTTTTAGATTTCGTGTGTTCAAACTGATATACAAAATTCACGAAAAATACTCAAAGTACCGGAGCGAGAGAAACGAGTCTTTGCTGAAAATGTATGTATGAAGAACACCATGATTACATTTCATGTTATATTTTTAATGCAAATTACTTAAATTAAACCATTTACTGTCTTTATTTCTATTCAAGCCTTCTGTCGAATTGCCTTTATCTTCAAAGTCTTTCATCATTTCTTTTACCTTTACATTTACATTTCGTCAAACCTTTATTTCCAGCACCTTTTCAAACTTAGAACCTTTTTACTTCAAGTTATTTATCTTTACTTTTGCCAATTACCTTTGTTATCTTTAAAAAAAGCCTTTTTACAGAATTACTGCCATTTATCCTTTATCTTTAAAGTCATAAGCCTTTAGATTTCGTTTAGAGTTTATTGTCGAAACACCTTTTACTTTGTACCATTAACGCTAGATAAAGAACCATAATTACCATTCATAAACCAGAGATAAACTTAATCATGAATCAAATCACCATAACACTAGTTCTTGAGATACATGTCCTAGGATCAATCTAGTTGATCTTGTAAGTTACCAAGATTAATAATATTGGAGGACTAGCGGTTGTTTGTCAGAAATTACTGGTAAACAAATTGGCACGCCCAGTGGGACGGTGTCAAAAGAACTCTTAATTATAATAATTTGCTTTACTTTCACAATACAAAATTGTTGTTATTCTTTTGAGTTAAAAAATCATAGTGTTGCATGAACCTTAGAAGTGGTAAGATAGCCAACAATTCGCAAGCTATAACCAAAATAAAATACACAAAAAAGATGGTTAATACAACCAGTCAAGGGGAACAATTTCCTCCCCAGGGAACAGGCACAGTCGGAACAAGTTCGATTGATGCATCCATTGAGATCCCTAGTACACAGGCCATATGAACATCTGGATCCATGGCCTTAAATAATTCGACAACACCTGGGCCACCGGGATTTGAGAATTTTAGGCCTTTGAGAGAATACCCATATGGAATGCCATCTACTTCCATGGCAGGACTTCAAAATAATACTTCTATATATACTCAACCCCATAATACAGTTATTTCGCCAATTAAAAATTATGGTTCTGGCATGAACCATGTAGGTCGGAATACCCAATCACAAGGATTATCCACCCTATTTCCTACCCTTACAACAAATAACCAGACAGCCTTTAGACAACAAATGGATGCTAGTAACCATGATATGGTAGGAGTTCTTGCCAGAGAAATGAATACCAGTTTTTCTCCCCTAATACAGAATGTAAATAGGACTAACAATGATAATGCCCAAACATACCAACAACTGTCAGCGCAGATGGGACGCATAGCAGATTTCCTAGGCGCCCCTCAGTCCTCTGTTCGACGCAGACCAAACCAAGTTATAATCCAGGAAGAAGAACCAACTATAAATCAAGTTCGACCACCTAGACAAGCGCCTGACGAAAGGGTCATGGGGACAAGATTAGAACAACAACCAGTTCGACAGGAATTCCCTGAAGAACAACCTAGGAGAGTAATGATGGTTAATAGAGACCATGATGCAAACGAAGTAATTCATAGGGTTAGGCAAGAAAACATGATGGAAAATAACTTGACTACTATGATAGAGAGAATCATGGCCCAGAATGGTCTGAATACAGGACTTCGACGGATAAATTATACCTCTCCTTTATCAAAATACGTCCTACAAACTGAATTACCAAGGGGTTGTAAAATCCCTAAGTTCACCAAATTCTCTGGGGACACTAGTGAATCCACTATAGAACACATATCCAGATACATGACTAAGGCAGGGGATTTGGCAAACAGTGAGAACCTAAGAATGAAATATTTCCCCAGTTCTTTAACGAAGAATGCCTTCACGTGGTTTACAACTTTGCCACCAAATTCCATAGATACTTGGCCCCATTTGGAGAGATTATTTCATAAACAATTCTACATGGGCCAAACTAAGATAAGTCTTAAGGAATTGGCCAGTATTAAAAGAAAATTCACTGAACCTATAGATGATTATTTGAATAGGTTCCATTTGTTGAAACCTAGATGCTTTACAATAGTGCCTGAACATGAATTGGTCGAAATGGCCGCTGGAGGATTAGACTATTCCACTAGGAAAAATTTAGATACCCAGTATCTAAGAGATATGGCCCAATTAGCAGACAGGGTTTGACAGGTCGAATGTTTAAAAGCTGAAAAGGCCAGAGCGAATAAGAATTATAAGAAAGAAAGGGTTTCTTATGTCGAAGTCGAAGATGAGGAGTCTGAAATCTCTAATGACCCTTATGGTCTCGAGGAATTCGAAATAGATTTGGCTGAATTAAAAGAAGCACCACCTTATGCTTGTAAATTTCTTACACCTTCGAATGGCAGGAACCCTGTCAAAACTGAAAAGAATGATAGATTTCCTAAAAAGACTTACACATTTGATGTTACCAAATGTGATGAAATCTTCGATTTATTAGTAAAAGATGGCCAAATGATAGTGCCTCCTAATACCAAAATTCCTCCATTAGAACAACGGAAGAAAAGAGGCTTCTGTAAATATCATAATTTTTTAGGCCATAAAACCTCACAATACTTTCTTTTCAGGGATCTTTTTCAAAATGCAATTAAAGATGGCCGCCTCAAATTCGCTGACAGGGGGAGAAACCAGATGAAGGTTGACGCTGACCCCCTCAACATTACTGACACAAATTATGATGAACCTGTTGAAATCAACATGATTGACATGGTGGAAGTGGAGGCTGTGAAGGAAACAGGAACTAAAGGCTATGGGCTAGTTGGAATGTGGTTTGGCTATCCCAAAGCCAATGAGAGCCTATGTGAATACCTTTGGAGGTGTCACAAAAGAAATTCTGACATGTTGTTGTGCCCAAGGTGTAGCATCATGATGTGTTGAAGGGTGGCTAATGACTATGAAAGATGGCAACGAACTGAGACTGAGAGAAATTGGAGAAAGGAAAGCCAACTATTGAAGGTGTATCCTAAGCCTGGATAAAGCCTTCTTGGTTTTATTGTGTGTTGCTACAAGTACGAAACAAAATGCTTGATGTGTCCCAGATGTGGGGCAGTTTACAACAGGGAATTGGCTGAAGTGTTCGAGAGAATTCCATCTAACTAAGGTTGGGATGGACACGGAGGTAACCCGAATATTTACATATTCGACAAGAGGGGAGTTCCTAGGAGGCAAGACAGCCCTCACCCAAGGGCGAAAAGAGTTATGTTTAAGCTTCTTGCAGAAGTCCCTGAGGACAAATGGACAAAGGTGGGGTCGAAGAAGGGAAAGTGGAAAAGTTTCGAGGATGAAGGAAGAACCTCTTGGGCTTATAGAAAACAGTTCCAGGCATCTAAGAGAGAGGCTATCAGACTGGAAAACTACAAAGGAAAGAATCCCATGTCAAGGTCCCAGTGGAGAAGACATCAGAGGTTGAGGAAGGTTGAAAGAGAGATCACTTCGAGGGAGATTGGAGAATCCAGCAACAGCAAGGTCCCCTCAAATGTTACAAATTCGACCAAACTCCATGTAGGAAGGAAGTTGTTTTCATCTGAAAACAAAAACACAAATCAGAAAGTTCAGGAGGAACAAATAAGGGAGGAAGAAATGCTCACTGACGACTTTGAGTCTGACGGAATGTCATCTGTTAATATAAATTGCAATGTGGTATCGGTTCTGCCATACGAATATAATCAGGAGACAGAGATTGAAGACAATGAGGAAGTAGATGTTGTGGAATGGCGAAGCATAAACCTGTGCGTTACTATGTTCTCAACAATCGTGTTGTCGAAAAGCAACATGCTCTTTTTGAAAGGCCTCACCAAGGGATGCAGAACCATCTCAAGCCCCTATACATTAGAGCTAAAGTTGAACATGTGAGGGTGAACAAAGTTCAGGTGGACGGAGGAGCAGCAGTCAATCTGATGCCTCAGTTCATGTTAAAAAAGATAGGTATGTT
Organism: Lathyrus oleraceus; assembly: GCF_024323335.1. NCBI lineage: Eukaryota > Viridiplantae > Streptophyta > Magnoliopsida > Fabales > Fabaceae > Lathyrus > Lathyrus oleraceus. The sequence goes on from NC_066583.1 coordinate 363,708,424, forward strand.
CGATACTGATGTTAAACCTCATAATATGGTATTGTCGAACTATGAGGGTAAGATAGGGCAGACTCTGGGTGTCATACAAGTAGATCTGACTGTTGGATCAATCACAAGACCAACAATGTTCATGGTGATACCTACGAAGGAGAATTACAACTTGCTGCTAGGAAGGGAATGGATCCATGGAATAGGGGCAGTTCCTTCGACCATGCATCAGAGGGTATCCATATGGAGAGAAGATGGTGTAGTAGAAAATGTTGAAGCTGACCAAAGTTACTTCATGGTGGAAGTGAACCATGTAGATAAGAAGAACTTCGAGAGGAACTTGGCTCATATAGGACCATGCATCCCAGCTGAAGACATCTACTCCCTAACTAAAAATGCTTTGTTTTTCTTGACTCTACATCCCAATGGCTTTCAGTGGGATAGGGAAATTATGGGGGACCCAGAAGAAGGGGAATCATCTGAAGTACGGCCAACAGGCTGGGATGAAGACCTGGATTATGCCCGAGTCTTCTTTTTTCGAAAAGATTTCGGCCTACATGGCTGAGAACAAAAGAAAAGCGGCTCTCGAAGCCGAGATAACTAACATGGCTGACGAAGCCACATATGGTGAAATTTATAATGCAGGACCTGGCGAGTACTTTAAATTAAAACTCCCTGACGAACAGGGTCCTATGGAATTAACAAACCAGAGGTTAGATGCAATCTATGATGAAGAGCCTCTGGGATTTGAAAAAGATCCAATGACGTTGAGTGCGAAGATTTTAGCGCAAGATCCCCTTGAAGAAATTGATCTTGGAGATGGGAGCACAAAAAGAATCACCTACATCAGCACTAAACTGGACCCCGAGTTGAAAGTAAGAGTAATTGAACGGGTAAGAGAAAACAAAGATTGTTTTGCTTGGGACTACGACGAGATGCATGGTTTGAAGAGGGAAGTGGTGAAATTGAAGTTGCCTATCAAGGATGGAAAGAAGCCCATCAAGCAGACTCCAAGGAGATTCGCCCTAGAGATCCTCTCAAAGATCAAAAAAGAGGTCGAAAGACTTCTTTGATGCAATTTCATCAGGACAACAAGGCATGTCGAATGGATTGCAAACATAGTTCCTGTAATTAAGAAAAATGGATCTTTAAGAGTATGTATAGATTTTCGTGATCTAAATGCAGCAACTCCTAAAGATGAGTATCCAATGCCTGTGGCAGAGATGCTGGTTGACTCAGCTGCAGACTATGAATATCTTAGCATGCTTGATGGATATTCTGGCTATAACCAGATTTTCATTGCTGAAGAGGATGTTTCCAAAACAGCCTTTCAATGTCCAGGGGCAATAGGCACTTATGAGTGGATAGTTATGCCCTTTGGTTTAAAAAATGTTGGGGCAACATACCAGCGAGCATTGAATTCTATATTCCATGATTATATAGAGACATTCATGCAGGTTTATATAGATGATATTGTGATAAAATCCATATCAGACGAAAATCATCTAACCCATCTCAGCCAATCATTCGAAAGAATGAGAAAACACGGCTTAAAGATGAATCCTCTTAAATGTGCATTCTTTGTGCAAGCTGGAGATTTTCTGGGCTTTGTGGTCCATAAAAAGAGGATAGAAATCAATCAGAATAAGACGAAGGCTATTATGGAGACCAAAGCACCATCAACTAAGAAAGAATTGCAATCATTATTAGGAAAGATAAACTTCCTGAGAAGATTCATCTCAAACTTAAGTGGTCGAACTCAAGCCTTCTCTCCCCTCCTACGCCTGACACAAGGGAAGTTCGAATGGAATGATGAACATCAAAAGGCATTCGACAAGATCAAGAATTATCTGATGAATCCTCCTATCTTGTCACCACCATGCAAAAAGAAGCCTATGAGATTGTATATATCAGCTTCCGACACTACTATAGGTAGCATGTTAGCACAAGAGAATGAAGATGGCATTGAAAGAGCCATTTATTATCTTAGTATGGTTTTAAATGATGCAGAAACTAGATACATTTCAATAGAAAAGTTGTGTCTTTGTTTTCATTTCTCTTGTACTAAACTCAAGTAAAACCTATTGATTTATACGTCTCTTCACACTTTGATGTCATTAAGTATATGTTATCTAAGCCAATAATGCACAGTCGAATTGGCAAATGGGCATTAGCCCTCACTGAATACTCTTTAGCCTTTATGCCTTTAAGGGTAATGAAGGGACAAATAGTATCTGACTTTATTGTAGACCATGCAGTGGTCGAAAGTGCCCAACTTCAAATTGAGTTAAAACCTTGGAGATTATTCTTCGACGGTTCCATTCATAAGGATGGAAGTGGAGTTGGGATCATGATAATTTCTCCTGATGGAATTCCAACAAAACTCAAATATAGAATCGAAGGCCCCCTTTGTTCTAACAACGAAGCAGAATATGAAGCCCTTATTGCAGGACTTGAGGCTTTGTTGGAATTGGGGGCAACTAGGGTCGAAATTAAAGGAGACTCAGAATTAGTAATTAAGCAACTAACGAAAGAGTACAAATGTATAAAAGAAAATTTGATTATGTACTTCGTCATTGCAAATAGGTTGCTAAAAAAATTTGAATATATAGACATAAAACATGTTCCTAGAATAAAAAACCAAGAAGCTAATGACTTAGCACAAATAGCTTCAGGGTATAGAATTTCAAAAGAGAAGCTAGAGGAACTTGTCGAAGTAAGAGGAAAAGCAATGGCTTCCAGATTGTCTCCGACAGATTTGGAAAGCACTCAGTTAGGATATGCTAACAAAGAAGAGTTTGAAGTAATGGCCATTGATACCTTAATGGATACAGATTGGAGGAATCCAATTATTAATTATCTCAAGGACCCTTCGATAGATACAGAAAGAAAAACCAAGTACAAGGATTTATCTTATATTTTGATGGGGAATGAATTATTCAAGAAAACCCCTTAAGGGATCCTGTTGAAATGTTTAGGAGAAAACGAGGCGTACTTAGCATTATCTAGTGTACATAGTGGAGCCTGTGGAGCACACCAGGCAGGCCATAAGATGAAATGATTGCTTTTCATATATGGAATGTCTTGGCCCACCATGTTAAAAGATTGTATAGAGTTTGCTAAGGGTTGCCAAGAATGTCAAGTACACGCAGGAATTCAACATGCTCCTGCAAGTGAACTTCATGCAATTATCAAGCCTTGGCCTTTCAGAGGTTGGGCATTAGATCTAATTGGGGAAATTCGACTTACTTCATCCAAAGGTTAAAAGTACATCCTTGTAGGAATTGACTATTTCACTAAATGGGTCGAAGCAGTACCTTTAGTAAATGTGGATCAAGAAATTGTCATTGAATTCATTCAAAGGAAAATATTATATAGATTTGGGATCCCAGAAAGTATAACAACAGATCAAGGATCAGTTTTTACTGGTCGAAAGATGCAAGAATTTTCAAAGGAAATGGGTTTCAAATTATTAACATCCACACCCTATTATGCTCAAGTCAATGGGCAAGTCGAAGTAGCCAATAAAGTAATAATTGGTTTAATAAAAAAGCATGTAGGGAAGAAGCCAAAAAATTGGCACAAAACTTTAGATCAAGCACTTTGGGCTTGTCGAACCTCCCATAAAGAAGCTACTAACACTACACCTTTCCAAATTACATTTGGACATGATGCAGTATTACCTGTCGAAATCTACTTGCAATCAGTCAGAATCCAAAGACAAGGAGAGATTCCATCTGACCTATATTGGGAAATGATGATGAATGAACTGGTTGATTTGGACGAAGAAAGGTTGCATGCATTAGAAGTATTAAGAAGACAGAAGGAGAGGGTAGCAAGAGCATACAATAAGAGGGTCAAAGGTAAAACTTTCATTATGAATGATTTAGTTTGGAAAGTTATATTACCTATGGATCGAAAGAATAAAACATTAGGAAAATGGTCTCCACATTGGGAAGGACCTTTTCGAATTTTAAAAGCATTTTCAAATAATGCATACGAAATAGAAGAACTAGCAGAGGATCGAAGAATCCTAAAAGTAAATGGGAAATACTTAAATAAGTATATACCATTTGTACATGAAGTTAAAATCATAACAACATAGTAAGCAAAGAACTATCATAGCCAAGATGGTGAATATATTTAAAACTTCAAATTTTGTCAAGATGGCTTTGTCTTAATCGAAGTACAAACAAACAAAAGTTGAATAGAACGAATACAAGTGAAAATAAGAAAGGGATAGTGGCCTTCATTCGGTCATACTTTATCTTCACCAAGATTATCTTGTACTGAACAGCAGCTTAAACCCCTTTGAGGCGTGCAATGTCTTCATTCATAGCAGTATCCTTTTCGACGTGATCTATGCTCTGCTTCGCTAGATTATCAGCTTCAGTACTATCCAAGCCTTGGATAGTAGCCTGCTTCGCCTTAGCATCAGAAATCTTCTTCTGCAATTCAGCGATGTGAGATTCCCAGAGTCGTATCGAAGCAGTATAGGTGTCGAATTCTGCTTGGGCTGATTTTCTGGAAGCGGCTAACTCCTTAGAGGCTTTTGAAGTTCGAAGGAAATTATCAAGCTCAATAGCTTGAGCTTGTTCAGTTGATTGAAGCTTTGCTTTGGCATCCACCTCCCTATGGTATTCAGCACAAACTTGGTCAATGAGGTTCTGGATGTCGATAAGGGCTTCACCTATATCAGTGGGGAAAGTAGTGATGTTGATCTTGCTTATCAGCTTCTTTATGCCAAAGCTTGCTCCCATATCCTTCTTCAATTCTTCAAAGAGATCTACATCAAAAACAACCTTCTTCACCTGCTTAAGGAGTTCGTCATGTGATGCTTCATTTGCACTAGCACCAGAATGGGTCGAAACTCCAGAAACATTTTTTTATGAAGAAGATTCTCTTTGAGCCATCATCAACCTTACATACTTGAGGGGATCATTCTGTTTCAAAGCATTTTTATTCTCCTCAGTAAGTGATATAGGCGAAGTCTGGATTGTGGATGATCGAATATTAGTTGGATCTAGGACTGTTTCGACAGTAGCATCATCAGTTCCAGTCTGATTTCCTTCAGGATCGACTTCTCCCTCACTCATGTCTTCATCTTGTTGAAAGTACCCCTCAATCTCATCAGAATCGTGATCATCTTCGTCAACGTAACCTAAAGGGAACGTAACTCTTGGAGGAAGTTACTGGGAGTATCCTCAAAATCTTCTTTATCTTCTGAATCCTTCTCTTCAGCTTGCTTCGAATCTTTTTTACCATCTTTGCCAGGAGAAGAGGTTTCTTATTCGTTTTGGACATTATCTGCTTCGAGATTTTATGCTCCAGTCGAAGATCCTTTATTTTGAACAGCACCGCTGATTGTCGGAGAAGGAGTTGTATTCATATCGCTCGAAGGATCACTCTGATTGGCAGTAGAGATGAGAGGAGTAGTAGGTTTTTCCTGAAAACAAAGTGTTAGAATAAAATAAAAAGTTTATCGAAAGATAAAAGATTCAGGATAGAAGTGAAGGTGAGAAAAACAAGAAAGAGGGGTTTGAATTGTTTTAGAAAATAAAAGCTTTTTCAAAAATTAGAACACGCAAAATTTTATATTGGTTCGCTTATAACACAAAGCTACTCCAGTCCACCCGGCCAAGGTGATTTCGCCTTCAAAAAGGACTTAATCCACTAATCTTGAAAGATTAATACAACCAAATGTCTAATAGAGTGATCTCTTAGTCCTCTCAAGTATACAGACTACGCAGAGTCACTTGAGGAACAAAAACAATTTAGCAAAGTAAATTTGTAATAGAGAGTGCTTCTAAGAGTAAGCAAGTATTTCAGCAAAATATTTAAGCAAGGATTTTCACGTATGAGCAGCAGCTCGTGAAAAACTGAGAGAGAATGTAAAGAATTTTCTGTGTGTTGTTGTGTCTCTTAATGAAGTAGGTTGTCCTTTATATAGTGGTGAGAAGGACCGTTGGAGTGATGACAGAATATTGGCCTTTGATGAGCATTCAATGTCATTACTTTTGTGTTTCTTGCCATAACCAATTTGTCTCCCTGAATAATTTCTTTCTAAAAATACTTTCTTCCCATTTGAAGAAATTCTTTCCGTTACTCTTTCTGGATTTGTTGAATCTTCATCAGAGTCTTTGTTATCTCGGAGTTCTGTGTCAGAAGGAGGTTGCGTTGAGGTTACATCAGAGCTTCTCAGAGTACTGGTCTTCCAGATCATCAGAACTAAGTCCAGTGGATGTTTAGAGCTTCTGGTTCTTTCTACTGTCTTACTTTACTCAGATTCAGAACTTCTTGAGCGCACTTCTTCCTTAGATGCGTCTGATCTTCTAGTACTTTGTATCTGATCAAAGTTTGTATCTGATAAAACGATCAGATTCCTTTGTTGCTGTTCAGAGTCCTGCACACTTAGAGAATTTTCGTTAGGGTGCCATTTTTGGTTTCATCCTTTGTTATCATCAAAATCCTAGAATTCTATTGTAGAACTACTTTTATTCTTACAAGAAGTGCACCTGTTGAGCCTCAGGGTCGGAAGCATTACTCCCAATGTGCTCTAGCACTGCGCCACCAGAGAGCTGAGATTGAGTTTCCTTCGAAGGAGGAGGGAGAATCTTGATTTCGACACCTTGTTGATTGGTTGTTTGGTAAGAGGCAATTGTTGCCTTATTCTTTTTATGTTTCTTCTTAAGTGGAGTTGGAGGAGTTTCTTTTTCATCTTCTTCGACAAGGATTGCACTTTCAGTTGGGATTTTTCTTTTCTTTGGCGTTAAAGGAGGCTTGCCACTACCCTGAAAGAAGGAAAGTTATAAACAGTTAGAAAAATACGAAAGAGACAAAGAAGTTATTTGATGTAATACCTTTGAAGTCTTCTTTGTTTTTTCTGGAGCAGGATCCTTGGCAGAAGGAGCTCCCTGGCTCGAAGAGGTAGTTGAATTAGAAGCAATATTCGAATTAGCTTTCACCACATGCTTCTCTTTCTTCACCACCTTCCTTTCAACAGCTAAAGAAGAAGGTGAGTTAGTCGAAACATGCAATGTTTAAAAGATTAGAAAAAGACGAAAAGGAGTTGTAAAACCAAGAAATCCAAACATTCCACACCTTCACATGTCGGAGAGGTAATTCTCACTACATCCGAGTCAAAGTGGAGAAAGCCTTTGAATCTGTCTAAGGTATGTTTGGTTGCAACTACTCTTTTAGCAAGTCTTTGTTGGTCATTTTTCAGTTCATTAAAAATGTTCCCACATGTGAACCAATCTGGGTAAGGGGGAAAAATGATAAAGCAAAGTCTGCACTGGGTAAATTTGGAAATTTGGGTGGTTCGAACTCAAAGGCCAAATCATATTTAAATTCAAGTTTTACAGCTTTGGAACATTTCTTTTTGGCAACTCGTTTTTCAAATTTCTCTTTTAAAACTGGCGTTGCGGAACAGACGGTTTGAACAAGTTCCATTAGGTTATAGACAGTTTCAAAGTACTTTTGGAATGCTTGGATTTCTTCAGAATGTGTAAGCTTACCCTTGTAGACATTTTCCTGCAAAGATGAAAAGGCCTTCGTTAGACGTTCCTTGATTTCAGCAGTAGTAAACATGTTCTTGGAATAGAAGTCTGTCCACCAAGTGGCGAACCCATTGGTAGAGTGGAATGATGGTTGGTATGCTATTAATTATAATTCAGCAAAGTTTGCATGGAATTCCTTGTGTGTTGCAATGTCTCGAGCGCTCCACTCAGTCCCCGCACAGCATATCTCGTGCTTTCGATTGAATAGAGAGACAGGAATAAGTTGACACAACCCAAATTGTCGAGAGACAAAATTAGGTTGGTAAGCCAACAAGAAAACATGGCTTTTTACTGGCAAGATCCTTGAAACAAGCATCCTTGGGAAAAGAAATGCACGCCATATATATTTGATCTCTGTGTTGGCGTCCTTAACAGCATCTTCAAGCGAAGCAGTGAACCAGGAAGGACCATGGGTTCGACTGGCAAATGGAGCCATCGAAGGAGAGAAATTATGACGCTTCGAGAACATCAGGGTATATTTGGTGAGGAAAGTTTGCAGATTGTCAACATCACCAACTGGAGTCAACTGAAGGAGTCTGGTGCCTTCAATGCTTCGATTTACTATCTCTGGGGCATTTTCATCAACTTTCCCATGTGTTGGCAAAGAGGGTTCGAAGGTGGCATTGAGCCACAATTGAAGAAGCCAATAAGGCCCAGATAGTAATAAGTTTGTACCAGCTTGATACTCCTTTAACTTGGCACTAGTAGACCCTAGACTCTCATACAAACTAGCCAATATAAGTTCACTTAAACACACCTTTCGACCAGCGTGCAATTGATTAGCAAGTGTTAGAAATCTCTTTGCAACTTGCAGAGATTTAAAGCAGAAGAAAAACTTGGATAACCACAGACCAAAGAACGTTATATGTTCTACGTCGGAAACTTCTTCCCCATCAGCATGATATAAACTAATATAAGTACTGAACGAAGCATTCTTGACATTAAAGTCAATTAAGTTTTTGCAGTCTTGATAGGGGTCGAAAGTTTCTCCTGTCGGAGGGAGTCCAAAAACAGCGGCTACGTCGAATAGCATAGGAGTTATCATTCCACATGGGAGATGAAAAGTATTATACGTACTATCCCAGAAATACAAACTAGATAGTAACAAAGGTTGGTAGTAGCTAAACCCTAGTTTCAACATCTGAATCAGGTCGAAAATGCCCAATTCTTTCCAAAATTGAGCTTTCTTTTTCTCAACTTTCGTCAACCAAGCTAAATAAGATTTGTCTAAAGTTGGACAAGAATGAAAGGGTCTGAAACTATCGGTTATATAATCTAGTTGAAAAGCCTCTCTTTCTACACTAGGAGCTGAAAAGGTATCATCAGAAGTTTTTTCCTTAGCAGACTTAATGGATTTTTGGATTGAATCTTCAGCATTTCTAGAGGAAATAGTTTTGTTTGCTATGGGTTTTGTAGTGTGGTAACAAGGAAAAAACTCTACACATTTCTCAAAATGTCCTTCATAAACTAATGGGCCTAAAAATCCTAAAGTATTTCCAGAAAATAAAGAGGGAATCATTACCTGGGAAGCATATATTGCTTTCTGTTCTTTGATGAGTTTTGGAGGAGTAATGTACTCCCGATTCCCAACAGTTATGATTTTGCTTGTTGGATTATTTTAAGAAGCAGAACTATTTGAAGATCCAACGCCTTTAATGTTCTTTGATTTCTTCTGCTGTTTATCAGAAGACATTGTTATGGGTTTTTTGAGGTTTTGAAAGATTAGGGTTTTGAAGAAGAAGAAACGTTTCAAAGGAGTTTGGAGATGAACTCAGGTTGAAGATGAAGATTTTCGTAAAAAAGGAAAAAGGAAGTGACAATGGGCTTTTATAGTGTTAACCTACGAGCTGGTTGGTTACACCTTACAAAGTAGTGGGCCACGTGGTGGCTTTTTTGTGAAGAAGGTGCAGGGATTACTGTTCATTCTTCTTGGAAGTTGAAATTCATGATGTTAATAATTGCACGCACGTCTTAATGAGACGTTTTGAAAAAGTAAGTCATGATTAACTGACAGTTATGGACTTTTAGGTCTATGAAAGGTCTCTGGTCGAAATCCGGTGATTACAAGAAATGCACATTTCTGCATTGATTCAAAATAGACATTTATTGGGGGAAATTTATTAGCTGGAGATTTCGACCATTAGGTTGAAGTTCTTTGAAAATATTATGTTTTGGAGAATAATATAAAAATGGCTTTGTGAAGCTATTTATTAAATCCTTTTCTTGGGAGAAAGGACCTTTTTGTCGAAGCTTAAGACTTAGAAGATTTTAGGATCTCCACAAGTTCTCTTCGACATCGGCGTTTGGCAGATTCGAAGCTTTAAGCGGGAAAGATTTGAAATTCAAACGAAGTAGTTTCTTCAGGCGAACGCGTGGAAGTATCTGAGACACGCATCGCTTGAAAATGTCGAACGTGGCAATCATCTGTGTAGAGACCGTTAGGGTCGAATTGTTATAAATAAGAGTCTTAGTTTTTAGATTTCGTGTGTTCAAACTGATATACAAAATTCACGAAAAATACTCAAAGTACCGGAGCGAGAGAAACGAGTCTTTGCTGAAAATGTATGTATGAAGAACACCATGATTACATTTCATGTTATCTTTTTAATGCAAGTTACTTAAATTAAACCATTTACTGTCTTTATTTCTATTCAAGCCTTTTGTCGAATTTCCTTTATCTTCAAAGTCTTTCATCATTGCTTTTACCTTTACATTTACATTTCGACAAACCTTTATTTCCAGCACCTTTTCAAACTTAGAACCTTTTTACTTCAAGTTATTTATCTGTACTTTTGCCAATCACCTTTGTTATCTTTAAAAAAAGCCTTTTTACAGAATTACTGCCATTTATCCTTTATCTTTAAAGTCATAAGCCTTTAGATTTCGTTTAGAGTTTATTGTCGAAACACCTTTTACTTTGTACCATTAACGCTAGATAAAGAACCCTAATTACCATTCATAAACCAGAGATAAACTTAATCATGAATCAAATCACCATAGCACTAGTTCTTGAGACACATGTCCTATGATCAATCTAGTCAATCCTGTAAGTTACCAAGATTAATAATATTGGAGGACTAGCGGTTGTTTGTCAAAAATTATTGGTAAACACCACGTCAGTCTTCTTTTTGAAGACCCACTTGCATCCTATAGGGTTAACTCCTACAGGAGGCTCTACCAAGGTCCAAACCTGGTTTGTGTACATGGAATCCATTTCAGATTTCATGGCTTTTAGCCACTTCTCAGACTCAGGACCAGTTATGGCCTCTTGGTAGGTCACAAGCTTATTTTGATCCATGAGTAATACATCACCTTGATCAGTTATGAGATATCCATATCTCTCAGGTAGGTGACGTATCCTGCTTGACCTACGTTGGTCTTGTTCTACTTGAGCAGGTTGCTCTTCTACAACTACTTGTTTTTCCTGCTATTATTCCTCCATAGGTGTATCAATGCTTTGTGATTCTTTAATTTCTTCAAGCTCTACTTTCCTCCCACTGAATCCTTTGGAAATGAAATCCGTTTCTAGGAGGACTCCAGTTCGAGTGACAAACACTTTACCCTAAGAAGGATTGTAGAAGTAATACCATCTTGTTCCTTTAGGATACCCCACAAATAAGCATTTTTCAGATTTGAGCTCAAGCTTAGTTGAAATTTGTCGTTTCACATAAACTTCGCAACCCCAAATCTTCATATAAGACATGTGTGGTTTTTTACCACTACATATCTCATATGGTGTCTTCTCAACCTTTTTGGATGGAACACGGTTAAGTCAAGCACACTTAACTATGAAGTTCATATCTCAGAAGGTCACCCATCCAAATACTACTCCAAGTCAAGCACACTTAACTATGAAGTTCTTATTTGTTAGGCTACCGAAAAGAAGATGCACCTTGTTTGTAGAGGTAGTACCAATTAATTCTTATAAGCATTTCTTCAACCATGAAATCTTATACTTGCACAGCCTCAGGATCCCTCTCATTCCGATATGAAGTCGGTTTTTACCCTAGAAGCTGCTAAGAGTGTCTCATTGTCATGCCTCATGCACCGACAACCACTCCCTCGCCCTTGGGTGTAACATGTAACCACTCTTTCTCCTCTCTGGCGTTACATGCCCACCAGCTTCCGCTTAGTTTGACTCGGATACCACTTGTAACGCCCATACTACTTTCAGGATTATCGACTGGCCCCATAAACCAACACGAGTCTTTTCGGCATGTTTTATCCTCACTCACATGCTTTCTGGGAAACTTCCCATAAGGTCACCCATCCAAATACTACTCCAAGTCAAGCACATTTAACTATGGAGTTCTTATCTGTTAGGCTACCGAAAAGAAGATGCATCTTTTTTTTGGTAGCCTAACAGATAAGAACTTCATAGTTAAGCGTGCTTGACTTTGAGTAGTATTTAGATGGGTGACCTTCTGAGAAGTTTTCCGAAAAGTGTGTGAGTGAGGATAAAACATGCTGAAAAGACCCGTGTTGGTTTGTGGGGTCAGTCGGTAATCCTGAAAGCAGTCTGAGGTGTTACAAATGGTATTAGAGCCATACCTCTCCTAGTAAGATGTGACTTAGGGACGAACCAAGAGGAAGCTAGTGGGCATGTAACACTCATGGATGGAGAGGCCGGAGAGTGGTTACATGTAACACCCGAGGGTGAAGGAATGGTTGTCGGTTCATGAGGCGTGACAATGAGACACTCCTAGCAGCTACTAGGGAAAAATTGAATTCACATCGAAATGAGAGGGATCCTAAGGCTGTGTAGGTATGAGACTGCATGGTTAAAGGAATGCTTATATGGATTAATTGGTACTACCTATACCAACAAGATGCATCTTATTTTCGGTAGCCTAACAGATAAAAACTCAATAGTTAAGCATGCTTGACTTGGAGTAGTATTTGGATGGATGACCTTCTGGGAAATTTCCTGGAAAGCGTGTGAGTAAGGATAAAACATGCTGAAAAGACCCCGTGTTGGTTTGTGGAGTCAATCGGTAATCCTGAAAGTAGTTTGGGGTGTTACGAATGGTATCAGAGCCAGACCTCTCCCAGTACGATGTGGTTCGGGGACGAACCAAGCGAAATCTGGTGGGCATGTAACACCCAAAGCCAAAGAGAGAGGGGAGTAGTTACATATAATACCCGAGGGCGAGGGAATATTTGTCGGTGCACGAGGCATGATAATGAGACACTCCTTGCAGTTTCTAGGGAGAAACCGAATTCACATCGGAATGAGAGGGATCATGAGGCTGTGCAGGGAAGAGACTGTATGGTTGAAGGAAGACTTATAAGGATTAATTGTTACTACCTATACCAACAAGATGCATCTTCTTTTCGGTAGCCTAACAGATAATAACTTCATAGTTAAGTGTGCTTGACTTGGAGTAGTATTTGGATGGGTGACCTTCTGGGAAGTTTTCTGGGAAGTGTGTGAGTGAGGATAAAACATGTTGAAAAGATCCGTGTTGGTTTATGGGGTCAGTCGGTAATCCTGAAAGCAGTTTGGGGTGTTACAGGTAGCATGGTGGCCTTTGAAATTATTCGTGCATTACTTGTCTATGGTTTGGTCTTGTTTCCCAACATTGGCAATTTTGTTGATGTTAACGTTATTAGGATCTTTTTGTTGGGATTCATGTTCCAACTTTTCTTGGTGGCATTTATTTCTTCATTCATCATAGGAATTCTAAGGGAAATGGAACTATTGTCTATTGTGCACCTTTGTTGTACAAGTGGTTTATTTCGCACTTCCCACAATCTCCTATCTTTAAAAGAAAACAAGGGTTGTTTAAAGTGGTCTCGAAGACTTATGTCTCACACCAGTGATGACATCACTTGGTATTCTTTTGTTTACGACGACGTCGAGGTTATTGATAGTTGTGGGGAGTTATCTAATGTGCCTCTTCTTGGTACACAAGGAGGAATCACTTACAATCTGACTTTGGCAAGACGTCAACTTGGGTTCTCCATGAAGGAAAAACCTAATAACACTTTGTTAAAGGGTTTATTTTTCCAAGAAGGGAAAGACACTCAAGGATTGAAGGCTAGGATGGTGCATGCTTGGCACAATATTCATAGGAAAGGAAAAAGTGAGCTTGGATTGAAGAATTGTGTAGCTTTGGAGCCTTATACTAATTCAGTGAAGATAAGGGCAAAAGAATTCAAGATTCCCTACGATTATGAGAGATATATGTCTTTAGTAGTGGTCAGATCACCTATTATTCATATTAAAGACATATAGGAGTTGCAAGAAGCTTTGGATAGGATGAAGCAAGAGAAGGTTGCTTGGGAAGATAAGTTTCATACTTCAAACCTCGAGAAGATATAATTGCAGAAGGAGTTTAAGGAAAAGGATGACTTGATAGAGTTGCTTGAGCATCGTGCTATGAAGAGGTCAAGGAACCAAGAGGATTTATTTTCCTCTACCACTGCATCGTCTACTCATCTTCCTACTTCCATCATTTGGAAAGGCATTGTAGATCAGCTCGTGATGGAGAAGGACGCCATGAAGAGCAAATATGAAAGAGAGATTAAAAGACTTCGTAAGAAGTATCATCTTGGAGTTGGGTCATCGTCAGATACGATTCCATAGACCTAGTTCATTTTCACTTATGTTTTAGGATTATTGAAATTGTATTTCAGATTGTAATCATTCACATTATTAATAAAATGAGATTTTCAGTAGTTTAAAATATGCTATTATGATGTTTTCAATTTGCTTTATATCTTGAAGTTCCTTGAAAACCTTGCATTTGCATTGTGCATATCATGCATCATGTTGCATCTTGGTCTTGCTTCGAGTAAGTTTTCCAGGGTATTATTTCTTTCTTTTCTTGGTCTTCGTTCAAACAAGTTGTCTCACTAGTACAATACTCGTGCTAACCAACTGAAGAAGATGGATCGTCTAGAGAAAGAGAATCATGAACTCCATTAAAAGGTGACTACTTTCAGGGGAAGTTTCGAAAGGCTCATTGCTACAATAGAAACCTTGGCGGCTGCTCAGAATTATCCTCCTCCTCCTCCTCAGACTCTGTAACACCCCAATTAAACTAAGCTAATTATTTAATTTAAATTAATATTTTATTTATTAATTTAATTGAATAATTGGAAGTTTGGATTATTATTATTTTATTATTATTTTGGAATAATAATTATTGGGATAATTATTTATTGGAATAATATATAAGTTGGAATTTAGAAAAATCCCATTTTTGGTAAAAAGGTTAATTTCACGTGAAAAGGGAAAAGAGGCAGAAAGGGCAAAAAGCCAGAGAACGAAGGTTGAAGGAAGGAGAAGCTTGGAGCTCGGAAGCTGCCGGATTAACTCAGGTAAGGGGGGTTTATCATCGGTTAAAGGGTATTATATGATAATATGTACTGGGTAGTGATAACCATTGGTTGTATCTCTGATTTGATTGATGCATGATGAGTTTGTGAAATATTGGATGAATGAAATTGGATGAATGAAATTGGATGATAATTGAAAAGAATTCGTAGGAATTAGAAGAGATAATGTTAGGATTGGTGAAGATGAATAGGATATGATTCGTGTAGATGATATGGACGATTATTTTGTGTAATTTGGACTGTGGAAGGTTGGATCGGATAGGTTTCGTAACAGAGAAAGCCATAGCAGATCTGAGAGTTCTGGTTTCTGGTCATACGCGTATGGCACTAGGCAATACGCGTATGAGCTGGCTGATACGCGTATGGAGGAGGCCTTACGCGTATGGGAGAAAAAGATGATATTTTGAACGTAAATTGGTCTCTGTTGGTACGCGTAAGGGGAGATTGTTACGCGTAGCATACGCGTATGGGATAGGTGATACGCGTATGAGTTGGGCGAGGAAATGCGCAATACGCGTATGAGAGTGGGCATTACGCGTATGGGTTTGGCCAGGTTTGGGCAATACGCGTATGGCAGAGGCAATACGCGTATGGGCAGAATTGTGATTTGTCTGTGCTACTGTTATGCAGTTTTGGTTGTTTAGGCTGAGTGATGCGACTTAGCTGAGGCATGATGTGATAGGGATCATTTCCCGTTGTTTTGAGTAGTATAGGTATTAGTAGAGTGAGCTAATACTGTGTTTGATTATGTGGCATGATATGATATGCTTTTGTGATAAAACGTGTTAATGATGTGTGTTGATATGCATGATGCTGTGATTGTATCAGTTGTGTATGCATTTGTGAATAGACTGTTTTGTGGCTAGAGTGTGAGCATGTGTCTATTCTGAATTCGTTGTTGATGTTGCAATTGCTAGGTGATTAGCTTGCACATTGTGGCCCATTTGGGGTGGTAGCTAATTCCCATGGGGAGGAATTAGTGAGTTTAGTAATTATTGGACTGTTGTTGATTGTTTGCATGCTAGGTGAGTAGCGTGCATTTCATGGCCCATTTGGGGTGGTAGCTAATTCCCATGGTGAGGAATTAGTGAGTGAGTCACTATGTCTCAAATGAGTGGGACTAGTGAGCTTGGTAGCCGTGCCTGGATTTGGACGGTGAGGTTGAACTATATGTTCACAAATAGTCGGTACCGCATGCATAGAGTCTCATTGCATAATAAATGTATGGCATATAATATGAATGGATGTATTCCAGTATTATATGTGTGTTGTGTGTTGTGTTGTTGATGTTGAGTATGGTTGAGATTATATATATGCTATATGTTATTGTTGAATATGATGTTTGAACGGATACTGTCGTTGCTGAGTGTGTAGTCTGGTTAGGGTGAATTAATGTGTTAATTACTTAGCATTACATGTTGTTCTATAATGCTTATTATATTGATTGAGGAACTCACCCTTACACCTATTTTTCAGGTAAAGAGAAATGAGTTGAGTAGAAGCTAATGCTTGGAGTCTAGAGTAGTTCTTATGGGTCATGCTCTGATAGATGTAACATCGGGAGGGGTTGTCTTAATTGATTTGATATTGGTTGTTGATGATTTACATGTATTGTGTTACATGTTTTACATTGAGTTGAATTTTATTCCGCTGCGAATTATGCAAAGAACCTTATTTTGATTAAATAAATGAGCATGACAGGATATTTTAATGATTTTTGTGAAATGATTGTGTGACACCCTTCGGGGCATAATTACTCTGATGAATATATTGTTATTTTAATTATAATAATTTGGGGTATTTAGAAGGGTGTTACAGACTCCGTTTCAGAGGATTGTGATTTCTAAAATTGTCTCTACGCCCATTTCTATGGCTCTAGTCAATGCTTCGCAACACCATATGCCTCCTGGTTTCCCTTGGGGGATGCCTCCTCACTTTGTACCTGAAGGATATCAACATGTTGTCGAGGTTCCCATTGGTCAACCTGTCATGTCTGTACCACCTCATATGGTCCATGTTGCTCCTTATGTTGAAGAACCTATTTTCTATGCTAATCATAGTGAAACTGTTTGGTGTCTATGAAATGATGGATAAATTTCAAGATCAGTTTCAAGCTATGCAGAAAGAGATTCAAGTTCTGAGGGGAAAGTAATTGTTTGGGAAAAATCCTCATGATATGTGTTTAGTTCCTAATGTGAAGATTCCGCATAAGTTTAAAGTTCTAGATTTTGAGAAGTATAGGGGAAATTCTTGTCCTTTGAGTCATTTTGTGATGTATGCTCACAAAATGTCAACTCAAACTAATAACCGTCAACTGTTGATTCATTACTTTCAAGACAGGTTGATTGGTACTTCTTTGAACTAGTACATGGGACTTGATAACACCCAAATCCAAACTTTCAACGACCTAGGTGAAGCTTTTGTTTGTCATTACAAGTATAATGTTGACATGGCACCGGACAGAGATCAACTTCGTGTTATATCCGAAAAGGATAAAGAAACTTTCAAAGAGTATGTGCAACGATGGTGCGAGATTGTTGCGCAAGTCAGTCCTTCGTTGGAAGAAAAAGAAATGAAAAAATTGTTTTTGAATATGTTCAGTCCGTTTTACTATGACTGAATGGTTGCAAGCACTCCTAGTGATTTTACCGAGATGGTCAACATGGGAATGAGATTAGAAGAAGGTTTCTGTGAGGGACGATTAAAAGAAAGTGGTTCATCTGACAGTTCCAGGAGGTATGGGAATGGTTTTCCCAAGAAGAAGGAACATGATGCTAACACTATTTTGCAAGAAAAGCGTAGAAGATCTCTGAGAAATAGTCAACGCCATCAGCATGTGGTGCCAGATACCCCAGTTATTAATCATGCTTCAGTTGTTCAAGTATCACCAAATTATCAACCATGTTTTCAACAATGTACCCATTAACAAAATCAATAGAAATGTGTCCAGAGACCAGCATAATTTGATTCAATTCCAATATCCTATGTGGAATTATTTCTTGCTTTGATACAAAAGAATTTGGTACAGACTAGAACTCCGCCAACTATCCCGAAAGAGCTTCCATAGTGGTATAAACCTGGTTGTCATTGTGCATTCCATCAAGGAGCACCCAATCATGATATTGAAAACTATTTCTCTTTGAAAGCCAAGGTGAGAATATTAATGCAAAGTGGTATTTTGTATTTTGAAGACTCTGGTCTTAATGTACAAGCCAATCTGTTGCCTAAACATGGTGGTGCAACTATGAATATGGTTGAAGGATGTCCTGGAAAGTACCGTGTTTTTTATGTCAATCTAATCAGAAGAACCTTGGTCGAGATGCACGCAACTTTGTGAAGTTGAGTTATTATGAGCACGATCATGCTTATTGCCACATATGTTCAAGAAACCCTTAAGGGTGTGCCATGGTGAAAAGATATTTACAAGAGATGTTGGACCAATATCTTATTCAGATTACGAGGGATAGGGATAGGGATGAAAATTAGCATGGGGTAAATGTCATAATTACATATTTCAATATCCCAAAACTAGTTGTGATTGCTTATAATAGTCAAAAGTCTGTTGTTTCTCCGTAGGTCATTTGTTTGGAGGGTCCTACGCCCTATAAATCTGATAAAGTTGTTCCTTATAAGTACAATGCTACCATGGTGGAAGATAGTAAAGAAATCCCTATTTCTTCCTTTTCTCCTGTTGTGAATATTGGTGATGTGAGTGGTGTTACCCGAAGTGGTCGAGTGTTTGCTTCTTTGGATCCTAAAAGAATTGAAGTCGCTTTGGTGGGTAAGCAAACTCAGGTGGAAAATCTTATTATGCAGTCTGGCTAGTCCAACAATGTGAACCAGAAGTTTAATCAAGATGAAGTGTTGAAAATGATTAAGAGGAGTGAATTCAATGTGGTGGATCAGTTATTGCACACACCCGTCCAAAATATATGTCTTATCTCTACTGATGAATTCAGAAGATCATAGAGAGGCTTTGCAGAAGGTCTTGGAGCAATCCTATGTGGATCATGATGTAACAATTGGTAAGTTTGATGGCATTGTGGCCAACATTACCGCATGTAACTATTTGAGCTTCGATGATGAAGAATTTCCCGAACGAGGGAGAAATCATAATTTGGATTTACACGTCTCTATGAATTGTCAAGAGGATGCTCTGTCCAATGTGCTGGTTGACATTGACGATTCTCTGAATGTTATGTCCAAGTTAAATCTATCCAAGCTCTCCTATCAAGGTGCTCTAATGAGGTTTAATGGAGTTATTGTGAAAGCCTTTGATGGCACGAGGAATTCCATGATTGGGGAAGTTGAACTCTCGTTAAAGATAGGTCCTTGTTTATTTTAGATTACTTTTCAAGTGATGGATATATATCGCGCCTATAGTTGTGTCCAGGGTCATCCATGGATTCACGAAGTTGGGGAAATGACGTCAACTCTCCATCAGAAGTTGAAGTTTGTGAAGAATCGGAAGTTAGTGACTGTGGGTGGACAGAAAGCCATGTTGGTAAGTCATATCTCATAATTTTCATACATTGATGCTGATGAAGTCATGGGAACTCCTTTCCAAGCTCTTTCTGTCGATGATAATGTTGTTAAGAAGAATGGGTCATCGGTGACTTCTTTGAGAGATGACCAACAAGTCGTGGAGAATGGTCAAGTTGATGGATGGGGTCAAGTTGTTGAACTTGCTGAGAACAACAATAGAGCTGGTTTAGGCTTCTTGCCTGGTTCAACCCGAAGAGATTTGAAGCATATTCAAGAAGTCTTTCACAATGCTGGCTTCATTCACTACAAAGATCAGTCTGCTGCTGTAATCCTGGAAGATGATCAAGAATAGGAATTGCCAAACTTTGTAACGCACGGATTGATGTGCCAAAATTGGATATTGTTGATGTTCCCGCTATTATTCACTTCTCAAAGTACTATATTTTTGTTATTTTCAAAAAAATCCTTTCATTATGCCCAAGGTGAAAGTTAATTTATGTGGGCTTTGTTTCAAATTTTTATCATCATTAATAAAATGTTATTTTGTTTGTCCATATTGTGTTTTCTCTTTTTGCTTTTTATGGAAAAAAATGGTAACATGAAAAATCAGGATAATAATCACTTGTTATATCTGCATCACAATGTGCGTTTATTTGTTCATATTCTAAAATCAATCATAAAATCATTGTGCAGATTAATTGTTAAACCCATTGAAAACAATGACTCTATGCCCTTTCCCAACTTTGAATTATTTATGTTTGAAATGGAAGAAGAGTATATTGAAGAGATTCCTTATGAGATTTCATGTTTGCTTGAGCACGAGGAGAAGACCATTCAGTCTTATAAAGAGCCATTGGAAGTGATTAATTTAGGTTTTGGAGATAACAGGAAAGACGTCAAGATCGGAACACTTCTTTGTCGAAATGTTAAGAAGAGGATGGTAGAGCTTCTTAGAGAATATGTGGATGTGTTTTCTTGGTCTTATCAAGATATTCCAGGTCTTGATATTGATATTATGGAGCATAGGTTATCAATGAAGCCCGAAGTCCGCCCGTTAAATAGAAGTTGAGAAGAGCTCATCCTGATATGGCAGTTAAGATCAAAGAGGAGTTCATAAGCAGATTGATGCTTGTTTCCTTGTTACTTCTGAGTACCCTCAATGGGTGGCCAACATTGTTCCTGTTTCGAAGAAGGATGGCAAAATTCGGATGTGTGTTGATTATAGAGATTTGAACAAAGCTAGCCCAAAGGATGATTTTCCTCTGCCGCATATTGACATATTGGTAGATAATACAGCTAAGTTCAATGTCTTCTCCTTTATGGATGGTTTCTCTGTTTATAATCATATCAAGATGGCACTCGAGGACATAGAAAATACAAAATTTATTATACCCTAGGGAAATTCTGCTATAGAGTGATGTCTTTCGGTTTAAAGAATGCTGGTGCAACATACCAGATAGCCATGACTACTCTTTTCCATGACATGATGCATAACGAAATAAGAGTCTATGTTGATAACATGATTGCTAAGTCAAAGAATAAAGAAGATCATGTTAGGTATTTGTTGAGACTGTTTCGGTATTTGAGAAAGTTTAAACTCTGCTTGAATCCTAATAAGTGTACTTTTGGTATTCGTTCAGGGAAGCTGTTGGGTTTCATTGTCATCAAGAAAGGTATTGAAGTAGATCCTGATAAAGTTAAAGCTATTCAAGAGATGCCTACACCAAAGACAGAAAATCAAGTCAGGGGATTTCTTGGGCGTCTGAGTTACATATCCAAGTTTATGTCTCACATGACTGCCATAAAGCTTTTGACAACATCAAAGAGTATCTGCTTGAACCTCCTATATTGTCTCCTCCAGTGGAAGGAAGACCTTTGATCATGTACCTAACTGTGTTAGAAGAGTCGATGGGTTGTGTACTTGGACAACAAGACGAAACTGGTAGAAAGGAGCATGCCATCTACTATATGAGTAAGACATTTACAGACTGTGAGTCCTGGTATTCCATTCTTGAGAAGACTTGTTGTGCTTTAACCTGGGATGCCAAACGTCTACGCCAGTATATGATTAATCATACCACTTAGTTGATATCCAAAATGGATCCAATCAAGTACATTTTTGAAAAGCCTGATTTGACTGGGAGGATTGCTCGTTAGTAGATGCTATTGTCTGAATACGATATTGAGTACCATACTCAAAAGGAGATTAAAGGAAGTATTATTGCAGATCATTTGGCTCACCATCCGATTGATGATTATCAATCCATCAGGAATGACTTCCCTGATGAATATGTTATGTACTTAAAAGCTAAATATTGTGATGAACCATTATCTGAAGAAGGACCAGAGCCAGGATCCCGGTGGAGTTTAGTGTTTGATGGAGTTGTTAATGCTTATGGTAATGGAATTGGTGCAATCATCATACTCCTAAGGGTTCTCATATCCCTTTCACTACAATATTGATGTTTAATTGTACGAATAACATGGCAGAATATGAAGTTTGTATCTTGGGTCTTGAAGAAGCCATTGATTTGAGAATCAAAATTCTTGATGTATATGGAGATTCAGCCTTAGTGGTTAATCATATTAAAGGAGAATGGGAGACTCATCACCATAGCTTGATTTCTTACAAAGATTATGCAAGGAGGTTGTTGACTTTCTTCAACAAAGTTGAGTTTCATCATATACCTCGTGAGGAGAATTAGATGGCAGACGCTTTGGCTACTTTGTCTTCTATGTATAAAGTAAATCATTGGAACAACGTGCCCAGTATCAGAATTATGTGCCTTGATAGGCCTTCTCATGTGTTTGCAGTAGAAGAAGTTACAGATAATAAGCCTTGGTATCATGATATCAAGTATTCCTTCCAAAGTCAAGAATACCCGCTTGGGGCATCTAGCAAAGATAACAAGACTTTGAGAAAATTGGCTGACAATTTCTTTCTAAATGAAGATGTCTTGTACAAGAGAAACTTTGACATGGTTTTGCTCAGATGCATGGATAAACACGAAGAAGACATGTTAATGGAAGAATTTCATGAAGGATCCTTTGGTACTCATGCCAATGGACATGGAATGGCTAAAAAGATGTTAAAGGTATGTTACTATTGGCTGAGAATGGAATCTGATTGTTGTAAATATGTGAAGAAGTGTCATATATGTCATATTTATGCTGATAAGGTTCATGTGCCTCTGACGCTTCTCAATGTTATTTCATCCCCATGGCCTTTCCCTATGTAGGGAATTGACATGATTGGTAAGATTGAACCCAAAGCTTCGAAGGAACATCGTTTCATTATGGTAGTTATTGATTACTTCACCAAATGGGTTGAAGCAACATCTTATGCTAATGTGACCAAGCAGGTTGTGGTCATATTTATCAAGAATCGGATTATTTGCCGATATGGTATTCCGAGTAAGATCATCATTGGTAATGGGTCGAAATTGAATAATAAGATGATGAAAGAGCTTTGTGACGAATTCGAGATTGTACATCATAACTATTCTCCTTACAGACCTAAGATGAATGGGGTTGTTGAAGCTGCAAATAAGAATATTAAGAATATTATCCAAAAAATGCTTGTGACATATAAGGATTGGCATGAGATGCTCCATTTTGCTTTGCATGGGTATCGTACATTCGTCTATACTTCAACAGGGGAAACCCCTTTACTCTTGTGTATGGCATGGAAGCAGTGCTCCCTGTAGAGGTTTAGATCCCATAAATGCGAGTCTTGATGGAAGTCAAATTTTTCGAGGCTGAATGGTGTCAAAGTAGATATGATCAGTTGAATTTGATTAAAGAGAAGAGGATGATAACTTTGTGTCATGGCCAATTGTATAAAAATAGAATGAATAAAGCATTTTACAAGAAGGTTTGACCCCGTGTATTCAGAAAAAGAGACCTCGGGCTGAAGAAGATCTTGTATTTCAACACTGATTCTAAGGGATAATGGACTCCTAATTATGAAGGCCCATATCTTGTTAAGAAAGCCTTTTTTGACGGTGTAATGATTCTTTCGACTATGGGTGGTGAGGAGCTCCCTCATTCTGTGAATGCTGATGCAGTCAAGAAATACTTCTCCTAGAAAAATAAAAGAATAGCTCGCTAAGTTGAAAACTTGAAAAGGCGGCTTAGGAAAAAATGAGCATCTCGGTGGATCGAAAACCCGAAAGGGCGGTCCAGACAAAAATTAGAGACATAAATAGAAAATAATCATCCCGGTAGATTGAACCTAAGAGGGAAATCTAGGAAAAAGTTAGGGATTATGACAAGTAATTGCATCAGGCTAGACTTGATCATTTGAAGTAATAGTGCCTATCAAAGGTTCTCATTCAGTCATCCTCGACCAAAGTTCTAAGCACAGCGGAATTCAAAGTTGTTAGGGAGAATAATGGTCATTGTATTTCAATGTAAACCTTTCCATGTATTTACCATTTTTTTCAAATTTGTAATGATCCATGGGGTCACGTCATTTGCGGACTACCATTCTATCAATAAAATTTGAGCCTTTTGCCCATTTGTTTGTTGTTCTTATCTTGTTTCAGTAAATAAAATTTCATTTATTTTTTATAATAATTTTTCGAAAAAAAAGATATATAAACAATCATGTTTTTGAAATTTACAAAATATATTTTCCTCGAATTGTGAATATAAAAGAGGAATGTCAATAGTGATCTCAAGATGGTAAGATCTTAAAGAGCAGAACTCAATATTCTCCTAAGACAAGATTTTCCTTGTGAATGTATGCAAGATCATCAGTTCCCCGACATAAGATTGCAGGAATGGTAGATTCCCCAGTGAGGTCGCCAACAGGTCTTTGAAGTTTATTCATATGTTTCTTATCCCCGACAAAGA
The DNA here is from genome assembly GCF_024323335.1 of Lathyrus oleraceus. Classification (NCBI taxonomy): domain Eukaryota; kingdom Viridiplantae; phylum Streptophyta; class Magnoliopsida; order Fabales; family Fabaceae; genus Lathyrus; species Lathyrus oleraceus. The sequence goes on from NC_066583.1 coordinate 363,732,648, forward strand.
TTTCCTCTGAATGGAGTTCACGCTTTTAGGAGATTAACTTTGGGTGTCCAAGAAATATATTTTCCTCTCTCTAGAAAGATTTAAGCCTTATATCAGGATTTAGATCCTTTGATGGCTTATGATCATTCCTTCTAGGGTTTTTCTTCAGCTAAATCCCTGACAAGATCTCTAGTAGCATCTCCACCTTGTTGAGATTAGCCAAGTTTCCGGTTGTACTGTGTTATTGATCTAATCCTTTTATGTCTGTTTTGTCAGCATATTCACGCACATATTGATATGCATATTCATGGAATCATGATGTTTATCTATGCATCTTGCATTTCTTGTTGCATTCCCCGCTCCCTGGTGTTTCCCTCCCACTGAGTGTGTGCATCCTCTCTCCAATAGAGCGTCGACCTTAGGAAGAAAGATCTTGTCCTTTCTAATCCCCCATGGAATTTGATCCTCGTCGAAGGTTTTGTTTCAGTTTTCTTTTCCAGTTCATTATCTAGATGGAGTTAATCCCTAGTTGAGTTTATTTCCTCATTGGGATGAGTCTTATTTGACCGTTTCTCTCCAGTTTATTCTTGGGTTGAAATTTGGTCCCTGAATATCATTATTTTTGTTAAGCTATCACCCGGATGATAGTAGGTAATAATTTCTCTTACCTTTGTTAAGCTATCACTTAGTTGGTAGTTGGTAATCATTCCTTTTGAACTTATTATCTTTGTTAAGCTATCACTCGGATGATAATAGGTGATAATTTCTCTTACCTTTGGTTGGTTCTCTTTGTTAAGCAATCACTTGGTTGGTAGTTGGTAATCATTCCTTTTGAACTTATTATCTTTGTTCAGCTATCACTCGTCTAATAGTAGGTAATAATTTATCTTACCTTTAGTTGGTTATCTTTGTTAAGCTATCACTTGGTTGGTAGTTGGTAATCATTCCTTTGAACTTATTATCATTATTAAGTTATCACTTGGATGATAGTTAGGTAATATTTATTTCCCCCAGAGGAGTCTTACTCTGATAAGTCTTCCCGCGTTGGGCCTTTGGTTCGTTTGTTTTCTAAATATTCATTGGTATCTTTCCAATACAATAGTTACTTCCGAGCTGAGTTGTTCCCCTGTGGAACTTGGTTTGTCCCCAATTCGGTTTTTTCACTTTGGAAACTATTATTTCCCCTGCGGAGTTTCAGTCTCCTCTTTTCTCCAGCAGCTCTTTGTCTCGTGGTGCTATATTCCCCACAGAGATCCTCGCCTATATTCATATCTATCATATCATAAGCATTTTTTGCAGTATCTTAGGGCCAAAAGTTGTGTCTTTTGTATTTAGGTCTCCTCAATCTTGTCGGGACGAAGATCTCAATCTTCATATCTCATAATCGAAGAAAATTAAATAGGGGTATATGTCATACCCTAATTTTTAACCCTAAGACCCCACATACAATTTTCATCCTTGCATACAAACAAGATCACCTCAAGGTCCATCTCCCTCTCATCTTGGGGTTTGTCTTTGACAGGGATTATCAAGCACCTCTTTGTTAGTGTTTTACCTTGTGTGTTTATATATCCATTACTTATCTAACCACTAATCAAAATATCAAAAATATGTTTTGTTTTATTTAAAGTTTATTGTCCAAGGTAAGGCTTTTCCATCAAGAGCTTCAAGCATGGCTTCTCGGCTAGGGTTTGTTTTGATTCCTTAGTAAAATATGCTCAACCATTGACTTTAAAGAGACTATATCTCAATACATGATCCCTAAGGTCCTCAAGCACCTTCAAACTCATTTTGATCAAGGGTATCTCAAGGTTTTGTTGCTTACTTCTCAAGAAAGTCAAAGGTTCATGTGTTTATTTCCATGCCTTCTTCAACAAGTTACCTCAAGTTTTGAGCAATCTAATCAAGGGAAATTTAAATGTACCTTATTTTGAGTTCATGTGATCATCCATGTACCTTGAAATACAACAAAAGTCCAAGAGCACAAGTTTATTGCAAGTGGTTTGACCAAAAAGTCAATATTTGAAGTCAAAGTTTCAAGGATCACAACTCTTTCAATTCTCAAAAAACTTTAATGCTTCTTTTTTAATAAGGCTCTTATCAATATCCTCTACAACTTATCTTTACAAGACAAGAGCCAATTATTCTTTAAATATCATCAAAAGTTTGGAGACATTATAGGTCATTTGGGGACCTAGTGAAATATGACCTATTTTCAAGTGACTTTTCCTCAACTTTCAAGGTTCACAACTTATTCAATTTTCAACATTTGAGGCCGATTCTTTCTTCACAATATCATTTGTGATGCCCTCTACAAGTTTGCTTCAAGGATCAAAGTCAAATTATGCTTGGAAGGCTATAGAATCCATTGAGACATTACAGGTCATTTTCAGGCATTTGGGACTTAGGATTTTCTAAGTTACATGACCAGTTTTACGTGCCAACTTCAACATGCCATAACTTTTTGCTCGAGCATACATATTCAACCTTTCTTAGAACATTGTAATCTTTGTTATGATGTCAACACTTTGAACAAAGAATGGGATCAAAAAGCCACCTGAGCAAGATGCCCCATTGAGTTGAACATGGTGACTTGAAACTGAAAAATTCACCATGGTACGAATTTGAACTTCACTATTCCTCAATTACAAGCCAAATTATCACATGACTTAGAGCTAAACATGTTTAACGAAGTCTCCAGAAGTTAATTGACCCTTGAAACGCATCATTTGGCTGAGTTTTGATGGATTGCAAGTCACACTTTTCTCACGTCATGATCAAATTTGTTTTGCACGAACTAAGCTTGATTACACACATATTTGGATCCAAACAAATTCCCTATAAATAGAGGAAGCTAATTCATTCTGTAATACCCCAATTTTTACCCTAAGATCCCCCATGCCATCTCACCATATGCATTCGCTTTGGGATCACACATTGGCATCCTTCTTACCCCTCATTCATTGGGTTTGCATTGGGAGAGGTCACCAAGCACATTTGATTATATCATACTTTACTTTCCTTTTCTTACTAACCAAAATTCCAAAAATATGTCAATGTATAGTTTTACTTCTTTTGTAGGTAGTGTATGCATTCACCCACGCTCCATCAACCTCATATCTAGGGTTTAAGACCCTCAATGCAGAGAAATCAATCATGAGATGGCTCACATTGACTCTATACATCATATATGGACCCCCATGATCTTCACATATCATTTTGATCAAGAATTCGTCAAGAGTTTGAAGTTTGTTTGCCTTGGAAGCCGTAATTCATCTGGGTATCTTATGTGACTTCCTCAGCAAGTTTCTTCATCATTTGATCAAATATTTCAAGGGATACTTCATTATAAATCATTGTATTCATATATGATCCTCCATGAGTCCAAGAGATCAATAGAACTTCAAGTTTGCAAGATGTTCCATGGTGGTTGACTAGAGCAAGTCAACTGGTCAAAACTGGGGTTCCCTAGACCCTATCTCCTACAATGTTTATCAAATGAAAATGATTCCAAGAGAAAGGTTACACCTTATGACACTCCAAACAACTTTCATGTTTAAGTCAAGAGCTAGTTTTACTTGGAAAGTCATTTTTTATGGTGAACGATTATAAGTCATTTTGTCTGAACCCTAGTTAGGAGGTCAACTTCCAAGGACCATAACTTGCTCAATTTTTATGAGATGAAGTCCATTCACATTTAATTCTCAAACTAAATATGTCTTATCCAACTTTTACTCTTATAAGAAATTCAAATTCAACTTGAAAAGGCATGTGCCAAGATGAAACATTATAGGTCACTTTGGGTCATTACCATTGAACAAATGATTTTCCTCAACTTCTAAAATGCATAACTGCTTCATGCAAAATCCAAATGAGGTAAAATTTGTGACCAAATATAATTGGTTTGAAAGAGCTACAACTTTTATGAAGGAACTTTTTCCATTTGAAACCCATAGCAAAGTTATTCAAGGTGGAAGAAGTGAACATTCGACTTGATACTTAGAAAATTTTCAAATATGTTTAATTTCCCAAACTTCCACCTCAAAGTTCATCATGATCCATATTTCAAATGGAAAATTGATCAACATGAAAGATTATCCCCTTGACTTCACCGTTCGAAAAAGTCCAAGATGATCTCATTTGGCCAAGAATTGGAGGACTTGCACAGATGTTTTTCACAAGGCTTCATTTGGATGAATTTCATGTTCACATTCCATTTACCATTGCATGATCAAATGACACACTTTCAACATTGCACATGAGGAAATTTGGACCTTATTACATCATTTCATGGGCCTATCACACGCCCATGTATCCATGCAAGGGAGATTTCTATTTTGGCCAATTTTTGAAATGTGTATAAAGCAATTGGATTGCCTATAAATAAGACCCTTCATGCTCAGAATTATGGACATCTTGCCCAAGCTTTGAACCTGCAATCCTAACCCTCACCGTTAGAGGACAATCTTGAAGGTTTTCATTTGAAAATCGAGTTTCAATTTTACTTCAGTTTTGAAGTTGAAACTCCAAGAATCCAAGCCTTTCCTTGATCCAATTCAACTTCTGCAAACTTCTGAAGTCAAGCCAAGGCCAATTGGAAGCAAGATCAAGCAAGATTTTAGCTCCCTCGAAGGTGATTTTCCAAAATTTTCATCTCTTCGATTCTCTCTCAATTCTTCACCATTCTCTTTGACTTTTGGTTGGCTGAAGTCCTACCAATGTAACCAACAAGATTGAGTTGCTTTGAGGTCAAATCGAAGCAACTCAGTTCATGATCCTCAAAATTCAAATCCTTGTATCTTTTTATATACTAAGAATTGGAGAAAAATGAGGCCAAATTCATGATCCTGAGCATTTTCTCTTTGAAATAGTGTCCTTGTTTTTCATTTTCCATTGAGATGATGTTGGACCAGTATAATGGAGGTCACATGAGAAGATGACCGGAGCCCTAGCTCCGGTGGTGTGTTGGCACACCTCCTAGCCATACGATCATGTTTGATTGTTCTAATTTGGACCTTTGATTTGAATTACCACGCGTACAACACATCGACTCAAGACCACCATGGCACGCGCGCGTGTGGCCATCAGATCTGTCACGTCAATTAATGAGGGAGATCTGATGGCCCTTGTTTTTTCTTGTTTTATTTTAATTTATGATTTTATGTTTAATCCTTTTATTTTGTTTAATTCATATTAATTTCATTTTAAATCCAAAAAATATAGGACTTTTACCAAAATCTTGAAATATTATTCTTTCATATTCTGAATTAAAATTATTTTTTCGATTAATTTTGATATTTTTCATGAATTAAATGTTTTTGTACATATTTTTGATTGTTTGAAAATACTATGACTTTTCAAAAATCATGAAATTTTTTGTCTACGGTCCTTTGATCTTGTTTGACATAGCATAAATCTCTTGGCCATTTGTTTAGTATTTTGATAAAATTTTAGGTTTTTACCAAATAAAAATGTATTTTAATTCATTTTTAATTGATTAAATGCTTAAAAAATATGTTGAGCCATTTCTATGGTCTTGTGATGTTTGACTTTTTGTTTGGGCCTTGGTCAAGGTTGATTTGACTTTTGTTGGATCAAAACCATTGGATTTAGGAAATTGATGAAATGTACATTTCATCTCCCAAAATGAATGGATGGTTTTGATTTGATTAAAATCCTCCTTTGGTCAATTTGTGTTTCTATCTTCCCCTCCTTCTCTTCATCTTCATCCCTATTCTTTCCCACTCCCTCATTTGACCAATGAAATCTCTAATGTCTTAAGGCTAATTGTTTCATCAATGACCTTGTGTCAGATGAACCAATACAATTATGACTGAGATAGGTCCTTTCCCTTTGAGTTTTTTTAGTGTGTGGTAAGTTTTAGGAGTTTGGTTATTCATACCAGATCTCTAACATGCATTAACACCTAAATTCTTATTGCCCAACCTCAAATAGTTATGACTTCTACATAAGTCCAATTACGATTGCTTAACATAGAGCTAAATTTGACCCTAATGGCATATCATTCTAGTAAGTGAGATTGTAAGTCTCCCATTCTTCATGGTATTTTATGGAGACTTGACCTTTTTTCCTTTCATGAGAGCTAGTGGCATACTTGTTGAATTGTCCAAGTTGGAGACCTTCTCATGAAAGATGTCTTGGTTTAAGGATTCATACTTGTGAAAGAATGGTTGAGTGTTCTCCAAAGAATGACTTGATCAATTAAAAAAATCACCACTAACCTTTAACTAACATTTGGCTAACTCTTGTTAATATTGCTTTACTTTCAAGTCATTTACTTTATGCAATTTAAATTTCAGATATTTATCATTCATTTCCATTTACATTTCATTTAACTTGTTTATGCTTATGTCATTTTTCACTTTGCTCATTTGAGGCATATCTTGTGATTGTATATATATTGTTTGTGCATTTTTGTTTTGCTTGTGGTCTTATGACCTTAAAACATCGAATAACAACAAAAACCATAAAAAAACATCTGGTGGAATGTTGATCTTGATCTGAACTCTTGGACTTAGATATAGGCAACATTCCCTATGCAAAAAGGACTTGGCCAATGCCAACATTTTAAGATCAAGCAATTGTGGATTGAGCCTTCATTTGACGCAAGCCTTGGATCTTGTTTGAATTAATTATTATTTTGATCTTGTGTCTGATGCTTTATTCTGAGTTGATCAAGGAATATTCCATCTGATACATTGGAAGACAATGAAGACTGCTAGCTTTTGGGATTGCTTGCTAGGATGTGGCTATCTTTATTTGATGTCTTGATCTTCATGATGTCTAGATATTGCTAATTTCTCATTGATGATTTCTTGATTAAAGTCCAAAGGAAAATGGATTTCTATATGACATTCTTGCTTGTTCGATTGTATCCCATTGGTCAGATCTTTTCAACTCTTAATTTTTAATTTTTGCTTAGGATAGCCTCTTCATCTCCTCCCACTTCTTAAACTTCAAAATCTCTCCCTCTTTTCAGAAACCTTCTTTGCTTGAGATTTCAAACTTAGACTTTGTTTTAATGATTAGAAACTTTGGCCTTATGCCAATGAATTTTTAAACCTTTTTTTCTTAAATAAAATTTGTAAATAAACTTTATCATATTGACTTAACATTTCAAAAAGACAAAAAGAACTAATAACTTCATTCAAACTTTTGTCCCTTTTAGCCTTTTCTTATTAAACTTTTGTTAAAATCAATTCACCAACTTTGAAATTTTTACCACGAACTACGAGGTTTTGATCCCTCATTTTTATGTTGGTACATAGGTACAATCCTGAATGTCTTGTCAAACACAAAAATATAATCAATGAATTCTTTTCTCATCCCTACACTCTATTTTTATCAAACATCTTTTATACCAAACACATATGCAGATATAAAAAAGGGCTCCCTAAGAGTACCTAGGACACTTTGGGTGTTAACACCTTCCCTCCGTGTAACCAACCCCCTTCCCTGTAATCTCCGACATTTTATTAGTTTTGATTTGAAAAATTCTTACCTTTGGGTTTTGTTGGGAGTTTTCCCTTTTCCTTTGGAAACAATAAAAGCGCAGTGGCGACTCTGGTTTTATTGACGTCAAATTTATCCATAGCTTGATGGTCATGAAGTTATAGCTTGTAAGACCCCAATTTTGACCCTAAGATCCCTCATGCCATCTCACCATATGCATTGGCTTTGGGATCACACCTTGGCATCCTCCTTACCCCTCATTCATTGGGTTTGCATTAGGAGAGGTCACTAAGCATATTTTATTATATCATACTTTATTTTCCTTTGCTTACTAACTAAAATACCAAAAATATGTCTATGTATAGTTTTACTTCTTTTGTAGGTAGTGTATGCATTCACCCATGCTACATCAAGCTCATATTTAGGGTTTGAGACCCTCAATGCAGGGAAATCAATCAAGAGATGGTTCACATTGACTCTAGATATCATATATGTACCCCCATGATCTTCATATATCATTTTGATCAAGAATTCATCAAGAGTTTAAAGCTTGTTTGCCTTCGAAGCCCTAATTCATCAGGGTATCTTATATGACTTCCTTAGCAAGTTTCTTCATCATTTGGTCAAAGATTTCAAGGGATAATTCATTATACATCATCTTATTCATATATGATCCTCCGTGAGTCCAAGAGATCAAGAGAAATTCAAGTTTTCAAGATGGTTCATGGTGGTTGACCAGAGAAAGTCAACTGGTCAAAACGGGGGTTCCCTAGACCCTATATCCTACAATTTTTGTCATATGAAAATGATTCCAAGAATAAAAGTTACTCCTTATGACACTCCAAACAACTTTCAAGTTGAAGTCAAGATCTAGTTTTCCTTGTAAAGTCATTTTTTATGGTGAAATATTATAGGTCATTTTGTCTGAATCCTAGTTAGGAGGTCAACTTCCAAGGACCATAACTTGCTCAATTTTTATGCGATGAAGGCCTGTCAAGTTTCATGATTAAATTAAAGATGTACTCTCCAACTTTTATTCTTGTAAGAAATTTAAATTCAACTTGAAAATGCATGTGACAAGAGGAATCATTATAGGTCACTTTGGGCCATTACCATTGAACAACTGATTTTCCTCAACTTCAAAAATGCATAACTGCTTTATGCCAAATCCAAATGTGGTCAAATTTATGACCAAATTTAAATTTTTTGAAAGAGCTACAACTTTAATCAAGTAAAATTTTCCATTTGAAACCCATAGCAAAAGTTATTCAAGGTGGAAGAAGTGAACATTTGACTTGACACTTAGAAACTTTTCAAATATGTTTAATTTCCCAAACTTCCACCTCAAAATTATTCATGATACAAGATTAAAATGGAAAAGTGTTCAACATGAAAGTTGTTCCCTTTTATCTCACCTTTCCAAAATATCCAAGATCATCTCATTTGGCCAAGAATTGGAGGACTTGCGCATGTGTTCAGCACAAGGCTTCATTTGGATGAATTTCATGTTCACATTCCAATTACGATTGCATGATCACATGACACACTTTCAGCATTGCACATGAGGAAATTTGGAAATCATTACATCATTTCATGGGCCATTCACACGCCCATGCATCCATGCAAAGGAAATTTCTCTTTTTGGCGAATTTTTTAAATGTGTAGAAAGTAATTGCATTGCCTATAAATAAGACCCCTTCATGCTCAGAATTATGGACACCTTGCCCAAGCTTTGAACCTGCAATCCTAACCCTCACCATTAGAGGACAATCTTGAAGGTTTTCATTTAAAAATCGAGTTTCAATTTCACTTCAGTTTTGAAGTTGAAACTCCAAGAATCCAAGCCTTTCCTTGATCTAATTCAACTTCTGCAAGCTTCTGAAATCAAGCCAAGGCTAATTGGAAGAAAGATAAAGCAAGATTCAAGCTCCCTAGAAAGTGATTTTCCAAAATTTTCATCTCTTTGATTCTCTCTCAATTCTTCACCATTCTCTTTGATTTTTGGTTGACTGAAGTCCTACCAATGTAGGCAACAAGATTGAGTTGCTTTGAGTTCAAATCGAAGCAACTCAGTTCATGATCCTCAAAATTCAAATCCCTATATCTTTTTATATACTTGAATTGGAGAAAATTGAGGTCAGATTCGTGATCCTGAGCATTTTCTCTTTGAAATAGTGTCCTTGTTTTTCATTTTCAATTGAGATGAAGTTGGACCAGTCCGGTGGAGGTCACTGGAGAAGATGACCGGAGCCCTAGCTTCGTTGGTGTGCTGGCACACCTCCTGGCCATCTGATCATGTTTGGATGTTCTAATATGGACCTTTGGTTTGAATTACCACGCATACAACACGTTGACTCAAGACCATAATAAAATGCGCGCGTGTGGCTATCAGATCTGCCACCTCAATTAATGAGGGAGATCTAATGGCCCTTGTTTTAACTTATTTTATTTTAATTTCTGATTTTATGTTTAATTCTTTTAATTTGTTTAATTCATATTAATTTCGTTTTTAATCCAAAAAGTGTGAGACTTTTACCAAAAATCTTCAAATATCTTTCTCTTTCATATTCTGAATTAAAATTATTTTTTGGATTAACTTTGATATTTTTCATGAATTAAATGTTTTTCTACATATTTTTAATTGTTTAAAAATACTTTTGACTTTTTAAAAATCATGAAGTTTTTTGTCTAAGGTCCTTTGACCTTGTTTGACCTAGCATAAATCACTTGGCCATTTATTTGGTGTTTTGAAGAGATTTTAGGTTTTGACCAAATAAAAATGTATTTTAATTCACTTTTAATTGGATTTTTAATTGATTAAATGCTTAAAAATTATGTTGAGCCATTTTTATGGTCTTGTGATGTTTGAATTTATGTTTAGGCCTTGGTCAAGGTTGATTTGACTTTTGTTGGATAAAAACCATTGGATTTAGGGGATTGATGAAATTTACATTTCATCTCCCAAAATGAATTGATGGTTTTGATTTGATGAAAATCCTCCCTTGGTCAATTTGTGTTTCTATCTTCCCCTCCTTCTCTTCATCTTCATCCCTATTCTTTCCCACTCCCTCATTTGACCAATGAAATCTCTAATATCTTAAGGCTAATTGGTTCATCAATGACCTTGTGTCAGATGAACCAATACAAGTATGACTGAGATAGATCATTCCCCTTTGATTTTTTTAGTGTGTGGTATGTTTTAGGAGTTTGGTTCTTCATACCAGATCTCTAACATGCATTAACACCTAAGTTCTTATTGCGCAACCTCAGATAGTTATGACTTCAATATAAGTCCAATTACGATTGCTTAACATAAAGCTAAATTTAACCCTAATGGCATATCAATCTAGTAAGTGAGATTGTAAGTCTCCTATTCTTCATGGTATTGTATGGAGACTTGACCTATTTTCTTTTCATGAGAGTTAGTGTCATACTTGTTGAATTATCCAAGTTGAAGCCCTTCTCATGAAAGATGTCTTGGTTTAAGGATTCATACTTGTGAAAGAATGGTTGAGTGTTCTCCAAAGAATGACCTAATCAATTAAAAAAACACCACTAACCTTTAACTAACATTTGACTAACTCTTGTTAATATTGCTTTACTTTCAAGTCATTTACTTTATGCAATTTAAATTTCAGATATTTATCATTCATTTCCATTTACATTTCCTTTAACTTGTTTATGCTTATGTCATTTTTCACTTTGCTCATTTGAGCCATATCTTGTGATTGTATATATATTTTTTGTGCTTTTTGGCTTTGCTTGTGGTCTTATGACCTTATAACATCCAATAACAACAAAAACCCTAAAAAAACATCTGGTGGAATGTTGATCTTGATCTAAACTCTTGGACTTAGAACTAGACAACATTCCCTGTGCAAAAAGGACTTGGCCAATGCCAACATTTTAAGATCAAGCAATTGTGGACTGAGTCTTCATTTGATGCAAGCCTTTGATCTTGTTTGAATTAATTATTATTTCGATCTTGTGTCTGATTCTTTGTTCTGAGTTGATCAAGGAATATTTCATCTGATACATTAGAAGACAATCAAACTTAGACTTTATTTTAATGATTAGAAACTTTGGCCTTATGTTAATGAATTTTTAAACCTTTTTTTCTTAAATCAAATTTGTAAATAAACTTTATCATACTGACCTAACATTTCAAAAATACAAAAAGAACTAACAACTTCATTCAAACTTTTGTTCCTTTTAGACTTTTCTTAATAAACTTTTGTTAAAATCAATTCACCAACTTTGAAATTTTTACCACGAACTACGAGGTTTTGATCCCTCATTTTTATGTTGGTACATAGGCACAATCCCAATGTCTTGTCAAACACAAAAATATAATCAATGAATTCTTTTCTCATCCCTACGCTCTATTTTTCTCAAACATCTTTATACCAAACACATATGCACACATAAAAAAGGGCTCCCTAGGAGTACCTAGGACACTTGGGGTGCTAACACCTCCCCTTACCTGTAATCTCTTGCATTTTATTAGTTTTGATTTGAAAACTTCTTGCCTTTGGGTTTTGTTTGGAGTTTTTCCTTTTCCTTTGGAAACAATAAAAGCGCAGTGGCGACTCTGGTTTTATTAACGTCAAACTTATCCATAGCTTGATGGTCATGAATTTACCGCTATAGAAATTAAATGTCAACTCTATTGGGGAAATTAATAACTATACGACCTCAATTTTGACCCTAAGATCCCTCATGCCATCTCTCCATATGCATTGGCTTTGGGATCACACCTTGGCATCCTCCTTACCCCTCATTCATTGGGTTTGCATTAGGAGAGGTCACCAAGCACATTTTATTATATCATACTTTATTTTCCTTTGCTTACTGTAAGACCCCAATTTTGACCCTAAGATCCCTCATGTAATTCCATCATAAGCATTAGCAATGGGATCATACCTTGGCATCCTCCCCACCCCTCATTCATTGGGTTTGTTTTGGGAGAGATCACCAAGCACTATGTGATTATATCATACTTGTATTTTATCATTTCACTAACCAAAATACCAGAAATTTGTCTTTGCATTTGTCTAACTCTTTTGTAGGAAGGGCATGATTCCATTGATTCATCAAGTTCACATCTAGGGTTTGAGACCCTCATGAACAAAAAGCATAACCAATAATTGATTCAAGAATGGTTATGAGCATCATATATGAGTCCCAATGTTCTCTACATATTATATTGATCAAGTTTTCTTCAAGAGTTTGAGAGTGATTTGCCTTGGAAACCCTAGTTTCACTAGGCATCTTGAGTAACTTCTCCAACAAGCTATCTCACCAATTGATCAAGTTTCTCAAGGGACACTTAAAAATTCATCATATTATGCATATATGATCTACCATGAGCCAAGAAAGTCAAGAGAATTGGAAGTTAGCCAGTTGGTTGATGGTGGTTGGCCAGATGGATTCATCTCATCAAAACTGGGTCTCCCTAGACCCTATCTCCTACAATTTTCACCATATGGAAATTATTACAAGATAAAACTTACTCTAAATGCCATTACAAACAACTTTCATGTTGAGACCTAGAGCTAGTTTTGCTTGGAAAATCATTTTCTATGTTGAAACATTATAGGTCATTTTGTCTAAACCCTAATTTGAAAGTCAACTTCCCAAGGCTATAACTTGCTCAATTTTTATGAGATGAAAGATTTATAAGTTGCACAATCAAATTAAATGGGTCTAATTCAATTTTGATGTTTGGAGTTGGAGCTAATTCAACTTTTTTGAGCATGTGATATGAGGTTACATTATAGGTCACTTTTGACCTATACCATTGACCAAGTGATTTTTCCAAACTTCAAAAATGCATAACTCTATCATTTAAAATCCAAATGACATGAAATTGGTGACCATTTTTAAGGTCTTTGAGAGAGATACAACTTTGATGAATACATTTTTCTCATTTGAAGCGCATATAAAAAGTTAAGCAAGGTGGAATATTGAGACATATGGCTTGACACTTAGAAAAAAATTTATATGTCAAAAATTTCCAAACTTCCACCTCAAATTTCTCTAAGTTTCAAGATCCAAATGGAAAAGTGTTTAACATGAAAGTTGTTCCTCTTGATCTCACCTTTCCAAAGAGCTCAAATTCATTAATTTTGGACAAGGAATGCATAGGCTGCGCATGGCATGAACATGCTGATATCACTTGGCAAGGATCAAAATTCAAATTCAAATGCACACTTGCCTTGCAACCCAAGCTCAATTCAGACTATCTAACATTCATTTGTGGACTTATTGCAATGATCTCACGGGCCTGTACACGCCCATGCACCCATGTATCACCATTTTGCTAAATTTGGAAAGTGATTTTAAGTGTGTAAATATCAATGATTTCAGCTATAAATAGAGCCCAATTGCTCAGAATTTTTAACACATTCGCGCCAACTTTGATTCCCCATCTCAAACCCTCACTTTGCAAAGGATAAACCTGAGAAATTATTTTGAATTTGAGGTTGAATTTCCACTATTTTGAAATTCAAATCTCCAGGAATCCACAACCTTGTAAGCATTTAATCCTTCTTCTGCAAGCAAGTGGAATAAGACCAAGCACAAGCAAGATCAAGATCAGTTGAATCCAGACCTCCATTGAAGGTATTTTCCAGAAATTTTGAACTCTTCGATTATCTCAAGTTCTTGCTCAATTCTATTTATTCTTTTGTTGTCTGAAGTCCTACCAATGTAGGCAAGAAGATTGAGTTGCTTTGAGGCCAAATCGAAGCAACTCAATTCATGTACCTCAAATTTCAACTCCATGTATCTCTCAATATACTTGGAGTTAGGATGAACTGAGGTCAGATTCGTGCTTTACGCCATATTTTCTTTCAGATCATGTCCTCCTTTTTCATTTTTTTTAATGGTGATGAGTGAACCAGTTCGGCCAGGGTCGTCGGAGAAGACGACCGGCCTTTGGACGTCGGTGACATTCTGACTTGGTTCTGAGCCTTTGGATTGATTTGAATTGTTTTAATCTGGAGCGTGCATTTGAATTACCAATGTTGCCATGCGCTAACTAGTGACCAGCGTGGATAGCACGTTCCTGGCCACTTGATCTGCCACCTCAATTAATGAGGGAGATCAAGTGGTCCATGTTTTTTCTGATATTTTAATTTTCATTTTATTTTCTTTATTTTCAATAATTCATATTAAATTCAATATTGATCCAAAAAATATGGGACTTTCACCAAAAAAATTCAAATATTTTTCTCTTTCATATTCTGAATTAAAATTATTTTTTGGAACATTATTAATATTTTTCATCAATTAATTGATATTGCATTTGTTTTTAATTGTCAAAAAATATAAATATCCAAAAATTATGAAAAAATTTCTCCAAGGTCCTTTGACCTTGTTTGACCTATGATAAATCTCATGGCCATTTCTTTGGTGTTTTGATGAGATTTTAGAAATTGGACAAACCATATTTAATTTAAATGCACTATTTTAGTATTTTTAATTTGAATAAATGCCAAAAAAAATAGTTGACCAATTGTGATGACTTGTTTATGTTTAACTTTGTTGTTGGGCCTTGGTCAAGGTTGATTTGACTTTGTCAAATTAATATCATTGGATTTAGGGGATTGATGGAATGTACATTCCATCTCCTAAAATGAATGGATGATATTAATTTGGTAAAAGTCCTCCTTTGACCAATTTGTGATTTCATCCATTCCCCTCCCACTTAATCTTATTCCCTTTCTTCATTCATTCATTCCATTTGGCATATGACATCTCAAAGTCCTAATACTAGTTAATTGAAAAATTGACATGACTGTGGATGAGATTAGGCCACACCTTTTGCATATTCTTTTTGTGTGTGGTATGTTTCATGAGCATAGTCTATTATACTGTGTCTCTAACATGCATTAACACCAAAATTCTATTGCCGGCCTCAAATAGTTGTGACTACGGCATAAGTCCAATTATGATTGCTTAACATAGCGCTAAATTTGTGACATAAAGGGCATAAGCATTCTAGTTAGTGAGATTGTAAGTCTCCTCTCTTTCATGGTATTGTGTGGAAACTTGGCCTTCTTTCCTTCCTTTGGAAGATGTTTTGGCTCAAGGATTCATGCTTGTGATGAGTGGGTTGAGTGTTCTCCAAAGAATGTCTTGAAATGAAAAGCAAAAACAAAACAATACTAACCCCTAACCTACTAACTACTAACTTTTAATTTCAAGCCTTTACTTTAACGCAATTTACTTTTAGCACTCTATTTCATTTGCCATTGTTCATATCAATCTAATTGTTTATGTTAATGCAATTTTCACTTTATCCATTTGGACCATATTGTGTGATATATTTTGTTTGTGTACTTTGCTTGTTTGTTTGGTCTTTGACCATTAATGTACATAATAATAACAAAAACCCTAAAAAAATTGAGTGGACTGTTGGCTTTATCTTGGACAATGGATCTAGAATCTAGGCAACCTTCCTAAGCTAAAGGACTTGGCCAATGCCAACTTGTTGAGAACCAAGTGCTTGCAATTTGAAATTCATTTGATACATCTTTAAAGACATCTATAAGTTCATCTGCAACATGATCATTGTGAAGCTGTTATTTTGAACTTGTGACTTGTGGAACTCATCTGTTGCATGGGTTAGTTTGGAGAAGATCATGGAATGGATAAGCTTGGATGTGGCTATCTTTATTTGATGTCTTGCTCTTCAAGATAATATAATTGTGCATTTGTGTGTTGCTTGATTCTAAAAGTCCAAGGGAATTTTGGGTTTCTATTGACGTTCTTGTCTATTGGATTGCTACCCATTTGGTCAAATCTTTTCAACTCTAAACTTTTAATTTTGTACATAGGATAGTCTCTTCATCTTCTCCCCATTTCTTTAATTTCAAAATCTCTCCCTCCATTTTCCAAAACCTTCTTTGTGTGAACTACTTTTGTTCTAAACTTAGATCGCTTTTGCAAAAAGATAGAAACTTTGGCCTTATGTCATTGCATTTTCAAACTTCTTTTCTTAAATCAAATTTGTAAATAAACTTAACTATACTTGACTTAAACTTTCAAAAAGCCAAAAAAAGAACTAACTCATTCAAACCATTTTTAGGTCTTTGTGTCTTTCAAACTTAATTTTTTTGTTAAAAACAATGCATCCACTTTGAAATTTATATCACGAACTACGAGGTTTTGGTCCCTCATTTTTATGTTGGTACGTAGGCACAAGTCCGAAGGTCTTGTCAAACACAAAAATATAATTAATGAATTCTTTTCTAATCTCCCCATTCTATTTGTTTGTAAACATCATTTTGTACAAAATACATATGCACACAAAAAGGACTCCATAGGAGTACCTACACTACAACATTTTAGACTTTAGGCAACGAAACAATAGGCAACGACTTAAAAAATTCCTAAAATGGGAATCAAACTAAAGTTTTTGAATTTACATTTTCTTAGTTTTTTTTTTCAATTTACATTTCTTAATTTTTTTCTTGCTCTTAGGTATTTATACTACAGATTAAGTTAAAAAGAGAAATATTTTGATGAAACTCTAAGTTAAAATTCTTATTAACCTTGTATAAGGGTGAATTTGTAATTAAGAAGGGAAATTGTTTGATTAATATTACATGTTTTTTTATATTTATAGTGCATATTAGTTAAATTTTTTACAAATCAATATTTATCAATTTATGTGTAAAGTAAAATTACTATTCAAAGCATATTGTATACTAGTGCATATAAATTTTTACTATCATATTTTTTCTATTAGTTTTTTTTTTAAAAAAGAGTGTTACGTGTTTTTAGTTAAATTTTTTAAAGCAATTACAATTTAAATGCATGATTTTGAGGAGATATATATTTTAGATTTTATTATTTATTATTTTAATTAAAATGAAAAAAATAATTAAAATATTATTTTCAAAGGACATTGCATCTTAGAGACGTCCGATTGAATCCATATTTTTTTTATATTTTATTTTTATTTTTAAATGGTGAGATTTTGGCTATTAGATTATTAGTCAAAAAGATATAATAAAAAAAAATTATAGAGTATAGAGTATTTTTAAATAACCAAGAATTTTAAATTAAATACAAAAATAATCATTATTTAATTTTTTTTATCAAACTAACCATGTTTTTGAGGAATGACAAGAGGAGTAGCCACTATAGGTGGCGCATGTACTGCATTTTTGAATAAATGCGCCAACCTTAGTTGTGCATGCTTACATGTGATGTCACTGCAAGTAGCGCATTCATGCATCTAATAGGAGCATAAGCCATATGCAGTGGTTACTCCTTTGTTTGTGCATTCTACAAATATTGCATCCCCCATCATTTTTTACACATCTTCTAACTATCTTCTTCCATTTTTCTTCAAAATGTCTTCATATATGTATTTTTATATGATAAAAGAAATGCTGATTTAATTTATTCGGTAGTAAAGTCTCCGATGAAGATCTGATTCTAGAATACAGAGACGTTCGAGCATCTTAATAAGAGTTTGATCTGTTAGTTAGATGAAGACATTCCAAAGGGTGAAAATATCATAAGAATTCAAAGGTTTGCTACCATTTTCAACGACAATGGAGAAAGTCGTTTTGTGACAATGTTAAAACTGACAAAGATATTCGCATTATGATGCACATTTCTTAGGAAATTGTCCTGATGGTTGTAATCACATAGTTTTGTTTTTTAGTCCTTGTATTTGTTTGTCTTGTTGTTTAAATTATTGTTTTGTTGTTGTTTAAATTGTTGTAACCGAATGTTATGATATTTATGAAATGAACGTTGTTTTCAATATAAAGTAAAATGGTTACACATAGAATTATGTTGATGTGATTGGTCTAACACTGGGACAATTTGTACGGTTGTATTCGGGTTGACGACATGAACTACATAATCTCACCAATTTGTTCTCCATATCCATTTCAGTTCGAATATGCGTGCTGTTAGGCCGACCCTTTTTCTTTTTTCGCATTTTTTCATTGTGCCCGACTATCTCCCTTTGATATGCATGCCAATAATCCTCCTTTGCTATCACCAGAAAGCTAGTTTTGTAAACATTGCATAGGTTTATGACTTTGTAAACGGAGGATAGTAAGTTGGAAGGGTCCTGCCAAGCCTTTTAACATGTTGTTATGACATGGGAGCAAGACATACGAAAGGCTTAGAACTTTCCACAGTCGCACCAACCTCTATCTAGTTCCACTTGATAGTATCCCCTTGGCCTACCTTCATTGTGATCAATTATCTCATCTACATTGAACCAACCTTTATGACAGTCAAATACTGTGACCACATGTGTGTTAGCTTTGGCAACTTCCTCCTTAATGAATTTCACTGAAGCATCACTAAACAACTGCCCCGACTGTAACACTGAACTCCATTTTAAACGTCTGATCTCAAACAGTGATCCTAACCTAAAACAGGTTGCTCTCACCAAAGCGGTTATCGGTAGGTTTTAGATGCCTTTGAAGACAAAGTTCATTGATTTCACAAGATTTGTTGTCATGTGGCCCCATCGCTGACCATTGTCGTATGCTCTGGTACACTTCTCCAATGGAATATTGTCAATCCACCTTACTGCATATGCATTTGTCAATATGAAGTCTTCGTGGTAGTGTTTGAAGGAAGGTTATGTTAATGCGTACCATTCGTTCACAACCTTCTTTCGCAGCATCTTGTCTTTGATTTTCCGCATAAAATTTTGAGTGATGTGTCTAATGCAGTAGACATGCATTGAAGGAGGATCCTGCCAGCCGTTATCAATGTTTTATATGCACTCTCAATTGAAGGATGTCTTTCTGAAATCAAGCATAAGATCGACTCAGGAGCAACATGTAATCAGAGATTTTTTAGGAAAAAACTCCACCCACCTGCAGTCTCCCCTTCAACCAGAGAGAAGGCAATTTGAAAAATGTTATAATTGACATCTTGTGCCACTATCATGAGTAGCGTTCCTTTATATTTCCCGTATAACCATGGTCCATCAATTTGTATAATAGGTTTACAGAAAGAAAAACCTTTGATACATAGTTCATACGTCCAGAAGAGTCGATGGAATATGCCATTTCCACTAACACAAGTCTCGTCTGGGGTATATGTCAGCAAGGTCTCCAAAATGACAACAGTCCCCAGAGCATAGTGCTTAAGTGCCACCAAGTATTTTGGAAGTTCTTTGTACGACTCATGCTAATTTCCGAACACTCTTTCAACCGTCTTAGTCCTATCTATCCAGACCTTCCTATACGAGGGAGTATAACTGTATCATGTAACGATATACGAGATTATTGTACTCACCTTTAACGAGGGATTTTCGCTAATGACGGACAAAATTTCATCGCATATTAACTGAGAGTTGAGTTTGCGATGATCCTGCATCAGATTGGTGATTATGCAAGTGTGAGTTAGACCCATAAAACCTATCTCCCAAGAATCACTCCTCTCCGATAAGATGCTATCAACCGAAACAGTCAGAGCTCATTATGACACAAGATCTTGTACCTCGTCACCAATGTACACCCAGACATCACATCGTCAAAGCACCCAACCACGATATGACTTTCTTACACCACAAGAACCATTACTTCATTTCTAAAACTATTCAATGTCCCAATTCAACCAACCAACCCATTCTCACGTAACCCCATCTACCCCGATCCAACTACGAGAACATGAGTATCGAACTCGACTACACAATCCCTAGCTCTTGGAGAGAAATGATTGGAAATATTTTAAATATACCAGGACCCTCCCACCAACCACATTTTCCTTAGGCCATTACTGGGAGACTCCAAACACCTTAGAAAAATAGTGGGAGACCTCGAAGACAAGCAAATGCGCCAGAATGTGAAACCGAAGGTCATTGCAATCTACGGGATCATTGGTTTTCTATTCAATCGTTATGCAATTGAATTTTATAAAATAATATTATAAATTAATTTTAATTTTCTATTTTATTTCACCTTTCTTTATTGTTAAAATAATTTAAAATTAAAAAAAAAACACAAACATAGGAGTAGCCACTTCCTGTGACGCATGCTACTACTGGATGCATATATGCGCTACTTACGGTGACATCACATAACTAAGGTTGGTGCCTCGGTTCAAAAAAGCAGTGTATGTGCCACCTAAAGTGGTTACTTCTCTTTTCCTTCCTCGGCAACATGGTTAGTTGGTTAGTTTGATAAATTTTTTTAAATACTAATTATTTTTGTATTTAATTTAAAATTATTGATTTTTAAAAAAAAATCGATTATAGAAACAAATAGAAGACATTTGTTTATATGTTTAGTTAAAATGGTAAATAACAAAACATTACACAAGACATTTTTTTGATACACATGTTTTAATAAGATTATAAGATATATAATATTGAAATGAAAAATTTATTTTAATAAAGCACTACAAAAAAATAAGTAGTATAAAAATTTTAAGCTGACGAGAGTCATTATGTGCTCTAATGAAGAAAATAAGTACTATAAAAATTTTATACTTCAATCCATGAATGGACGAATTTTTATACTAGTAAGCACTATATGATATAATTGATCGAGAACTCCAAAACAAATGTCCTTAATCCATATCGTCCACACAAATCTAATCTAACAATTATAGAATCAACAAAATTACTCATCACTATTCGTCAAGGTAAAGTATACTACACCTACCACTCTAAAACATAGTCTATATCATTTAGTTTTTATTACTTAGACGGTTAAATCTGTCAAATTGCAAACATAATATTAGAGTTTATTAGAGTCTATTGTACTGCTTCTTTATGAAAAACAATAGTTCTCAAAATCCACGTGGATACATGCACAGCCAGCTGGGAGCAGCCTACAAATAATCATAAATAGAGCTCTCTTTATATTTTAGACATAATCTTTTGGGGCAAAAAGCTTACAAATGAAAAGAATGATATGTAATTTAGCTGACAATGCAATAATGAAATACATACCATTAGACCAAGGGACTTTCCGTCATACTCATCTTTGGAACATAAAATTCAAAATTAAAAATCGAAGGTTCAACAATGGTGGAAGAAATGAAGATTGGGGAAGATGAAGTTGAGAGAGAAAAATAGAGAGAATAGAGTAATATTTTGGATGAGTATATTTTTGCATTAACCATGAATTGGGATGATACAAATGTATTTATACAATTGGAATACAAGCTACAACTAAAGTGATTAAAAATAAAAGCAGAATTTTATTTTTCAATTAACACACCACCTCACATTAGTTGCTCCAAGTCCATCATGCTCAAGCTCTTCTTTAGCCTCTTGAACACATCATTTGTCACACCCTTTGTCAACAAATCCGCGACTTGGTCTTCGCTTCGGCAATAGCTCAATCTAAGCTTTCCATCACCAACCAATTCTCTCAAATAATGAAACCGCATCTCAATATGCTTGCTTCTTCCGTGTGCAATCGGGTTCTTCGCAAGATTTATTGCGGAAACATTGTCTACAAACAGTGTGGTGGCAGCATCATCACCACATCTCAATTCCTTCAATAGATTCATAAGCCACATAGTTTGGCACGCACCTAACGACGCCGCAACGTACTCGACCTCACAAGAAGAGAGTGCTACAACTGGTTCCTTTTTCGAACACCAAGAGATTGGTGTACTACCAAACATAAAGATGTACCCCGCCGTTGATTTTCGGTCATCTTTATCTCCGCACCAATTGGAATCGGTGTAGCCAAGTAAATTGCACTTACGCCCCGTGTCCGATGCGGGAAAGAGAATTCCGCAACCAAGAGTACCTTTCACATATCTAAGGAGCCTCTTGACCGCCGTCAAGTGAGACACCTTCGGTCTCTCCATGAATCTACTCGCAATACCGACACTAAAATCCAAATCCGATCGCGTATTGCACAAATACCGTAACGATCCAATCAAGCTCCGGTAAAGCGTTGGATCGACATCATCCTCCTCATCACTTTTGGACAGCTGCACTCTAGCCTCACAAGGTGTAATACAAGCATTACAATGCTCCATATCACACTTCTTCAAAATATCTAGAGCATACCTCCTTTGGTGCATAAGCAGCCCCACTTTTGACTTGTGAAACTCTATGCCAAGGAAGTAATTCATGACACCAAGGTCCGTCATCTCAAACTCTCTCATGAGCTCACATTTGAACCTTGAAACACTCTTGTCATGGCTGCCCATAATCAAGAGATCATCAAGATACAAGCAAAGTATAATCACACCATCATTCGTATTCGATCTCACATAAACTCCATGTTCGGATACACATCGTTTGAAACCAATGTCGATAAGAAAGCCGTCAATACGTTTGTTCCAAGCTCTTGGAGCTTGTTTCAAACCATACAACGCCTTGTGCCGCTTGTAATACTTCATCTCTTGATCTTTTATCACGAAACCGGGTGGCTGGCCCACATAGACCTCCTCAACAAGAGGACCATTCAAAAGCACAGATTTGACATCCATTTGGTAAATCATCCAATTGTTGTTATGCGCAATACCAACAACCAAACGAATAGTCTCTAATCTAGCCACCGGTGCGAATACCTCATCATAGTCTATACCTTCTAGTTGCAAGAACCCCTACGCCACTAATCGAGCTTTGTGCTTGATTACTTCACCTTTGGGATTTGTTTTAACCTTATAGACCCATCGCACACCTATCGGTTTCTTTCCAAGTGGTAAATCGACCAACTCCCAAGTACCGTTCTTCTCAATAGATTCCAGCTCCTCTTTCATTGCACATATCCACTTAGGATCACTTAAGGCTTCTTCCTCATTTACCGGTTCAGATTCGGCCATAAGCGCGAAATGAACAAAGTCACCATCATTATTCACTTCGTTATCTTTGAATCTTTCGTAATCTTGGAGTCTATGAGGCAAGGCTCTTTGCCTCACTGGTCTACCATTATTAACAACATTATTTTGCACTACTGTAGGTGCTGGTACAGCTGTGTCATTAGCCTCAGGATCAGAGAATTCAAAAACCTGATGCTGCTGCAAATCTTCACTGTGTAACCGGTTACTGCAATTTGGGTAACCGGTTACTGCTGCATTTTCTATGAGTAACCGGTTACTGCTATTTGGGTAACCGGTTACTTCAGCATTTTCTGCATTTTTTACTTCATCAAAAGTCACATCCCGGGTTATGACGACCTTCCGATTTCTTCCATCGAACAACTTGTACCCTCCAGTAGAATGATATCCTACAAATATCCGTTTCTCACCCTTATCATCCAATTTCTTCCGAAGTTGATCCGGTACATGACGATATGCAATCGATCCAAAAACGCGCAAATGATTCAAATTTGGTTTGAAGCCACTCCAAGCCTCTTTCGGTGTGAGTTTCTCCAGCTTCTTAGTGGGACACCTATTCAACAAGTAGGTGGCTGTAGACACGGCCTCGCCCCACATTTCCTTAGGCAAATTCTTCCCACAAAGCATACTACGCACCATGTTCATTATTGTACGATTTTTCCTCTCGGCAGCCCCGTTTTGTTGAGGCGTATACGGAGGCACCACCTCACGTACAATTCCCTCAAGATCACAAAACTTCCCAAACTCACTAGAGGCATACTCACCTCCACCATCCGTTTTGAGATTTTTGAGCTTCCGACCGCTTTGGCACTCACCTCATCTTTTCTCTTGATAAGATATGTCCAAAGCTTCCTACTAAAATCGTCAATGAACGTAACAAAGTATCGATTGCCACCATAAGTCTTTACTTGCATCGGTCCGCAAACGTCAGAATATACCACCTCAAGTAAGCCTTTGGTTCTTCGACTCGCATCTTTTCTAAACACATTCTTGTACTGTTTAGCCTTCACACATTCCTCACACAATTCAGTTGGAATACTAATGTGTGGCAGCCCCGTTACCATTTCACTTTGTTGCAATTTTCTTAGATCC
Source organism: Lathyrus oleraceus (assembly GCF_024323335.1). Lineage (NCBI taxonomy): Eukaryota > Viridiplantae > Streptophyta > Magnoliopsida > Fabales > Fabaceae > Lathyrus > Lathyrus oleraceus. The sequence continues at coordinate 363,756,993 of NC_066583.1, forward strand.
CTAATTAAGGTGACCAAGACGGTAATGCCATAACCACTCATCTCTACTTGCCGTGGTAGCTAGACAACGATGCTCCATAACCTTTAACTCAACCTTAAAGGTAATGTTGGCAACCATCGGCGCTTTTAGAATCAACACACCATTTGAATATAAAACGCGCAAAATCTTGTCCTCCAACCGAATTTTGTATCCTCTTTCAAGTAATTGGCCAATACTTAAAAGATTACACTTAATTCCCGGTATATACAAGACATCTTTGATCCTTGAATGTCCACCACTCCTCTTTCCGATCAAAACATCTCCTACCCCTTCGGCGCTTAAAGTGGTGTCGTCGGCAAATTTGACTTTACTTTTTGCCGCTTGATTGATTTGCACAAACCAATCTTTTCGACCCGTCATATGTGTTGAACAACCGGAATCCAAGTACCACTCATCTCTCCCTTGGACTCCATCACGAACGGTAACCAACGCATTTCGATCTGAATGCATTTTCTCACTATTTTTCGGAACAGTACAACTGTTGTCCTGCAAACTTTCACTACTGTAGCTGCTGCCCGGAACATCCGTAATGCCATAACTCCCCTCCATGATCATTACTAGAAGTGTTTCCTCATCATCTACCTCTTCCCTAGCAACCTTGACTTCATTATTGTGATTCTCGTTTGATTCACCACGACACGAATTTGTAAAGTGTCCAAACTTTCTGCACTTGTAGCATTGAACCTTACTCACATCACGCTTCTTGAAACCATTGCTATGACCACTATCCTTGGAGGTACATTCACCCTTTTCACTCGTTGAATGCTTTGAATTTTGCGAATCATTTGAACCAAAATTCTGAAAATTTGATTTACCTCTCGCCGCAAATTTTCCTTTCGACCTCTTATTCTTCTCATTGAAACGCGCTTGCAAAGCAATCTCCACTTTGACTTTGTCGGCGCCTCTCTCATCCATCCTTTGTTCATGTGCCTCTAACGAACTTTATAATTCATCCTTGCTCAAAGTTGTTAGATCCTTTGATTCTTCAATAGCCACAACTATGTTGTCGAAACGCAGCGTTAACGAACGCAATACTTTCGATACAACATTCTGCTCAAGAATCGTTTCCCCACAAGATTTGATTTGATTAACTAACCGGGTAATGCGCGTAATGTAGTTGTTGATCGTTTCTTTATCTTCCATTTGTGTTAACTCGAATTGTCGCTTGTAAGTTTGTAACCTTACAACCTTCGCTTTGACGGCACCGACATATGCTTTCTCCAAGATTTCCCATGCTTGCTTCGCCGATTCACAATCGCCAACCTTCTCGAAATTTTCGTTATCAACACAAGAATGAATCAAGAATAGGGCTTTGCAATCCTTCTTCTTCTCTTCTTTGTGTGTAGCTCTTTGAATGTCGGTAGCCTCTGCCCCTAATTGTGTAACTCCATTGACGACGATCTCAAGCACCTCTTGATAACCAAACAAAACCCTCATTTGTTTTGCCCATTTATCATAGTTCTTCGAATCAAGAATCGGGAGATTGGTGGGAATTCGATCATTGGAAACGGTTGCCATTGTTGCAGCGGATTATGATCGATAACCAAGGCTCTTGATGCCAAATGTTGGAACATAAAACTCAAAACTGAAAATTGAAGGTTCAACAATGGTGGAAGAAAAGAAGATTGGGGAAGATGAAGTTGAGAGAGAAAAATAGAGAGAATAGAGTAATATTTTGGATGAGTATATTTTTGCATTAACCATGAATTGGGATGATACAAATGTATTTATACAATTGGAATACAAGCTACAACTAAAGTGATTAAAAATAAAAGCAGAATTTTATTTTTCAATTAACACATTTGTCATTCAAAAATAATAAACCATATTTAGATATAAAGTTCAAAAGATTAGGTATTGTTAGTTATATTTTAGGCATAAAAGGATGAATAATAGTTTAAGCCTAGAAATAGCTAAAAAAAACTAGAAAAGAAAATTGGATATCTGTAACTAGAAAAGGTTAGCTTTTATTTTTGCAAGGCCATAAATTTTACTAATATGAAGCCCTGGAGAACAAATAATTACAATGAAACTTCAGCATTGTTAATCATGAAACTGCAAAGAAACTGATTGAATCCCTGGAAATAATATAGATGGGTCAGCTTGAATCACCAAAATAATCATGAGATAAAAAAACAATCATTGTAAATCTGGTAGATTTTGTTGGAATATTATGTCTATATTCAAATATAGGGAGATAAATTTGAAAAAGTTCCTTAAGTCAAGTCTCACATTGTGTGTTAGTTGAAAAAAAAATTTAGTCTCACATTACTTAGGTGAGATATATCTCATTCCCCACTTCATTATATAAGAAAATTCCTTGTTTTATTTCAAAATATACCAAAAACTTATTTTGAGTTTTTTCTTCCTCACTCTCATAACTCTGCGTCTTTCGAATTGTCGAATCGTCAACTTCTCCCCCTTTCTTTCTACTTGTTGAATTTTTCGAGTATTTTCTTGAATTCCCCTTAAAAGATTATGTTAATTTCTCCTCGTTTGTTATCAAGTATAATTTTTTGATTCTCTTTAGAGAATTATTCGAATTTCTCTTTGTTTGAGAAATCATTTTGAATGGTCAAATGATCATTATGAAACAATAATTTTAACACGTTTCGAACTGCAATGGCCACGAAAGAAATTAACTGTAAATAAATAAATAAATATGTGTGTGTGTATGTGTGTGTATGTGTGTGTGTGTGTATGTGTGTGTATGTGTGTGTGTGTGTGTGTGTTTATGTGTGCTTGCGTGCGAGCGCGCACGAGCGTGCGTGGGTGCTTGTGTGTGTGTGCGTGTGCGTGTGTGGGGGGGGGGGTGCTTGCGTGTGCATGGATGCGTGAGTGCATGTGTGCGTGTGTGTGTGTGTGTGTATGTGTGTGTGCGTGTGTGTGTTATGTTGTGTGTGTGTGTGCGCGCGTGCGTGTGTGTTATGTGTGTGTGTGTGTGTGTGTTTGTATGTGTATGTATTGTGTGTGTGTGTGTGTGTGCGAGTGTGTGTGTATGTGTGTGTGTGTATGCATGCATGTATGTGTTGTATGCGTACGTGTGTTATGTGTGTGTGTGTGTGTGTGTATGCGCGTGTGTGCGTGTGTGTTGTGTGCGTGTGAGCGTGTGTGCGTGCATGGATGTGTGTGTGTGTGCGTGCGTGAGTGCATGTGTGTGCGTGCGTGTGTGCTTGCGTACGTGTGTGTGTGTGTGTGTGTGTGTGTGTGTGTGTGTGTGTGTGTGTGTGTCTATGCGTGTAAAGCATGTGTGTGCGCGTGTGTGTTGTGTGTGTGAGCATGTGCGTGTGTGCATGCATGGATATGTGTGTGTGTATGTGCGTGCATGAGTGTGTGTGTGTGTGTATGTGCGCGCGCGTGTGTGCTTGCGTGCATGCGTGTGTGTGTGTGTGTGTGTGTGTGTGTGTGTGTGTGTGTCTATGCATGTAAAGCGTGTGTGTGCATGTGCGTGTGGGGGGTGCATGCGTGCGTGCATGCGCGTGCGCGTGTGCATGTGCTTGTGTGTGTGTGTGTGTGTGTGTGTATGTATGTGTTGTGTGTATGTGTGTTGTATGCGTGTGCGTGTGTGTGTATGCTTGTGCCTGTGCATGTGTGTGTTGTGTTTTTGTATGTGTTTGTGTATGTGTGTGTGTTGTGTGCATGTGTGTGTGTGGGTGCGCGTGTGTGTCTGTTGTGTGTGTGTATGTGTGTGTGTGTGTGTGTGTGCATGTGTGTTGTGTTATGTGCGTTTGTGTGCATGTGTGTGTGTTGTGTGTGTGTTGTGTGTGTGTTGTGTGCGTGTGTGTGTGCGTGTGTGTGTGTTATGTGCGCATGTGTGTGTGTGTGTGTGCGTGCGTGTGTGTTATGTGCGCATGTGTGTGTGTGCGTGCGTGAGTACGTGCATTTATGTGTTGTGTGTGAGTGTGTGCGCGTGTGTGTTATGTGTGCGTGCATGTGTGTGTGTGTGTGGATTTAGATGGAACACTTAATAGTATTGAAGTTGAATATGCTCCACATATTAAAACGAACATTTAATGCTCAGAAAAGAAATCACCTTATAAAAATAGAATGATTACAAAATAATATTTTGAATGGACTCGCAGATGATATGTGACTATTACAGTAGTTGCGATACTGCAAAATAGATTTGGGATGCTCTGAAAAACAAGTGTGACACGAAGATGCTGGAGCAAAGGAGTGTGTAGGTAGTCGCTATCTCAAGTATCAGATGGTATATATGAAAGATCCATGGAGACTCAATGTCAAGAACTTCAAAATATTGCTTATGAGATCATCCCAAAAGGCATGTGTTTAAATGAACCATTTTAAATTTTCTTTATTATTGACAAACTGCTCCATGGTTTGAAATTTTTTTAAGTTATGCTTTGCTACAATTGATAGGCAACAACCACCACCATAACAAAATGAAACTGGTGTTTTCTCTTAATTCAATTGTAAAAAACTAGGTCATATGATTAAAAAATGTAAGATCTGGCTTGAACCTCATGTTGCCTCTAATGCACATGTTAACCTGACTGATGAGCAATTTATTGCTTTAATAATTGAAATCAATGTGATTGGTGATTCTGATGGTTGGTGGTTAGACATTGGCTCCTCTCATCATGTATGTTATGATCGTGCAATGTTTAACACATACACGAATAAGAAAGTGTTGTTGGGAGTTGCCTACACCACTAATGTTGTCGGTATTGGAGAAGTGGAACAGAGTCCACCTCTGAAAAAACTGTAATCTTAAAGGATGTCATGTATACTTTAGAGATTATAAAGAATCTTGTTTCTGAATTTCTTCTGAATAAGGCATGGTTTAGTCAGTCTATTGGGGTATATTTGTACATAATCACTAAAAATAATATTTTTGTGAAACTACCATGTTTAAGACTTTTGCGAATGAAATTGAAATTCAATTTAGTAAAAAGATTAAGAGAATTGTAGTGATAAGGGAACTAAATATTATTTCAGTTTATTTAATGAATTTTAAAAACAATATTGAGTTGTACATGAAATGACTGCACCATATTCTCCTAAAATGAATGGTAAAGCAGATAGAAAAAATAGAACTCTTATTGAACTAGTTGTTGCTATTACGTTGAATTCTGGTGTTGCATCTCACTGGCGAGGGGAAATTTTGTTGAATGTTTGCTATGTTCTGGATTGAGTTCTCAAGTCAAAAAGTAAGATCTCTCCTTACGAGAAATTAAAGAAAAGACAACCAATATTGTCTTATTTACGAACTTGGGACTGTCTGGCTTATGTCAGAATTCTGGATCCGAAGCGAGTCAAACTCGTTAATAGAGTCTATGAATGTTTATTCATTGAATATGCATCAAATAGTAAAGCATATAGGTGTTATGACCTAAATTCTAAAGCGATCATAGAATTGAATTATGTTGAATTCTATATAGAAAAGTTTCCTTTCAAATTGAGAAATAGTGGGGGCACTGAATCAAATCATATTTCTGTGATAAGAAGCACTGAAAGAAACAACGAAGTAGAAATAGAACTTCGACGAAGTAAAATAGGAAGAGTTTCTAAAGACACTGGGGCAACTTTGGATGCATATTTGTGGCAAGAAGTTATTTGTGGCAAGAAGTATCCAATAAGATAGATTCTTTGGAATCTAACATAGAAGAATATCCAATAAATCTTCAATAAGTAGAAGAATATCCAATAAATCTTCAATAAGCCTTGTCATCTTTGGATGCATATTTGTGGCAAGAAGTTATTTATGATAAGATAGATTCTTTGGAATCTAACATTGACCTTGCACTTAGTAGACTTACCTCATGGTTTTAAACCAATCGTTTGTAAACATGTTTTGAAAAAAGAAACTAAAATCTGATAGAACAATTGATAAGTACAATGCTCGCCTTGTAGTCAAAGATTTTAGGCAAAGAGAAAATATAGATTTCTTTGATACTTTTTCTCCAGGCACTTGAATTAAATCCATTATGGTACTTATTTCAATGAATTCTATTTATAACTTAATAGTACACCTAATGGATGTTAAAACAACTTTTTTAAACAGTGACTTAGAAAATAAATCTATATGGACCAACTTGAAGGGTTTGTAATTCATGGGTATGAAAACATGGTATGTAAGTTAGATAAGTCTCTATATGGTCTAAGACAAGGTCCAACGCAATGACATGAGAAGTTTGATAACTTAATGATATTGAACGGGTACAACGTGAATGAAAGTGACAAATGCATTTATTACAAATTTTCGAATCAAATTTGCACTATCATATGTCTCTATGGAGATAATCTACTCATATTTGAATCAAACATTCAGACCATAAATGATGCGAAATCATTGTTGTACAACAACTTTGATATAAAAGACCTCAGATAAGAGAACGTGATTCTTTGTATCAAGATCATGATATCCGAGCAAGGAATTTCTTTGGATCAATCACACTATATGGAAAATATCTTATAGAAATATAATTACTTTGACTGTAAACTTGCTACCACACCATATGATCCAAGTGTGAAACTATTTAAGAACACAGGTGAAAATGCCAAACAAACAAAATATGCGAGCATCATTGGTAGTCTTAGGTATGTCACTGATTGTACTAGACTCGGCGTTGCATATGTCGTAAGATTGTTGTGCAGGTTTACTAGTAAACTGAGTAACGAGCATTGGCAAGCTATTGAGTGAGTCATGCAGTATTTTAAAAAGACTATGAATCTCGGTTTGCATTATCATAGATTTCCTGATGTACTTGAAGGATACAGTGATGTAGATTGTAATACCTTATCAGATGATTCCAAAGTAACTAGTGGTTATATACTTAATATATCTGGAGGAGTTGTATCCTGGAAATCAAATAAATAGACTATCCTGGCTCAGTCCATGATGGAGTCTAAGATGATAACATTAGCGACGACTAATGAAGAAGAAAGTTGGTTAAGATGTTTTCTAGCTAAGATCCCTTTATGGGAAAAACCTATGTCGGCTGTATTGATCCACTATGATAGTACCATGGCTATTGCAAAAATTGAGAATCGTTATTATAATGGTAAAAGAAGTCAAATAAGAAGGAATCACAACATCGTCAGATATTGTATCTCTAAAGGAGTTGTAAGAGTGGATCATATAGGCACTGATGTAAAATTAGAAGATCCTTTGACAAAAGGATTAGCTAGAGAGAATGTCTAGAATACATCAAAGAAGATGAGACTAGTGCCTATAGAGAAATGAGTTGCTCATGATGGTAACCCTACCTAAATGACTGGAGATCCTAAGAAATAGGTTCAATGGGTAATAACAAGTATGAGTAATATGAGGTGATCATGCTAGAGGAAATAAGATAAGCATGGATCCTGAAGCGATACGATGATAAGATAATAGAAACTCTTAATGAGATCTATACTTTGTATGACGGAGTACATATGCTACAGGAGTACTCTTGGTAGAATTACCTATGTGGTTGTGGAACTTAGGTTGGTTCCTATATAATTACGAGGTAGAATTCCTAGATCATTCACTAAATTGGGATACATGTGCATGGTCATTAAAGCACGGTCTATTAGAATGTTGTAAGACCCCAATTTTGACCCTAAGATCCCTCATGCTATCTCATCATATGCATTGGCTTTGGGATCACACCTTGGCATCTTCTGTAACACCCCTTTTTCTATCCCAAAATACTTAACGTATAATCAGAGTAAATAAGCACACATATAAACAAAAGGGCGTCACATTAACGTTTTCAAAAACTAAAAGCTTTCAAAAACCAACATCTTTCATCATCAATATGCAATACACCTGGTCATTTAAAATAACACACTTCAAATATCATGAGTCATCAAGTATATGCGTTCGCAGCGAAAAATAATGAATACTCATGCATTTCATAAAATGTTCCATGTCCCATACCATGATCATCTCTCAATAATCTCCTCAAGATAAAATAAAACCATATTCAGAATATTTGGCACTATGGCCTCTCAGACAACAATTTTAAATAAACATGTTCACAAGTAATAACATGATATATATCCAAATAAGATATGAGTTCAATACTACTAATCTACCCCGTGTTACATGACCAGAGCATTGACTCACTACCTAGTCTCCAAACTAAAATACGGAAGCTCTCCGGCTAAATCTCGAATGAGCTACCTTCCACTTACTTCAGCAATACTACTCTGGAGTATCTGCATGATGCCCATGTGAAGGCAACATTCAAACAGAAGGGTGAGAATTCAAATCATTATGAAGAAGTATAATAAGGCACAATGATTAAATCAACAATTAAAGGGATTCATCACACTTCGTATAACCATGTAAATAATACTAACCAACATTTATTTCACATGTTTCCAAAACGCAAGGAGTATAATATTAAAATCCAATACTATATTCCCAAATATACACATAACTACAATTATCACATAATCACATATTTTTGCCAAATTAGGTATCCAAATATCACCAAATTCAATTACCATGTCTCATACACACCTCACGATCACATCAATGCATACACTCAATTATCACATAACTCTAATGTGACTCAATGCAAGACATGTGACTCTATGCATGGGGTACCGTAATGTGAACCCAACGTTTCACCACTTTCCGATTCAATATCTAGAATCCAAGCCACGCTTCCGACCCGGACAAGATCAAAGCCACTACGTCTATTTCCAATTAAGGATCAACGTATGCTACACCTATTTCCAATTAAGGATCAACGTCTATGTGAACCCATAGTTTCACCGCTTTCCGATTCAATATCTAGAATCCAAGCCACTACGTCTATTTCCAATTAAGGATCAACGTCTGCTACGCCTATTTCCAATTAAGGATCAACGTCTATTACCATGTGAACCCACGGTTTCACCGCTTCCACCATGAAGCCGACCATGCCATGAACGAATGTACAAATACCAACACATATGCAATTAAGATCATCTCTACCATCTTAACATTCCACATATCACCATAATTCAACTCTATGAATTATCCACCAATGGTACATATACACATTCATAACAATATATCATTCACAAATATAGGCTAATTATCAAATACGCACACTTAGATTTCATTTCAAACTGAACACAACCTTTAAAATATCAATTTTTCATTTTTCAACAGTGTTAACCGGTTAACGCATTTAGGTAACCGGTTAACGCGAAACATAATGCACTTCCTGGAAGATTTTCAACAATGTTAACCGGTTAACGGTTTTGGTTAACCGGTTAACGCAAAACTGAATCAACTTCTGGGCAGGTTTTTAGCAAGTAACCGGTTAACGCTCGTAGGGTAACCGATTAACACAAAACAGAATGCAGAATTTTCTGCGTTTTTCATCGTTGAAGGACTTTCGGACCTCCGATTTCGATTCCGTAAAAAGCCAAATGCTCAGAAAATTATAACTCATACAATACTCTAAGTATATAAAGTTAATTTACAGTTTTAACACAATTAAATCACCAAAAATCAAGAATACTCATCAAAACCTAACAATTCCAAACAACCATACAAAATTAGGGATTTTAACCTAAACATACTTCTACCCATTGACCCAATCATACTAACCCATAATAATAAGGATTCTGCCCCTTACCTCTTCAATTTTCCGGAACCTTAGCTTCTCTCTTGTTCTTCTCCTCTTCTCCTTATTTTTCCTCTTTTCTTTCACTGTTGCCGTCAAATGATTAAATGAATCCTATTTCTCACTCTCCTCACCTCTTACTATTATAGTATTATATTTGGGCTTAAAGAATGATACTTCTAATTTAACTATTAGGCCCAATAATACATAGTATTATAATATCTCTATTTAATTCAAATAAATTAAACCAACACAGTATACACACCAAGTTAATTAATATAATCAATTATTCAATTATATCTCATATCAACTAAATAATTAATTAACACACCAAATTAATTAATATAATCAATTATTATACTACCTAATAACCAATTAATTAATTAACACTCCAAATAAATGAAATAAAATATAATAATAATAATATAAGAAATAATTACTAAAATTGGGTTGTTACAACTCTCCCCCACTTAAAAGATTTTCGGTCTCGAAAATACCTCAAACGAACAACTTCGGATACGATTCCTTCATCTTATCCTCGAGTTCCCAAGTAATATTGCCATTGGCGGCTCCGCCCCATATCACTTTCACCAAAGCAATCTCCTTACCACGAAGCTTCTTCACTTCTCGATCTTCAATTCGCATAGGTGATGTATCAACCGTCAAATTATCCCTCACTTGAACATCATCTAATGGAACAACATGCGATGGATCCGCAATATACCTCCTCAATTGAGACACATGGAACACATCATGAAGATTAGAAAGTGACGGTGGTAATGCAATCTGATATGCCACTTCACCTACCCTCTCGGAAATCTGATAAGGACCAATGAAACGCGGCGTCAACTTACGCGACTTCAAAGCTCTACCAACACCCGTTATTGGCGTAACTCGAAGAAACACATGCTCATCTTTCTCAAACTCAAGAGCTTTCCTCCTCTTATCATGATAACTCTTTTGACGACTCTGAGAAGCCTTCATCTTCTCTTGAATCATCTTAATCTTATCCGTAGTCTCTTGAATCAACTCGGGTCCAACCACAGCACTCTCTCCCGATTCGTACCAACACAAAGGAGTTCTACACCTTCTACCATAAAGAGCCTCAAAAGGTGCCATTCTAATACTCGAATGGAAACTGTTGTTATATGTAAACTCGATCAAAGGCAAGAAACTATCCCAACTTCCTCCTTGTTCCAAAACACAAGACCTCAAAAGATCTTCAAGTGACTGAATAGTCCTCTCCGTTTGACAATCGGTTTGCGGATGATATGCCGAACTCAAGCGCAACTTCGTACCCAAAGCACTTTGCAAACCTTCCCAAAATCTCAAAGTGAACCTCGGATCTCTATCCGAAACAATACTCGGCGGAATACCATGCAAACACACAATCCTCTCGATGTACAACTTAGTAAGTCTCTCCATCGAATAATCCATCCTTATCGGAATAAAATGAGCACATTTCGTCAACCTGTCCACAACGACCCAAATCGTCTCACAATTACTCGATGTTCTCGGCAAACCCGAAACAAAATCCATAGAGATACTATCCCACTTCCATTCGGGAATAGATAACGGTTGCATCAAACCAGACGGCTTTTGATGTTCAATCTTTGACTTTTGACAAGTCAAACATGAATACACAAATTCCGCTACATCCTTCTTCATACCTTGCCACCAAAACATCTTTCTCAAGTCTTGATACAATTTAGTAGCACCAGGATGAATACTCAGACCACTTCTATGCCCTTCCTCAAGAATCCTCTTTCTCAAATCCGCAACATCTGGAACACAAACTCGATCACGACACCTCATGATACCATTCTCATCAATCCGAAAGTCACCACCTTTGCCTTGATTAATCAATGTCATAACATCGACTAATTTCAAATCTGACTTCTGACCTTCTCTAATCTCATCAAGAATGCCACATGTAAGCTTCAACATACCAAGCTTAACACACGAAGACGTCGCTTCACAAACCAAACTCGAATCTCTAAATTGCTCCAACAATTTAAACTCTCGAATCATCAACATAGACATGTGCAATGACTTCCTACTCAATGCATCGGCTACAACATTCGCCTTTCCCGGATGGTAATTTAAACCAAAATCATAATCTTTCAAGAATTCCAACCATCTCCTTTGCCTCATATTCAATTCCTTATGATCGAACAAGTACTTCAAACTCTTGTGATCACTAAACACATCAAATCTCGATCCAAACAAATAATGTCTCCAAAGCTTCAACACAAACACAACGGCGGCTAACTCTAAATCATGCGTTGGATAATTCCTCTCATGAACTTTAAGTTGCCTTGAAGCATAAGCTACCACTTGCCCTCTTTGCATCAAAACACCTCCCAAACCCAACAAAGAAGCATCACAATACACAACGAAAGGTTCTAACGAATCCGGTAAAATCAAAATAGGAGTCGTAGTCAATCTTCTCTTAAGCTCTTAAAAATTCGCTTCACACTGTGAAGTCCAAATGAAAGCTTGACCTTTCCTAGTCAACTACGTCAATGGTAACGACAACTTAGAAAATCCTTCAATGAACTTCCTATAATAACCAGCCAAACCAAGGAAACTTCTAATCTCAGCAACAGACTTAGGAGCTTCCCATTGAGATACAGCTTCAATCTTCGTAGGATCCACAGAAATACCACCACTCGAAATCACATGCCCAAGAAAACTTACTTCACTCAACCAAAACTCACATTTAGAGAGTTTAGCAAACAACTTCCTCTCCTTCAACACTGATAATACAACCTTCAAATGCTCGGCATGATCCTCTTCGCTCTTAGAATAAATCAATATATCATCGATGAACACAACAACAAACTTATCCAGATAATCATGAAAAATTCTATTCATATACTCCATAAATACACCAGGTGCATTAGTCACACCAAAAGGCATCACGGAGTACTCGTAGTGATCATACCTTGTCCGAAAAGCAGTCTTTTGAATATCCTCAGCCTTTACACGAATCTGATGATACCCAGGCCTCAAATCAATCTTGCTAAACACACAAGCTCCAACCAGCTGATCCATAAGATCGTCAATCCTCGGAAGTGGATACTTGTTCTTAATCGTCACTTTATTCAGTTGTCTATAATCAACACATAATCTCATAGAACCTTCTTTCTTCTTGACCAACAGAACAGGTGCACCCCACGGCGACACACTAGGACGAATAAACCTCTTCTCAAGCAAGTCTTCAAGTTGACTCTTCAACTCTTTCAACTCAGAAGCAGACATTCTATAGGGAGCCATTGATATAGGACTAGCTCCATGAACTAAATCAATCGAAAACTCAACCTCACGTTCCGGCGGTAAATCACTTATATCTTCCGGAAATACCTCCGCAAACTCACAAACTATTGGCAATTCTTCAATCGTCCCCTTCTCACGAATATCTAAGGTTGCCAACAACATAAACAACTCGGCACCACCTTGCACCGATTCATCAACTTGCTTAGCAGACACAAACCAATCTTCCTTAGCACCAACCTCGAGAAAATAACCGTCTTCTTAAAACAATTGATGTACACCCGATTAACTTCTAACCAACACCATCCTCGAATCCGACCTCTCTTCGGGTTCAGGAAAAGCACAACATTCTCAAAACAGGTTAACTAGCCAACACTGCACTCTTGCATGCAACAACATAATTTCCAAGTTCGATACAATTGGAACATCCAAGATAAGCAGACACTTCCCCCCCACTTATTTCATTCCCAACCTGCCAATGGAAAATAAAATAAGCATCGACAGTGTTCTCACACACATGTCGCATACTAGGGAACAAACATAATTAAACAACCTAGCCGGACGGACCGACCTGCTCTGATACCACTAATGTAACACCCCTTTTTCTACCCCAAAATACTTAACGTATAATCAGAGTAAATAAGCACGCATATAAACAAAAGGGCGTCACATCGACGTTTTCAAAAACTAAAAGCTATCAAAAACCAACATCTTTCATCATCAATATGCAATACACCTGGTCATTTAAAATAACACAATTCAAATATCATGAGTCATCAAGTATATGCGTTCGCAGCGAAAAATAATGAATACTCATGCATTTCATAAAATGATCCATGTCCCATACCATGATCATCTCTCAATAATCTCCTCAAGATAAAATAAAACCATATTCAAAATATTTGGCACTATGGCCTCTCAGACAACAATTTCAAATAAACATGTTCACAAGTAATAACATGATACATATCCAAATAAGATATGAGTTCAATACTACTAATCTACCCCGTGTTACATGACCAGAGCATTGACTCACTACCTAGTCTCCAAACTAAAACACGAAAGCTCTCCGACTAAATCTCGAATGAGCTACCTTCCACTTACTTCAGCAATACTACTCTGGAGTATTTGCACGATGCCCATGTGAAGGCAACATTCAAACAGAAGGGTGAGAATTCAAATCATTATGAAGAAGTATAATAAGGCACAATGATTAAATCAACAATTAAAAGAATTCATCACACTTCGTATAACCATGTAAATAATACTAACCAACATTTATTTCACATGTTTCCAACATCCATCAAAATGCAAGGAGTATAATATTAAAATCCAATATTATATTCCCAAATATACACATAACTACAATTATCACATAATCACATATTTTTGCCAAATTAGGTATCCAAATATCACCAAATTCAATTACCATATCTCATACACACCTCAAGATCACATCAATGCATACACTCAATTATCACATAACTCTACTGTGACTCAATGCAAGACATGTGACTCTATGCATGGGTTACCACAATGTGAACCCAACGTTTCACCGCTTTCCGATTCAATATCTAGAATCCAAGCCACGCTTCCGATCCGGACAAGATCAAAGCCACTACGTCTATTTCCAATTAAGGATCAACGCCTGCTACGCCTATTTCCAATTAAGGATCAAAGTCTATGTGAACCCACAGTTTCACCATTTTCCGATTCAATATCTAGAATCCAAGCCACTACGTCTATTTCCAATTAAGGATCAACGTCTGCTACGCCTATTTCCAATTAAGGATCAACATCTTAACATTCCACATATCACCATAATTCAACTCTATGAATTATCAACCAATGGTACATATACACATTCATAACAATATATCATTCACAAATATAGGCTAATTATCAAATACGCACACTTAGATTTCATTTCAAACTGAACACAACCTTTAAAATCTCAATTTTTCATTATTCAACAGTGTTAACCGGTTAACGCATTTAGGTAACCGGTTAACGCGAAACATAATGCACTTCCTGGAAGATTTTCAACAGTGTTAACCGGTTAACGGTTTTGGTTAACCGGTTAACGCAAAACAGAATCAACTTCTGGGCAGGTTTTTAGCAAGTAACCGGTTAACGCTCGTAGGATAACCGGTTAACACAAAACAGAATGCAGAATTTTCTGCGTTTTTCATCGTTGGAGGACTTTCGGACCTCCGATTTCGATTCCGTAAAAAGCCAAACGCTCAGAAAATTATAACTCATACAATACTCTAAGTATAAAAAGTTAATTTACAGTTTTAACACAATTAAATCACCACAAATCAAGAATACTCATCAAAACCTAACAATTCCAAACAACCATACAAATATAGGGATTTTAACCTAAACATACTTCTACCCATTGACCCAATCATACTAACCCATAATAATAAGGATTCTCCCCCTTACCTCTTCAATTTTCCGGAACCTTAGCTTCTCTCTTGTTCTTCTCCTCTTCTCCTTATTTTTCCTCTTTTCTTTCTCTGTTGCCGTCAAATGATTAAATGAATCTTATTTCTCACTCTCCTCACCTCTTACTATTATAGTATTATATTTGGGCTTAAAGAATGATACTTCTAATTTAATTATTAGGCCCAATAATACCTAGTATTATAATATCTCTATTTAATTCAAATAAATTAAACCAACACAGTATACACACCAAGTTAATTAATATAATCAATTATTCAATTATATCTCATATCAACTAAATAATTAATTAACACACTAAATTAATTAATATAATCAATTATTATACTACCTAACAACCAATTAATTAATTAACACTCCAAATAAATGAAATAAAATATAATAATAATAATAATATAAGAAATAATTACTAAAATTGGGTTGTTACATCTTCCTTGCCCCTTATTTATTGGGTTTGTATTGGGAGAGATTACCAAGCACATTTGATTGTATCATACTTTGTTTTTATTAGTTTACTAACCAAAATGCCAAAAATCTGTCTATGTATAACTTTGTTTCTTTTGTATGTAGTGTGTGCATCCACCAATGCCTCATCAAGCTCACAACTAGGGTTTGAGACTCTCAATGTAAGGAGATCAATCAAGAGATGGTTAACATTCGTTCTATAAATCATATATGGGTCCCCATGATCTTCATTTATCATTTTGATCAAGAATTCATCAAGAGTTTGAAGCTTGTTTTCCTTGGAAGCCCTAATTCATCTGGGTATCTTGTGAGACTTCCTTAGCAAGTTTCTTCAACATTTGATCAAATATTTAAAGGGATACTTCATTATACATCATCTTGTGCATATATGATTATCCATGAGTCCAAAATATCAAGAGAACTTCAAGTTTGCAAGTTTGTTCATGATGGTTGACCAGAGAAAGTCAAATGGTCAAAACTAGGGTTCCCTAGACCCTATCTCCTACAATTTGTGCCACATGAAAATGATTCCAAGAGAAATGTTAATCATTATGACATTACAAACAACTTTCATGTTGAGCTCAAGAGATAGTTTTTCTTGGAAAGTCATTTTTTATAGTGAAAGATTATAGGTCATTTTGCTTGTGCCCTAGTTAGGAGGCTAACTTCCAAGGACCATAACTTACTCAATTTTTATGATATGAAGGTCATCCAAGTTTCATGATAAAATTAAAGATGTCTTATCCAACTTTGATTCTTTTAGAAACTTAAAATTCAACTTTCAAGGGCATGTGCCAAGAGGAAACATTATAGGTCATTTTGGGCCATTACCATTGAACACGCAATTTTCCTTAACTTCTAAAATGCATAACTCCTTCATTCCAAATACAAATGAGGTCATATTTGTGACCAAATTGAATAGGTTTGAAATAGATACAACTTTTATGAAGGAACTTTTTTCATTTGAAGCCCATAGCAAACGGTATTCAAGGTGGAAGAAGTGAACATTTGACTTGGTACTTAGAAAAATTTCAATTATGTTTGATTTTCCAAACGTCCACCTCAAAATTCATCATGATCCAAGTTTCAAATGGAAAAGTGTTCAACATGAAAGTTGTTCCCCTTGATCTCATATTTCCAAAAAGTCCAATATCACCTCATTTGGACTAAGATTGAGGGACTTACGGATGGTTTCTTTCATAGGTTTGTTTTGGTAAAATTTGAATTCAAATAACCATTTCCTATTGCATGCTTACATGTTATAGTTTCAGCAGTCAATATGCATGAATTGGAGTTAGATTGCATCATTTATTAGGCCCAAATCATTTCCCATGCATCCATGCATCAAAGTAGCTAAAATTGGCAAATTTTCAAAGTGTGTGAAAAAGCAACTAGGTACACTATAAATACAAGGCCATTGTGATGAGAAAGGGGATCCCTGCTTGCCTAAGCTTTGAACCATTGCCTCTCTAACCTCCATTAAAAGATAAACTTGAAGATTTCACTTGAAATTGAGTTTCAAATCTCCTTTTGTTTTGAGATTGAAACTCCAAGAATCCAAGCCTTTCTTTGATTTAATTCACTTCCTACAAGCTTCTAGAGTCGAGCCAAGGCCAATTGGAAGCAAGATCAAGCCAAATTCAAGCTACTCGAAGGTGATTTTTCAGAAAATTTCTCTCTTCGATTCTCTCTCAATTCTTCACCATTCTCTTTGATTTTTTGTTGGCTAAAGTCCTACCAATGTAGGCAACAAGATTGAGTTGCTTTGAGGTTAAATTGAAGAAACTCAAATCATGAACCTCAAATTTCAAATCCATCTATCTTTCAATATATTTGGAATTGGAATAAATTGAGGTTAGATTCGTGCTCCTGAGCATTTTTCCTTCAAAAACATGTACTCATTTTTCATTTTTCGTTTGGTTTATGGTGGACTAGTCCGGTGAGGTCCACCGGAGAAGATGACCGGAGCCCTAGCTTCGGTGGTATGTTGGCATATCCAGAACCCTTTGATCATCATCCCATGTTTTAATCTGATCCTTTGCTTTTAAATACCCAGTTTGCAATGCGTTGATTGCAGTGCATCATGGAACGCGCACGCTTGGCCATCAGATCTGCCACCTCAATTAATGAGGGAAATCTGATGGCCCTTGTTTTTTCTAATTTATTTTTATTTTTTGATTTTTCATTTAATCCGCTTATTTTATTTAATTAATAGAAAATTCATTTTTAATCCAAAAAATATGGGACTTTCACGAAAAATCTTTAAATATTGTTTTGTTCCATATTCTGAATTAAAATTATTTTTTGGATTAATTTTGATATTTTCATGAGTTAAATGTTTTTATGCATATTTTTAATTATTTAAAAATACTTCTGACTTTTTAAAAATAGTGAAATTTTTTGTCTAAGGTCCTTTGACTTTGTTTGACCTAGGATACATCGACTGGCCATTTATTTGGTGTTTTGAAGGGATGTTAGGTTTTGACCAAGTAAAAATGTATTTTAATTCATTTTAAATTTTGTTTTTAATTGATTAAATGCTTAAAAATATTATTGAGCCATTTTTATGGTCTTGTGATGATTGACTTTCTGTTTGGGCATTGTTCAAGGTTGATTTGACTTTTGTTGGATCAAAACCATTAGATTTAGGGAATTGATGAAATGTACATTTCATCTCCCAAAATGAATGGATGGTTTTGATTTGATGAAATTCCTCCCATGATCAATTTGTGTTTCTATCTTCCCCTCCCTCTTCATCTTCATCCATATTCTTCCCCATTCTCTCATTTGACCAATGAAATCTCTAATGTCTAAAGGCTAATTGATTCATCAATGACCTTGTGTCAGATGATTCAATACAAGTATGACTGAGATAGGTCCCTCCCTCTTGATCTTTTCTTTTAGTGTATGGTATGTTTTAGGAGTTTGGTTCTTCATACCAAATCTCTAACATGCATTAACACCTACATTCTATTGTCTGGCCTCAGATAGTTGTGACTTCTACATAAGTCCAATTACGATTGATTAACATAGAGCTAAATTTGACCCTCAAGGAAAAGCATTCTAGTAAGTGAGATTGTAAGTCTCCCATTCTTCATGGCATTGTGTGGAGACTTGACCTTTTTTCTTTTCATGGGAGCTAGTGGCATACTTGTTGAATTATCCAAGTTGGAGCGCTTCTCATGGAAGATGTCTTGGTTTAAGGATTCATACTTGTGAATGAATGGTTGGATGTTCTCCAAAGAATGACTTAATCAATTAAAAATCACCATTAACACTTGATTAACTTTTGACGGACATTTGATTAACTCTTGTTATTATTTCTTTACTTTCAAGTCATTTACTTTATGCAATTTAAATTTCAGTCATTTATCATTCATTGTCATTTACATTTCATATAACTTGTTGATGTTTAAGTCCTTTTCACTTTGCTCATTTGAGCCATATCTTGTGATTGTATATATTGTTTGTGTGTTTTGATTTTGTTTATGGTCTTAGTACCTTAAAATACGTAATAACAACAAAAACTCTAAAAAACATCTGGTGAACTGTTGAACTTGAACTGAACTTTTAGACTTAGGATTAGGCAACATTCCCTATGCAAAAAGGACTTGGCCAATGCCAACATTCTGAGACTGAGCTATTGTGAATTGCGCCTTCATCTGATACAAACCTTGGGATTTTTTGAATTCATCTGCTACTCTATCTTTGTGCTTAATTGTTATTTTGATCTTATGTCTGATGCTTTGCTCTGAGTTGATCAAGGGATATTTCATCTGATACATGGGAAGACAATGAAGATTGCTAGCTATTGGAATTGCTTGCTTGGATGTGGATATCTTTATTTGATGCCTTGATCTTCATGATGTTTGGATATTGCTCATTGCTTATTGATCATTGCTTGATTAAAATCCAAAGGAAAATGGGTTTCTATATGACATTCTTGTATGTTGGATTGCATCCCATTGGTAAGATCTTTTCAACCCTTAACTTTTAAATTTGTGTTTAGGATAGCCTTCTCATCTCCTCCCACTTTCTCAAATTTCAAAATCTCTCCCCCTTTTCAAAAACTTTTTTTGCTTGTAATTTCAAACTTAGACTTTGTTTTAATAATTAGAAACTTTGGCCTTACGCCATTGAATTTTCAAACTCTTTCTTAATCAAACTTGTAAATAAACTTAACCATATTGACTTAAATTTCAAAAGACAAAAAAATTAACAACCTCATTCAAACCTTTTGCCTTTTGTGCCCTATTCTTAAATTTTTGTTAAAATCAACTTACCGACTTATTTGAAATTTTTACCACGAACTACGAGGTTTTGATCCCTCATTTTTATGTTGGTACGTAGGCACAAGACCTTCGGTCTTGGCAAACGCAAAAATATAATCAATGAATTCTTTTCTCATCCCTACACTCCAATTTTTCTCAAACATATTTTATACCAAAACATATGCACAAATAAAAAGGGCTCCCTAGGAGTACCTAGGACACTTTGGATGCTAACACCTTCCCTCTGTGTAACCAACCCCCTTACTGTAATCTCTGACATTTTATTACTTTTGATTTGAAAACTTATTATATTTGGGTTGTGTTCGTACTTTTCCCTTTTCCTTTGGAAACAATAAAAGCATGGTGGAAACTCTGGTTTTATTGACGTCAAGTTTATACATAGCTTGATGGTCATAAATTTACCACTACAAAAATTAAGTGGCGACTCCGCTGGGGAGTAGTCCTTAGTGGGTTTAGCCTACTTTTTATGTGTATGTATTTGTATACTTGATGTTTGTATATATTTGTTTGTGCGATATAATTTGTCTGTTGTGCTTGGTGATTTCTGAGTGGTGAGATAAGTTCTAACCCGAACTTTAGTGCAATTAAGATAGGGGGATGGTATAGTCATGTTCAACTTGTATGGAGTAGTCCTTAACAAGTTGGCTTGAGACCCATCTACTAAGTGGAGACCCTTTTGGAGTTACTAATGTCACACAAGTTATTTGTGGATATGTATTACTTTCTCTGATTTGGGGTACGAGAAGCTGAGGATCGTAGAACATTTAACCTAACTTGGCCTATTTAGGATGTAGTGCAGAGACTGTTCAGGTATAGACCTGATAACAGTTGTTACGCGATACTACACTCAGACGAGTTTTTCTTGAGAATATTATGGGTTGATGAGTCAGCCTTCCTAACTTATAATATCCTATAGATGGGATTAAGACTATGGGAACTTTTTAGAACATGATATACAGGTTTTTATCCTTAGTACACTCCTTTGGGATGGTTCTTAACCTGACTCCATGCTCGGGACTCACAACAAGCCCTTTGATTCTCGGTAGATCCGATCAAGTCTTGTCAATATCAATGGAACTTGGGTGGTGATAAGGTGAAAACCATAATCCACCAAAATGGATGATTGATCTTGATGATTACTTGGTCCATCACTTGACCTTTGTTTGCGTTTTCCTTGTGTGTGATCCATTTTGTGTGATTGTTACATTCATGCATACATGCGCATCATAACATTCATCACAGGAAAGTAAATTTCAAGGAAACTGAGGTCTTGTTTGCAAATATTTTCAGACCATGGATTGTGGATGAAGGAACACTAAGAAGTACGGTTTCAGATGTCTTGAATTTGAAAGACCTAAGGAAGTTGTCATCCTTTGTATTAGATCCCTTGGACTTCAAGCAACGTCATAGGAAGCTTTTGTCTGTATTATCTGCTGATGTGGTTAAAGGACTTCTGAGTGTTTTGGTTCAGTTCTATGATCCTCTCTATCGGTGCTTCACTTTTCCTGATTATCAGCTTGTACCTACGTTAGAGGAGTACACCCATCTCTTGGGCATACCCGTATCTGACAAGATACCTTTTAGTGGATTGGAGGAGATTCTCAAATCTCATATCATAGTTGAAGCTCTTCATCTGAATAAATCTGAGAGTGATGCTCATTTGGTGAAGAAAGGAGGTATTGTCGGGTTGACTTCTGAATTCCTCATTGGTAAAGCTACTGTCTTTGCTCAAGCCGGTAGCATGGATGCTTTTGAAGCCATCTTTTTATTGCTCACCTATGGCTTGGCTTTGTGTCGCAACGCGAAAAACAACCGGCGGGAAAAATACAGAGCCGCCACCGACGCTATTCATCCTCTGACGGAAAGGGAGCGCAGGACTAACCTAAGAAAGGGAAAGGAACGGTCTTACGACCAGAGATTGCAAGGTACGGGAGTAGATTACGCAAGGGGAAGGTATTAGAACCCCTCACGTCCGTCGTACTCGACGGGATCCACGCTCAAAAGAATAGGAAAAGGTTGCTGATAAACTGTTCAAAGAAATGCACACACTGGAATAGCAAACAGGTGAAAGAGACGGAGGAAGTGGACTCGACAGGATGTCGCATCCTGGGCCTACGTAGTTTGTCAGAAACAAACATCAGAGTCGACGTAGTTCGGGGCAAAGAGACATGCTCGCTAGGACATCGCATCATATGCCTACACATCTTCTCCATCCAGAGAAAGAATCAGAGCACTCGTAGCTCGGCTAACGCACGCCGAAACAAACACCGAAACGGGACGCTGAGACGTCAAAAGAAATACTCAAAAGGAAACAGAATGCCAATACATGGACTTACATCCGACTCCAAACAACAAAAAGGAAACAGAATGCTAAGACATGGACTTACATCCGACTCCAAACGAACCACACAAACAAGGAAACAGAATGCCAATACATGGACTTACATCCGACTCCAAACAAAAACAAAGGCTAAACAGCGAACACCAAAGAAAAAAAGAAACAAAAAGGTTGAACACACTTAAAAAAACAAAAGGGTGCCCGGAGAGATCTCGCTCAATCTCCTGCCTACGTATCTCATCTGGAATGAGAATCAGGGCGACGTAGTTCCCCTTAATAGGGGTACAACTCTCTCCTAACCAGAGACCAGGAAGACAACAAACTAATAGGGAGACTAAGACTCGAGCCTAAAAGTTGTCATACAAACGATCCTTAAGTTGCGGTCTCTAATCAGAACCTAACTCACACAGGAAGCAAGTCAGCTCAAACAGCAAGTAAACATCAACACAAGTGAACAAGCATCACTCACTATATCCAAACAAGAGGCTCAGACAAATGGTTGGGCTTTAGTCAAGAGGGGTCATATCAACCTCGACAAACAAGCCAAAACTGTAGGGGTATGCTGAAGCTCTTAACCACTAACATTGAGAGTTAGGGTGAAGCTGATCAAATATGGTAATGAGGATTAGACCTCATGCTCTTAACCCTGACCTGGGTGAGCTCAAACCAAAGAAAGCGTGGGGATCCAGAAAGAGGGACCCTATTCCACTTGACTGACTCTATACAAAGATCTTGGGTACATTGTTCAAGAGCATCAACACGTAGTGCGAGCATAATGAACGACTCACTGACTAACAGGGGATTGACTGCTAATCCATTCTATCTGTCAATTGCCTCAATTGGAGGTCTTATCAAGTAGCACATGCCTCATTTAGAGGTCTTTGGCACAAATGTAAACAATCACAATCAGAGCCTCTTAAGGAGGACTTCAGCCAAATGCCTGCCAAAAAAGTGACAGGACTTCCAGACTACATGGAGTAAAAGAGGAGCTACCTAAGTGGTGTATCAACCACACTCCACAGCTTAAGCAAAATCTAGCTAGCAACTAATGTACCTGTACAAAACCCAAATAGTTAATATTGTATTCAGAAAACCAACAGACAACAGTGGAACTTTCCAATATCTACACAATGCAAGTCACAAGTGCAAGCACTCAAATGAGTTCGTCACATCCATTGACCTACAATACAACAATAGTTAGTAATCAAAGGTATTGGCATCTCACAAAGGGAGATCAAACCAACCATTAGTGCTAAATGTCCAAACCTGAAACATAAAGCACAATTAGTATGTATACAAATCACTAGTATAAAGACTAGATTCAAAAGCAAGTCAAATGACCAAAACAGAATTCAATCTTTCACATGAAGCACAATCAAGCAATCATGAAAATGTCCTCAAAAGGACCAGCACCAATTCATAAGGCAAAGGCATCAAATGATTCATGTCATGCAAAGGCAAACAATGTGCACAAAGTTGGACATCCAGATTAGAAAATCCAAATCAAAACATAAATACATCCAATGATCATGAAATTTTTTATACAAGTTTATCATGTTATGAATGAACATCATGAAAAAAATTAAATCCAGAAGAGCTCAAATGATAGGTGAATGAAAATGCACAAATGCAAGGTCAAGAATGTGACACAAATTGTCACACTACATGTTCATGTGTCCAAAACAGTGATGGCATATGATAAAAATTCCAAACCAAAGCCAAAAAATCCTATCACATGTTAAGATCAAGCATACCAAATTTCAGATCAATTGGATTAAAAATGAGCATTTCACAAAGCAATGCATGTAACATGTCAAATTTGTCATAATGTTCAATCAAAAAATACAAGATAAAAATTCAGAATCAAACAATTCATGAAATTAATACTAAAAAACACTAGACATTAAAACAACCTCATGAAAAAAATTGGAATTAAATTGAAGAATTTTACAATTTTTAGTGATTTTTTAAACATGAATGAAATAAATGGTATATATGAAATAATGTGGAAAAACAACAATTCAAATAAAATCAGAAAATGCCTAAGCCAGGTATTGAACACGCGCGTCCAAGGATCAAGGGAATATTCAAAAATAAATTCAGACACACCAGCGGGGAATCGAACCCATGCAAGCAAGCTCAAGAGCGCTCAAAGGAAATTCAGAAAAAACACATGAGCGGAGAATCGAACTCGCGCTTGGAAGATCAATGGCGCTCACACTCAAAACGCAGCGTTTCAAAGCAGAAACCCTAGGTGATTTGCAGACGGCGGCAGACGGCGGTAACAACCGTCTGCGGCGGAGCTCATGAAAAAATTTCCCAAAAACTTACAAATCATATACCATTGGAAAGCTCTTGCAACGCACAATCCAAATCCATGCTCAAAACATCCTAATTCGTGCTATATTTTACAGATCGAGCAGAAACATTTTCATCAACCAAACTTTAAATCAACATATCTAGCTCATTATTCATCCATTTTTAAAACAAATTATATCAGCATGCTCAGTGCAACAGGATCTACATGTTTATGGCAAGAAAAAGGCAAAAAGAGAGAATCGAATTTCACCTACTTGGAACTTGCAGTGATCGAATTCGTGTCCTTAGATGCTATGGAGCTCCAGATCCACTCCTCTATGCGTGCCTTGAAGTTTGATGCAAGAATTAGCAATTGAAAGCACTCCAATCCAGCTCAATTTCAGAATCCGATCTTCATGTTCATGCACTTGCTTTGCTCAAAATTGGACTGAATTCCGCAAACCACACGTTGATTCTTGCTCAATGATGTTCCATCATCATGATTATGCAAAGAAATTCCAGAATTATGTGAAGAATTTTGAGTTTTGAAGAGAGAGAAAAATTGGAGGGAATGTGAATTTTCATATCTGAATTTTCTTCTTAGTAAAAACAGTTATGATTTGGCTTATATACCATCCACTAATCACACTATAAACACAATTAGGCATTTGTTAATTAGGATTAGGAAGAAATAAGGTGAATTGCAAAAAAAAATGCAAGTGTGCTTAGCATGTACATGCTGCACGTAAACAGTACCCATGCAAGCTTCATCTTCACTTAAAACCAACCTATGAACATGATGGAAGTGGTATTTTGTTTGTAGCATCAACCAAATTTGAAATATCCATTTTCCCTCCAAAATGCACATGTATGGACACATGACCATATGAGCTTCTTTCATGCAAGGCAATGATTCATTTGGAAAGTATTGATCACAAGGAGCATTTTGCCAAAAGAGTGGACCAATTTGGATTTTGTAGCAAAAGTTATGTCACTTTGAACTTCCATGCATACTTTGTGATCATTTGACCATAACTTCTCGACCATTCATCAGATGGACATGATATAGGACTTTTTGAAAAGGGGAGAGAAAGATATTCAACTTTCATGTTCACCAAAAATCCATTTGAAGCTTATTTGATGTTGGAAAATCAAGTTGAATATGGACCAAAAACTTGCCATTTTTGGAAACTTGAAATTCCAGGTCATTTTCCATTTTTGGAAACTTTTGCCAGGACCTCTGAATCTTCAAGATAGATGTTTAAAATGATGAATAGACCTCTTTTGAACATGAATGAAGTGTCTCAACTCATTTCCCCAACTCAAAAGCCCCCAGTTGACCGCACAGTTGACTTTTATGGTCCTCAGATGACCTGGAAATGTACTGATGAATTTGGGCCTCTACCACTTGGCAAAATTGCTTCAAAATGAAACCTAGCTCATATAAGCTCTTTAGAATGATCATGTGGTCTTTATCTCAAGGAAAGACTTCCTCTTTTGCACAAAGGATTCTCTTGATGCCAAATCTTATTGCCATGATGGAATGCAATATGGAATGTGAAATGACCTAAAAAAATGAATGCATGAATGGGGAGGGCAAATTTGAGGTGCTACAGCTGCCCCTATTCAATAAACTGAGAACCTGAACGGATGAAAGCAACGGCTATCAGACTTTCAAGGTAAACAGGGATTGAATACCAAAAGAACCGGAGAATTTGCACTCTGTAGGTGACGAATCAAGGAAACGGGGCCATTTACCGATGGCGACTTCAAAACAAAATCTGATATTTACCGATATCAAAGAATGCGAGGCCATTTACCGATGGCGACTTCAAAACAGAATTGATATTTACCGATATCAAGGAAAGCGAGGCCATTTACCGATGGCGGCTTCAAAACAGATTTTGATATTTACCGATATCAAGGAAAGCGAGGCCATTTACCGATGGCGGCTTCAAAACAGATTTTGATATTTACCGATATCAAGGAAAGCGAGGCCATTTACCGATGGCGGCTTTAAAACAGAATTGATATTTACCGATATCAAGGAAAGCGAGGCCATTTACCGATGGCGGCTTCAAAACAGATATGATATTTACCGATATCAAGGATAGCGAGGCCATTTACCGATGGCGGCTTCAAAACAGAATTGATATTTACCGATATCAAGGAAAGCGAGGCCATTTACCGATGGCGGCTTTACTGGGGAGGAAAAATATGTTTACAACTGGAACAAGACCAGACGTTTACCGATGACTCTACTGAGGAATTGATATTTACCGATATCAAAGAAAACGCTTCACGACCAGACATTTACCGATGACTGGGAAGGAACTCGATGCTTACCGACATCCAACAAGGATGTTCGAGTGAAACAAGACCAGACATTTACCAATGACTGGGAAGGAACTCGATGTTTACCGACATCGGAAGATGATGTTTACCGACACCAAAGAAAGCACTACACGACCAGACATTTACCGATGACTGGGACGGAACTCGATGTTTACCGACATCGAACAAGGATGTTTATAAGTGAATGTAAGACCCCAATTTTGGCCCTAAGATCCCTCATGGCCCATATCATATCATATCATGGCCTCAAGGATCATTGCATACCCTAGCTGCCCTCCTAGTGGGTGGGATACCTTGTGAGTGTGATTCTTGATCACCAAGCATGTATTGCATTTGTATATCATTGCCTTCCATATGTTTGCTAACCAAAAGTACAAAAATATTGTCATCTAACCTTGTTTCTTGCAGCTGAAGCAATCATCAGTCAAGCAGTCAAATCAGGCCCGGAGCAATAGATGGTGGCCATTCTTGAAGAATTTGGACACCATGATCATTCATAAAGAGTTCATATAACTTGTGATATCATTTGGAAGCAAGATCTCAAGAAAAAGAGGCTTGGAATTCATCAGAACATGGCCCAGTCAGCCAAAACCCTAGAAAAGTCAACAAAAGTCAATTGTGGTCAACTATGCATTTAATCAGGGATTTGAAGGTGTGAGATGGTTAGAAAGACCTCATTCATGTCCATACAAGTCTCATTTGGCATTTCAAAGATCAAGGTTGAAGGATTTGAAGTCAGACAAAAAGTTTCCAAAATTGGAAATGACCTATAATTCTCACCTGCCAAAAATGGAAAGTTTTTCTCTCAAAAATTACTTCATCATACAAGCTTCAAATGAAATTTTGTCCAACATGAAAGTTGAAGATCTTGTTCTCACCATTCCAAAAAGTCCAAGAACTTGAAATTCCCATGTGTGGTTGACAAGATATGGTCAGATCAATTTCAGAAAATGCCCGAATTCAAAGTGGCATAACTTGCATATGGAATGTCCAAATTGGATGGTTCTTCTTTGAGCAAACCACATTTGATATGTACTTTCATAATCCATCATCACATTTTGCCAAAAGCATTCACATAAAAAGGCCATTTTTCAAGTGCACTGATTAAAGACCAAGGGCAAAACGGTCCAACTTTCAAAATATTTGGAATTTTGGCATGGGACCAATTCCAATAGCTTCTAAATGCAAATTGTGACTTGTCCAAAGTGAAAAATTACTGTTTCATTGCTTCTAACTCTCCAAGGGCAAAAATGCCAAATTGCACATATAAGCATATTTCACTAATTATCATTTTTTGGCTTAAGCATGATTATGAGTTGGATTAGGCATTAGTATATAAACTTAATTATAACAGAAACTCAAATCAATAATCACAATTTTCAGATTCATCCAAAAAAATCTCCAAATTCTCTCACTTTTTGACAATTTCACATAAGCAATTTTTTACCATTTCATCCATAATTCACCATTGTTTGTGCTTGTTTTTGGTATAATCTTCATCTGCAAGCATCGGTAGAGTTCTGTTTTTGGCATTTTAAGCAAGATTCGCACAAGAACTCCATGGTTGGAAGCTTGAGTTCTTCCATGGCAGCTGCAATTTTCTTCGGATTCGAGCACTTATGAGCTGGATTTTCACCATCAATCACCTCCATAATCAATCTACTACATCTGTTTTTGTGAATTGGAGCTAAATACGCAAAGATTTCGCATCGCCACTCCAAGAAGGTGAAATTTCGAACTCGTTAATTCACGCAATTGTTATATGCATCTTGTAGTGCGTTGAATGTAGAACATTTTGCCGTTTGAATCGCGTAATTTCATCGAGTATTCATGGAGATATTTGGATTTAAAGATTGTGCATCAAAGCAATTCTTGAATAGATCTTTTTATATGTTAATCTTTAGCCAAAACCATTGCCATAATCGTAATCTACACTGAGAGACGGAGAGATCCATATATCATTTGCGTGTTTTGGTGAAGATTCGCTCGTGACCGTAGCTGGAATGATGATGAACATGAACCGCATGCGAAGAACGTAAAATTCTGGAAAAAGTGACGCTACAGTGCCGTTTTTGGCATGGCTGAAGAGTATTTACGAAACTGCCATCCGCAGTATAATTAATTAATTAATCCATAATTCCACTTAAATAATTATTTCAATAATTAACAAATCTTTAAAAAATCATATAAAATTCAATTTAAATCCAAATTAGGTGGGATTTTTTTTGATAGATTCCATTTTTAATCTACTTTTTTTTAGGCATAGTAGTGTAAGTTGTGCCTGGTAGAAATTTTAATTGGCATAGAGATGTTCATCATGTATGCTATTTTCATATGTTTTACCATTTTAATCACCAAATGCTCATACATTATCCAAAATTAATGAAATTTTATATGATGATTCTTGATACATTTCTGGAGATTTTGGTATATCATTTGTAATTTTTGAACTTCTGGATTGGTAGATATGAATTATTCTTTTTGAGTGTGACAATATATGTCACACTATGCTATGCTGACTTCATGAATTATTTTTCTATGCTTCCTTTAGGCCAATGGCCCTGATTTTTTGCATGAGATACAATGTATATGTTAACTTTCAACATGAATTTTTGTGGATTTAATTGATCTATTTTCCATTTGATTTGGATTTTTGATTTCTGTTTAGCAATTTTGGCTTGTTTTATGTGTAACAAAATGTACATGTGTCATTAAATGCTCATCCCTTATCCTATGATTATGAAAATTTATGGAGTGCTTCCTAACATGTATAGCTTTGATTTGGCTTTGGTCCCACTCATTTCTAATTTAATCTCACTGTTTTACATTTGATTGAAGTTAGTGTACATGTTGTGACCTAGTTTAGGTTGCGTTTTTGCATGCTTTAACATGTTGATTTAATTGACATAGCTCCACTAGTCCAAATGGCATGAAAATTGATATGTAGCTCATTGAATGCCCTATGTTTAGGACATAATTTTTGTGGAATTTACTGTGCTTTTTTGATATTTTTTTGATTGAAATCATTCTGGTTGTCCATATGTGATGCAACATTGCTTACTTTGTCTTAATTTGTGCATAAAATGAGATTAGTGCATAGTTTGGATGTGAGACCATTTGGGATCTCTTCTTATTTGAATTATCTTGACTTTGATCATGATTCACTTGCTGTTTTAAGTTTTTTCCCTCTTTTAGACACTAGGCTTGTCCTAGTGGTCTTGTTACTCACATTTGAGTTTGACTTTGACTTTTCAGGTTAAAAAGTTAATGCCTTAAGGAGGTTGATTCATAATTGAGTTGTTTCACTTGACATTTGTGAACTAATGTGTTTGTTTTGTAGGATGCCTAGATCCTTTGAGCTTTGAGCTTTGGGCTTGGCACATATTTGATTGTAATTGACTATTGGTTTATAACTTGTCTGAGTAACTTTGAATTGTACACTGATGATATTTGATTGATTTCAGGTACATAGTCGCTTATAGTTCCTTGAGAACTTTGCATTGCTTTGCTTGATTAGCATTTGCATTGAGGTATAGCACCTTCTTCTTCATGTAGTCTGGAAGACCTGGCTTGTTATTTAGCCAGGCAACTGTCTGAAGTCCTCCTTAAGAGGCGATGTTTGTGATTGTTTATGTTTGTCCCAAGCAGGAAAAGTCCTCATTTGAGGCAATTGGTGGATATAAGAGATATGTAGCCTATCTCCCACTATTCTGTGAGTCTTCTCCTTGCTCCCATTACATGGTTGTAGCATTGAGATCCTAACCCAAGATCTATCGAGTCTAATTTGTGGAGAGAGTTCCATCTTTCTGAACTCCCACAACTTCTGATATTCAATACTCTCCCTGACCAGGGATAAGAGTGATGAGGCACACCCCTCATATCCTTTCATCTGCTTCACCTTAGCCCCTCAATGGCAAGGTTAAGAGCGACATTAACCCTATTCCAGTTGGCTTTAATGCCTCACCCTTTTGCTTGAGCCTCATTGAATGGTTATAGTGTGTGCTACTTGAATTTATGTGATTGATTACTTGATTCATTTATACATGATTACTTGATTTGCTATTGTGCATTTACTATCATTGATTGCCATTGTGCATTTACCATCTTTGTTTGCTAGTAGTGCATGATCATTTCATTTGTCCTTGCGACATTGTTGTTTTCCCATTGAGGACAATTGTAAGTCCATATTGATTGGCTTTTGTTCCTATGACATGGAAGGGATAGAGTGTAAGACCTCATTGGTCACTCATATCTTCTTTGCTCTTTGTTTGAGCATTGTTGTTGTATGTGAGGATTCATTGTAAGTCCCTGTGGTGTGGCATTTGTATTCCTAGGATCATACTGTGGAGGTTAACATAAGTCCAGATAGTTTGGCAGTTGACTTCCCTGTTTTGTTTTTTGTTTTATTCTGATGGAGATTAGTGTAAGTCCATAGAGTGGCTTCTGATATCCTTACTTGTTTTAGGAGACCGGTATAAGACCATTGAGTGGCATCCAGTATCCGCTTTTATTGACTTTCATCTGTTACCATGTTCATAGTATTGCTCATTTGTAGCCTATTCCTAAGGACCCACTTGAATCATCTTCTATATGATTTCAAGAGGTGGACCCTCCTAAGAAGTTTTACATTCACTCCACCATTCCATTCATCCCATTGTGTCCTAAACTTTTCACACATGTTTTAAAACTTGAAATAAATGTTGTGCAAACATTCTCACCTCTTTTCAAATTAGAAACTTGGACCTTAAGTCCATGATTTTTCAAACTCCATTTTGTAAATACTTCATTTTGAATTGACTTTAACCATACCTTGACTACACTTTTGTAAATAACCCCAAATCAATTAACTTCACTCATTCAAATGATTTTGTGGCTTTGTCCATGCTTATTAAGTTTTCATACATTAGCCATAGGCTTGATTTATCCTAGTTGGTTGATGTTAACCTCACCTATTTGTCCTTAGTTGATTGAATTGTAAGTCTTCCTTGCTTATTATAGGGTTAACCCCTCTCTAGCAAGTTGAAGCTTTTCTCACATGGTGGACTTGTTGTTTCTTAAGGTTGAGTTTTCTCCCGTGGGTAACGTAAGACCTTTGAGCTTGTGTTTTAAAATTGAATCCACTAACTTTTGGAATCTTTTAGCCGAACTACGGCGTTTTGATCCTTACCTTTGATGGAAGGTACGTAGGCAACGGGTTCATCCGTTCGAACACAAAAATAATTAACTTGTACATTCTTTTCTCATCATCCCACTCATGTTTGCACAATATGTCAAAACAGATAAACATTTTTTATACAACAAGTGTGAAAAGGGCTCCCTAGGAGTACCTAGGACGTGATGGGTGCCTAACACCTTCCCATTGCGTAATTTACCCCTTACCCAGACTCTCTGATCTTTTTATTGGTTTTCTACGTGTAAAACTTCTTAGGCTTTTGTTCGCTTTTTAGCCAGTCCTTTGGATAAATAAAAGTGCGGTGGCGACTCTATGTTCATTGTATACTTTGCTTATGGTTTAATCGATAAATCATATAGCGATGAATACACCGCTACAGTGAAACAAGACCAGACATTTACCGATGACTGGGAAGGAACTCGATGTTTACCGACATCGGACAAAGATGTTTATAAGTGAAACAAGACCAGACATTTACCGATGACTGGGAAGGAACTCGATGTTTACCGACATCGAACAAAGGATACACGACCAGACATTTACCGATGACTGGGAAGGAACTCGATGTTTACCGACATCGGACAAAGATGTTTACAGACACCAAGGACAGAATACACTTATGATACGAAACCATTTACCGATGGTCAATACTTACGGATAGTGAATCTGTTGGGGAATCTTAAACGACAAAACCATTTACCGATGGTTAACAAGCAACCGATGTTTATCGACATCGAACAATGATGTTTACCGACATCAAAAAGAAAGGACACACACGGGTGTTAACAAAACGATTTTTTATAGATACCGTGAGAGGCATGCCATTTACTGATGGCCAACGATTGGAATTCGACGTTTACCGACATCGAAAGATGATGTTTACCGACACCAAAAAAGAAAGGACACACACGGGTGTTGACAAAACGATTTTTTGTAGACATCATGAGAGGCATGCCATTTACTGATGACCAACGATTGGAATTCGACGTTTACCGACATCGAAAGGTGATGTTTACCGACACCAAAAAACAGACATTACGAGGATCAACACGACACTTACCGGTATCGCAAGGATGACATCTACATATGTCAAAACAAGACAGACACTTGCCGGGGACTAAACTGGGGAGAGAATCAAGCTTTCCTTTCACGGACTAGTGAGGAAATAAATCTCACTGGGGATTATCGATCCTGAATGCTGCCAAGAGAAACCGCTGCAAATGTGCCATACAGATGTTGAAAAATGATCCGCCTCTGCTGGGGAATATGATCCAATCTGGTTTAACACATGTATGCATATGTTTGAGTTTTCTATGGCGTAATGCTCCATACTGAATGGAAATGCTACGCGATTTGAGAATGCGAATGCAAATGATGATTACTATATGCAAGATGCAAAGGAAGGAAAACTCCTGCTGGGAAAGCAAATGATCATTTTATTGAGCACACAATTCTGATTCGATCTTCCAACTCTGTGGGGACACACAACAATTCTGCTGAGGATACTTACTGATCTGACATTCTCGGAACGGCAGAGAAACCGACTCATTTAGGGAGTCACCTGTTGGGAAAACGCCAACCTCTCGACCATGCTGGGGAATAACACTGCTTCTAGGGAAAGGATAATCCTCACTGGGGTCGATCTCCACTGAACCCGATCTGCTTGGGTATTTCACTAGGGAAAAACTACCAACACACACCTCCGCTGGGGAAACAGCAACCTTCAGGCCTGGCTGCTGAGGAAACACCAACCTCGAACCTGCTGGGGAGATAACAATCTTAAACCTGCTAGGGGAGACAACCAACCTCAGGCCTGGCTATCGAGGAAACACCGATCTCGAATCCGCTGGGGAGATAACAATCTCAAACCTGCTAGGGGAGACAACCAACCTCAGGCCTGGCTGTCGAGGAAACACCGATCTCGAATCCGCTGGGGAGATAACAATCTCAAACCTGCTAGGGGAGCCAACCAACCTCAGGCCTGGCTGCCGAGGAAACACCGATCTCGAATCCGCTGGGGAGGTGCAGAATTTTTGACATGGAACACCTGTCGACTCGTCGAACACTGGCATTCACCATCCAACCACAGTGTCAACTTTCCACTTTTGAGAGTTCCCAGACTCATCCGGTCTCTTATGATTCATCACCTTGTATTCTCGACTTCTCTCTACTTCGAGACAATCGATCTCCTCAGATACGGGCCAACTCTCTAGTCCTCAGACTTTGAAGAGTCTTCTTGATTAACTCTCTAGGATCGTCGCAATCCTTTCGCCGTCTTTTCACCATTCTTCTATCCCTCGTCCCTGATTGGACTTCAAAGGATTCTTTTGTCAAAAGGCTTCATATCACAACCTGCAAGTGAGTGAAAATAACCAACAGCACCTGCAAAAGAGATCGTTACATAAAACGTGCCCCAGGCGTGCCAAAATTTCAACACCTAGGTCACTCAACCTTCCGAATAAGATTTCCGGTTTTCAATCTTATAAACATGCATTGGAAGGAACCCCTATGTCTCAAAATGCAAAGATTCTTCACCAAAATAAACGGATGTTTTTGCAATCAAAGCGGTAATGAAAACAAAAACAAAATTATTTGACTGAATATGCATTTTATTGGTTGAACAAAAGTAACTCGTAACTGAGCAATACACAGGAAGCAATCCCTGAAAAGAGGTAATTGCGCACAAAAGGAAAATCTATCCTAATGGCAATGTGAACTCGTGATCTCATCGAGTTCCAACTCGGTTACACCATATATGTCCTCAAGACTCTCCGTGCTTTCTGCCTTCTGAGCAAGACGCTTCCGATCGATCCCTGCTGGGGATTATCCAGGTGTCTTAACCAAAGTACAAACGATCATGCTGGACGCAGTTGTTCGTTTCATTCCCTCTTTTTCCTGGACCGCCCTTCCGAGTTTTCAGTCCACCGGGATACCCTTTTTTGCCCAAGCCGCCCTTGTGGGGTTTTCGAATTGCCGGGTGTACAGTTTTTTCCTTTTTATACCTAATTTTTGCCCGAACCTTTTTCATTTTTTTTTTCGGTTCGCCGGGATGTCCCTTTTTGCCTGGACTATTTTATTCTTTTCGTCCAGCGGGTCTCTTATACGAAGTATTTTTTAACTGCGTCCGCATTCACAGGGGATGGAAAATCCTCGCCATCCATGGTCGATCAATAACAAGGCTCCGCCAGAGAAAACCTTCTTGACCACGAATGGACCTTCATAATTGTGTGTCCACTTGCCCCGACGATCGTTCGGAGGAGGAAGGATCCTTTTCAACACCATATCTCCCACATGATATACACGAGGTCGCACCTTTCGGTCAAAAGCACGCTTCATTCGCTGCTGGTACAACTGCCCATGACAAATGACTGCCAGCCTTTTTTCCTCAATTAGGATCAACTCTTCATACCGAGTCCTTACCCATTCAACCTCTTCCAATTTCACATCCATTAGGACTCTCAATGATGGGATCTGGACCTCAACTGGTAGCACAACTTCCATCCCATACACCAGGGAGAAAGGCGTTGCCCTAGTAGATGTATGCACCGAGGTTCGATACCCAGGATACAAGCTTCGTATTCAGCCACATTGTTGGTGCATTCAAATGTTAGTCGGGCAGCAAAAGGAATGTGGGATCCCTTCGGCGTAACCAAAATAGCACCAACTCCGCTACCATTCACGTTAATGACCCCATCAAACATCAGAATCCACTCGGATTCAGGGTCAGGCCCCTCCTCTGGGATCGGTTCCTCACAATCTTTCGATTTGAGAAACATGATGTCCTCATCAGGGAATTCAAACTTCATCGGTTGATAATCCTCAATGGGTTGCTGGGCGAAGTAATCAAACAATACACTCCCCTCTATTGCTTTTTGAGAGGTGTACTGAATATCGTATTCAATCAAGATCATTTGCCATCTCGCAACTCGTCTGGTCAATGCTGGCTTCTCAAATATATACTTGATCGGATCCATCTTGGAAATCAACAAAGTGGTATGAACCAGCATATACTGTCTCAGTCGGCGAGCAGCCCATGCCAAAGCACAACAAGTTTTCTCGAGCAGTGAATATCTTGTTTCACAGTCGGTAAACTTTTTGCTAAGGTAGTAAATTGCATGCTCTTTTCGACCAGACTCATCATGCTGCCCCATTACACACCCCATAGACCCCTCGAGGAATGTCAAGTACAGAATTAACGGTCGTCCCTCCACAGGAGGCATCAGAATCGGAGGCTCCTGCAATCATCATTCCACCTGACCGTTTGATCTTTTCTTAGCAATTTGAATATCGGTTCGCACGTGGCCGTTAGATGAGATATGAACCGTGAAATGCAGTTCAATCTACCTAAGAAACCACGAACCTCCTTTTCTGTTCTCGGTTCAGGCATTTCTTGTATTGCTTTTACTTTAGCAGGATCAACCTCGACTCTTTTTTCGCTCACAATAAACCCCAGCAACTTACCGGACCGCACTCCAAAAGTGCACTTATTCGGATTCAACCTCAATTTGAATTGTCTCAACCGGTCAAACAACTTGGCCAAGTCTACCAAATGCCCCTCTTCTGTTTGGGACTTCGCTATCATGTCATCAACATAGCATTCGATCTCATGATGAATCATATCATGAAACAAAGTCACTATAGCTCTTTGATACGTGGCACCGGCGTTCTTGAGACCGAATGGCATCACCTTATAGCAAAAAGTGCCCCATGGTGTGATGAATGTTGTTTTCTCTATGTCATTTGGCGACATTTAAATTTGATTATAGCCAGAAAAGCCATCCATGAAGGAAAACACCGAGAATTGAGCTATATTATCTACCAACACATCGATGTGAGGTAATGGGAAATCATCTTCCGGACTGGCTCTATTTAAATCTCGGTAATCGACACACATCCTGACTTTACCATCCTTCTTTGGCACGGGTACAATGTTTGCGACCCAAGGCGGATAATTAGTGACGGCTAGGAAACCAGCATCCAACTTCTTTTGAACCTCCTCTTTGATTTTCATGGCCATCTCGGGTCGAGTTCTGCGCAACTTCTGCTTCACCGGAGGACAGTCTTCTCTCAATGGTAACTTGTGCACAACAATATTGGTTCCCACCCCGACATATCTTGATAAGACCAGGCGAAGATATCAACATATTCTTTCAACAACGCTACCATTTTTCTCTTGACCTTTACCTCCAATGCGGCCCCTTTCTGACCTCCTCGGTGCCTAGATTAACAATCTCAACTCGCTCCTCGTGCGGTTGAATCACCTTCTCCTCTTGTTTCAATAATCTGGCTAATTCTCCCAGCAGATCACAATCTTCTTCGCCTTCTTCTTCGGCATGATAGATCGGATTGTCGAAGTCATATAGGGGTGTAACAGGATTGTTATCAATGAGATCCGGAGAATGATCACATCTGCATGAATGTTGATTCATGCATTGCTTTTAGAACTGGAACGAGACCAATCGGAAGAAAAAGAAAAAATGAAAATAAACATTGCCATTTTTATTGTTTTTATTTTAAACTGCAAAAATAAATGAAAAACAGAGAGCACCGCTTTTAATGCGAAAAACATCCATTTATTACTGATGCAAATGTTGCAAAATGAAACACATGAGGTGGCCCTTACAATGGACCATTACACTTCGGGCAAAACGTATGGCTTTCATGCAAACAGAATTGAAAAACAGAAATATTACTCTTCACGTAGAGTGACAGTGATGATCTTTTCGGCCTTCCAGTTCTGAATCTCCATCCCTGGTACGCACGGTTTTATCCACGAGTCGAGCTCGCAGTCACTGTCAGTCTCTTCACCCACCGCACAGACGCGATCTGGATACAGCATTCCAGCACTGGTGAACGTGAACGGTTGACGACGTCCTTTATTCTGCCCCGACGAGCCTTGGCCCGATTGATAGCCAATCCCAAACCTATCTCCTTTCACCGTAATGTCTATCATTCTTCCCCAACCTGGGGCTTCTCCACTTCTCACCACCTCCACGGCCTGTTTATAAGAAGTAATGGACGGCTTCTTCTCTTTCTCAGCAAAAATGGCATTCTCCACCTTGACGGTTTCAAACGCCTGACATGATGTTTCACATATTTCACCGTCCATTTCCACATATTTTAATGATGACAATGGGCTGACAAAAATACCCTCCTCCCCCAATCAACTTTCTCAAATCGAAGACGTCCCCCATCCATCATTCTCTGAATCGTCTCCCTCAACATTACACACCCATTCGTAGTGATAGTGCAAGCAGCACAACAACTATCACAACCAGGGAAAACTCCACTCTTCATCAGATGTCTCTTGACCACAGACATTGGAGTCCTCAACTGATCCACATCCGTCACCTCTATTCTTCTCTTATCCTTTGACATCACGTTCACCCCCATAGGACCATGCATCGGCATGGGGTTAGCATTAACATTCGGCGTCGATGCAAAATTGATGGCTTTAGAATCCACCAAATCTTGAACGACATGCTTAAAAGATCTACAACCCTCAATGTTATGCCCGGGTGCACCAGAATGGAACTCACACTTGACGTTCTCATCATGACTTGCAGGCCTCTGATCTAGTCCTACCGGAGCCAACGTCCTCGGCTGAACTAACCCAAGATCCTTCGACCTCTTAAACTGAAAGGTATACGTCACGGGTGGCCAATCAAACTGACGATCTGTCGTCCCTCTTCTCACTTGGCACCCAGCTCTCTGTTGAGGTGGCTGCTGTTGCTGTTGTAGAGATTGATTACCAGCAGGAATCGTTACTGCAACAGCATACTATAACACCCCAAAATTTGCCCTCCTCATTCATGCATTCATTTAGCATTTCATATTGCATTTCATCATGTCAATCAGAATTAGATCCGGAAAAAAAATTTTACAAAAATAAATAAATAAATAAAAATAATAATAAAAAAATAAATAAAATATAATAAAATTTTTTGGACTTGGGTCTCTCTCATTTGAGCCCACAAAACCATGAAATTCAGTCTATAAATACCAAGGCTTCACTTGAGAAAAAGGAAGAGAAGCAAAATACTCTGAGGTTTCCTTGGAACAAAACCCTGGACAAAACCTGAAGAGAAACCTGACAGAGAACTCAAAGCAGCCTCCAAACCCTGAAGGGCCTCACGGGTGCAACTCAATTTCAATCAAGCTCTCCAATCAGGTTTGCCCTATTCCCATTATTTTACGCCTTCAATTTGAATGTTCTAAATGTGTGATGTATTATGAATGGGTGAAACATATGCCTTGAATGTTTAATCACATGATTTCTGAAGTGTATGCCACAGGGTTTGAGGTTTCTGAAACCATACTGTTATCCATGAAAAAAATGCTTATGGTGTTTCACTAACCCTTTTGTTGAGTTTTTGTGAGGGCTCACATGACTTTTGCAGGGATAACTTGCATGGTTTCCCACTTTATTTGTGGGATAACCCCTGGAGGTTCATTCCGATTACCTGTACTGACCCACTTTCTTTGATGATGTTAGCTTGGAAGGATCTCAGGGTTTCCCATTCCTCTAATTGCTGTTACTTCGGATCTTTATCCGCGTGGTACTTTTATATTTTTCCCGCATTTTACTGCTTTCCTAGCTGGAAGACCTCGATAGGAGGCAATGTTTTTGTGTTTACTTTCTGCAGGTTCCTTTGTCCAGGGTTAAGAGCTATGAGGTCTTATCCTCATTACCCTTTTGCATGCGCGTTCCTACAATGCAAACAAACCCTTCATTGATTTTTCTTCTCCATAACACACGTTTACTCCTTCTACTACAGGCGAGTAAGTCTCCAAAGGTCGAGCATCCGGTAGATTGCATAGTGACGTCGTTCGTCCAAAACCCAACCCACAACCCCGTAGTTAGCCGAACTACGGCTTGCTCTGATTCTCATTCCAGATGAGATACGTAGGCATAAGACGCGATGTCTTAGCGAGCACACATTCCCCCAACCCATAGGTAGCCGACCTACGAAGACTCTGATTCTCATATTCAGATGAGATAGGTATGCAGTGGATGCGACATCCGCGCGAGTCATTTTCATTTAACCCTTTTTTTTTGGCAAACAGCACAAGATAAACCCACACCCTTTAGACGAAAACTACAAAAGTGGATCCCGTAGAGTACTACGGATGCGTAGGGGTGCTAATACCTTCCCTTCGCATAACCGACTCCCGAACCCAAGATTTGGTTGCGAGACCCCATCTTGTCCTTTCCTTTTTCAGGTTTACTTCGAGCGTTTCCTTTCCCTCCTTTGGGATGAATAACGGGCGGTGGCGACTCTTCTGTCTTTTTCTTTCGCCGGTTTTTTTTTTTCGCATTCCATTTTTCAGGTTGCAACAGTTGGCGACTCTGCTGGGGACTAAGAAGTTGACCTCTTGCTGGTCCATCTTCCCTAAGCGAGTCCCTCCTAGCTTGTGTGATTTCTTGTTTATTGGGTGTTCATGCTTTTGTACATTTATTTGCTTACCTGCTTGCATACATCTGTTGTATCTATTGGATCTGTTTGTTTGTTTGTTTGTTGGGATGGGATGTTCTATGAGAGATAAGCCCATTACCCAGGCTTGAGTGTACACACAGGTTTTAGAGTGGATGATCATGAGGCTTGCGTGGCATGTTGTTACGTTAAGTCGTTCGTGAAGAACCACACCCAGACGAGGTTTCTTTTGGATATATTATGTCCTACGGATGTTCCGTAACGACATGATGTTCCTTTAGAAATCGTCGACTCTGGTGACCATTTCCCGAGAACTCAGTCGAGGCCTCTCCTCCGAGACGTGATTATGTTAGCTCTGGTGGGCGCATTCTCGCTGATCAATCCGAGGACCCCGAGACTGGGAACTTGCTTTAGGATGTCCTGTTGAGGGGAGTCAGTGGAGGTCTTTTATCCTGTAATAATGCCAAACCTTCAGTGGTAAACGTATTATTCGCGACTGAAGGGCTGAAGTTGACGAACTTCTGTTCTTAGAACCTACCAGTGAGGGGTGGGCTAAATTCAGGAAACCTTAACCTCCAACCAACCCGGTTTTCTGGAGCAGAGTTTTGGTCTTGTATTATATTCCTCAGTGAATTTCTCTCCAGGAAGTGCAACCTGACAGATGTTCAAGCGGATCCATCAATTCTGATTGACATGCCTTTGCATTGCATAACATCATCTGCATATTTGCATCCAACATCTCATGCTTATTCATTTGCAGGGTATTCCCTTTCAAAACGGGGGTGCCTTAAAACTGAACAAGCAGTGCATCGCATACAATGCATATTAACCCTTGTCTGTTTTGCAGGTGTCACCGCAGTGTCTAATGTTTGTTCCCTGTATCAGGCAGTTATTGGTCCCAAGCGAGTTCACAGATACCCGACAAAGGAAAACCGTCCACGACTAGCGATGGACCAAGTACAGAAAGAGCTGGCTGATATGCGTGAAAGGATGGATCAGTTCATGACATTGATGACTGGTATGGCAGCAGGTCAAGAAAAGCTGAGGGAATTGGTTGGGCAACCGAGGCCTGAGGTGGAGATACTAAATGCTGAGGGAAACCCTGGTAACCCTGGGAACGCTGATAACCCTGTGAACACTGGTAACGCGGGTAACGCAAATGCTGATGGAAACCCGGGTAATGTTGGCAACACAGGGAATGTTGGGAATGGTATTGGTGGAAGGTACGATGTGAATCAAGGAATTCGGATTAACGGGCACCCCGTTACTGAAGATTATCAGTATGATCAATTTTCTTTGCACGACGAGGCCCTCGAGACCACTCGTCGTATGGATGAGCTTGCTGAGAAGCTCAAATCTTTGGAGTCTCAAAATTCCTTAGGCTTTGATGTCACAAATCTTGGTCTGGTTCAGGGAGTAAGGATTCCTCACAAGTTCAAACCCCCTACTTTTGAGAAATACAACGGGGCTTCTTGCCCACGCACTCATCTCCAATCTTATTTGGGAAGGTTGGGAGCTCACACGGAAGATGAAAAGCTGTGGATGTACTATTTTGAAGACAGTCTAACTGGAGCTTCTCGTGAATGGTATTCTCATTTGTCTCGTACTACCATCAAGAGCTGGAAAGACTTGGCAGAGGCTTTTGTTAAGCAATATCAATACAACTTGGACATGGCTCCAAATCGGACCTTGTTGCAAGGTATGTCTCAGACTACCAAGGAAACCTTTAGAGAGTATGCTCAGTGTTGGAGACAGATTGTTGCGTCCGTCCAACCCCCTATGTCTGAAAGGGAGATGGCGGACATGTTCATGAACACTCTTCAAGGCAATTATATTGAGAGATTGGTTGCTTGCCCGTCAATCAGCTTTGCAGAGATAGTAATTGTTGGAGAAAGAATCGAGAGTCTGTTGAAGATGGGCCGAATTCAAGACAATAGTGCTTCCAACTCATCAGGTCCCAAGAGACCGTTTGCTGGTAACGGTCAGCGAAGAAAAGAAGGCGAGGCAAGCGTTGTGTATGCCGGCAGAGGCAGGAGTAAAGGACGCCCTAATTATTATCAAGATCAAGTGGCCGCAGTCACTATTCCAACACTTGTTCCTCAACCGCAATATCATCCGCAACAACAACCCAGGTACAACAATCAACAACAAGGAGGTAATCCGGTTCAGCAGAGACACTATCAACAACGTCCAAGGCAGACGGACCGGGTCATCGAGCCAATCCCAATGCCTTATTCAGTATTACTTCCCAAGCTGATTGACATGAATCTGGTTACGTTGAGAACTCTGGCCCCACCAATCGATCCCAATAATTTGCCTAGAGGTTATGATGTCAACGCCAGATGTGCTTTTCACTCCAACGCACCTGGCCATACTACAGATAATTGCAAGGCTCTCCAGTTAAAGGTACAAGATTTGAGAGATGCCCAGGCTATCAATTTTGCTCCGGTGCCTAATGTTATCCAGAACCCGATGCCGGCTCATGGCGGGCACAGGATTAATGTTGTTGATAGTGGGGAAACTTTGAATTTGGTTTCTGATGTGACTAAGGTGAAGACTTCGCTATCGGTGGTTAAAGACCGACTTCTGAAAGGACAGATTTTCCCGGGCTGTGGGGAAGAATGCAGAAATTGTCAAGCTGCCGAAAACGGATGTGACAGTTTGAGAAGGGGTATTCAGCAGCTGATAGATGAAGGTTGTCTTCAGTTCGATCAGGCCCGTCCGATGAAGAATGATGTATCGACGGTGACGTTTTATTTCACTCCTGAAGAAATATATGCTCCCGAGAGACTCGCTCCGACAACAACATATTTCCCAGAAAGTACAGAACCAGCAGCGGTGAACATCGAAAGTTCAGCACCAGTCGCAATTTACTCTGACAGCCCTCAACCGACTTTGGTTGGTCCAATCACCATCACGGTACCAGGACCTGTTTCGTATGAGAAAGACAGTGATATCCCGTGGCACTATGGGGCTGATATCTACTGCCAGGGGCAGAAAGTTAACGAAGAAGACATTGACATTGGTAGCTCCGCTGTAGACAATGTTGGAGGGGTTGGTGGCTTCACTGCAGTGGACGCCTATTTGCACCATCAACATTACGCGCGAATACTGAAGCCGAGGAAGCTGCCAAGGCTAAAGGGAAACAGGTATCCACCGAAGAGGTTACTACTGAGGAAGATCCTCCTAAGACCGCATTCGAGAAGGAAGTGGATGAGTTTATGAGGATTATCAAGAAAAGTGACTACAAGGTAGTCGACCAGCTAAATCAGACACCCTCAAAGATCTCCATTCTCTCACTATTGCTGTGCTCTGAGGCGCACAGAGCAGCCTTGTTGAAAGTACTAAATATGGCCTATGTTCCACCGAAGATAACTGCTAACCAGCTGGAGTCGGTAGTTTCCAATGTAAACGCTAGCCGGGGGCTAGGTTTCACCGATAATGACCTGACACCTGAGGGCAGGAATCACAACAAAGCCTTGCAT
The DNA here is from genome assembly GCF_024323335.1 of Lathyrus oleraceus. Classification (NCBI taxonomy): domain Eukaryota; kingdom Viridiplantae; phylum Streptophyta; class Magnoliopsida; order Fabales; family Fabaceae; genus Lathyrus; species Lathyrus oleraceus. The sequence continues at coordinate 363,801,190 of NC_066583.1, forward strand.
ATCACAATGGAGTGCAAAGGGGTGGTGCTTTCCCATGTTTTGGTTGATACAGGCTCTTCTCTGAATGTTCTTCCAAAGAAAGCCTTAACGAAGTTGGATTGCGATGACACCATCCTGAGGCCAAGTAACTTAGTTGTGAGGGCTTTTGATGGCTCTAAGAGAGCTGTCTTTGGCGAAGTTGAGTTGCCAGTTAAGATTGGATCGCAAGTGTTCAAGAGCACCTTTTATGTGATGGATATCCAGCCTGCCTACAGCTGTCTGCTAGGTCGGCCTTGGATTCATGCTGCTGGTGCTGTTACTTCTACCCTCCACCAGAAGCTCAAATATGAACTAAAAGGTCAGATCGTCATTGTAGTAGTGAAGAGGATATTTTTATTAGCCACCTGTCTACATTTAAGTATGTAGAGATGGATGGCGAGATGCATGAGATGCTGTGTCAGGGCTTCGAAACTACAAACATCAATGAGGTCGCGCCCGAAGCTGTCTTTTCACCTGAGTTTGAGAAGGTCGGGACTTCTATCTCTTCATACAAGCAAGCTGTCGAAGTGGTTAAAGCTGGTAATGCCCAAGGCTGGGGCAAATTTGTGGAGCCAGTCATCAAAGAAGACAAGTTTGGATTGGGGTATGCTCCGGGATCTCAGAAGAATGAAACCGGTACTCTCTCCAGCGGGGGTTTGGTTTCCCCCCACATCGTCAATGCTGCAGATGAAGACAAGGCTGACAACGACTGTGACTTAGATAGCTGGACTCGCCCGTGTGTCCCGGGAGAAAAGCTCGACAATTGGTCGTCTGAAAAAACCGTCCGGGTTACTCTGCTGAAAGAGTGATTTTTATTGTTTTCCTTTATTACATGCATAATAAAGTCTTACACTTTGCCCAAGGTGTAACGGCTCATTTGTAGGGCCATCCATTTAGTTATGTTTCGCAATTATTTTTATCATCAATAAAGGACGGCTTTTGCAAACAATTTTGTGTTCTCTTTCTTTCAGTTTTTTTTTACTTTTACAAAAAAAATGGCAATGTTTCTTTTTTCGTTTTTTCTTGCTTTCCAAAAAAAAAATCTCTCATTCTAAGGTAAAGCATGATCCTCCATCATGCAGAGCCGACCACTCGGATCTCACTGCTAACGACACTGCTATGACCAAGTATGACTTCGACAATCCTATCTATCAAGCCGAAGAAGGGGCTGAGGAAGATTGTGAATTGCCTGAAGGGTTAGCCAGATTGTTGAAACAGGAGGACCGAGCTATTACACCTTATCAGGAGGTGGTTGAGACCATCAATGTTGGTACCGAAGACGACAAGAAAGAGATCAAGATCGGGGTCAGTCTACAGGCCGAGAGGAAAGACCGTTGATCATGTACTTGACTGTGTTAGAAAGGTCAATGGGTTGTGTGCTCGGTCAGCATGACGAGTCAGGTCGAAAAGAGCATGCAATATACTACCTTAGCAAAAGTTTACCGATTGTGAACAAAGATACTCATTGCTCGAGAAAACATGCCGCGCTTTGGCATGGGCTGCTCGCCGACTAAGACAGTATATGTTGACTCACACGACTCTATTGATATCAAAAATGGATCCAGTCAAGTATATTTTTGAAAAGCCATCACTTACCGGAAAGGTTACTAGGAGACAAATGATACTGACAGAGTATGACATCCAATACACTTCACAAAAAGCCATCAAGGGAAGTGTCTTGTCAGACTATCTTGCAGAGCAACCGATTGATGATTACCAACCTATGAGGTTTGACTTTCCTGATGAGGACATCATGTTTCTCAAATCGAAAGATTGAGAGGAACCACTCCCGGAGGAGGGGCCTGACCCTGAATCCAAATGGGTTATGATGTTTGATGGGGCGGTCCACGTCAATGGTCGCGGAGTTGGTGTAGTGTTGATCACACCGGAAGGGGGTTCATATGCCATTTGGTGCCAGAATAACTTTTCCCTGCACCAACAATGAAGCCGAATACGAAGCTTGTATCCTAAGACTTGAGGAAGCCGTCAATATACAGATTAAAACCCTGGATGTATACGGGGATTCAGCTTTGGTCATCAATCAAACCAACGGGAAATGGTATACACCTCAGCCTCATCTGGCTCCTTACAGATACTACACGAGAAGATTGTTGACTTTCTTTTGAAGAAAACCAATTTGTTGATGCTTTGTTTACCTCGTCTTCGATGATTAAGGTGCTATGCTGGAACTACGTACCCAGAATTGACGTATCTCGGTCAGAAACGAATGAAGAAAGCATTTGGTCAGAAAGTGCGCCCTCAGGGGTATCAAGTCGGTGAATTGGTACTCAAAATATTTCTTCCTCCCAACACAGATCACAGGGGCAAATGGACACCGAACTATGAGGGTCCGTACGTGGTTAAAAGGATTTTCTATGGCGGAGCTTTGATGCTAACAACCATGGATGGCGAAGGATTCCCGTCCCCTATTAACTCAGACGCAGTTAAAAAAAAATACTTCGCATAAAATAGACCCGCTGGACGATAAAAAGAATAGTCCGGGCAAAAAAAGGGCATCCCGACGAACCAAAAAAAAAAAGAGAATAAAGAGGTTCGGGCAAAAATTAGGGATATAAAAAAAGAGTACACCCGGTGAGTCGAAAACCCAAAAGGGCGGCTCAGGCAAAAATGGGTATCCCGATGGATTGAAAACCCGAAAAGGGGGCGATCCAGGCAAAAGTTAGGGAATAAGCGAATGACTGTGATCTGAGTTCATCAGTGTTATATCACCGTTTCATTCAATCCGGCAATCTTCGAAGGTTAAAGATCGACTAATCATCCACTTCAGAAAGCAAGATGAGCAGAGCGTCTTGAGGACATACGAGTCATAGCAGAGTCGAAACTCAGTGGGACCCCGTATCCCCGTTGTCATTAGGATAGTTCTCTTTTTATAGCGATCACCTCTTTTCAAGGATCAGCTTCCTGATACCCTCGCCTATTCCTGACACAAATTTTCTCCCCATTAAGAGTCGAATAATTCAGTTAAAGAGCCTCTTTATTTTTCATTTATCAGTTTGTTTGCAAAAATGTCCGAATTTTTTATAAAACATATTGCATATGAACATAATGGTGGCTTTTGCAGATGATTTGCACAGGAAAACATTTAAAATTGCTTTGAATGTGCTTAATCCTGAACGGTGAATTCAAACCGAGTAATTCCCCCGAGGCATACGTGTATTTTTGGTTGCAGGTCACAGGAACCGGATGCCAAGTCATGAATCCTCATCCCTAAGCGGTTGACAAAGTCTCTCCTCAGCAAAGCATGTTCCCCAACAGAGTTGACAGTATCCAGACTGTCTAGCCCCAGTAGAGTTGACAGTATCCAGACTATATATCCCCATTGAAGTTGACAGTGTCAGACTGTACCTTCCTAGCAACAGCGGAGTGGTTGCATAACCAACAGATGAGAGGGTGGTGTTCCCAGTGTTCATCTCATTCCCTAGCAGATTATTTTTAACAGATTTGTTAATCCCCAGCTTTAGGGCGATTAGCAAGTTAATATCCCCAGCAAAGGCCGTTTCCTACGACATTTCCCCAAGAAGTGTTTTCCCCACAGACTCTCCTCACAGAGCCTCGCCGAACAAAGTTTCCATAGTTGATACTCCCCCCGCAAGGTCAACTTTTCAAGCAGCCAATTTATTTTTGGTGGCTCATTGGTCCCGGCAGACGGATCATTCCCCACAGAGCATTCAAGGATTGATACAGCGATATGTTCCCTACCGGAGTTTGCTTCCCCAAGCAGATTTCTTTTTACACCATGCATAACATTTGCATTTGCATGCATATCATATCAAGCATACACATAAGCTGATAAACAGGTTCTTCCAAGCAGACTGAAGAATTACTTTACAACCAAGGTCATGAGATCCAGCCAGAGGATCAAGCGTGAGTGATCCAGCCTGAGGGTCGTTTTGAAGATTCAGCCTGAGAATCGTTTTCCAGTGATCCAGCCTAAGGGTCATTTTGAAGATTCAGCTTGAGAATCGTTTTCCAGTGATCCAGCCTGAGGGTCATTTCAAAGATTCAGCCTGAGAATCGTGTTCCAGTGATCCAGCCTGAGGGTCATTTCGAAGATTCAGCCTGAGAATCGTGTTCCAGTAAGCCAGCCTAAGGCTCAATTTGAAGATTCCCCAGTGAAGTCGCCTACAAGCTTTATTTCCCCAGCAAGCCCAAGTCTAATTGAGGAGTCGTTACAACATGTTCTAGCCCGAAGAATATGTACGAAGCCCAAAAGTGGAATATGCTCAAAGCTGCATATCTAATATGAAGGTTGGGTGTAGATTTCAAAAGAGGGTCAACCAGCGCATGCCTCAGATGCGGGATCCTAATGATGGGAATTTATCATCAAAACAATCCAGATCTAGCCAGAAGATCGAAGTCAGGTCTAGCCCGAAGACCGGAAATAGATTCAGCCAGAGAATCGAAACAATTCAGATCTAGCCAGAAGATCGAAGTAGATTCAGCCAGAGAATCAAAGGAAATAGATTCAGCCAGAGAATCGAAACGAAGGAGATCTAGCCAGAAGATCGAAGAAGATCTAGCCAGAAGATCAAAATCGTATCCAGCCCGAGGATCAAAATTAATATCCAACCAGAGGACTAAATTGAGTATAGGTTCAGCCAGAGGATCGAAACTCCAGATTAAGCCAGAAGATCGAAGTAGATTCAGCCAGAGAATCAAAGGAAATAGATTCAGCCAGAGAATCGAAACGAAGGAGATCTAGCCAGAAGATCGAAGAAGATCTAGCCAGAAGATCAAAATCGTATCCAGCCCGAGGATCAAAATTAATATCCAGCCAGAGGATCGAAACTCCAGATTAAGCCAGAGGATCGGAAGAAAAATAAACAGCACGGTGTATTTCCGCGTTTTTGTGGTGTTCTCGGAGCGCAAATTTTCGGTCTATCTTTGGTATTCAATCACAGCTCACCCCGTTTGTCTGATAAGTTGTTCGCTTTCATCCTACTCGGTTTAGCTGATGATTGAATAGGGGCAGCTGTAACACCCCAAAATTTGCCCTCCTCATTCATGCATTCATTTAGCATTTCATATTGCATTTCATCATGTCAATCAGAATTAGATCCGAAAATAATAATAATAATAATAATTTTTTACAAAAATAAATAAATAAATAAATAAAAATAAATAAATAAATAAAATATAATAAAAAATTTTGGACTTGGGTCTCTCTCATTTGAGCCCACAAAACCATGAAATTCAGTCTATAAATACCAAGGCTTCACTTGAGAAAAAGGAAGAGAAGCAAAATACTCTGAGGTTTCCTTGGAACAAAACCCTGGACAAAACCTGAAGAGAAACCTGACAGAGAACTCAAAGCAGCCTCCAAACCCTGAAGGGCCTCACGGGTGCAACTCAATTTCAATCAAGCTCTCCAATCAGGTTTGCCCTATTCCCATTATTTTACGCCTTCAATTTGAATGTTCTAAATGTGTGATGTATTATGAATGGGTGAAACCTATGTCTTGAATGTTTAATCACATGATTTCTGAAGTGTATGCCACAGGGTTTGAGGTTTCTGAAACCATACTGTTATCCATGAAAAAAATGCTTATGGTGTTTCACTAACCCTTTTGTTGAGTTTTTGTGAGGGCTCACATGACTTTTGCAGGGATAACTTGCGTGGTTTCCCACTTTATTTGTGGGATAACCCCTGGAGGTTCATTCTGATTACCTGTACTGACCCACTTTCTTTGATGATGTTAGCTTGGAAGGATCTCAGGGTTTCCCATTCCTCTAATTGTTGTTACTTCGGATCTTTATCCGCGTGGTACTTTTACATTTTTCCCGCATTTTACTGCTTTCCTAGCTGGAAGACCTCGATAGGAGGCAATGTTTTTGTGTTTACTTTATGCCGGTTCCTTTGTCCAGGGTTAAGAGCTATGAGGTCTTATCCTCATTACCCTTTTGCATGCGCGTTCCTACAATGCAAACAAACCCTTCATTGATTTTTCTTCTCCATAACACACGTTTACTCCTTCTACTACAGGCGAGTAAGTCTCCAAAGGTCGAGCATCCGGTAGATTGCGTAGTGACGTCGTTCGTCCAAAACCCAACCCACAACCCCGTAGTTAGCCGAACTACGGCTTGCTCTGATTCTCATTCTAGATGAGATACGTAGGCATAAGACGCGATGTCTTAGCGAGCACACATCCCCCAAACCCATAGGTAGCCGAGCTACGAAGACTCTGATTCTCATATTCAGATGAGATACGTATGCAGTGGATGCGACATCCGCGCGAGTCATTTTCATTTAACCCTTTTTTTTTGGCAAACAGCACAAGATAAACCCACACCCTTTAGACGAAAACTACAAAAGTGGATCCCGTAGAGTACTACGGATGCGTAGGGGTGCTAATACCTTCCCTTCGCATAACCGACTCCCGAACCCAAGATTTGGTTGCGAGACCCCGTCTTGTCCTTTCCTTTTTCAGGTTTACTTCGAGCGTTTCCTTTCCCTCCTTTGGGATGAATAACGCACAGTGGCGACTCTTCTGTCATTTTCTTTCGCCGGTTGTTTTTTCGCGCACTGTATTTTTCAGGTTGCGACACATACGGGTGGTAACGATCCCTACCATGTCCCCTTTGGGCATACACATCACTCGATTCACCCTCCTTCTTGCGTTGACCATTACCAAAGGGCTTCTTTACTCTAGACGACGGAGCATTTCCCTGTATTTTCCCCATTCTCAGCCAGCTTTCAATCCTCTCCACCTTCTCGGCGATTGCTTTCTTCCCCAAGGCGAACCCTTGCATGACGTTGATCAACTCACTCATCTTCTCTTTCAGCTCGAGAATGTCAGCATTGGGTGGATCCATCATTCTGGGTTTGTTGCATCTGGTAGGGTATCCGTGCGGACGAGCTATGTGCAGAGGGATGATTCTGCGTGCGCGAGCAGTGATTCCTAAGTCAATCAAACATGTTAGAAACTGACACCTACAAAACAGAAGACAGGTTATTATGACTCACGCATGAATGCAATGTCTATCCGTATGAGGAACATTCCGTCCTTTGATTCTGGCTTCATCGAGATGGATAATAATTTGACAATAACATTCTGACATCAGGATGTCTCTCAACCAGAATCTCAATCGAGAATGTACCCTCCATATGGATAAACATGGGTTAGATGCAGATGAATGCAAAATAGGAATGATGCAGATGCATGAATGGAAGTCATAGTGCCATCCTCCAAGTCATTTGAACATCAACTATACTGGATTCCGATCTCTAAACTGATCACGACCATCTGAGGGACCGAGTAACCACAAATCCAACTCAGGGTTCTGAAATAAACGGAACGGAGGATATACCACCATCATCACAGGACAATCACTGGACAGATAGCCACAAGATCCTCTGAACAAGTACCTTCAAATTCAACCCAGGGCTCCAAAATAAACGGAACCCGCTGATAAATACCACGGACAGAACTCTGGCGTGTCAGAAATAAATATCCATAAATCCAACTGAACCAAAGTCACCATCACAGAATCACCGACGAAACCTGTATCTATAGGAATCAAACCCTCCCCTCACAGGTGAATTCTAATAAGGTCGTCCTAATGCGGATAATGGTCTCGACAATCGGACAAGATACTCAACGGGTTTGCCCTTTCGGGTGTGCCGTGCAGCTCTCATAAGACCATCTAAACCAAAGATCTGGGAAAGAGCGGTCACCGAAGTCAACAGCTCAAAAGAGGTAACCCAACCAAAGTGGAATAACTCCACCCGGAAGGACTCTCTCAAAAGAACCTCGTCCGACTGTGGTATGTCACGTCTCCCCATCATGTTAATACCACATGTGAGGAAACATGAGACCACGCTAATCCTAGGTGTATACTCAGGCCTGGGTTTTAGCCCCACTCAGAACACCCACCCCAAATCATAGGAACCATACCTGTACAGAATCCAGCACAGTGATAATATGATGCATGCAAACATATATACAAATATATACATAGTATAATAATCACAAATGCAATAAATAAACAGTAAAAGCAACAAAAACTACTCTAAGGAGCGCTAGGATTGACTCGCTTAGGGAAGATGGACCAGCAAGAGGTCAACTTCTGTCCCCAGTAGAGTCGCCAGCTATCGCAACGCGAAAAACAACTGGAGGGAAAAATACAGAGCCGCCACCGACGCTATTCATCCTCTGACGGAAAGGGAGCGCAGGACTAACCTAAGAAAGGGAAAGAAACAGTCTTACGACCAGAGATTGCAAGGTACGGGAGTTGGTTATGCAAGGGGAAGGTATTAGCACCCCTCACGTATGTCGTGCTCGATGAGATCCACGCTCAAAATAATAGGAAAAGGTTGCTGATAAACTGTTCAAAGAAATGCACACACTGGAATAGAAAACAAGTGAAAGAGACGGAGGAAGTGGACTCGACAGGATGTCGCATCCTGGGCCTACGTAGTTTGTCAGAAACAAACATCAGAGTCGACGTAGTTCGGGGCAAAGAGACATGCTCGCTAGGACATTGCATCCTATGCCTACGTATCTTCTCCATCCAGAGAAAGAATCAGAGCACTCGTAGCTCGGCTAACGCACGCCGAAACAAACACCGAAACGGGACACTGAGACGTCAAAAGAAATACTCAAAAGGAAACAGAATGCCAATACATGGACTTACATCCGACTCCAAACAACAAAAAGGAAACAGAATGCCAAGACATGGACTTACATCCGACTCCAAACGAACCACACAAACAAGGAAACAGAATGCCAATACATGGACTTACATCCGACTCCAAACAAAAACAAAGTTTAAACAGCGAACACCAAAGAAAAAAAGAAACAAAAAGGTTGAACACACTTAAAAAAACAAAAGGGTGCCCGGAGAGATCTCGCTCAATCTCCTGCCTACGTATCTCATCTGGTATGAGAATCATGGCGACGTAGTTCCCCTTAACAGGGGTACAACTCTCTCCTAACCAGAGACCAGGGAGACAACAAACTAATAGGGAGACTAAGACTCGAGCCTAAAAGTTGTCATGCAAACGATCCTTAAGTTGCGGTCTCTAATCAAAACTAACTCACACAGGAAGCAAGTCAGCTCAAACAGCAAGTAAACATCAACACAAGTGAACAAGCATCACTCACTATATCCAAACAAGAGGCTCAGACAAATGGTTGGGCTTTAGTCAAGAGGGGTCATATCAACCTCGACAAACAAGCCAAAACTGTAGGGGTATGCTGAAGCTCTTAACCACTAACATTGAGAGTTAGGGTGAAGCTGATCAAATATGGTAATGAGGATTAGACCTCATGCTCTTAACCATGGCCTGGGTGAGCTCAAATCAAAGAAAGTGTGGGGATCCAGAAAGAGGGACCCTATTCCACTTGACTGACTCTATACAAAGATCTTGGGTACATTGTTCAAGAGCATCAACACGTAGTGCGAGCATAATGAACGACTCACTGACTAACAGGGGATTGATTGCTAATCCCTTCTATCTGTCAATTGCCTCAATTGGAGGTCTTATCAAGTAGCACATGCCTCATTTAGAGGTCTTTGGCACAAATGTAAACAATCACAATTAGAGCCTCTTAAGGAGGACTTCAGCCAAATGCCTGCCAAAAAAGTGACAGGACTTCCAGACTACATGGAGTAAAAGAGGAGCTACCTAAGTGGTGTATCATCCACACTCCACAGCTTAAGCAAAATCTAGCTAGCAACTAATGTACCTGTACAAAAGCCAAACAATTAATATTGTATTCAGAAAACCAACAGACAACAGTGGAACTTTCCAATATCTACACAATGCAAGTCACAAGTGCAAGCACTCAAATGAGTTCGTCACATCCATTGACCTACAATACAACAATAGTTAGTAATCAAAGGTATTGGCATCTCACAAAGGGAGATCAAACCAACCATTAGTGCTAAATGTCCAAACCTGAAACACAAAGCACAATTAGTATGTATACAAATCACTAGTATAAAGACTAGATTCAAAAGCAAGTCAAATGACCAAAACAGAATTCAATCTTTCACATGAAGCATAATCAAGCAATCATGAAAATGTCCTCAAAAGGACCAGCACCAATTCATAAGGCAAAGGCATCAAATGATTCATGTCATGCAAAGGCAAACAATGTGCACAAAGTTGGACATCTAGATTAGAAAATCCAAATCAAAACATAAATGCATCCAATGATCATGAAATTTTTTATACAAGTTTATCATGTTATGAATGAACATCATGAAAAAAATTAAATCCAGAAGAGCTCAAATGATAGGTGAATGAAAATGCACAAATGCAAGGTCAAGAATGTGACACAAATTGTCACACTACATGTTCATGTGTCCAAAACAGTGATGGCATATGATAAAAATTCCAAACCAAAGCCAAAAAATCATATCACATGTTAAGATCAAGCATACCAAATTTCAGATCAATTGGATTAAAAATGAGCATTTCACAAAGCAATGCATGTAACATGTCAAATTTGTCATAATGTTCAATCAAAAAATACAAGATAAAAATTCAGAATCAAACAATTCAAGAAATTAATTCTAAAAAACACTAGACATTAAAACAAACTCATGAAAAAAAATTGGAATTAAATTGAAGCATTTTACAATTTTTAGTGATTTTTTAAACATGAATGAAATAAATGGTATATATGAAATAATGTGGAAAAACAACAATTCAAATAAAATCAGAAAATGCCTAAGCCAGGTATTGAACACGCGCGTCCAAGGATCAAGGGAATATTCAAAAATAAATTCAGACACACAAGCGGGGAATCGAACCCACGCAAGCAAGCTCAAGAGCGCTCAAAGGAAATTCAGAAAAAACACATGAGCGGAGAATCGAACTCGCGCTTGGACGATCAATGGCGCTCACACTCAAAACGCAGCGTTTCAAAGCAGAAACCCTAGGTGATTTGCAGACGGCGGCGGACGGCGGTAACAACCGTCTTCTCCGACCGTCTGCGGCGGAGCTCATGAAAAAATTTCCCAAAAACTTACAAATCATATACCGTTGGAAAGCTCTTGCAACGCACAATCCAAATCCATGCTCAAAACATCCTAATTCGTGCTATATTTTATAGATCGAGCAGAAACATTTTCATCAACCAAACTTTAAATCAACATATCTAGCTCATTATTCATCCATTTTTAAAACAAATTATATCAGCATGCTCAGTGCAACAGGATCTACATGTTTATGGCAAGAAAAAGGCAAAAAGAGAGAATCGAATTTCACCTACTTGGAACTTGCAGTGATCGAATTCGTGTCCTTAGATGCTATGGAGCTCCAGATCCACTCCTCTATGCGTGCCTTGAAGTTTGATGCAAGAATTAGCAATTGAAAGCACTCCAATCCAGCTCAATTTCAGAATCCGATCTTCATGTTCATGCACTTGCTTTGCTCAAAATTGGACTGAATTCCTCAAACCACACGTTGATTCTTGCTTAGTGATGTTCCATCATCATGATTATGCAAAGAAATTCCAGAATTATGTGAAGAATTTTGAGTTTTGAAGAGAGAGAAAAATTGGAGGGAATGTGAATTTTTAGATCTGAATTTTCTTCTTAGTAAAAACAGTTATGATTTGGCTTATATACCATCCACTAATCACACTATAAACACAATTAGGCATTGGTTAATTAGGATTAGGAAGAAATAAGGTGAATTGCAAAAAAAAAAAGCAAGTGTGCTTAGCATGTACATGCTGCACGTGAACAGTGCCCATGCAAGCTTCATCTTCACTTAAAACCAACCTATGAACATGATGGAAGTGGTATTTTGTTTGTAGCATCAACCAAATTTGAAATATCCATTTTCCCTCCAAAATGCACATGTATGGACACATGACCATATGAGCTTCTTTCATGCAAGGCAATGATTCATTTGGAAAGTATTGGTCACAAGGAGCATTTTGCCAAAAGAGTGGACCAATTTGGATTTTGTAGCAAAAGTTATGCCACTCTGAACTTCCATGCATACTTTGTGATCATTTGACCATAACTTCTTGACCATTCATCAGATGGACATGATATAGGACTTTTTGAAAAGGGGAGAGAAAGATCTTCAACTTTCGTGTTCACCAAAAATCCATTTGAAGCTTCTTTGATGTTGGAAAATCAAGTTGAATATGGACCAAAAACTTGCCATTTTTGGAAACTTGAAATTACAGGTCATTTTCCATTTTTGGAAACTTTTGCCAGGACCTCTGAATCTTCAAGATAGATGTTTAAAATGATGAATAGGCATCTTTTGAACATGAATGAAGTGTCTCAACTCATTTCCCCAACTCAAAAGCCCCCAGTTGACCGCACAGTTGACTTTTATGGTCCTCAGATGACCTGGAAATGTACTGATGAATTTGGGCCTCTACCACTTGGCAAAATTGCTTCAAAATGAAACCTAGCTCATATAAGCTCTTTAGAATGATCATGTGGTCTTTATCTCAAGGAAAGACTTCCTCTTTTGCACAAAGGATTCTCTTGATGCCAAATCTTATTGCCATGATGGAATGCAATATGGAATGTGAAATGACATAAAAAATGAATGCATGAATGGGGAGGGCAAATTTGAGGTGCTACACTTTGTTCCCTAATATTGACGGTTTTATTGATGTTAACACCATTAGAATTTTCTTGATTGGGAATCATGTACCGACTTTGTTGGGTGACATGTATTTCTCTTTTAATTTGAGGAATTCTAAAGGTGGTGGGACTATTGTGTGTTGTGTTCCTCTTCTATACAAGTGGTTTATTTCGCACTTGCCTCAGACGCCTGCTTTCATGGAGAATCAACAATGTCTACGGTGGTCCCAAAGACTTATGTCTCTCACTAATGATGATATTGTTTGGTATGATTCTACATTGGGTAGTTTGGACATTATTGACAGTTGTGGTGAATTCTCTAATGTGCCTCTCATTGGTACACAAGTAGGAATCAACTACAACCCTGTTTTGGCCCGTAGTCAACTTAGGTTCCCCTTGAGAGATAAACCTAATAACACTCAATTAAAAGGTTTATTCAATCAAGAGGGTAAAGATCCCCAACACTTGAAGCAGAGGATGATACATGTGTGGCATAATGTGCATAGGAAAGGAAGATCCGAGCTTGGTCCATGCAACTGTGTAGCCTTGGAAGCTTACACTATTTGGGTGAAGAATAGAGCTTTGGAGCTGAAGATGTCATACGCCTGTGAAAGACCTATGTTTGTGGTTGTGGATAAGCCGTCAACTCTCCCTGACCAAGATGTAGAGGAGTTGGAAGACGCACTTGCCAAGATGAAGCAAGAGAAAGATATCTGGGAAGAGCGGTTCCATGCTTTGATCCGAAAGCATGAACAATTGCAGCTTGAGTCGAAAGACAAGGATGTACTTATTGAGATGGTTGAAGACCGAGAAATGAAGAGACAGAGAGAGCCAGAGGGTCTACCTTCCTCTAGTATGCCTCAACCTTCCGATGCTTGGAAGAAGATTGTTGATCAGCTAGTTCTTGAGAAGGCTCAGATGAAGACATCCTTTGAGTCTGAGATTCGACGCATCCGAAGGAAGTATGCACCCATATCCAGATCATCTGATGCAGTTGCTAGGGATCCTTAGTGTAGCCGTAAATTCATGACCATTAAGCTATGGATAAACTTAACATCAATAGAACCAGAGTCGCCATCGCGCTTTTATTGTTTCCAAAAGAAAAGGGAAAAGTACGAACAAAACCCAAAGATAAGAAGTTTTCAAATCAAAACTAATAAAATTCCAGAGATTACAGGTAAGGGGGTTGGTTACACAGAGGGAAGGTGTTAGCACCCAAAGTGTCCTAGGTACTCCTAGGGAGCCCTTTTTTATGTGTGTGTGTGTTTTAGTATAAAAGATGTTTGCAATAAATAGAATGTGGGGATGAGAAAAGAATTCATTAATTATATTTTTGTGTTTGACAAGACCTTCAGACTTATGCCTACATACCAATATAAATGAGGGATCAAAACCTCGTAGTTCATGGTATCAATTTCAAAATGAGTGAATTGATTTTAACAAAAATTTGAGTTTAAAAGAGGCACAAAAGGCCTAAAAGAGTTTGAATGAATGTTAGTTCTTTTTGTCTTTTGAAATTTTAAGCATAATATGGTTAGATTCATTTACAAGTTTGATTAAGAAAAAGAGAGTTTGAAAAATGCAATGGCATAAGGCCAAAGTTTCTAATTTACAATAAAGTCTAAGTTTAGAAATCACAAGCAAAGAAGGTTTTAAAAAGGGGGGAGATTTGAAATTTAAGAAGTGGGAAGAGATGAAGAGACTACTCCTAAGCAAAAATTAAAAGTTAAAAGTTGAAAAGATCTGACCAATAGGATGCAATCCAATAGACAAGAATGTCATATAGAAATCCACTTTTCCTTTGGACTTTAAATCAAGCAATATCAATAAGCAATTAGCATAATGAAGAGCAAGGCATCAAATAAAGATAGCCACATTCAAGCTAACAACTTCATAGTCTTCTTCATAATCTTCCCCATGTGTCAGATGACATACTCCTTGAATGGCTCAGAATAAGGCATTAGATCCAGGTTCAAAATAACATTTGCATCAAGACCATGTAGCAGATGAACTCAAATGGATATCAATACTTGCATCAGGTGAGAATTCAAATCACAAGAACTTGGTTTCATAAATGTTGGCATTGGTCAAGTCCTTTTGCATAGGGAATATTGCCTAATTCTAAGTCCAAAGCTCAGATCAAATCCAACATTCCACACAAACATTTTAGGGGTTTTTGTTGTTTATTAAGTATTTTAAGGTCCTAAGACCAGAAGCACAAACAAAATATACAAACAAATATATACAATCACAATATATGGCTCAAATGAGCAAAGTGAAAATGGCATAAACAAAAACAAGTTACATGATATGCAAATGACAAATGAAATGGTAAATGGCTTGAATTTAAATTGCATAAAGTAAATGACTTGAAATTAAAAGCAAGAATAATAAAAGTTAGTCACATGTTAGTTGATTAGATGTTAGTGGTGTTTTGATTTTCAATTGATTAAGTCATTCTTTGGAGAACACTTAGCCCTCCATTCATAAGCATGGATCCTTGAACCAAGACATCTTCCAAAGGAAGGAAAAAAGGCCAAGTTTATACACAATAGCATGAAAGGGGGTAGACTTAAAATCTCACTTACTAGAATGCTATGTATTTGGGCCAAAATTTAGTGTTATGTTAAACAATCGTAATTGGACTTATGTAGAAGTCACAACTATCTGAGGCCGGGCAATAAATGTTTTGGTGTTAATGCATTTTAGAGATATGGTATAATGAACCATACTCATAAAACATACCACACAAAAAAAAGAAAATGATCAAAGGATGGACCTAATCGCATCCATACTTGTATTGGTTCATCTAACACAAAGGTATTGATGAACCAATTCGCCTTAGGATATTGAGGTATCATTGGCCAACGAAAGGGATGGGATAAAATGGGATTGAAGATGAAGATGGAGGCAAAATGAGACAAACACAAATTGGTCATGGGAGGAATTTTATCAAATTAAAATCATTCATTCATTTTGGGAGATGAAATGTACATTTCATCAATCCTCTAAATCCAATGATTTTAATCCAACTAAAGCCAAATCAACCTTGACCAATAGAAATGGCTCAACATAATTTCTACACAATTAAACAATTAAAAATATAATTAAAAATGCATTAAATTAGATTATGTTTGATCAAAAACCTAAAACCTCTTCAAAACACCAAATAAATGGCCAAGATATTTATCATAGGTCAAACAAGGTCAAAGGACCTTGGAGAAATTTTTTCATTATTTTTGAAAAGTCAGAAGTATTTTTAAATAATTAAAAATATGCACAAAAACAATTAAATCATGAAAAATATCAATATTGATCCAAAAACTAATTTTAATTCAAAAAACAAAAGAGAAAAATATTTGAATTTTTTTGGCGAAAGTCCCATATTTTTTGAATCAATAATGAAATTAATATGAATTAATGAAAATAAAGCAATTAAAAGAAATTTCAGAACATCAAAAAAATGTGGATTATTTGATCTCCCTCATTAATTGAGGTGGCAGATCAGATGGATCAGAGCGCGCATTCCACATGTGCCTAAGTCAAATGAGATGCACGCGTGGTAATCAGAAGCAACGCTCAAGATTAAAACATTTTAAATGGATCCTATGGTTGAGGAACTCAGAAGTCAACCCCATAATACCTCCTTTCTTCACCAAATGAGCTTCAATCTCAAATTTCTTTAAAATGAAAAGCTTCAGCTATGATATGAGATATGGGAATCTCCTCCAATCCACTAAAGGGTACTTTGTCAGATACGGGTATCCCCAAGAGACGGGCATACTCCTCTAACGTAGGTACAAGCTGATAGTCAGGAAACGTGAAGCACCGGTAGAGAGGATCATAGAACTGAACCAAAACACTTAAATTCCTTCAACTACATCAGCAGATAACACAGACAAAATCTTCCCATGACGTTGCTTGAAGTCCAAAAGATCTAGTACAAAGGATGACAATTTCCTTAGCTCTTTCAAATCAGGACATCTGAAACTGTACTTCTTAGTGTTCCTTCGTCCGCAATCCATGGTCTGAAAATATTTGCAAATAAGACCTTAGTTCCTTGAAATTTATTTTTCAGTGATGAATGTTATGATGCGCATGTATGCATGAATGCAACAATCACAAACAAGGGGTCACACACAAGGAAAACACAAACAAAGGTCAAGGGATGGATCAAGTCATCATCAAGATCAATCATACATTTTGGTGGATTATGGTTTTCACCTTATCAACACCCAAATTTCATTGATATTGATAATACTTGATCAGATCAACCGAGAGTCAAAGGGTTTGTTGTGAGTCACGAGCATGGAGTCAGGTTATGAACCATCCCAAAGGAGTGTACTAAGGATAAAAACCTGTAGATCATGTTCTAGAAAGTTCCCAGAGTCTTAATCCCATCTATCGAATATTGCAGGTTAGGATGACTGACTCATCAACCCATAATATTCTCAAGAAAAACTCGTCTGAGTGTAGTATCGCGTAAAAACTGTTATCAGGTCTACACCTGAACAGTCTCCGCACTACGTCCTAAATAGGCCAAGTTGGGTTAAATGTTCTACGGTCCTTAACTTCTCGGACCCCAAATCAGAGAAAGTAATTCCTAACCACAAATGACTTGTGTGACATTAGTAACTCCAAAAGGGTCTCCACTTAGCATATGGGTCTCAAGCCAACTTGTTAAGGACTACTCCACACAAGTTGAACATGACTATACAATCCTCATATCTTAATTGCACTAAAGTTCGGGTTAGAACTTACTCACCACTCAGAGATCACCAAGCACAACAGGCAAATTATATCACACAAACAAATATACAAACATCAAATATATAAATATATATACACATAAAAAGTAGGCTAAACCCACTTAGGACTACTCCCCAGCAGAGTCGCCATTTAATTTCTGTAGCGGTAAATTCATGACCATCAAGCTATAGATAAGCTTAACGTTAATAAAATCAGAGTCGCCACTACACTTTTATTGTTTCCAAAGGAAAAGGGAAAAGTATGAAAAAAAAACCCAAAGATAAGAAGTTTTCAAATCAAAACTAATAAAATGCCAGAGATTACAGGTAAGGGGGTTGGTTACACAGAGGGAAGGTGTTAGCACCTAAAGTGTCCTAGGTACTCCTAGGGAGCCCTTTTTTATGTGTGTATGTGTTTTTGGTATAAAATGATGTTTGAGAAAAAATAGAGTGTGGGGATGAGAAAAGAATTCATTGATTATATTTTTGTGTTTGACAAGACCTTCGGACTTGTGCCTACGTACTAGCATAAAAATGAGGGATCAAAACCTTGTAGTTCGTGGTAAAAATTTCAAAGTTGGTGAATTTCTTTTAACAAAAAATTAATTGAGAAGGGCACAAAGAGCCAAAAAGTTGAATGAAGTTGTTAGTTCTTTTTGTCTTTTGAAATTTAAAGTCAATATGATTAGATTATTTACAAGTTTGATTTAAGAAAAGGAGTTCAAAAATTTAATGACATAAGGCCAAAGTTTCTACTTGAAATAAGGTCAAAGCTTGAAATCACAATCAAAGAAAGTTTTTAAAGAGGGGGAGAGATTATGAAATTTAGTAAGTGGGAGGAGATGAAGAGGATATCCTAAGCATAAAATTAAAAGTTAAGAGTTGAAAAGATCTGACCAATGGGATGTAATCCAACAGACAAGAATGTCATATAGAAAACTCATTTTCCCTTTGGACTTTGAATCAAGCAATGATCAATCACGCAATTGGCAACATCCAAACATCATGAAGATCAAGGCATCAAATAAAGATAGCCCATCCAAGCAAAAAAATCCCATAGCTAGCAGTCTTTTTTGTCTTCTCATGTATCAGATGAAATACTCCTTGATCAACTCAGAATAAAGCATTAGACACAAGATCAAAATAACAGTTTGCATCAAGACAATGTAGCAGATGAATTCAAATAAATCCCAAGACTTGCATCTGATGAAGGATCAGTTCATAATAACTTGGTCTCAGAATGTTGGCATTGACCAAGTCCTTTTTGCATAGGGAATATTGCCTAGTTCTAAGTCCAAAAGTTCAGATCAAGCTCAACTGCCCACCAAACATTGTTTAGAATTTTTTTTCTTCTGTTTATTGAGTATTTTAAGGTCCTAAGACCACAAACAAAATCAAAATACACAAACAAATATATACAATCATAATATATGGCTCAAATGAGCAAAGTGAAAATAACATAAACATAAACAAGTTTAATGAAAAGTAAATGGCAACGAATGATGAATGACTAAAAATTAAATTTCATAAAGTAAATGACTTGAAAAGTAAAGCAATATTAATAAGAGTTAGTCAAATGTTAGTTAAGTGTTAGTGGTGTTTTGCTTTTTAATTGATTAAGTCATTATTTGGAGAACATTGTACCATCCATTCACAAGCATGAATCCTTGAACTAAGACATCTTCCATAGGAAGGAAAAAAGGCCAAGTTTCCACACAATACCATGAAAGATGGGAGACTTACAATCTCACTTACTAGAATGTTATGCCTTTAAGGTCAAATTTAGGGTATTTTAGATTTCATTGGTCAATGAAAGGAATGGGAAAGAATAGGGATGAAGATGAAGAGGGAGGGGAGTGAGAGAAACACAAATTGGTCATGGGAGGAATTTTATCAAATTAAAAATCATTCATTCATTTTGGGAGATGAAATGTACATTTCATCAATCCCCTAAATCCAATGATTTTAATCTAATAAAAGTTAAATCAACCTTGACCAAGGCCTAAACAAATAGTCAAACATCACAAGACCATAAAAATGGCTTAACACAATATTTACACAATTAATCAATTAAAAATAAATTTAAAAATGCATTAAAATACAAATTAGTTTGGTCAAAATCTAAACCTCTTCAAAACACCAAATAAATGGCCAAGAGATTTATCCAAGGTCAAACAAGGTCAAAGGACCTTAGACAAAAAAATTCATTATTTTTGAAAAGTCAGAAGTATTTTTAAACAATTTAAAATATGCACAAAAACATTTAATTCATGAAAAATATCAAAACTAATCCAAAAAATAATTTTAATTCAGAAAATGAAATAGAAAAATATTTAAAGATTTTTGGTGAAAGTCTCATATTTTTTGGATTAAAAATGAAATTATTATGAATTAAACAAAATAAAGCAATTAAACATAAATTCAGAAATAAAAAGGAAATTCAAAAAACCGAGGGCCATTGGATCTCCCTCATTAATTGAGGTGGCAAATCTGATGTCCAGAAGCGTGCGATCCACCAATACTTCAGTCAATGCGTGTACACGCGCGGTATGCCATAACAAGGGCTAAGATTTAAACGTTGGAACCAGATCAGATGGCTTGGGAATTGCCAACGCACCACCGGAGCCCTAGCTCCGATGATCACCACCAGACTGGTCCAACCTCAACTTCATGAACAATGAAAAACAAGGACACTATTTCAAATAGAAAATGCTCAAGAGCTCGAATCTGACCTCAATTTTCTCCAATTCCAAGTATATAAAAAGATACAGGGATTTGAATTTTGAGGATCATGAATTGAGTTGCTTCAGTTTGACCTCAAAGCAACTCAATCTTGTTGCCTACACTGGTAGTACTTCAGCCAACCAAAAATCAATCAAAATAATTGAGAAATAAGGGAGAATCGAAGAAGAGAAGTTTCTAAAATTTCACCTTCGAGTAGCTTCAATTCAGCTTGATCTTGACCAGGATTTGCTTGATTCTTCCTCCTCTTGCTTGCAGTAATCAATTGAGATGAAAAAGGCAACGTATTCTTGGAGTTTGAACTTCAAAATAGAAAGTGAAACTTAAACTAGATTTCAAATAAATCCTCAAGAAATTCTATGGTGTGAGGGTGTGAGTTCTCTTGCAAAGGTTTGGGCAAGGTATTCATGTTAATTATGAGGCCATGAGCTTGTTTAAATAGGCAATGGAATTGATTTTTGCACCACTTGAAATTTTGCCAAAATTGGAAACCAAGTTGCATGGATGCATGGACAATGGTTTGGGCCTAAAGAGTGATGCAATCCATCTCCAATTCGTGCACAAAGTGTACTGAAGTCCTCATATGGAAGCATGCGAAGAAGAATGATCATTTGAATCCAAATCTTGCCAAAACAAACCCAACAAAGGAGCCATGTGCAAGTCCCTCAATTTTGATCCAAATGGGATGATCTTGCACTTTTTGGAAAGGTGAGATCAAGGGGAACAACTTTCATGTTGAACACCTTTCCATTTGAAGCTTGGATCATGATGAATTTTGAGGTGGAAGTTTGGAAAATCAAACATATTTGAAAAGTTTCTAAGTACCAAGTCAAATGTTCACTTCTTCCATTTTGAATAACATTTGCTATATACTTCAAATGCAAAATGTTCCTTCATAAAATTTGTAGGTCTTTCAAACCTCTTCAATTTGGTCATAAATTTTACCTCGTTTGTATTTTTCATGAAGGAGTTATGTATTTTAGAAGTTGAGGGAAATCACTTGTTCAATGGTAATGGCCCAAAATGACCTATAATGTTTCCTTTTGGCACATGCATTTTCAAGTTGAATTTGAACTTCTTACAAACATAAAAGTTCAAAAGGACATCTTGAATTTGATCATGGAACTTAAATGGCTTTCATCTCATAAAAAATGAGCAAGGTATGATCCTAGGAAATTGACCTCCTAACTAGGGTTCAGACAAAATGACCTATAATTTTTCACCATCCAAAATGACTTTACAAGAAAAAATAGCTTTTGACTTCAACATTAAAGTTGTTTGGAATGTCATAAGGAGTAACGTTTCTCTTAGAATCATTTTCATATGGCAAAAATTGTAGGAGATAGGGTCTAGGGAACCCCAATTTTGATCAGTTGACTTTCTCTTGTCAACCACCATGAACCAACTCGCAAACTTGACATTATGTTGATATATTTTAGGATCATATATGTATAAGATGATGTAATATGAAGTATCCCTTGATATACTTGATCAAATGGTGAAGAAACTTGTTGAGGAAGTCACACAAGATACCCAGATGAATTAGGGCTTCCAAGGCAAACAAGCTTCAAACTCTTGATGATCTCTTGATCAAAATGGTATGTGAAGATCATGTGGATCCATATATGATGTCTAGAGTAAATGTGAACCATATCTTGATTAGTCTCCTTGCATTGGGGGTCTTCACCCTATGAGCTTGATGGAGCATGGATGAACACACACACTACCTACAAAAGTAACAAACCATACATAGACATATTTTTGGCATTTTGGTTAGTAAATAATGAAAAACAATGTATGATACAAGCAAATATGATTGGTGACCTCTCCCAATGCAAACCCAATGAATGAGGGGTGAGGAAGATACCAAGGTGTGATCCCAAAGCCAATGCAAATGATGAGATAGCATGAGGGGTCTTAGGGTCAAAATTGGGATCTTACACACCCCATCTGATTCCAAATGATGAATAATACCACAAACCTATGGATTGATTCACAATCAAACTCTAGCTTTTGTTAAGCACAAACTTTGAATCTATGATGATTATTAGAAAGTATTAACATGAAGGCATGATGCACATGAATGCTGATGAGTGTGTACATGTGAAACTTAAGTCATGGATTGAGTGGAAAGATAAAAATGGATGGAAAATTTTGGGGTACGACAAACAGAAAGAAGATGAAATTATGTTCTAAGGTTTGGAGTTGGGGCTTGAGATAAGAGATCGCTCAATAATTTAAAGATCGGGGAGGAGAAGGAGGATGAAGGAACATAGATCGATCAAACACAAAGATTCAATGAGAGGTCGATTGGAGATTGAGGCGATTGGTGATTTCAGTTGGAGAATGAGGAAGGAAATATGAAATGGAGGCACTAGGATTAGAGTAGGAAGATAACGAGGTCGATCGGAGTCAGAGGAAGACATATGTGATTGAAGACAGTGGCAATCAGAGATGGAGACGGATAGAACGGTCAGAGGTTGAGAACAAGATGAATATGGTGACATACATATGTGCATGTTTCCCCTCCAAGGGAAGGGAGACTCAGAGTCCTTAGTAGGTTTATAACATGATGTGGTGGTTAAGGCTTATCCACGATGGAGAGAAACCTTGTACAATGATGTTTTGAGGTTTTTTAGGATACTTGCTTATGTAAGGTGAGAGACTCTAATGATGACCAATGATGCTTGGTAGAAAGCGTGTAGTTACAGGAAGTCATATGTTAACTCTCTAATGAGTGTTGTGCTCTTTAGGGTGTAGAGATTGTGTATCACATAGGGTCTGTCCTTTCTCTCTTTTAGGAGAGATGTATTTATAGAGGTCTCTATGACCTAGAGTTTGAGTCACCCTTAGTGGTGTCAACCGCTCCACCCCTAGGGAAACTTATTGACCACCTATATTTTAATAGTTAGTGAAGACTCTTTCTTTTTTAACTCACACACCAAGGTTACTTATGGGTGGGTCTCCAGATCATCACCTGGGCAACACGACTCTTGAGCGAGGGCGCCCTGGTTTAGGAATCATGCAAATGTAACAATATAACTTATTTGACCGAACCTCTATAATTTCCAGTGTCTTCTCTATTATCTTAAACTCTTTAATTTCCACAATTTGCATTATACTATTTTATTTTGTCGATTCAATGTTACTAACTAATCCTTTGTGCAAGGAAGATTTTGATATAATGTATATTAAAATCGAAAGATGAGAGATAATTTTATACTATCTTAGATGTTGACGTTGATAGTATCATATCATAGAACCTATTGGAAGGATAAGATAGTATATTTATAATGGATTTATCAATTATATAGTTGGACAAACTCATCTATCAAATGATTCGTAGAGAAAGAAAATCAATGGTGGTTTGTTGTTCCCTCGAAAGGGGAAACTTATCAAGTTACATAGAGATTTTTGGGTAATACACTTAATAATGATTGAAAAATAATACAACTATTATTGTTTCTCTATTAAGTGGTTTATTAATTTCTTAGTTAATTAAATTTATTTTCAACAAGTTTTAAGTGGTTTTATTGAAAAGGGGCGCCAAATGCAGTACACTTAGAACTAAATATTAGTTTAAGGCCCAAGGAGGATGAAAAGAGGTTGCCCAAAATATTTTGTAATGAAAATGATTATCTTTTGGAAGGAATGTGAGGCTTGAAATATTTCTGAGAAAGAATCAAGGGAGAGTCTTCCAAAGCTTACCTACCAATTGATCTTATAGATGGATGCTACCATATGTTGGGAGAAGAATAATCTCATGATCACTCTACAATATCCTTTCTCATATCTTTATTAGATAACTCACTCCTTTTACCTAACCAACCATGTGATCTATGTGATATCATTTTTCACCTCTTTTGATTATGCCAAACGGGGGAGAAGTATACTCTCAGACGGGAGTAGATTATACTCTCTACTCATGTGAGGGGAAATTTAACCACTCTAATTATATATCTATCTATTTATTTTTACATTATCCCTGAGAGATGTGTTTTCATCATAAAAATGTGGGAGAATATGGATCTATGTGCATGCAAGTATGAAGTTGATGATCCAGCTGATAACCTTCCTAAAGTTTTGATGAAAACAACAACAATGACTGCTGAAGTTGGTAAAATTGGTGGTAATGGTTTTCCAACTCTTTGATGATGGTAATAAAAATTAAGGATATATCAAGCCTAGTATAGCAGGAGACAATCCATTGAAGTGCTTATATAATCGATATATTTGGCAAAGAATCTTGAAGTTCTTAAAGTTGTGTAAGAGAATAAGTATGAAAAGTCATTCGGTCGTGTCTGTCTGAGAGATAAAAGTTTTGTAAAAGTAAGGAAATAACTCTTAAGATACTAAGGCTAATCACACACACACGTACGCATGCACAAATGCACACATGCATGCACACACATAAACACACACACACACTTGAAACCTCTTTTTTATCTATCAGAGACCTTAAAACTGATTATGATACTATCAATTTCCTTTTGGAAGCATTTTTGAGCTAAATAATTGATTGGGACCTTAAGTCAATCGATTGGAAGATTTTTTGAACTACCCTATCAATTAGGACCTTAAAACAATTTATTGGAAGATTTTTGAACTACCAAATTGCTTGGGGCCTTAAGCCAATCGATTGAGAAAATCCTAAATTACTATATAATTGATTATGATAGTGTCTTAATGACTGGTAACGGATCATTATCCAATATTTCCAAAATGGGCCAAGAAAATTGATTATTTAGGTCACCCAATCAATTGGGACCTTATTACAATCGCTTGGAACATTAAAAATACCCATGGATATTTTCTTATTACAGTTTTTCCTTCGCCTATATAAAAGAAGGTTGTCTCCTCTTCATTTCACACAAATTCCTAAAGTTTTACATTTTCTTTAGAACTTATCTCTATTTTTCTCCCTCTCTCTAGAAACATTTTTCTTCACTTAAATTTATCTTCGTGCTTTGAGTGAAACGCTACTTGTAAGGAAGAAATTGTTTGAGTGAAGTGACATTGTGATTACTCTCAAGAGTGTGATACTCATAAGGAATAGAATTTATTTCTTGAGATTAATCAGTTTTAAAATCTCTATTTGGTTCTTGAGATTAGCCTGAAAAATCTCTATTTGGTTTGTTAGCTTAGCCTGGGTAAAAGCTTTTTGTTTGATTGGGGATAAGGCATTGTAAAGATCAGCTTGTATCAAAAGGTTCATGGGCATAACCTGTAAAAGCTCAAAGTTTTAGTTAAAATCTCAAGAAGATTTCCTGGAGACAAGACTAGGCCAACGTTCGGCCAAACCTGGATAATCTCTAGTACAATCTCTCTAATCGTTATCCTCTTTAATTTATACTTTTCATTTTATTTTTATTTTTTATTTCTGCTTCTATTTACTCTATCCTTGAGAAATTACTAACACAATTTCAACTATAATCAAGTAAACTATTAAATCAATCGCGATTTTTAAATACCATAATTCATCTATCCCTCTTGTGCTTGAAGTCACTTGTCAAACATCTTCTACATGTTCCTCATCATTTTCAATGTCAACTTTGAAGACAACACCTTTGTTTCTTTTCTCTAATTTGTCATTGATAGCAATCTCAAAGGTAAGTAATGATCCTATGAGTTCATCATCTTTGATAGTACCAATTTTCTTATCTTCTTCAATTGATGTAACTTTTATGTCAAACCTCTTTGGAAGAGATCTGAGATTTTTCTGGGAAATTTCTCTTCATATTTTTTCCACCAAGAGAAAATGAGTTGTTGGTTATATCACGAAGTCGAACATTAAAATAAATGATTGTTTCATTTTCTTTCATCTTAAGATTTTCAAATTTTATAGTAAGGAGTTGAAGTGTTTACATGCGTACTTTTGAAGTTCATTTATGAGTAGTCTTGAGAGTCTACCAAACTTCTTTAGCAACTGAACACATATTGAAGAGTCTAAAGATATTTTTGTTAACTTCGTTGAAAATTGCATTGAGAGCACACGAGTTTTCATGAGCTTACTCATCTTCCTCTTTAGACCAGTCTATTTTTGGCTTCAGGGATTATGTTCCATCTTGTGCAGTAACCACTGGGGGTGTCCATCCTTTAATGAATGCTTTCCATGTTTTTCTATCCATTAACTTGAGGAAAGAAACCATCTGGGCTTTCCAATAATCATATTTTGTGCCATCTATAATAGGTGGCCGATTTACAGACCATTCTTCTCTATCACTGTCCATTTTTAACAGAATGCATAGATCCCATGAATCTCACCAAACCAGAACAGAGTGTTTGGTCTGATGTCAATTAAAATTTTGTTCTTCGAATGCTAAGATGTCAGACACAATGTTGTAACAATGTGTATGATAAGATTAATATGTAACCAGTAAAATAATAACGATAAGTAAAATGTCACAAAGAATTGTTAATCCAGTTTGGTGCAAAGTCACCTACGTCTGAAAGGGGTTAAACCAAGAAAATAAATTCACTCTTAGTAGTCAAAAGTACAAATTAGTCTTATTTAAGCTTTCCTAATTCAATGTTTGTTTCCCTAGTACTACTCGTGAATTCCTATTCAGGACTCCCTTTGAATATGAGACCCCTCTCGCTTTCTCTTAAATACGCTTCCAAGTGTTTGAATAGTTACAATATTATTAAGAAGGATGGAACGAATTACAACTCAATATATTATTTTCCTTAAAATAGGAATAAGACTTGCGAATAGAATATGACAACACAAAACAAAATAAAAGACTCAAACAACTAAATACGTCTTGCTTGATTCTCAAGGTCTACATCTTTACACTGGAGAGCTCCTCATAGCAACAAGGTCCAGCTTCAAAACGCATTAGTGTTTGTATCTTTAAACGTGTTGAATCAATCCTACAAGCGCAAGAAACAATTCTTCATTAAGTTGATTGGTTTTATAAATCTTAATTATATCATGTTTGTTCTTTTTAAATCTTGGTTAATGGTCTTTTGGAAAAACTTTCATATTCTAAAAAGTGCATAAATCATTTAAACACGATTAGACAAATACAAAAACAAATCTTCAATCATGCGCGAGATTTACTCAACGTCCAACAACTTTCGGACTAGACAGAATGTCTCAATCTATGGAACATTATACTCCACATATTACTTATACATTTGAGCTCATAAAAACAAAATGTCTCAGAAAATATCACGACATTTTACTTTACATGTTACCTATAAAATAACATCAATTATATATAACAACAAACAATAAAAATGATGAAATAACTTTTACTATTTTTAGATAAAGTGTCATATAATTCACATAGTTTGTGACATTGAACTTCCACATGCCTTTCATCTACTATCTAATATCCGAAGTAGCTGCTAACATAATACTACCTTCGTTTTTTATTATAAATTATTTTGAAAAAATATTTTGTACCACAATATAAGTCGTTTTATAATACCAATGAATCATTAATATTATTTTTCCTATTATACCCTTAAATATTTATTATTCTCTCTCCTTTCAATTATGTCAATTTATCTTTCCAATACCATTAATGAATAATAATTTTGTAAAATCTTTTATAATTTATCTTTTTCATACCACAATTATTATATTTTTTAATATATATGAAAAGTCAAAAACGATTTATAATAAAAAACGGAGGGGATACTTATTAACTTCAATTTCTTTGGTGTCATGCTTAAGCTCCATTTTCTTTGGTGTCATGCTTATTTTTTCAAATCCTCTCAAACCTTTTTTTTCTTCATATCTAAGTATGTATATAATACAACAATTAAGCTTTCATGGCGATGCTGAAGGGGTCAACGATGGTTATGGGTCCATTTCCACTTTGTCTCAAAATGAATAATTCGATATGCTGTTTTATGACCGTTGCAAAATCTCATAAATGGTGACGCTTTTATATTATTTGTTTTTCAAACTTACATGATTGTTTGTTTATCTTTTTTCTGATTGAAGTCACATGGTTGAATTAACTAATATAGTATTCACACTAACAAATAACTACTAGTACTTCATATTAAGTTATTCAAGGCTTCTAAGTAATTTTTTTATGAAAAAAATTTAAATAAATTAAAACTCAAAAGTTTACCAAAAATTATTTTGAAGGAAGAAAAAAATGACATACTGTAAATAATTACATATTTTCAATCGACTAATTTAACATTGGAAATGATTAGTAAGCAAATAAACTTGTTTTTACATATCTTTTTTAACTAAATGATTGAACATTAATGGTTATATATGATTCAATCATAATCATTGTTCTTTTCAATGAAACCAAAGAATTAAGAAACAAAATTTCATTTTTCTATATTATTGTTTGGGTATTTCTATTTGTCCATGAAGATAACCATAACCCATCACACAATTTTTTTTCTTTGCTTAATTTAATGTCTTTTGCTTTTGTTTTTGCTATGTTTATGTCTAATCATGATGGATTTCAGAGGCTGCCTCATGTAGCCGTTACACTACGGTCAATCGAATCTAGCTTTCGGTCAATGCCATCAATAATGCAAATTAAATTATAGGAGTAATTGAACAAGTCTTCAAATGTTTCTTGTACTCATAGTCTTTTCTTTTAGTAAAAAATAATAGGAGTAATTGAATTGATATAACACAAAGAATTCTTAAAAATTAATATCATTTATTAAAAGACTGCTATTTATTTTATTATTGTGAGTGCATCTTCAGGTTATTATTAGAAGTAAAGTTGATTTTTTTTACCTTTAACTATAAGTGTATCTAATTTATATATGGAATAAATACATTAGCTGTCAAATATAAAAAAAAAAGTCGAATTTATTTATAATAGTGACCGAAGTGTACAGGTATTAAAAATGGTGAAAGTTAATAAATAGAGATATACTAATGGAAAAAAATAATAAATATCGTATTAATATTGTAAAAGAATATTTATTTTGAGATATAATTTTTTTACAAATAAGACACTTTTTATGAGACGGAGGGAGTAATGAAGAGTTCATCAGAGAGATTCTGAATTTAATTTTCGGTTATCTATGATTTATTTTGTGGATATTTTATAAGTATCTTCATGTGTCATTTGTATCTCGAGACCCATTTTAATTTGATTCGGGTGACCTTTCACATAGCTCAATTAAACTCTAAAAAGTTGTAGTTAAGGTTAACTCAATCTTACAAAATCAATTTGTAATGTGGGAATTGTCTCCATTTATAAATATAATTATATATTATTCGACGTGAGACTCTTAACCTATCCCCTCATGCACAGAACTGGATATATGAAGTGTGACATAAATGGGGTGATCTAATTGTAGAAACTTGATAGCAGAACAGATCGTAAACGAAACTCGAGACTCTAATATCATTTTTAAAATTGTAGCTGAGTCTAACTCAACCTTACAAAAATGTCGTATATTTTCCGATTTTAAATACTCCGTTAAAGGTGGTGTTTTTGAAATTTTTGAAGTCAACAAAGAGTGAAGAGATTTCTCTCTACACATGGAAGATACTCACTCAAAACAAGAAAATAAAACACAAATGATACAAATATAAATAGTACTCAAGTAAACTTAGGCAATAATGTATGTGTATATTAAGCTTCTTCTATATATATATGTCTTGAATACAACATGGTTACATGAAGTTCAATAGATTAGCTTGAACTCCAAACAAAATGAACTCATGACTAACACTATCACAACAATCATAAACATTACAACAAAGTATACATAAAAAAAGAACCAAAGAATCAATCAAATGAACAAACTCAACTACTTGGTTCAATTTGAATCTTGCAACTATTTTGATTAGAACAAAACCTTTCATCAAAATCAGAAACAATCTCATCAAGAGTAAGCAACAATCCCGAAGAGAAACTAAGACAAGGTTTCACTTTAGGCACAACAAGAGGCACACCTTCATTGTTAAGAATCTGCAAAACTCTTCTCATAGAAGGCCTTTCATCACTATTTGGATTTGCACAACTCAAACCTAACAACAACATCTTCTCCATTTCAACCTCATCGAACTCGCCGTTCAATCTTTTATCAACCGCTTCGATAATCTTCCCTTTCGCGTAAAGTCCCCAAACGAAATCAACCAAATTCACCATCTCTTGACCCTCTTTGTCAATCGGCCTTCTACCGCAAGCAACCTCAAGAACAACGACTCCGAAGCTAAAAACATCGGTCTTATCGGTTGCTTTACCGTATTGAAGATACTCGGGAGCTAGGTATCCCATTGTTCCCGCCGTTAGCGTCGAAACCGGACTCTTATCGTGATCCATAAGTTTCGCCAATCCAAAATCACCTAACCTTGGATTCAAATTTCCATCTAACAATATATTCGCCGTCTTAATATCTCTATGAATCACTCTTTGCTCACACTCTTGATGCAAATAAGCTAAAACAGAAGCCAAACCAACAACAATGTTAAACCTTTGAACCCAACTCAACAAAACACCACACTCAATAGCTTCTCTATAAAGCAACTTATCTAAACTTCCATTCACCATAAACTCATAAACAAGCAACAACTCATTTTTCTCAACACACCAACCTAAAAGTTGAACCAAATTCTTGTGTCGTAAACCAGCTATAATCGATAACTCGGATAAAAACTCGGTTTTCCCTTCATGTGAATGTCTTGATCTTTTAACAGCAGCAACTGTTCCAGAAGAAACAAACAAAGCCTTATAAACAGTCCCAAATGAACCATTCCCTATTATCCTTGAACCATGAAACCCTTTTGTAGCAAACTTCAATTCCTTGTAACCAAACTCTGTAGGACACCCCATAGAGTTTTTACTCTTGTTAACCTTCCTTAAACTACTCCATTTCCTATAAGAAAAAAAGCCTAAAACAAATAACAGCAGAAAGAAAAAAGATGGACCCACAATAGCAACACATAAACCAATCACAAATCTCTTTCCATGACTTTTTTTTGTCGAATTTGAAGCAGGTATATCCTCATTTTCATAGCCCACATGGTGAAAGCTTGAATTTTTATCTTGAGTTTGATTAATATCTAAAAACTGAGAAGATTCAAAGCTCCAATTCATGATTTGTTGAAGCTCTGTACTTCCTAAAGCAGAACCCAAAAACCCAACATAGAGAAACTCAACATCCTTGAAATACTCAGAAAGATCAAAACCAACACTCAAAACAGGTTTTTCAGGTTTCGAAAAAGTTGAATTTGCATAGCTCAAGAAAACAGTGAAGTTTGTGTTGAAACCATTATAGTCAATCCAAGAAGTGATCAAGTTTTCACTCGTGAGATTGAAATCAATGGTTTTTTGGACTGAAGTGTTGAAATATAAACTAATTTGGTTGTTGTTTGTGTGAAAATCGAGGGAGATGAAAGGGGTGGTGGAATTGAGGAAGAACGAGAAGTGGTTGGGTGAGGAAGAAGGAGGGTTTGGGTTTGAGTTAGTGATGGAGAAAGTGAAGTTGGTGGAGAAAGAGAAAGAGGAATTGGGTATATGAGAAATGGGGTTGTTGTAAAGGAGGGTGCCGGAGGTGGAAGCCGGGACGGTGGTGGAGCGAGTGAGTCCAACAACGCCGTCGTGGAGGAAGGAGTCGCCGAGGAGGGTTATGTTGCGGAGTGTGAAAGAAGGGAAGTTGAAGGTTGTGTTTTGGGAGAGTGTGGTTGGGAAGAGGAAGAAGAAGAGGAGCGTGATGAGGGTGGTGGTTTGAGACATGGATGATGGTGATGATGATTGAGACATGTTCGTAGGTTTGTTTGGAGTAAACTATGTGACTGATGTTGTGTCATTTGGTTGGTGTTATTGATGATGTTTGTTTATAAAAGGGAAAATGTGGGAATGGGATTGCAACGGTTGTATAAATTAGGATATGACTATTGTCTTTTTATAAGCACATGTGGAGGAGTGGAAATTATATGTCTCAAACTTTCTTCTTGTTTTCTTAATTTTAAGTGTTTGTTTACAAATATCACTAAAGATAAAATAAAATGTAAGCAAAATTTAGAAAAAATACATGGGTTTAAGTTTTTAATATTTTTAATTTTTTCTTTTTTTCTTTTTTTGAGTAGTAACATCCTATGAAAGTTTTTTTTCTTCTAGAAAATTCATTCTCATACAATTACATTGTTTTATTCAAGTGTTGTGTATAATTCGGATAGAGACATATAAAACTTTAATGATTGGACACTTGTGGAGTTTTGTACATATGAATAAGAGTTGATATGATCCATTATACTATAGAGTAAAATAATTGTATATGATTTTGTACTACACTAAGAGTTGTCGAGTATTATTTGTATTAGTGTATCGCACACAACTTATGGTTTTGTACTTTGTGTATCAATTTTGCCTATAATATTTGAATTCATTATCTTCAAAGAGAAAACATCAAAGTTATTTATTAAAGAATAATCTTTTACAAAATTGATCATTGAAGAGGATAAAATGTGAACTATGTTGCATTGAATTGACCAATAAAACATGATGATATCTTGAATAGCCCTTAAGGATAGAGAAACATTAACTAAAGGATAACAATGCGAAATCTTCAAAATGTGTGCCTAAATCATGCTTTTTGAAGATGCTTACAAGGTGTCAAATTATATCTTTCTAATTTATCTTGACTTCATATGATCATTCTCATAGGTAGATGAACATGTTCTTCTTAGAATATAAGTAATTTAGACTCTTTTCAATAACTTTATACGCAATACAATTATTCTTTAACATCTTGTTATTTTAAAAAGCAAAGTTAGAGGACATTGTTCTTTGAATGAATTTTGGTTCAACAATCTTCCAATTTTAATGAGGAAAAAAATGTATATTGAAAAAACAATTTTAACATTTTAAAAGATAACAAATCATAGAGGATATGGCCAAAAGATCCCTTATACTATTCCAAAATTTAAAGTAAAAATGACGTGTGAAAACAATATTTTTCAATAAAAATGAGAGGCAATTTCTTAAAACGGGTGAGTTGAATTTTTTTTAACAATCTTAACAATTATCAAAGTATATTATCTTCCATTTAAATCAAATATTTTTTCCTCCGTTTTTATGAAAGAAAAAGAGTGGTAAAGACTTTTAGAAGATATAAAATAATTTGGTTTTGTTAGTGTGAAAATCAAGGAAACGAAAAGGGCGGTGGAACTAAGAAAACAAGATAAGTGGTTGAGTGTGGAAGAATGAGGGTTTGGGTTTGAATTATTGATGAAAAAAGTGAAACTTGTGGTGATGGTCGAAGACATGGGTGATAAGGATTCTGACATATTCATAGAGATTTTTTTTGGAGTAAACTATGTGAATAATATAGTGTCATTT
Organism: Lathyrus oleraceus; assembly: GCF_024323335.1. Lineage (NCBI taxonomy): Eukaryota > Viridiplantae > Streptophyta > Magnoliopsida > Fabales > Fabaceae > Lathyrus > Lathyrus oleraceus. The sequence goes on from NC_066583.1 coordinate 363,834,569, forward strand.
GATTGTTATGATGTGTGTTTATAAAAGAAAAATTTGAGATTACAATGGTTGCATAAATTTTAAAAAATAAAATAATAACTTAACATAAGGAAATAACTTCATACTTTTATCTTAAAAAATAAACTTAATTAGTTTCGTGGTATCTTGACTTAATGTAAAGTTTTATTTTGATCTATCGATTAATGAATATTATTAATCGAATATTATTTTTTAGTTCCGATAAAATGATTCGGTTAGTCTATTTAATTTTTTTTTGTTAAATTTTAACCATAATGTTAACTTATACATATGTGTTAACTCAATTAGCAAATTTACAAACACTGAATCAACAAACCTCCATAGAACGTGTTCTTCCACTTTCTTCCAAACCACTTCATGAGAATGGAGAATTTCTAGGGTTTCCTATAAAATTTTCTAAATCATTCATCTTCATTTTTATTCAATTTATATTTAAGTTATCTTCTTTTCAAGCTGTGATTTCTCCGAGTTTGTCTTAAGATTGGTTCTTATCCAAATTATCTTCATTTTTAATTCTGAAAAGGTCAAAAGAGGTCTATTGAAGCAAACCACCAAATGCGAAGTACTCAAAGATATTCAATCACATGGAGATATATTTGAGTATCAATTTTTACTCTAACTGTGTGTAGATAAATCGATTGAAATATTTGGGAAATAAATGCAGAAGAGTAAAATTAATAGAATAATAAAGCATGATAGAGGTACATGTTAATCTATCTCGACATACTCAATTGTCTTTCCAAAATCAAATACGAGAAAACATAGTGAGTTATAGAAAAATAGATAAAATTGTACAGCACCTACTTTCGTAGCGTGTGTACTCTGTTAGATGAATAACTCATCTGCTTTCGATAACCTGAATTAGTCATTTGAGAACTCGTATTTTTGGCACATCTATAAGACTTTCTCAACCGAGAGCGAGACACCTTATCACGTGGGTGCCTCAAACACATCTTTCTCAACCAAGAGTTAGACGCCTTGCCAGTGACACCACAACTTGGTTGCTTAGCAATCCTCTCTTAGATACCAAGTTATTACCTTTCAGTATATGATCGGTATCTGAGTTGCCTTTGCTTTCCCAACTGACATGAGTATGTTTAAGCACTAGGATTCTAAAATAACTTTTTGCTTGTGTTTTCTCGTTATTCATATATGGATGATTCAATTGGGTTTTTTCTTGAGATAGGTCTTACGACCCTTTATCCCTAATCGACTACTCACTCATAGTGAGATTGATTTCAATCAAATAAAGTAAAGACATATCATGCATATAAAAACAAAGCAATAGTAATGGAAGATTAAACCTGAATGGTGACAATGCTTTGAATTATAATATGAAAAAACTCCACTAACACTTGATGCTCTTATAATAAAGTAGAATTTGTAGCAAAGTAACACAAAGAAACATAGAACAAGAGCTTCATGGTGGAAAATAAACTTAGAGAGTGAAAGAGTAAAGATTGATGATTGCTAACAATGATTCAAGGTCTATTTATAGCCTCTACACACATTCAAGACCCTAAATTCGTGTAAACGACACTTAAGGTTATTAAATGCTTGAAATGGAACAACTTGGAGGCACCAATAGTATCAAAATGTCCAAAACTCCAAGAGTTTGTAACCACTGTTGGGCTAAGCACGAATCGTGTCAGGAAACATTGCCCGCCTGTGTTGTTCTTTGAACAAATAGGGGGAAGTTTGGGAACAACACGACCCGTGTCAGGGAACACAGTCAGTTAGTGTTGTCCCCGGGTTTTTACTATGGGCCCAACTTTTTGGGCCAACACGACCAGTGTCACTTGACACCGTCCAACTATGTTGGCCTCAGGTCTTTTGTATGGAGAACTTCCTTTTTACGCATTTCTTGATCTTTTTTCGCTTCAGCTTGATCTGACACTCCCTTGTTACTTGAAAACAACAAAAGCATACTAAAGTACATAAAAGCATAATAAAAAAGGAAAGAAAGCATAATAAACATTCTTGAAGACACACAATAAGCAATATAAATATCAGTTATCATCTAAAGATGTGAAATCTCAAGTAACATCTTATTTTCTTGTTCTAGATTCTCTATTGATACAACTTCTGCATATTGGAAAATCAATGTTAAAAGGTGTAAACATTCTTCATATTTCTTCTTTTATTCTTTAATTTCATCTTACTTCTTTCTTGTTAGTATTAACTCACTAGAAGAAGTAGTAGTTATTATTGTTGCAGGTGCAAGATCTTTTTGATGTTGTTGATTTTGTTTCATGAAGAGGCATGGTAAATAAACTCGCTCGACCGCCCCTGCCCCAAAATTAACAGAGAAAATTCGATTTAATTGGGGCGGGACGGGGGCGGGGGATGCTAGTATTCGTCCCACACTCACCCCTGCCTATTAAATTAAATTTATTTCCTTCATTTTTAATAGTTTTACTACTCATTTACATTTCTTAATCTTACAATATCATGTTTATTAGAATATTTTTTTTTTTTGAAAATATAAATTAAATAAAAATGATCAAGTATATGATTATTCTTAAAATAATCAATTATTTAGTTAAATTATTGATTTTTATTGTTATTGAAAAAAATATACATTAAAAAGATACAATGTATACGGGTGGAGGCATGACGAGTATGGTGAAGCTCATTCCTTGATGGGACGGGGGCAGAGGACTAATTATTAACCTTAACCAGGTTTGGGGTTGGATCTGGGTCTGCTTAAACCTTCCCCCGTCCTGTTCCCATGCCTATTTATAAAATATGTTTGTGAAGGTAAAGCAACCAATGAAACTTAAGCATTGTTGTTGATTTGAGTTTGATTTTAGTTCCGAAGAGTTGATGAGTAAGAAAAACATAAACTTGTTGGAAAAATATCATCAACATTGTTCATGAGCTTCACTGACGTATTATTAATATTAAGAGCAGCTAAAATATTACTACTACTGACACTTTATTCTGTGTTTTTTCTTTTTCTCTATGGAACACAAGAGTTTTATTATGTTAGAAGACGAAGTGTGTTTTCAATAACAAGATCATGGTTTAGATTGTAAAGAAATATCTCTCTAAAGTTGTTAATAAATTGAGGAATATAAACATTGTTTGAAGTATGAATAAAATCTTTCAAAATACTGTCAAACGAGTTGGTTGTAGATGTATATGAATCGTCAATGAAAAGTTCGATATTAACATAAGTTTAAAAAACACAAAGCCACGTCAAATTAAAATAAATTTGAGTGGATTGCCACATAAGCATAAATTAATATTTTTTTGCCAAAATTTAATATAAATGACAAATTTGATTAACAAAATACTTTTTGAAGTATTTAAAAATAATATTTATTAAATAAGAAAACAAAATGAAATATTAAATTAAATTAATGGATCTAAAAATCTAAATAACTCTAAAAAAAAAATCAATTTTGATCACAAATTTATCTCTATCTCTCTCTAATATTATCCGCTCTTATTCTTTTTATTATTTTTTTTATTTCATCTCTTTTGTTGTATTTGAATGAGAAGGAATAATAGGAGGAAATGATTAAATATGCGGTGACCTTGAAAATCCCCTGTACTCTACCATAATTTCAAAAACCACAAGTATATTATAAAAGTAGAAAAACACGAGATAAATTATTTAAATTGAGTTGGTTTTTAACAATATTTTATTGTTTAAAATGAGAATAAAGACACATAAAATTTACCTTATTCATCCCATTATTTAGATTTATATTCAATTCCTTCACACTTAAGAGATTTTTATTATAATTCAACTTATTACATTTTTCACTAAAATATCTCATAATATAATTGATTTATAACTTAAATTTTTCAACCATAAAAAATTAACAACAACTTAAGTTTTTTTTTCTTCTCAAAGAATAAAGTTACAACTTAACCATTTAAAAAAATACAATCAAATAAAATATAAGTATTTGTACTTGCAAACACAATAAAAAGTACAGAATGTAATCACTTAATACTTAGTGTACTTTCTTCCTTTCTTCTTTACCTTTGTTTCTAAAAAATTAACTCACACACAATTTGGGAGTAATTTCCTCCTTGCCCCACTTTTGAAAAAATTGTCCCAATATACCCCATTCTGAAGAAAAAAAATCCCAGTCTACCCCCTTTTTTAGTTGGGCCTCGTCATTTGGTTTGACGAGGGGCTGAAGAAATTTTTTTGGCTTGTATGCTCGTCACTTGAAGTGACGAGGAGGCATTAAAGGAATTCGTTTTTTATTTATTTATATTTTAAATAGTATATTAAATATTAATGTAATTATTTTTTAAATATTAATTCTATATTAATTCTATATTTCATTAAATATTAATTCTATATTTAATGATAATAAGGAAATTGTGATATTATTATTAAATAGTAAATAATTATATTTGAAATAGTAAATAATTATAGTTTTTAATTGATTTAATTATATAATTGTAGTTATAGTTTTTAATTGATTTAATTGATATAATTGTGATAATTATAGTTTTTAATTGATATAATTGTGATAATTTTTAATTGATTTAAATAAATTGTAAATAATTATAGTTTTTATTGATAATAAAAAAATTGTGATATTATTATTTTTGAAATATTAATAATAAAAATGATTAATTGATATAATGAAAGCAAATACATTTTATTGATATAATGGAAGAAATACATTTTATTGATACAATGGAAGCAATACATTTTATCTATAGTGACCGTCTGTTCCACATCTTGTGCCAACTTTTTTTCGTTTTCCCTTGCCCAAGTCTTCTTGTCTTTGTCTTACGGGAGACGGAGATGAGTCGGAAGACAATTCATCAAGGGCGTTTTGTTGTTGTTGTTGACTTTGACGTTGCTGTGATGTGTTAGGAGGCATATCCATAACGTCGAGTTCTTGAACGCCAAAAGAAGCCATACTCATTAAATGGTCATCGGTGAGGTCAAAGTTGGGTAGTGAATGTGTGGTTTGTGTGTAGGTTTGGGGTGAGGTGTGTTGGATAGGAGGATAATACACATCATCAGGGTTGTATGTGGGAGTGGGATGTGCGTATGTGGTGTTAGAAGGTTGGGGTTGAGAATGAGGGTTTGAGTATTCGAAGTTGGATTGAGGAATTGGAGTGTATTGTATGGGTGGGCGTAGGTTGGGTTGTTGTTGATATTGTTGGTTGTAAAAGTAGTTTGTTGGAGGGAATGGAGTTTGGGGATTATGGTGTTGGGTTGAGGTGGAATAAAAGGTGTGTTGTTGGGTGGTCTGGATGTGTTGGTATGTTTGTTGAGCTGAGGATGATGGTTGGTTATGTTGTTGTGGGGGTGATGTTGTGTGTTGGGTTGAGGAAGCTACACGTTGACGGGGATCATCCAAAAATTGTGTCGGAGCAACGTGCATAAAAGGAATTGATAAAAACCAATTCATGTATTGTCTACCCGGCTTAGACTCACCAATGACCGAGTTTCCTTGTAACACCAAATGCCTTCTTCTTTTCCATTCTTTCAGCTCTTCTTTATTTAAATCTTGCCAATGCGTGTCCCAAGCTTTGACCATAGTCATGTTATGGTGTTCACTTAGACATCTTGGCGGAGACGGTATTTGTTGTTCAAATCCAAATTGGAGTTTGACTCGATCCGTCTGGTGCATCTCAACGGTATAGAAACATATGATATATGTTGTTGCACTCCAGACTCGGTTGTCATTATAATCAGGCACTGGATATTGTATGTACGACCTCCAAATAAACTGTTAAAAGAAATATAACTATTAGAACGTATAAAATAAATAACTTTAATATTATAATTAATATTAGAATGTATACAATAAATTTAAATAAGTTTAATATTATAATTAATATTAGAATGTATATAATAAATTTAAATAAGTTAAATATTATAAATAATCATTCTTACATCTTTTTCTTCCATGTGTTCTATTGCAACACGGTACCCTTGTAAATGATGTCGAGGATTAGTTCGATAATTCATACCTCGTTTGCACCATCTTGCATATTAAAAAAAAATACGTTAAAGTGATGTATAAATAATTTGAATAAATTTAAATTGCATTTAAATGAAAATCGTTACCTTAATGCATAAGGAAATGATGGAACCTCGTTACTAACTGGGGCTATCAAGGGTATGCGTGTGAATGCCCATACAGTTAGTAATACCACACATCCTCCTATGCTCTTTACTCCTCTATGGGCCGCCTTGCACATATGTCTATATAATGTAGCCAAACAAGCAAAACCCCAACTGTATGAATTACATTTTTCAAGGTCTCCTACTAAAGGTAACCAAGAAGAATGCAACAAATTGTGACTTTTATCTGGCATTAAAAAAGTAGCAATTAAAAGTAAAATATAAATTTTTGCATGTAAAATATTTTCTGCCTCGGACGGGTTAGGGTTATTTTTGAGTTGCGTTAACACTGCTTCTAGCCAAACAATTTTGATAGAAGCCCCATTTTTATCCGAGGCGGTTGGTTGGATTCCCAAATTTTCCATGTAAACGTCATTGGTTACGTTTGTTGGCCCATTGACAGCTTTTCCATGGATTCGGAGACCGAATAACATGCTCACATCCTCTAATGTGATGGTACATTCACCGGTTGGTAAATGAAATGTATGTGTCTCCGGTCTCCATCTCTCTAACAATGCCACAATGAGTTTAGAGTCTACTTTTAGACTTGTAATTTTTGCCACATTCGCAAAACCTGCTAGCTCCAAGTACGGTATTATAACCGCACTTGGTTGAATATATGAATGCGAATGAACCCGAAAATTTCCATCTTGCTGAAATTAAAATAAATAACAGTAATGAATATTTGGTCTAATAAAGAACGGAAATAAAAAACGATAATAAAAATGAATATTTGAATGAGACTTACGTATTCGGCGATGTTTGCCGCCGTCCCACGGTGTGATTCGCCCATCCATAGGAAAGACATCTTGAAAGGAAGTGTAGAAATTGAAGAGAGTAAATATTTGAAGAGGGTAAGAATGTGTGAAATAGAAATTGTAGGTAGATGATGAGTAAGAAGTGTAGAAGTATTGAATATTTATAGTGGTAAAATTATAATAAAAAACTTTGGTAAAATTTTGAATAGGGTTTTGGATTAGACTCTTGCATGGCATGTAATGCATGCAAAAAAAATTGTAAGTATTCCCTGCAACGTTAGATTCCCACGCTGAAGGGAAAAATCAATGCCAATTTCCTGCACCAATGGCTCGTCACTTTGATTGACGAGTTGTACCTACTTCTTCATCCCCTCGTCAAATGGAATGACGAGTGCAAGCGTTCTCTTTGTTGCCTCGTCAAATGGAATGGCGAGGGCTTTATGCCTAGGGTTTTGGCTCGTCACTCCAAGTGACGAGGTATCACATGCAATTTTCAGCACGCGTTTCCCTTTCTCTCTATTGAATATTTATGTGATTTGGATTTTGTTTTATTATGCTTACCAAATCAAATTGATATTTCCTATAAATACTACTACTACCTCATTTACATTCACCAAACCAAATCCTCATATATATTCACACCAACTAAAATTCTCATTTATAATCACACCAACTCAAATCCTCATTTTACACATCCATGGCTCAAAGAAATTTAATTGTTTCTATCCATTCCGAAGGATCACTTTTCACAGATGAAAGTGAGGGATTCTCATTTTGCAATACGAATGTAACTATGTTCAAAATCCACATCAACTCCGACTATCATCATTTAAAAGACCGTATTGAAAAGAAGTTGCAATGTTATGTTGAAGACATCATTTACCGTCAACCCTTATTTAATGGAGATGATAATACCGTCTTTCACATAATGACACCAATTAAGACCGACGAAGATGTCAGGTCGATGTTTCAATGTCATGTAACATTATCTCAATTACCCAGCATTGAGATATATGTTTGTCTAGTCGATAATCTTGAAGAACAACCGAGTGACAATGTTGAGGAACAACCGTCTCACAACGAAAATCACTGTTATCCAACGCAATCTGTACAGTCACACGACTATGGAATGAGTCAAGCCATTGACGAAGAGCCGACTCAAAATAATGAACCTTTCATACCAAATGAAGAGGTGGGAGAGAATAGTGAGGATGATCTTGAGGAGGTTCGATTTGAAGATCTATTCGGTGTTAGCGATGACGATGACAATGAGGACATATTCGACACACCGGCCGTTGCACTAAGAGCGCAAACAATTAGTTTGTACAACCCACCTGCGCACATGCAAAACATAAGTTTGGATGATGCTGAACCAATCTCTGTTTTCGGCAGTTTCATACCAACTCACAACTTTGACGAAATAGAGGAGGGCATAGAGTATGAAGATAAGGAAGAGTGTCTTCTGGCGTTGCAACAATGGCATATAAAACGTAGTCTAGATTTTTCTGTGGTTAAATCTGACAGTGTACGTTTTGTCATCAAATGTAGAAATTCAACATGCAATTTCAAATGCAGGGTCTCTTTGCGCAAGGGCAACTCAAGGTGGAGAGTTGGTAAGTCTAGTGGGCCTCATACGTGCACAACCACTTCCATGTCACAAGACCATACAAAACCCAGTTCAGAAATGATTAGCAAGAGCATAATGGAGCTTGTAAATCGGGACGCTTCTCTTAAGGTGAAGGTTATCATTGCTCATGTTGTTGAGAAATACCGGTATATCATATCATACAAAAAGGCATGGATTGCAAAGTGTAAGGCGGTTGAGTCGCTCTATGGAAATTGGGAGACATCTTACAACGATCTTCCGCAGTGGATACTTGTAATGAAAACATATCTATCAGGTACCATTATAGAATTACAAACCCTACCTGTGATTTCAAATGATGGTTCATACTTGGGTGACCAAAGGATATTTCATCGTCTGTTTTGGGCGTTTAGACCATGTATATGTGGCTTCGCGTATTGTAAACCAATTGTGCAGGTTGATGGAACTTGGTTGCATGGCAAGTACAGAGGGACTCTGCTGATGGCTGTGGCACAGGATGGGAACGGGAACATATTTCCGATAGCGTTCGCATTGGTTGAAAGTGAGACAAAGGAAGCCTGGAGTTTCTTTCTTAAGAATTTGAGAATGCATGTTACCCCCCAAGCAAATCTATGCCTAATATCAGACAGGCATGAATCAATAAAGAGTGCATACAACAACCCAGAAAATGGATGGCAGTTTCCTCCTTCATCACACGTCTATTGCATCAGACATATCGCGCAAAACTTCATGCGGGAGATTAAAGACAAGGATCTGCGGAAAATAGTTGTTAACATGGGTTATGCGTTAACAGAGGCAACGTTTAACTACTATCGGGGGGAAATCCGAAGAACAAACAACGACGCTTTATCATGGATAGACAACATCCCTCGCGAGAAGTGGGCAAGGGCATTTGACGGAGGGCAACGCTGAGGTCACATGACAACTAACCTAGCAGAAGCAATGAATGCGGTGTTGAAAGAAACCCGAAACCTTCCAATCACTGCATTGGTCAAATCTACGTATTATCGTTTAGGATCACTATTTGGTAGAAGAGGCCATCCGTGGACAAAAATGTTAGCCTCTGGGCAGGTTTTCACTGATAACTGCAACAAGGGGATGGCTGAGGAAGTCATCAAAGCTAACACGCATAACGTCATGCAGTTCGACCGAGAGAGATTTTATTTCATGGTCCAAGAGAAGATTAATCATAACGACGGTCGACCAACCGGAACGTTCAGCGTTGATCTGAGGAAACAACACTGTGACTGTGGGAAATTTCAGGCATTTCACTTACCTTGCTCCCATGTAATCGCAACATGTTCGAGCATACGCCAGGACTATTCCATTCACATTCCAGACGTCTTCAAAATTCGTAACGTCTTCAAGGTCTATCAGGAGAGTTTCCTAGGACTTCCCCATGAGGAGAATTGGCCACAATATGAAGGATTTACTCTTTGCCACGACGACTCTATGAGAAGGAGGAAGAAAGGGCGCCCAAACAGCACCAGGATTAGAACCGAGATGGATGACGTTGAGAAGGAGAAGAGAAGGTGTGGAATTTGTCGCGAAATAGGACACATGCGTAGGAAATGTCCTAATGTTGCAGGATCATCCCAAAGACCTTCCAGATGATTATCTTGTTGTTTTAAATATCCGTTCAGATGACTATGTTTACTTATTTATTTATTAACTACTATGCACATAATATATATAAACCATTTTGTATTTCTAATGTCTTTTGGGAACAAACATTTATGAAATACATTTGTTAATCAAAGGGTTATGGTTACAAAGTAAGACCACATTAACTAAACAACAACAACAACCAACACAACTGGTAATTAAAAAACTAATCAACAACAACAACCAACACAAGTGGACCTTCAACTCCTCTATTAACTTCACCACTATGTGCCGAAAACATACATTGGACATCTTCATCATTTTCTATACGATCCAGGTAATACATGTACGTACCATCGGGGCTTGCATCAGTCAACGTTATGTATGGACAACGATACTCTACTTTCCTCACCTTCATACGACGCCCGCCCAACTGTCGGAAGCCAGTGTGGATGGCAGAAATCAGTGTTCTGAAATTCCATTGCGGATCAAGGCAAACACTCATTTTTTCACCGTGTCCATAAAATACAAGACCACAAACAGACATTATGAACTAAAGAAAGGATTTGGTGGTCTGAGTTACATTTCTACAAGTTCTGCTACTTATACAAAAATTAATAGTTGAATACTCGGCAAATCATTGGCCGAGACAGTACAAACACAAAAACTTTTTGGCGGGAAAGATATCATTCCCAAAAAAATATTGACATTTTGGAGGGAAAAATAACAATTTTATTATTAATATATAAAACACCAACTATTTCTATTATTAATATTCTAAAAATTATTCATTTTTATTATTAATATTTCAAAAATAATAATATCACAAATTATTATAATAATAATAGTAATTATTATTTATTATTTACTATTTATTATAAATTATTTACGATTTATTTTAAATATTTTCTTATAAACAAATTATTATTATTTTTAATTAAATCAATTATATTAATTAAATATAGAATTAATATTTAAAAAACAATTATATTAATTATTATTAGATTTTTAATATACTATTTAAAATATAAATAAAAAAAAAAACGAAAATCTTTAACACCTCGTCACTTCAAGTGACGAGCCTACAAGGGAAAAAAAATTCTTCAGCCCCTCGTCAAACCAAGTGACGAGGCCCAACTAAAAAAGGGGGTAGACTGGGATTTTTTTTCCAGAATGGGGTATATTGGGATAATTTTTTCAAAATAGGGGCATTTAAAGCAAAAACTCCACAATTTGGTCTCTCCAAATGTTGTGTATAATTTTAAGAGAATTTGAGAATATCATAAAACATAGCATGTAAATAAAGTTTAACACAAAAGTATCCACACAATACCAATGTAATAAAAATTAGACCAAAAGTATCCACACAATACCAATGTAATAAAAATTAGACCGGACGGTTTGACCGATTAAATCGAGAATCAAAGTAATGTCCAATCTATTTAGTCAAGAAAAGCACTAGTCCGCAAAACTGGAAAAACCGGAAAACGGTCAAAAAGCTAAAAAACCGGATAAATCGGCTGTTCATACGATTTTGAAGGTCAAACCATGTTTTGACTTTCTTATTTTTATGTTTTTGTTTTAAACTTGTTCCATTGATATCAAATAGTAATATATATAAGTGCGAGTAAGTGTGAAAACAAAATTAAAAGATGAGATTGAAAGAACAAAATCTTAGAGAAGTTGATATAATAAGCTCTATCGGATGTTTAGTAACATATTGCAAAATCCAAATGGAAAAATGTATATTCCGAAAAATTTAGAAAAAAGAAAAAAAAGATGAAGAAGAAGAGTGGATAGATATGCATGAAGAAGATGGAACTTGAGCTGCGGCTGCTGCCTCATTCTTTGTTTGAATTGGATTGACACCTTTTTTTTTATAAAGTTCAAATTAAATTAAACCAAACCGATAAATAACGGATTGGTTTGAGTTTGATTGATCGAATCTATTAGAAAAATTTATAAAATTAATTTTAAAAAATATTTAATTTATATCAATTAATTTTTTAAAATAATATAAAATTCTTAATTTTTTATTTTTCATATTGTTTTTTAATATTACTGTTGAATTGTAATTCTTTGTGTTGCAGAAGGTTGCTCGACAGAGCAAAGAAGTGTCGAACCACCTAATGTGTTGAGTTGTGTTAGTGTGTCAAAGCATGTTGTTTCACACAGGATTTTGACTTATGCCTATTTTAGTAGTGTTAGCTATTTTGAACTTTTATAGTTTTGGACTTTGACTTGAGGTCCAAGTTAACCTAAATCTATAAATAGAAGGAGTAACTCTTATTTTTGTAATGAAGTTAATAAAGTATTTATAACATTGTATTTATAGTATTTTGCAGTTGCAAAGTGAATAAGAAGTTTTCTACAGTTTATGGACAGAGAGAAATTCTGCAGAATTATATTACTTTTCTTCTTCATCGTTCTTTACACTCTTTCTTTCTCCATTGTTCTTCTCTTTTCATTGCTATTGTGTGGGTAATAACAATCTTGTTCATCAAGATTGATTGAAACTCTCCATAGGTTTTGGGGGAATTCCAACATCTGGTATCAAGAGCTCCGGTTTAATCGATTCGTGGAAAGAAAATCACCATGGCAACGAATCATCCAAATGGGCATTTTCCAGCAAATCTTTCGATTCTCAAGAACAACAATTATGAGAGTTGGTGCAAGCAGATAAAGGTTGTGTTCTGTTATCAAGATCTTTGGGATCTTGTGAAGGAATGAGTAATAACACTTGTAGAAAACGCGATAAATCAAGAAAAGGCTGCACATAAAGAATTGAAGAAGAATAATTATAAAGCTCTCTTTATAATCCATCAATGTGTTGATGCAGATAACTTTGAAAAGGTTAGTAATGCAGAGTCAGCGAAAGAAGCATGAGAAATTTTGGAGAAATCATTTAGAGGCACGGAGAAGGTGAAAGAGGTGAGGTTACAAACTCACAAAAGAATGTATGAATTGCTTCAGATGGAAGACAATATAACTAATCTTCACCAAGGTTACGAAATTGGTGAATCAAGTCAAGGTATGTGGAGAAGTGTTTACATCAAGATTTGTTGTTGGAAAGATCTTGAGGTCGTTGGCTCCAAAATTTGACCACGTGGTATTAGCCATAGAAGAGTCGAAAGATTTGTCAAAATTGAAAAAGGAAGAGCTTCAAGGGACGCTTGAATCTCATGAACAAAGAATGACTGAAAGAGCTGCAGGAAAGTCGAAGAGTGATATGGCTTTGCAGGCTCAATCAGCAAAAGAAAGAAAAGGAAAAGGAAGTTGGAATAGTAACAAAGGTAGATGAGGTTACAACAATTCGACTGGTCGAAATCAACAAGAAGGAAAATGGTTGAATCAGAGAAAACCCTGGAATCAAGGAAACCAAAGAGGTGGTGTTGCAGGTAGAGGAAGAGGTGGTGGTCAAAATCCAGACAAAAGTCACATTCAGTGTTACACTTATCAAAGATATGGTCACTATTCTAGTGATTGTCCAGAAAAGCAAAAGAATCAAGAAACTTATGCAACGCTGGCGAAACATGAAGAAGAAGAGACGTTGTTGATGGTTACAACAAGAGAAGAAGAGAGATTCACGGACCAGTGGTACTTGGACTCAGGATGCTCATCACACATGTCTGGAAGGAAAGATTGGTTTGTCAACATAAAGCCCTCAATGAAGAACATGGTGAAATTTGCATATGACAACACTCTAGCAGCTGAAGGTGTTGGTGATGTTCTGATTATGAGGAAAGATGGGAATAGGTCAGTAATTTCAAATGTGTTGTACATACCAGGCATGAAGAGCAATTTGCTCAGCATATGGCAGTTAGTCGAAAAGAACTACAAGGTGTTGATCAAAGACAAGATGATGAGAGTTCCCAACTCAAATGGAAGGTTGATCTTGAAGGCTCCAATGTCTCATAATAGAACCTTCAAGATTGAGCTAAATGTGATGGAGCATAAGTGCCTTGCAACAGCAGCCAGCAGAGATGAATGGATATGGCATTACAGACTTGGCCATCTCAATTTCAAAGACATCAGAGATTTGAAGTGAAGAAATATGGTTTCAAGATTACCAGAAATCGACATTCCAAACGAAGTGTGTGAAGAATGTGTGTAGGCAAAGCAACATAAGAACAACTTTAGTAAGGATGCAGGAAGTAGGTCGAAGGAAATTCTTGAAGCCATATACTCTGATGTATGTGGTCCTCTCCAGGTGGATTCGATTGGAGGTAACAAATACTTTGTTACATTCATAGATGATTTCAGTCAAAAACTATGGTCTTACCTGATCTAGAAGAAAAGTGAAGTGATCGAGGTATTTGCCAAGTTTAAATCTATGGTCGAAAGACAGAGCGGTCGAAAGATGAAGATTTTGAGAACTGATGGTGGTGGAGAATATGTGTCGAAAGACTTCAGTGCATTATGTGTGAAAGAAGGGATTGTGCATGAGGTGGTGCCACCCTACACTCCATAACAAAATGGAGTCACAGAAAGGAAGAATAGAACCATTATGAATATGGTTAGAAGTATATTGAAAGGCAAGCATCTACCCAAAGAATTATGGGGAGAAGTTGTGGCGACTGCGACATATATCCTGAATAGATGTTCGACGAAAAAGCTAGAAGGAATCACGCCAGAAGAATGTTGGTTTGGTGTCAAGCCTAGCTTGAGTCATCTGAGGGTGTTTGGATCTATAGCACATAGACATGTTCCAGATCAGTTGAGACGAAAACTTGATGACAAGTCGAGTCAGATGATCCTGATAGGATATCATTCGACTGGAGGATACAAGTTGTTCGACCCAGTGAATAAGCAAGTGGTGATCAGCAGGGACATGATCATAGATGAGCTTAAGGAATGGGATTGGAATAAGAATGTCAAGAAAGATTCAGTGAGAATCTTTTGTGACGAACAGTGAAGTTGAAAGAGAAGTTCGACAAGAAGAAGTCAGAGGTGAAGCAGGCCCAAGCAGACCTCAAAGAACAAGACACATGCCTTCAAGGTTGCAAGAATGTGTGATTACATCAGATGATGTATTCAATGAAGAAGGTTAGTTGGTACATTATGCTTTCTACGCAAATGTCGAACCTGTCAATGCAACTGAGGCATTGAAAGATTCGAAGTGGATGAAAGCAATGGACGAAGAACTGAAGTCAATCAAAGTCAACAACACTTGGTCACTTGTCGAATTTCCCCAAGACAAGAAGACAATCAATGTGAAGTGGGTATACAAGGTCAAGTTGAACCCCAAAGGAGAAGTGACTTGACACAAGGCGAGACTTGTGGCAAAAAGATTTCTTCAGAAATAAGGAATCGACTTTGATGAAGTTTTTGCACCTGTTGTTAGGATCGAAACAATCAGGTTGGTTGTTGGTCTAGCAAACATGAACAACTAGAAGATGTGTCAGATGAATGCGAAATGTGAATTCCTTAATGTCCCCTTAGAAGAAGAAGTTTATGTTGCACAACCAGCTGGGTTTGTGAAACAAGGCGAAGAAATAAAAGTGTACAGGCTGCATAAAGCCCTATACGGACTTAAACAAGCTCCAATGGCTTGGAACAATAAGATAGATGGCTTTCTAAGGGATAAGGAATTTGTGAAGTGCACAAGTGAACATGTAGTATATGTAAGAAGAATCAAGAGCGAATTGCTTATACTATGTCTCTGTGTCGATGACTTGATGATAACAAGTAGCTGTAAGAAGGAGATCGAAGACTTCAAAGGTGATCTCATCAAGGAATTTGAAATGTCAGATCTGGGTGACATTTCATACTTCCCTGGCATCGTTATTTCTGATCTCAAAGGCTTTAGACGAATGCTTCTAGGGCTCCATAGGATGTTTATTCTCCTTTTCTCTTGTATTGTATTTGGTTACCGAGTCTGTACTACTTCTTTGGTGTAAAAAGTTTCCAAATATCATATTTCTATGAGTATTCCACACATGTCTTAAAAAGTTCAATATTTTCAAAACATTTGCAAATAGATCTTTATAAATTTCCTCCGATTAAAAACAAATCATATGCACGAGCATTGCATGCATCATATGCATAAGCAGGTTTTGGTTCCGAGCTCTTGATACATTGGTCTAACTTTTTGCTCTTCATTTATTTTGAAGACAAGCTGAATCACCGGTACAACACTCGAGCCAATCATTCAAAGATCATGGAACACCTTGATCAAGAGAACCGAGATTTGAAAGAGGAGATTGCCCGACTGACTGCCATGATGAAGTCAATTCTTGCTGCTCAGAGCCAAGCTTCTCAAACTCCTACAACTCCTCCCGCGAGGACTGTCATTTCTGACTATGTTGAACCTATGAAAATTTAATTGGACTTTTTGAAGTTGCTTTGAATTGAATTTGAGGTTCAACTTTGTTTGTTTATTCTTTATTTGTATTTTCTTTTAATCCAAAAAATACCAAAAAAATATTATTGACTTCTTGACTTGTTATATTCATTCCTCTTCTGCTTGGTGTTGATCAAGGTTGAATCGATTCAACTTTGATCAAGTTCATTGGATCTTGTAGTTTGAGAATCCTTAAGGATCATCACCTAGAAAGATGAATGAATTTGATCAAGGATGAGTTATCCCTTGATCAATTGGGATTGGTTGCTGTCTTCATACCCCCTCCCTTTCATCTTCATCCCTTTCTTTCCCTCAATGGCCAATGAGTTAAAGTCTTGAGTTTGATCTTGACAAATAGAAGTTTAATCTTATTTGATCCAAACCAAATTCAACTTGATCCATGATCAAGTGAGTTATTTTGTGTCAAAGATAGGTCACTTCTTGGTCAAGCAAATAATCAAAAGTCATTACAAGGCCATTCCCCTTTTGTTTGGCATGGCAAGTTTATGGAGCTTGGCTTACTAGTCATGACCTCTAACTTGTGTTCTTTGCCTATATTCTTATTGACCGACCTCAGATAGGTGTGACTACTATATTAGTCCACTTACGATTGCTTAATATAGTGCTACATTGTCTTATGACAAGCTAACATAACTATACTAACTACTAAGTTTAATTTGAGCTTTTAAATTCTTGTCATTTAATTTTAATGTCATTTATTTCTTGCTCATTATTCATCTTGATTTTCATCTTTGCTCACTTGAGCACATATTTTATGTTTATGTCATTCTTATTTTGCTCATTTGAGCCCATTATTGTGTATAAATATATTGTTATTTTGTGTTGTTTTGTGTTTGTTTTGATGTGAACCAAAATACAAAAGGAGAAAGGACTTAGAATTAGGATTTACTCATGCTTAAAGGAGTACAAGAGCAACTAGGTCTCATGCCTTTAGAATGCAAAATGTGTTGAAGAGCAACTAGGCCTCATGCCTTTAGAATGCTAAAATTCAAAGTTGACCTCAAAGGACTTCTCCTCAAATTCATTCTTTGTCCATTCCCTTTATTATGTTATGAGCTTTTTGATGTGTGGTTTTGTGTGATAGGAACCTCATCTTAATATTGTGAAAAGAGGACCATTGTCATGAGTAGCAAAGTTAAGAGCCAAGCCAAATGGAGATCCTAGGAGCTTGAATTCAAATTATTGATTGCTTGTTTTGTATGCTAAATCCAAAGGAAATGAGCATCTTGAGTCATCTCTATGACTCAAAGAAAAGGAACTCCAAGGGTTGTCTTTCCCCTCTTATCTTTGTATGCTTTAGGAGTAGCCTTTCTCTCTTCTCCCCCCTCTAACCAAGCCAAAAATCATTTTCAAAACTTTGACTTTATTTCAAATTAGAAACATAGGCCTTAGGCCTTTGACTTTTCAAAACCATTTTCATAAATACTCATTGTAAATAAACTTTAATCCAACTTTGACCTCATTTTGTAAATAAATCTAACTTGTAAATATAACCCATTTCAAGTTGTCTTTGTGGTTCCAATGGTCACTTGTTAAAACCTTTTCAAAAACATTAGTCATAGGTTTGAGTTATCATAGTGGTTGATGTAAATCTCACCTTATCCTTAGTGTTGGATTATAAGCCTTCCATGTTTATTATAGGGTTAACCCCTCACTAGCATGTTGAAGCCTTCCTCACATGGTGGATTGTTGGTTTAGGTTGAGTTTTCTCCCTTTGATAACAAAAGACCTTAGGGCTTTTGATTAAAATCAATTCACCAATCTTTGAATTTTTACCACGAACTACGAGGTTTTGATCCTCCTTTGTGATGGTACGTAGGCAATGGGTTCATCCATTCAAACAACAAAAATTGTAAATATAATTTATTATCTTCTCATCCCTCCAATCTTTTGCACGAATCTTTTCCCAAATACCAACCTATAACACATATTTGCAAAAAGAGGTTCCCTTAGAGTACTAAGGATGTTTTGCATGCGTAAAACCTTCCCATTTCATAACCAACCCCCTTACCTAGATCTCTGATATTTTTATTAGTTTTTGATTTGAAAAACTTCTTACTTGGCTTTTGTTCGCTTTTTAGCCTTTCCTTTGGACAAATAAAAGTGTGGTGGCGACTCAAATTGTATGTTGACTTTTGGTTTAGTCAATAAACCTAAAGGTAACGAAAACCCCGCTACAGAAAAGTGGCGACTCTGCTGGGGAATAAATTACGAAGCCCCGTGGGTTTAGCCTACTTTTTGCTTGTATGTGTTGTATATTTATTTGCGACATATTTTCGTGCAAATTTGGGATGAATGTATAGTTTGTAATGTATGAATTGCTTGATATATTAATTGCTTGTATGCTTGGTGGTTTCTTGTGAGATGAGTTCTATACCCGAACTCGAGTGCACTTATGATAGGAGAATGGCATAGTCTTGTTGACTTGTGTGGAGTTAGTCCTTGACAAGTTAACTTGCAAGTCCATTCACTTGGTGGAGGTTTTATTCGGATCACTAATGTCACACGAGTAGTCATGGTTAGGCATTACTCTTTCCAATATGAACCCTAGAAACCAAGGACCTTAGAAACCTAGCCCATCTTGGCCTATTTTAGGACGTAGTGCGAAGGTCGTTCAAGTGTAAGACTTGATGCGATTGTTACGCGATACTACACTCATAAGAGTCCCTCTTGAGAATATTTTTGGAGGACGAGTAGTCGTTTTATCCGATAATATCCGAAATATGGGATGATGACTATGGGAACCTTTTAGAACATGATTGTCAGGCTTAAACCGTAGTACACTCCCGTTGGGTGGTTCTTAACCGAGACTTCATGCTCGTGACTTACAACAAACCCGTGATTCGCGGTCGATCCATTCTCGTATATCCTAAAAATCAATGGAACTTGGGTGTTGATAAGGTGTAAACCATAATCCACCAAAATGGATGATTGATATTGACGATGACTTGAGCCATCCTGTGACCTTTGTTTGGTGTGACTTGCTTGATCCTTGAGTGTGTTTGTTGCCTCCATGCATCCATGCATTCATCCGCATTCATTTCATCGACAAATAAGATGTTTATAAGGAACTTAAAAGGTCTATTTGCAAATTTTCAGACATGGATAAGCAAAGAAGGAATACGAAGAAGTACAGTTTCAGACAACCTGACTTGAGAGAGTTAAGGCGTCTAACATCTTATGTATTAGATCCCTTGGAGTTCAAAGCTCTCCATGGGAAGATTCTAGCTATTCTCTCTACCAAGGTGGATGAGGGTCTGATGAGTGTGTTGGTGCAGTTATACGATCCTCTGTATCGGTGCTTCACTTTTCCGGATTTCCAGCTTTTGCCTACATTGGAGGAGTACGCTTATCATGTAGGTATACCTATTCTTGACTGATTTCCGTTCAGTGATTTGGAGAAGATTCCGTCTTCTCAAGAGATTGCTGACATGCTTCACGTGGAGGTATCCGACATTATTGCCAACATAACTACCAAGGGTGGAATTCAAGGTCTCCCGTCTGATTTTCTGATTGCCAAAGCTACCTTGTTTGGGAAGGCCATGAGTAAGGAAGCTTTTGAATCCATATTTGTACTCCTCATCTATGGGCTAGTGTTATTTCCCAACATCGACAACTTCGTGGATGTGAATGCTATTAGGATTTTCTCTTCTCTTAATCCCGTTCCGACTCAATTGGGTGACACTTATTTCTCTTTGCATATGAGGAATGCAAAGGGCGGTGGTTCCATTGTATGCTGTCTGCCTCTGTTGTACAAGTGGTTTATTTCGCACTTGCCTCAGACGCTTGCCTTCAAGGAGAACAAGGGATGTCTACGGTGGTCCACGAGACTTATGTCTCTCACTAATGATGATATCTCTTGGTATAATTGTGTTTATGATGGCGTTAAGATTATTGATTCTTGTGGTGAGTTCTCCAATGTACCTATTCTTGGTACATGTGGTGGAATTAATTACAACCCTGCTTTGACTCGCCGTCAACTTGGGTTCCCCTTAAAGGATAAACCTAACAACATTTTGTTGGAAGGCTTATTCTTTTAAGAGGGTAAAGATCCCCAAAACCTGAAGGATAGGATGGTCCGCGCCTGTCGCAAAGTTCATAGGAAAGGGAGGAATGAGCTTGGTCCGAGAAATTGTGTTGCTTTGGAGCCTTACACCTTTTGGGTAAGGAAGAGAGCCCTCGAGTACCGCATGCCGTATGAGTATCCAAGACCTACCCCTATGGTTATGGTTGGGCCTTCAAACCTCCCTAATCAAGGAGTAAAGGAGTTGAGAGACGAAGACTGTTCGCGTGCTTGGGTTCGTGAGCGTGAGAAACTTCTTCAGCAGCTCAAGGATAAGGATGTAATAATCGAGTTTCTAGAGCATCAGGTTATGGATGAACCCGATGATATCGTTAATTCTCTCCTACCTCACTCGTCTAGGTTTTGGAAGAAGAGATACGATCAGCTCGCCAAAGAGAAGGCCGACATGGAAGCAGCTTATGAGAGAGAGGTGAAGAAGCTTCGTGCAACATATTTTCCGATCTCGAAGGCTTTAGACGACTGCTTCTAGGGCTCCATAGGATGTTTATTCTCCTTTTCTCTTGTATTGTATTTGGTTACCGAGTATGTACTACTTCTTTGGTGTAAAAAGTTTCCAAATATCATATTGCTATGAGTATTCCACATATGTCTTAAAAAGTTTAATATTTTCAAAACATTTGCAAATAGATCTTTATAAAGTTCCTCCGATTAAAAATAAATCATATGCACGAGCGTTGCATGCATCATATGCATAAGCAGGTTTTGGTTCCGAGCTCTTGATACAATGGTCTAACTTTTTGCTCTTCATTTATTTTGAAGACAAGCTGACTCACCGGTACAACACTCGAGCCAATCATTCAAAGATCATGGAACACCTTGAGCAAGAGAACCGAGATTTGAAAGAGGAGATTGCCCGACTGACTGCCATGATGGATTCAGTTCTTGGTGCTTAGAGCCAAGCTTCTCCAACTCCTGCAACTCCTCCCACTGAGAGGCAAAGATCTGTTTGGGAAGAGTGTTGCTGAACTGTGCTTAGTGCCCAATGTGAAAATCCCAGTCAAATTCAAAGTGCCTGACTTTGAGAAGTATAAGGGAAACTCGTGTCCACTCAGTCATCTTGTGATGTATGCCCGCAAGATGTCGACCCAGACAAATAATGATCAACTACTGATTCACTATTTCCAGGATAGCCTGACAGGTGTTGCGCTCCGTTGGTATATGGGGCTAGATAGTGCAAGCATCCGCACTTTCAATGATCTAGGAGAGGCTTTTGCGAAACAGTACAAGTACAACATGGACATGGCTCCGGACAGAGATCAACTGAGGGCGATGTCCCCAAAAGATAAGGAAACCTTCAAGGAGTATGTCCAAAGGTGGAGGGAATTGGCAGCTCAAATAGTGCCACCATTGGAGGAGAAGGAGATGACAAAGATCTTTCTGAAGACTTTGAACTCTTTCTATTATGAGTGTATGATTGTTAGTGCTCCCTCAAACTATCCCGAAATGGTAAATATGGGGATGAGGCTAGAAGAGGGAGTCCGTGAAGGACGTCTGTCCCGTGATGATATTTCTTCGGCAAAGAAATATGGAGGATTTGCCAAAAAGAAAGAAGGGGAGACTCATGTTGTTTCTCCCCATAGTAAAAGAAGGCCCTCTGTGAGGAGGAAGGAAGTGCGACCATTCGTCAACCAACACCAGGTGGCTCATATAGCACTTGCTTTCAGAGAAGCTCAACAACCATAACAACAATCTCGTCAACAACAACATGCTTACCAGCCTCGCTACAACAACAACACCAGCAATTATGAGAGGAAGAGGGTGACTTTTGACCCGATTCTTATGACTTACGCTGAACTGTATCCTTCCTTGATTGATAGGAAGTTGATAACTCCACATGATCCTCCTGTTGTGCCTGCCAATCCCCAATGGTGGTACAAGCATGAACTTCGTTGTGTGTATCATTCCGGCGCGCCCGGACATGACGTGGAGAACTGCTTTCCGTTGAAGACGAAGGTGCAAGACCTTGTAAGGAGTGGGATACTATTCTTGGAGGATGTAGGCCTAAATGTTAAGAACCCATTGCCCGAGCATGGGAAGCCAGCTGTTAACATGGTCCAGGGTTGCCCTGGCAAATATAAGGTCCTTTATGTGAATGATATAAGGCATTCCCTGGTGGAAATGCATAGGTTGTTGTGTGAGCATAGTCATTATGAGCACGATCACGATGGGTGCCATGTGTGCACTGTCAATGAAAGAGGATGCCACAAGATAAGAAGGGACATCCAAGAGATGCTAGACCAAGGGATGATTGAGATGCTTCAAAATCGTAATGAGGATGAAGTTATGTTATCACTCATGTGTTCAATATTCCTGATCCTGTTGTCATCAAATATGATGGCAGCAAAAGGAAGATGGTGCCCACTCTTGTGATAAAGCCAGCGGACCTTGTCCCGTATGTGTCAGACAAAGCGGTTCCGTACCGTTACAATGTTGTTATACTGGAAGATGGGAAGGAGGTGTCGTTGCCCTCAACCTCTGTTGTAAGCATATCCGATGTTAGTGGAGTGACCCATAGTGGTCGTGTTTTCTCGACTTAGCCGAAATCCCATGAAGACGTCGTGAAGAGGGATGTTGTTAGTTCTGCCGGTCCCATGGGGACTTATTCTTCAAATCATTTTATTCCTGTTGTGAAGGGTGTTGACCCTGTTATTGTCAAAGCTGATAAAGCTCCTATCCTAGCTGGCCAGTCCGACATATTGAGAGAGGATATTGATGAGATGTTGAGGCTCATTAAGAGGAGCGAGTACAACGTTATGAAGCAGTTGCTTCAAACTCCATCAAAGATATCTATCCTATCTTTGTTGATGAATTCAGAGCCACACCGTGAAGTGTTGCAAAGGGTGCTGGACGTGACATATGTGGATCACGATGTCACCATTGAACAGTTTGATAGCATTGTTACAAATATAACTGCCTGCAACAATTTGAGCTTCTGCGATGATGATCTTCCCGAGGAGGGAAAAGACCACAATTTGGCCTTACATATCTCTATGAACTGTAAAGATGATGCCATGTACAATGTGTTGATGGATACATGGTCATCACTTAATGTATTACCAAAGTCCACTCTCGCCAAACTTTCATATCAAGGACCTCCCATGAGGATAAGTGGAGTGGTAGTAAAAGCTTTCGACGGATCGCGCAAGACCGTGATTGGTGAATTAGATCTCCCGATCAAAGTTGGACCTAGTGATTTCCAGATCACTTTCCAAGTTATGGACATACATCCGTTGTACAGCTGTTTACTTGGTAGACCATAGATTCACGAGGCAGGCGCCGTGACATCCACCCTACACCAAAAGTTGAAGTTTGTCAAGAACAAGAAGTTGGTGGTGATAGGGGGAGAGAAGGCTCTCTTGGTCAGCCATTTATCTTTCTTTTCCTACATTGATGCTGAGGATGAGGTTGGAACTCCATTCCAAGCCTTATCTATTGCTGAGCCTTCTAGGAAAGGACTTTCTTCATTTGTCTCCTACAATGGTGCGAAGTTGGCCATCGAGCATGGGCAACTATGGTTTGGGGAAAATGATAAAGATGGAAGATAATAAATCCCGGGCTGGTATAAGGTATTCTTCCGGTGTTTCTAATGATCTTGGGTGGTTTCAGAGTGGAGGTTTCATCCACACCGATGGAGATCAAGAAGCTGCTGCCATCATTGAATAAGATGAAGAGGAAGACCTCGGCAACTTTGTCATACCTGGCGGGATCTGCAATAATTAGGTCGTTGTTGATGTTCCAACAGTTATCCATAAGTCAACGTAATATGTTCATTCTGTTTAAAACCCTTCTCCCATGCCAAAAGGAGAAGTGAAGACATTGTTGGCATAATTGATTAATACAATGATATTCATTCAATAATCGCATGTTAAATGTTTGTTTTTCAAATTATTTTTCATTTTTTGCTTTTCACATGGAATTGGTGATCACCATAAAACCTTAAAAAAGAGAATAAAATCAATGTTCCATCTGCATAATGATTTGCCTTGTTTGAATTCTGAAATCTCTTTTATACTCAAAATCATTATGCAGGTTGACCAAACCCATTGAACATAATGATCCAACACCGTCTCCCAACTTTGAGTTCCCTGTACTTGAGGCAGAGGAAGATGATGTTGAAGAGATTCCTGATGAGATTACCCATCTGCTTGAGTACGAGGAGAAGATCATTCAGCCACATCTTTGAGAACCTGGAAATAGTCAACTTGGGGTTTGAAGACTGTATTCGTGAAGTAAAGATTGGGGCACTTCTTGAAGAGTCTGTTAAGAAGGAGTTGATTGAGTTACTACGAGAATATGTCGACGTCTTTGCCTGGTCGTATGAAGACATGCCTGGTCTAGATACTGATATCGTGCAACATTTCTTGTCGTTGAAGCCTGAGTGTGTGCTTGTGAAACAAAAGCTCAGAAGAACTCGTCCTGATAAAGCAGTTAAGATTAAAGAAGAAGTTCAGAAGCAAAATGATGCGGGGTTTCTGTTAGACGGTGTGGCTAGTGATCGAGAGGAGGGGTGAATAGATCACCTCTTTTAAAATAAACGGATTTAAAAATTCTTATCAGAGTTATTGAAACTTAGCGGAAAATTACAGTTCCGAATCGACTTCCGTCTATTCTGAACCGCTACTAGAAAACTGGACACGCGAATTTATTGCTGGATTTGAATAAGAACGATAGAGATTATTAACACCAGAATATTATCAAATCAAATGCACTTATCACTAAATTCTAATTCCAATGAATAAAACTTAGCTGACAGTTTTGTCAAACATTTGGTGTGTATATGATCAATGATGAACAATGGTGGAGTTTAAATAAAGAAGTTTTCTTGCCACTATTGTATCACGAAATGTATAGCCACAATACACCAACTGAAATCACAAAACTGTTGAAAACATAAAGATAGATAAGGAAAGAATACGATACGCAGAGATTTGGTAAGGAAGTTCCCCACTGTCGTCCTCGCGTGTGGGTACGTCTCCCTCTCAATTTCAAATGAAATTGAGAACTGTAATTATCAATAATGCCGAATTCGTTGATACAAGGTTTCAATACAAAGACAGAAATCTAAATCCCAAGATCTTCTTCTTGTATAAACCTCCACTTGATCTGAGCTCGATCAAGAATTTCCTGCAAGAAATTGCAAACAATTCACCGGTTCCACAACCTGTTTGTGAAATTACCCAATTTCCAAACCCTACGCTACGGCTGAATCTGTTATGAAAACGTGACTAACAAACCCGCAAGAACACTCCAGTTCTTTAAGGACAAACCATTTGGTTTTTCCTCGAAACCCCCTTCAACCTTCAACTCAGCTAGATCCTCGATCGTTCCACTGAACACCTCAGCTAGATCCTTGATCGTTCCACTGAACGTTATCTCGTTGATCCTTTAATCCAAAGAACAAGAATGACTATGTGTTGATGTTCTTGACGAAAAGAGATTGAGAAGATGAAGAAGATGAAGTCTCTTTCAGGTTTCTAACTGCTCAAACAATTGCTGCTACACACTCCTTTGATTTGTGTTACAACTGTTTTTCACTTGTGAATTCGTGTTCGTAAATGAGCTGTCAAAATACTTCTTATATGTGAAAGACAGAAGCTGTTAGTAGACAAAACAGAATTATGTATTGATACGAAAGATTATGCATCGATACATACTATAGCTTTGATTAATTTTAGAGAATTAATACAAGCATGTATCGATACAAAGCTCGTATGTATCGATACATAGAACATTTTAACTAAGCATGTATCGATACAAAGCTCGTATGTATCGATACATAGAACATTTTAACTAAGCATGTATCGATACAAAGCTCGTATGTATCGATACATACTGAAGCAAAAACGTTTTGTGATTTAAAACAAATTTATGTATTGATGCAGATGAACATGTATCGATACATACTGACACAAAACAGTTTTTATGAGTTCTTTTAAGAAATGTATCAATGTGGATCTTTATGTATAGATACGAAACAATAGTATAGGCTAAAAACACAAATGAAACATGTAAAATAATGCACAACCAACAATTAGACAATGATCACACAATTTGCTATCATTCAAAACGTATTCAAAGTAAAGAATTTGCTCACAAACTCCCCCTTTTTGATGATGGCAAATTTTTAGCAAGATGTGTGATACTCCCCCTGAGTTTGTGCATATCTATCAACATCTGCATTTCTCCCCCTTTGTCAACATCAAAAAGAAGAAAAAAACAGTTTTATCAAGGCAACATGTTGTAGCAGGACACAGCAAAACTGATAAAGAATCTAACAATCACAAAGAAGGAAGCTTAAAAAGTAAAGAATCACTCACAAAGAATGACAAATAAGGGCAATAACACCAAAAGTAAGCAGAAGGAAATAAGCATTTAACTAGTAGAAAGTATTTAAAAATTACATAAGCCAAGACATATAAGGTGCAACTAATCTGAAAAGAAAAAAAAACTCAAGCAACATGCAATGAAATGCAGTGAAATGAAGAAGACATGAATCGATGCATACATCTTTGAATCGATACATACTGATGCCAAACCAAATTTTAATTAATTTTTATGCAGTATGGTTATGCATTATGAAGTATGTCATGATAATGATGCCCAAGTATAATTCACAAATCAGATATTAATGTTCAAACAATATATGCAAAGAGATTCACATAAACGAAAATAAGGAATTTTGTTCTAACATACACAATCACATAGTTCTAAAAGAGATATAGAAAGGAGTGATATTACCTCTGTTGATGTAACCTTGTGAGGTATAAATGAAATCTAAAACAAATCTCATCAACCAAGGTGAGGCATAATATAAATAAGAACAAACATGCTTAAGACAACAATGGAGAGAGATCTAAGATCCCTAATTCACGACGAATGCTGAAGAACGGTTCTGTTGCCAAAGGTTTAGTGAAAATGTCAGCAAGCTGGTTTTTAGTATCAACATGCTCAAATACAATGTCTTCTTTTTCAACATGATCGCGAAGAAAGTGATGTCTAATCTCTATGTGTTTAGTGCGTGAGTGTAAAACAGGATTTTTAGTAAGGTTTATGGCACTAGTGTTGTCACATTTTATTGGAATACGTTTGAGTTGAATGTTAAAGTCTTGTAGTTGTTGCTTTAGCCACAAAATCTGAGCGCAACAACTACCGGCTACAACGTACTCAGCCTCTGCAGTTGACAAAGCCACAGATACCTGCTTTTTGCTATGCCAACTTACCAAGGAGTTTGAAAACAAGTGACATGTACCACTCGTGCTTTTCCTATCTGATTTGCAGCCAGCAAAATCAGAATCGGAGTAACCTACTAAGCTACAATCACTTTCTTTGGAATACCAAAGCCCATATTTAGATGTTCCATGAAGATATCTAAATATACGTTTAACAGCTTTCAGGTGTGATTCCTTAGGATTTGATTGATATCGTGCACACATACAAACACTAAACATGATGTCAGGTCTAGAAGCAGAAAGATACAGAAGAGACCCAATCATACATCTAAACTTTTTGACATCTACACTCTTACCATGCCCATCTTTATCTAGATTTCCGTTGGTAGGCATAGGGGTGTCAATTGATTTTGAGTCGTTCATTCCAAAGCGCTTGAGTAGTTCTCTGCAGTACTTTGTTTGACATACTGCTGTACCCTCATCAAGTTGCTTTATCTGAAGACCTAGGAAGTAATTCAGCTCCCCCATAAGACTCATCTCAAATTCACCCTGCATAACCTTAGAAAATTCTTCGACCAAGTGTGTGTTAGTTGAACCAAAAATTATATCGTCTACATAAACTTGAACTAAAAGAATGTGATTTCCCTTGTGTTTAATAAAGAGAGTATTATCCACTTTACCTCTTGAATATCCATGATCAATTAGAAATTTGCTAAGCCTTTCATACCAAACCCGAGGGGCTTGTTTAAGACCATACAAAGCTCGTTTTAATTTGTAAACATAATCTGGATTTTCAGCATTCTCAAAACCAGGAGGTTGTGAGACATATACCTCTTCATTTATGACACCATTTAGAAACGCACTCTTTACGTCCATTTGGTAAAGCTTAAAATTATTAGAACACGCATAGGCAAGCAAGAGACGTATAGCTTCAAGGCGAGCAACTGGAGCATAAGTTTCCTCATAGTCTATGCCCTCCTCTTGGTTATACCCTTGTGCTACTAAACGTGCCTTGTTCCTAGTTATCACTCCGTTTTCATCAAGCTTATTTCTAAAAACCCATTTAGTACCTATGATATGATGATCTCGCGGACGAGGGACAAGTTCCCAAACGTCATTTCTTTTAAATTGATTAAGCTCTTCTTGCATGGCCATTAGCCAACATTCATCAATCAAGGCCTCTTTGGCATTTTTAGTTTCTACTTGTGAAACAAAAGCGAAGTGAGAACAAAAATTACTTATCTTAGAACGAGTCATTACTCGCTTTGAAATATCTCCCAAGATATTGTCAATAGGATGGTCTTTTGAAGATTTCCAAGCTGGTGGAAGGTCATTCACTTCAGCTGTCCTTTCTTCCTCATCTTCTTCATGACTAGTATCTTCCTCCTTCTCATGGGCAACTGTTCTGGACTGATCAGTTTCCCTAACAGCTTCCTTGAGTATGTCTTCTGTAGATACACCTGCGTCATCAAAAGAAATACCTTTTCCGACACTTTTCGGATAAGACTCATCAAAAGAAACATGGACAGATTCTTCAACAGTAAGTAAACGCTTATTATATACTCTATATGTTTTACTTGATTGTGAGTATCCAAGAAAGATACCTTCATCCGCTTTTGCATCAAACTTCCCAATATTTTCCTTACCATTATTCAAAACAAAACACTTACAACCGAATACGTGAAGATGTGACAAGTTTGGCTTTCTTCCTTTTAAAAGCTCATAAGGAGTTTTATTTAAAATAGGACGAATTAAGATCCTGTTTAAAACATAACAAGCTGTGCTAACTGCATCAGCCCAAAAATATTTTGGTAATCCACCCTCATTTAGCATTGTTCTTGCCAACTCCTCTAAAACACGATTTTTACGCTCCACAACGCCATTTTGTTGTGGAGTTCGAGGAGCTGAAAAGTTATGCTCAATACCATACTTGTCACAGTACTTATCAAAGTGATAGTTTTGAAATTCACCATCATGATCGCTACGAATTGTAACTATTTTGGAATTCATTTTGTTTTGGGACAAATTTGCAAAATTCTTAAAAGCAGAAAAAGTTTCATCTTTGCTATAAAGGAATATAGTCCAAGTAAATCTAGAATAGTCATCAACGATTACAAAACCATAATAATTTCCACCTAAGCTCTTTGTCCTAGAAGGTCCAAAGAGATCCATATGGAGAAGCTCAAGGGGTCGTGAAGTTGAAATTACATTTTTAGATTTAAAAGAGACCCTCATTTGTTTTCCCATTTGGCACGCGTCACATAGGTGGTCTTTTGAAAATTTTATTTTTGGAAGACCGACTACTAGATCCTTAGATACAACCTTATTAAGCAAATCGAAATTAACATGCGCTAAACGTCTATGCCAAAGCCAAGAATCATCATTCAAGGTAACTAGACATTTAATACTTGTTAAAGATACATCAAAAAGGTCAAGCATATAGATATTGTTTACTCTTACACCCTTAAACACAACGTTCTGTTCAGCATGTTCAATTATGCAACAAGTTTTTGTGAAAGAAACTTTATAACCCTTGTCACACAATTGACTTATGCTTAATAAATTGTGTTTAAGCCCCTCTACTAAATGGACATCAGAAATAGTAGTGGTAGAGGGATTACCTACACTACCTTTGCCAAGTATAGCTCCTTTGTTATTGTCTCCATAAGTAACATATCCCTTCTTCTTTGCTTTGAAGTCTATAAAAAGTGATATGTCACCGGTCATGTGCCTTGAGCAACCGCTGTCAAGAAACCATCTCCTATCTACGGAAGCAAGGCACTCATCCTACAATATCAAAAGAGAGAAGTTGGTACCCAATTTTCATTGGGTCCAAGTGGGTAAGTGCTAACATGGTTGCCTTTTGGCTTCCATTGATAAATACCTTTAGGAACAAGAAATCTCCTAAACTTGCATTTCTCAATGGTATGGCCAGCACGACAACAATAATGACATAAACCATGATGATGTGTTTGTTTATTCTTGTTCATTAAATCCTTTGGAATAAAAGAGTATTTTGCATATGGTGGATTTAATGACTTCTTAAACAACCTAGAGTCAACGACATAAGTAACCTTAGGTTGTAAATCTTTTTCCAATTTGACCTTGAGAGTGTTTACCTCTTGTTGCCAAATATGACAAGCTTCACAATACCCAACTTTACTACATCCATCAATGTCAATATTTTTTGAATTTTCTGCAATACTAGCTTTTAACCATTCTAAATCTTTTTCAGCTTTGTATACTTTACCTTCCAGAAAAGAAAAAATTTGTTTATCGGAAGATAATCTTTTAAAAGCATCTACAACTTCGTTATGCAGTTTTTCAAAAGCTATTTTCAGTTCAGAAAAAGACATAGAAGAGAAATTATTATAATAGGCTTGTTTTACCTTTTTATCATTGATTTTCTTCTTGTGGTAGGACAGATTTTTGGTGTGAGCCATAAGGCACAGATTTGCGGTTTCATCACTATCACTTGAACTTTGTGTGCTTGATGAATCACTATCACTTTCCGATGAAATGTAAGCTCTTCTTTGTTTGTTGTACCCTTTTGGTGGAGCTTTTCCTTGATCCTTATACTTCATAGGACAATCTGTTTTATAATGTCCAGATTTACCACAATTAAAACAAGATCCTTTTCCTCTACTCTTCTTATTCTCTTCCTGTTTTGAATCTGTAGATTGTCTTCGAAACTTCATGAGGTTTTTGTCGGAATGCTTGACTCCATTCTTTCGAATGAATCTATTATATCTCCTTACAAAAAGTCCCATTTCCTCATCATCCGAATCTTTGTCACTACTAGAATCATTGTCACTTTGCTCTTTTCGTGAGGACTTAGAGCTAGAGGCCACAAGAGCTATTGGCTTCTTCTCTCCCTCTTTGTCTCTCTTCTTCTCCTTTTCCTTCTTACTTTTGTTCTCAAACTTTTCAAGACTTTCTAATGCTTGCTGATGTTCTTCCAACTTTCCAAACAGAGTTGTAATCGTAAGTGTCGTTAGATCGTTGGCTTCCTTAATAGCTGTTACTTTAGGTTGCCATTCCCTGCTAAGACATCTCAGAATTTTATTAGTAGCTATTTCATTGGAAACAGGTTTTCCAAGTGCATTCAACCGATTAGTGAGATGAGTAAATCTCTTTTGCATGTCGGAGATAGATTCTCCTTGTTTCATGCAAAAGAGCTCAAACTCTTGATTGAGTGTGTTAATGCGGGACTGTTTTACTTCAGTAGTACCCTCATGGGCAACTTCTAAAGCATCCCACATTTCTTTAGCTGTCGTGCAATGGGATACCCGATAATACTCATCAACACCAAGTGCTGAAATTAGCATATTTCGAGCTCTCCAATCACTCGACCACTTTTTCTTATCTTTCTCATTCCAATCACCTTCTGGTTTAGGAATTATGGCGCCAGCCGCATTTGTCATAGTAATTTGAAAAGGACCATTTTCAATGGCAGCCCATACTAGCCTATCAACATAATTTATATGAATTCGCATGCAGTCTTTCCAGTAGCCGTAATTTTCACCGTTGAAAATCGGCGCTCTATTATACGCCCCCTTTGGTTCAGAATCCATATCGTTACAGGCAGCCACAGAACACCAGCGAACCGGTGCTCTGATACCACTTGTTAGACGGTGTGGCTAGTGATCGAGAGGGGGGTGAATAGATCACCTCTTTTAAATAAACGGATTTAAAAATTCTTATCAGAGTTATTGAAACTTAGCGGAAAATTACAGTCCCGAATCGACTTCCGTCTATTCTGAACCGCTACTAGAAAACCGGACACACGAATTTATTGCTGGATTTGAATAAGAACGATAGAGATTATTAACACCAGAATATTATCAAATCAAATGCACTTATCACTAAATTCTAATTCCAATGAATAAAACTCAGCTGACAGTTTTGTCAAACATTCGGTGTGTATGTGATCAATGATGAACAATGGTGGAGTTTAAATAAAGAAGTTTTCTTGCCACTATTGTATCACGAAATGTATAGCCACAATACACCAACTGAAATCACAAAACTGTTGAAAACGTAAAGATAGATAAGGAAAGAATACGATACGCAGAGATTTGGTAAGGAAGTTCCCCACTGTCGTCCTCGCGTGTGGGTACGTCTCCCTCTCAATTTCAAATGAAATTGAGAACTGTAATTATCAATAATGCCGAATTCGTTGATACAAGGTTTCAATACAAAGACAGAAATCTAAATCCCAAGATCTTCTTCTTGTATAAACCTCCACTTGATCTGAGCTCGATCAAGAATTTCCTGCAAGAAATTGCAAACAATTCACCGGTTCCACGACCTGTTTGCGAAATTACCCAATTTCCAAACCCTACGCTACGGCTGAATCTATTCTGCAAACGTGACTAACAAACCCGCAAGAACACTCCAGTTCTTGAAGGATAAACCATTTGGTTTTTCCTAGAAACCCCCTTCAACCTTCAACTCAGCTAGATCCTCGATCGTTCCACTGAACACCTCAGCTAGATCCTTGATCGTTCCACTGAATGTTATCTCGTTGATCCTTTAATCCAAAGAACAAGAATGATTATGTGTTGATGTTCTTGAAGAAAAGAGATTGAGAAGATGAAGAAGATGAAGTCTCTTTCAGGTTTCTAACTGCTCAAACAATTGCTGCTACACACTCCTTTGATTTGTGTTACAACTGTTTTTCACTTGTGAATTCGTGTTCGTAACTGAGCTGTCAAAATACTTCTTATATGTGAAAGACAGAAGCTGTTAGTAGACAAAACAGAATTATGTATTGATACGAAAGATTATGCATCGATACATACTGTAGCTTTGATTAATTTTAGAGAATTAATACAAGCATGTATCGATACAAAGCTCGTATGTATCGATACATAGAACATTTTAACTAAGCATGTATCGATACAAAGCTCGTATGTATCGATACATAGAACATTTTAACTAAGCATGTATCGATACAAAGCTCGTATGTATCGATACACACTGAAGCAAAAACGTTTTGTGATTTAAAACAAATTTATGTATCGACGCAGATGAACATGTATCGATACATACTGACACAAAACAGTTTTTATGAGTTCTTTTAAGAAATGTATCAATGTGGATCTTTATGTATAGACACGAAACAATAGTATAGGCTAAAAACACAAATGAAACATGTAAAATAATGCACAGCCAACAATTAGACAATGATCACACAATTTGCTATCATTCAAAACTTATTCAAAGTAAAGAATTTGCTCACAGTTTCTGGTGACTTCTACATATCCTCAATGGGTGGCCAATATTGTGCTTATACCTAAAAAAAGACGGAAAAGTCCGAATGTGCGTGGATTACCGTGACTTGAATAAAGCTAGCCTAAAAGATGATTTTCCTCTACCACACATTGATATGTTGGTAGACAATACGGCTAAATTCAATGTCTTTTCATTTATGGACGGGTTTTCCGGTTATAATCAGATTAAAATGGCACCCGAGGATATGGAGAAGACAACATTCATCACACCTTGGGGAACATTCTGTTATCGAGTGACGCCCTTCGGTTTGAAGAACGCCGGAGCCACGTATCAACGTGCTATGACTACCTTGTTTCATGACATGATGCACAAGGAGATTAAGGTGTATGTCGACGATATGATTGCAAAGTCGAAAACGGAAGTTGAACATGTAGAACACTTGTTAAAGCTTTTCCAGCGTTTGAGGAAGTACAAACTCCGCTTGAATCCAAACAAATGTACATTTGGAGTCCGTTCCGGCAAGTTATTGGGCTTTATTGTCAGCGAGAGAGGTATTGAAGTTGATCCTGCCAAGGTCAAAGCAATACAAGAGATGCCTGCGCCCAAAACCGAGAAGCAAGTCCGAAGTTTTCTTGGCCGCTTGAATTACATTTCGAGATTTATATCCTACATGAATTCCACATGTGCGCCTATATTTAAGCTCCTCCGGAAAGATCAGTGTCATGATTGGACCGAGGAATGCCAAAAGGCCTTTGACAGTATCAAAGAGTATCTGTCCGAGCCTCCGATTCTGTCTCCGCCTATTGAAGGGAGACCATTGATTATGTACTTGACTGTGCTTGATGATTCCATGGGTTGTGTCCTTGGTCAGCAAGATGAATCAGGAAAGAAAGAATATGCAATATACTACTTGAGTAAGAAGTTCACTGACTGTGAGTCTCGGTACTCAATGCTTGAGAAGACATATTGTGCTTTGGCTTGGGCTGCTAAGCGTTTACGCCAGTATATGTTGAATCATACAACTTGGTTGATAACCAAAATGGATCCGATCAAGTATATCTTTGAGAAGCCTTCTTTAACTGGGAGAATTTCCCGTTGGCAAATGCTGTTATCTGAGTATGATATTGAGTATCGAGCCCAAAAATCCATTAAAGGTAGTATCTTGGCTGACCATTTGGCGCATCAACCAATTGAATATTATCAGTCTGTGCAATACGACTTCCCTGATGAGGAGATTCTGTATTTGAAAATGAAAGATCATGATGAGCCTACGCTCGATGAAGGGCCAGAGCCTGGTTCCCGATGGGGCATGGTGTTCAATGGCGCTGTCAATCAGTATGGAAATGGTATTGGGGCAGTGATTATTACTTCTCAAGGCACACATTTTCCTTTTACAGTAAGGCTAACTTTCAAATGCACGAATAATACGGCGGAGTATGAGGCCTGTATTATGGGTTTAGAAGAATATGTTGATTTTAGGATCAAACATCTTGATGTTTATGGCGATTCGGTCCTTGTTGTTAATCAGATTAAGGGTGAGTGAGAGACGAATTAGCCTGGCATCATCCCATATAGATATTATGCAAGGAGGATTTCGACTTTCTTTACTAAAGTTGACTTCCATCATATTCCTCGAGATGAGAATCAGATGGCGGATGCTCTCGCTATGCTTGCTTCAATGGTTGCGGTCAATTATTGGAATGAAGTCCCAAAGATTACTGTGATGCGCTTGAATAGACCAACTCACGTGTTTGCAGTTGAGGAAGTGAATTATGATAAGCCATGGTATTATGATATCAAGTGCTTTCTCCAAAGTCAGACTTACCCGCCTGGGGCATCATTTAGAGATAAGAAGACTTTGAGGAGATTATCTGGCAGTTTCTACCTTAATGGTGATGTGATTTACAAGAGTAATGTTGACATGGTTCTACTCAGATGCATGGATAGACACGAAGCAGACCTGTTGATGACTGAAGTCCATGAGGGTTCATTTGGTACTCATTTCAATGGACATGCCATGGCGAAAAAGATGTTGAGAGCAAGCTACTATTGGCTGACAATGGAGTCTGACTGCTGCAAATTTGTGAAGAAATGCCACAAGTGTCAGATTTATGCGGATAAGATTCATATTCCCCCGACGCTTCTGAATGTTATTTCCTCACCATGGCCTTTCTCCGTGTGGGGAATTGACATGATTGGCATGATTGAGCCTAAGGCGTCAAACGGTCACCGTTTTATTCTCGTAGCCATTGATTACTTCACCAAGTGGGTTGAGGTGGCATCGTATGCAAATGTGACCAGACAGGTGGTTGTGAGGTTTATCAAGAACCAACTCATATGCCGATATGGTGTGCTAGACAAGATCATTATTGATAATGGATCTAACTTGAACAATAAGATGATGAAAGAGCTGTGCAGCGAGTTTAAGATTGCACATCATAATTCTTCTCTCTATAGACCCAAGATGAATGGGGCTGTTGAAGCTGCGAATAAAAACATCAAGAAGATTATTCAGAAGATGGTTGTTACGTACAAAGATTGGCATGAGATGCTGCCATTTGCTTTGCATGGCTATCGTACATACGTCCGCACTTTAACAGGGGCAACCCCCTTCTCTCTTGTATATGGCATCAGTGAGAGTCTTGATGGAAGCCAAGTTGACTGAGGCTGAATGGGTTCAGAGTCGTTATGACCAACTGAATTTGATTGAAGAGAAGAGATTAACTGCCATGTGCCATGGTCAGTTATATCAACAAAGGATGAAGAAAGCATTTGATAAGAAGGTCAAGCCTCGTGTGTTCCGAGAAGGTGACCTCGTGCTCAAGAAAGTCTTATCTTTCGTGCCCGATTCTAGGGGCAAGTGGACTCCAAACTATGAAGGTCCATACGTTGTTAAGAGAGCCTTTTCAGGCGGTGCTCTATTTCTCACAACTATGGATGAGGAGGATTTCACTCGTCCTGTGAATTCAGATGCAGTCAAGAAATACTTCGCCTAATATAAAAACAGAATAGCTCGCTAAGTTGAAAACCCGAAAGGGCGGCTTAGGCAAAAATGAGCGTCTCGGTGGATTAAAGACCCGATAGGGCGATCCAGGCAAAAGTTAGAGACATGAAAAAAAATTAATATATATATATCCCGCTAGATTGAGTACCTCACCCTAGGGCAATCTAGGCAAAAATTAGGGATTTGGCAAGTAACTGGATCCTGACAAGACTCTGTTCTACACCTGTTATCTGTCAAAGATTCTCGCTCAGTCATCGTCAGCTGAAGTTTCGAATATAGTGGATTTAGAGTTGGTGGAGAAACGGTCATTATGTTAAATATAGCCCTTTTCCATGTATATCACCAATTTCAAATTTGTAAAGATCCATGGAGTCTCGCCATTTGCGGACTACCATTCTCTTAAATAAATTTGAGCCTTTATCCAATTCTTTTCACTCTTATTTGTTTCTGTTTAACAAATGTTTGCATGTTTTAATTGATGAATATCAGTGTTTTAAACAAATAAAGTTTTTCATGAATAAACTGTTTTAAACAAAGTGAACATTCACAATAACTGAAAGGATAAGTGGGATGTCCTCAGTGCTTTCCCAAGGATAGTATGATCACCAAAGGGTAAGACATTTGTTCATATTCTGGCATTCTTGCTCCTTTTATCCTCATCCTCAGCTTCCCAGAGAGTCTGGTATGAGAAGTTCTCCTTGATGGCAGTGGTTTGAAGTGTCTTATGGATTGCTTTCCCCTAGTTGGATGTTCATACAATGCATTATCGATAGTTTGTTTGTGTATACATACTTGTTTCTCCCGCAGAGTTTCTAGCAATCCATGATTGGTATATGGTCGATCTGTGAGTGATCCCTTCTTTTCCAATTGTTGCCTCAATATTTTAGAGATGTGCATCCCTCTATATCAGGCACTAGCATTTGTGTTTTATCATTTGTATGGTTGTCATCCCTTGTATGGACTGACCTAAAATCCCTTATAGATTGATAAAACTTGATATGCTTTAAGTTGAGAATATTCCTTGTCTCATTATCTTGACTGTCTACTCACGAGGAAGGTTATCTTTCCCTAGCATGAGTAAGAATCTCCAATGGAGTAAGCATGTGTTCCCTGCAGAGCTACCTTTCCAGATAATTGTCTCCTCAGTAGAAAGTTGCCTAGTGCAATTGTTGAAGGGCTCATTTCCCTTTTCATTTATTTTGAAAAGAGGTATCCCTAGTATGTCGCTTGTTAATGAAGGATTCATTTCCAATCTCTCCAGCAAGGATAGTTTCCTCAAGAGCATTTGCAGCTTGTCCCCAGTAGGGTTGCCAGATCAGAGTTTGATGTTTGTATCTCCTCCGAGTCTGAAGATTTCTTTTAGCATTAAGAGCTGGTGGTGAAAATGTTTATTTCCGTCCCCAGTGGAGCAAAATCCTATTTTCCCCCTTTTGCAGAGTTTCCTCTCCGGCAGATAAAAGGGGGTGTTTTGATTGATGTACACCTGATTGGTGGTTGTTCCCCATGGAGTTTCACATCATCCCTTAATAAGCTTCCCCAGTAGAGTTTCTTCTCCGGCGGATCTTATTGTTATTTAAACACCTGTCCCCAAGAGAGTTGATGGAAACTCCCCGACAGATTTTCTGCATCTTCCTTATGTCAGGATTGTTTGCTCTTGGAAGACTTCTCCTGTGCAAAGTGTTATCTCCTGCAGTTGGAAGCCTCGACTTTGCCTATCCCCAGATATGGGTAAAGTCTTCCCTTGTTTACTCTTATTCCAGAGATAATCCCCCGTCAGAGTTGAGTTCTCTGTTTGATCATCTTCTTTCGCTACTCCTGAATACACCTTCTTTGTATCCTCATCGAGTGTAGCTTTGGGATAGGGTTTGATATCCCCGATGATTTATTTTCATCCTTCTCGGGTTATTCCCAAGCTGAGTTCTCCAGTAGGCTTCGCCCTTCTTGTCGAGACGTTTGCCGAGTGTCTGTTCGTGATTCTTGGACTTGTTTGTGTTAGACATGTCTGTTTGTCAACATTAATTATACACAAAATCATGCATATACATGCATAATCATAGCATTCAGATATTTATGATGCATTCTTTGCCATATATCTTTGCTTGTTATCTCCTGCTATTGGTTAAATGTTCTTCGCCAAGCAGATGTTTGTGTTTGATCTCTCCATATAGAGTCAGCCCCATAGGCAGAAAGTGTCTATCTTTCCTTCTTTCTTCCTCACTGAGTTATGTCCTCGTGGATGATCATTATTTCAGTTTCCTCCCCAATTGTGTATCGGGATAGAGTTTCTCCCCTAAGTTATATCCTCATCAGGTTGAGTCTTGTTTGATCGTGTTTTTCTAGTTTGTTCATAGATTGATTCCTTTCTTGTTATCCCCTGCAGTTCCCTGTGGTTCAGTTGTTCAATTGCTCAGTAACCAGTAATTGTTCGTTCTTTCCCCAGCGGGTGTTGTGGCCTTCTACCCAGTAACCGGTAGTTGTAAGTCCTATTTCTGTGGTTTTCTACCCAGTAACCGGTAGATGTAATCCCCTCTTTGTTGGCTGTCTTTACCCAGTATCGGTATTGGTATTCCTTTGTTTTTAAGTATACCACCCAGTAACCGGTGATATATCTCTTGGATAATTGCTTTTGTCAGGCAATTTATCCCTAGCGAGTCATCTTTCATTTACCCTTGTTGGGTAATGACTGTTTCTCCTTCTGATTAGTCATCATTTTATACCCAGTAACCGGTATCCCGATGTCCTTTCTTTTCGGTCGATTTATCCTTTATTAACCCAGTAACCGGTTGCGGATAATCTTCCATGCGAGTATGTTATCTACGTTTTTACCCATATAACGGTAGTAGATAATATATCTCATGCGCTCTTCAGTAGAAGTCTTTTTCTTCCCCAGTCGAGTAAGATTCGTATTTCCTTGTGGAATCGAATGTCCATCCTGTAAGTCGAGTTTGCTTTTTCAGCCCTTCTTTCGGATGATGAGTGTCTTGGATATGTTCCCAATTCATGCCTGGTTGGTCACCTATTATATACCCAATAACCGGTATCCCTGGTATTCCTTCCTTCTGCTCCCTATTATGACTTTTTGTCCCCTGTGGAGTCAGATTTTCCTGAGTTGAGATGTGCCTTTTGGATCCTCCTCAGATGTTTCAGACGATTGGTATCTTTCACACTTATACCGGTCTTATATATTCTTTCTCCCCGAGCGTGTTGTTCTCTCACCTAGTAACCGGTGTCTCGATAACATGTCTCTCTTTGAGTTTATTACCCAGTAACCGGTAATATCTCGTTGTTTCTTCCTCAGCTGAGTCCTTTGTGGACATCCCCGTCTGAGTCCGGATTTTTTTATCCGATGCATCCTTTGTGGATAGTTTTGATGTATTGGCATATTCCCCAATACATGCATCTTTGCGTCAGCTCGAGTCTTTCCATCGATTTATTTTCGTGGAATCCCTTCGCGTCTCCCAGCAAGTTTTCAAGTTGTGACCTGCTCACACATTTTTACCTTATTTCCCTCAGAGTCTCTGTCTCCCTAGTGAGTGTGTTACTTCTATGGATCTTCAGTTTCTCCCGATTTCTTTTTCTTTGTGGCAATTATTCACCATGAAGATTTTATTTTGCATGCATACATTTGCATCATGAGGTCTCTTAGGGACCAAAATTCGTCTCTTTGCTATTATTTAAGCTCATTCTATCTCGTTGAGACGAAGATTTTAACCTTCATATCTCCGGCTAGAATGACCTTAAATATGGGCATCTGTAAGACCCTAATTTTGACCCTAAGATCCCTCATGGCACCATGTTATTGCACAAGTGCATTACCTCAAGGATCATAGCATGTTTGGCTCCTTAACCCTAGGGTTGAGACTTGTTTGAGTGATTTGAGATCACCAAGCATGCTTGTATTATAAGTTATTGATTTTCTTATTTGATTACTAACCAAAAGCACAAAACTATGTCATTAACTCTTTTTGTTTTGAAGCTCAAAGTGATCATGTGCTCCACAATGCTCCTAGGAGGCTCCTAAGCCCAATGCAATGGCTAGATGAAAATGAGAAAAAGCATGACAATGGTCCACAAAGTTCCTAATAATAATATATGTCTCCCAAGTATCTCAATTTTCCAATTTGATCAAGATAACTCAAAGGGCTCGAAGATTGTTTCCCAAGGAAACCCTAATTTCACTGTGCTTTGACTGTGCCTTGCCCATGAAGCAATCTCAATCTCTGATCAAATTTAATCAAGGTAAGTTCTTTAGTTTATCATTTTATGTATATATGAGCCTATTTGAGGCCCCTCAATCATTTATTCATCAAGATTGGAAGTTTGACTGTGAAAAGTTGACTAGTCAAGTCGTCTGACTAAGTTGAGGTCCAATGAGCTATAACTTTTGATGTCTTTGGCAAATAAAGATGACCCCAAAAGAACAAATGTTCCTAAGAACCATATGAACGACGTTCATTTTCATACAAAATACATTTGAAGCTTGGAAGGTCATCATTAATTTCAAAACATTATAGGTCATTTTGACTGAAACCCTAATTATGGGTCAACTTACCAAGGGCATAACGTTCTCAATTTTTATGATTTTGAGGTGGGAGAAAAGGAATTGGAAAGCCTGAGATGTCTACTTCAAATGTTATGTTGGAAAAAATTTCATGATCCTAAAATAAATACATGTGATATTGAAAAACATTATAGGTCATCTTGGACCTAATTCATTGAATTTGAAAAAGTACCCAACTTCAAATGCCTATAACTTTGTCATAGAAAATCCAAATGATGCAAACTTTGAGTCTAAATTTACTATATTTAAAATATATACAACTTTGATGTTGGAGATTTTTTTCATTTGAAGCTTGTATCATGAGGACAGAGGGGTTTAACCAAGCTTACTTTTGGGTGACTTTTTTAAAATGTTTTGAACATGTTTTACACTTGAACTTTCCAAGCCAGTTTTGATCAATTTGCACAT
The DNA here is from genome assembly GCF_024323335.1 of Lathyrus oleraceus. Taxonomy (NCBI): domain Eukaryota; kingdom Viridiplantae; phylum Streptophyta; class Magnoliopsida; order Fabales; family Fabaceae; genus Lathyrus; species Lathyrus oleraceus. The sequence goes on from NC_066583.1 coordinate 363,876,498, forward strand.
GTCAAATGATTTTTTGCCCAACATGACTTTTGTTCCTTATTTCAAATGCTTTCCAACTATTACTCATAATAGTCTTTTGGATTTACCATTTGGGAGATTCAAATTTCTTTTCATTTATGTGCATTTTTGATATTTTATGTTATAACTTGAAATGCAAGCATTCTTCATTCCATGTGCACGACCACATGCCTTCCATATGATCTCAGCAAGCTCTTTCAGCCATTCATAGGCCTCTCACACGCCCACAAAGGCCCATGCACTCAAAAATTCAAATCCCATGCACATGAGCAAAGTGTGATGATCAGATGCATTCAGCTATAAATAGAGGCTTCTTCTCCCTCCTTTCACAACCTTTTGGAGATACCATATGCTGCTGAACTGAAACCATACCCTCACCAAAGGAATCATTCACCATTTGTTCAGATTTTTCGAGCTTGAAATTCAGCAACATTAGCTGAGTTTTAAGGCTAGATTCCTTAGCCAATCATCTTCCCTACATTCAGAGATCAAAGAGGAGAAAAGAGCTTGTAGAATTCGTGGCCAGAAGCTCACCATTTTAAAGGTATAAACTCAAACTGTTTGGATCTGAAACTCCTAATTCAATGTAGTTTTCTTGTGTTTTGGAGGTTCTCTGAAGTCCTCATACTTGAGGCAAGCTTTTGGTGTATTCAATTTGCCATTTCATGAACAATCCGTGTGGACACCATGATTTTCTCCTTCATCTTTCTCTCAATATAGGAAGAATGAAAGAAATCCAATGGTACAATGATGATCTACATCACATGAGCTTCATTTCCATGTCCTTGTTTTTCGTTTTTGATAAGATCCATTTTCCTGCAAATCTCGTCGGAATCTGTTGGCTGGCCGGAGAAGACGGTGGTTTCCACCGCCACCACCACGTGTACTGGTTCCAGCCTTAGAATCTCTCTCTCACGATCTAATCTCACGCGTCCGTTTTAATTACTTCTTTTAATGCATTATGTGGCGCTGTTGACTTAAGTGTATCGTGTGTCCTCAGATCCAGACCGTGCACCATTGCCACGTCAATTAATGAATTGGATCTAGTGGCTCAGCATTTTTCGTTTTATTTTATTTTCTCTTTATTTTCTTTTAATTCATTCCATTTTCAATAATTCATTAAAAATTCATATGAAGTCAGAAAAATATGAGACCAACTTTGAAATTTTTCTTGAAAAATCTAGTTTCATATTATGATTTTTAATTATTTTTGTGACCTCATTTGATATTTTTTATGAATTATTTGGTTGTTAATGATTTTAATTCATTTTAAAATGCCTTCTGAGTTTTAAAAAATACAAAAATATTTTCATAGCATCTATGGATCATGATAAATCAATGAAAAATAGTCTCAACAATTTCCTGTTTGTTTTGAGATTATTTGAGATTTTAATTCATATTATGCTATTTTTGGTTGTTTTTAATTGATTTTAATTACTTTCTGACTTAAAAAAATTTGTGAGAAAATTAGTCAAAGTTTGTTTTACTATGTTGAACCTATGAAAATTTAATTGGACTTTTTGAAGTTGCTTTGAATTAAATTTGAGGTTCAACTTTGTTTGTTTATTTTTTATTTGTATTTTCTTTTAATAAAAAAAATACCAAAAATATTATTGACTTCTTGACTTGTTATATTCATTCCTCTTCTGTTTGGTGTTGATCAAGGTTGAATTGATTCAACTTTGATCAAGTTCATTGGATCTTATGGTTTGAGAATCCTTAAGGATCATCACCTAGAAAGATGAATGAATTTGATCAAGGATGATTTATCCCTTGATCAATTGGGATTGGTTGCTGTCTTCTTACCCTCTCCCTTTCATCTTCATACCTTTCTTTCCCTCAATGGCCAATGAGTTAAAGTCTTGAGTTTGGTCTTGACAAATAGAAGTTTAATCTTCTTTGATCCAAACCAAATTCAACTTGATCCATGATCAAGTGAGTTATTTTGTGTCAAAGATAGGTTACTTCTTGGTCAAGCAAATAATCAAAAGTCAATACAAGGCCCTTTCCCTTTTGTTTGGCATGTCAAGTTTATGGAGCTTGGCTTACTAGTCATGACCTCTAACTTGTGTTCTTTGTCTATATTCTTATTGACCGGCCTCAGATAGGTGTGACTACTATATAACTCCACTTACGATTGCTTAACATAGCGCTACATTGTCTTATGACAAGATAACATAACTCTACTAACTACTAAGTTTAATTTGAGCTTTTAAATTCTTGTCATTTACTTTTAATGTCATTTATTTCTTGCTCATTATTCATCTTGATTTTCATCTTTGCTCACTTGAGCACATATTTTATGTTTATGTAATTTTCCTTTTGCTCATTTGAGCCCATTATTGTGTATAAATATATTGCTATTTTATGTTGTTTTGTGTTTGTTTTGATGTGAACCAAAATACAAAAGGAGAAAGGACTTAGAATTAGGATTAACCCATGCTTAAAGGAGTTCAAGAGCAACTAGGTCTCATGCCTTTAGAATGCAAAATGTGTTGAAGAGCAACTAGGGCTCATGCCTTTAGAATGCTAAAATTCAAAGTTGACCTCAAAGGACTTCTCCTCAAATTCATTCTTTGTTCATTCCCTTTATTATGTTGTGAGCTTTTTGATGTGTGCTTTTGTGTGATAGGAACCTCATCTTAAGATTGTGAAAAGAGGACCATTGTCATGAGTAGCCAAGTTAAGAGCCAAGCCAAATGGAGATCCTAGGAGTTTGAATTCAAATTATTGATTGCTTGTTTTGTATGCTAAATCCAAAGGAAAGAAGCATCTTGAGTCATCTCTATGACTCCAAGAAAAGGAACTCCAAGAATTGTCTTTCCCCTCTTATCTTTGTAAGCTTTAGGAATAGCCTTTCTCTCTTCTCCCCCCTCTAACCAAGCCAAAAATCATTTTCAAAACTTTGACTTTATTTCAAATTAGAAACCCAGGCCTTTGACTTTTCAAAACAATTTTCATAAATACTCATTGTAAATAAAATTTAATTTGTAAATAAATCTAACTTGTAAATATAACCCATTTCATGTTGTCTTTGTGGTTCCAATGGCCACTGGTTAAAACCTTTTCAAAAACATTAGTCATAGGTTTGAGTTATCATAGTGGTTGATGTAAATCTCACCCCATCCTTAGTGTTGGATTATAAGCCTTCCATGCTTATTATAGGGTTAACCCTTCACTAGCATGTTGAAGCCTTCCTCACATGGTGGATTGTTGGTTTAGGTTGAGTTTTCTCCCTTTGATAACAAAAGACCTTAAGGCTTTTGATTAAAATCAATTCACCAATCTTTGAATTTTTACCACGAACTACGAGGTTTTGATCCTCCTTTGTGATGGTACGTAGGCAATGGGTTCATCCATTCAAACCACAAAATTTGTAAATATAATCTATTCTCTTCTCATCCCTCCAATCTTTTGAACGAATTTTTTCCCAAATACAAACCTATAACACATATTTGCAAAAAGAGGTTCTCTTAGAGTACTAAGGATGTTTTGGGTGCATAAAACCTTCCCATTTCATAACCAACCCCCTTACCTAGATCTCTGACATTTTTATTAGTTTTTGATTTGAAAAACTTCTTACTTGGCTTTTGTTCGCTTTTTAGCCTTTCCTTTGGACAAATAAAAGTGCGGTGGCAACTCGAATTGTATGTTGACTTTTGGTTTAGTCAATAAACCTAAAGGTATCGAAAACCCCGCTACAATTTGGATTTGGCATGAAGCAGTCATGCATTTTAGAAGTTGAGGAAAATCACTTGCTCAATGGTAATGGCCCAAAATGACCTATAATGTTTCCTCTTGGCACATGCATTTTCAAGTTGAATTTGAACTTCCTCCAAACATAAAAGTTGAAGTAGACATCTTTAATTTGATCATGTAATTTTAATGGCTTTCATATCATACAAATTGAGCAAATTATGATCCTTAGAAGTTGACCTCCTAACCAGGGTTCAGACAAAATGACCTATAATTGTTCATCATAAAAAATGACTTTCCAAGGAAAACTAGCTCTAGAATTCAACATGAAAGTTGTTTGGAATGTCATTAGGTGTAACTTTTCTCTTTGAATTACTTTCATATGACAAAAATTGTAGGAGATAGGGTCTAGGGAACCCCAGTTTTGACCAGTTGACTTTCTCTGGTCAACTACCATGAACCATCTTGCTAGCTTAACATTATCTTAATTTTTGGGACTCATGGAGGATCATATATGTGTAAGATAATGTAATATTAAGTATCCCTTGAAATATTTGATCAAAAATGTTGAAGAAAATTATTGCAGAAGTCACACAAGACACCCAGATGAATTAGGATTTCCAAGGCAAACAAGCTTCAAACTCTTGATGATTTCTTGATCAAAATGATATGTGAAAACCATGGGGATCCATATATGATATCTAAACACAATGTAAACCATATCTTGATTGATATCCTTGCATTGAGGGTCTTAAACCCTTGATATGAGCTTGATGGAGCATGGGTGATCACATACACTACCTACAAAAGCAACAAACTATACATTGACATATTTTTGGTATTTTGGTTAGTAAAATAATGAAAAACAAAGTATGATACAATCAAATGTTCTTGGTGACCTCTCCCAATGCAAACCCAATGAATGAGGGGTAAGGAGGGTGCCAAGATGTGATCCCAATGCCAATGCATATGATGAGATAACAAGAGGGATTTTATGGTCAAAATTGGGGTCTTATAGTGGGCAGAGAGAAACTATGCAGAATTATATTACTCTTCTTATTCATTGTTCTTTACACTCTTTCTTTCTCCATTGTTCTTCTCTTTTCATTACTTTTGTGTGGGTAATAACAATCTTGTTCGTCAAGATTGATTGAAATTTTCCATAGATTTTGGGGGATTTCCAACAATTACAAATGGCGTTTTCTTTTTTTTTATAAAGTTGGATATTTTATTTTAGTTTCAATGGTTATAATGATATATATTATACTAATTAATTATGATTGGTTATGGTGATATAATTTTAAAAATCCAATGTAATTAACAATGAATTTTATTAATTTCGTATGATTTTTGTCCATGCTAAAAAGAAAAGTCTAAACCAATGAATGCCCCTACTGTCTTTTACCTTCTTTGATCAAAGTATATAAAAAAAAATTCAAATATAAAAAAATTGAAGCACATCAAAATGTTCTTTTTTAATTATTATTATTATTATTATTTACTTACCTATTATAGTATTTTTTTTATTGAAAATTGGCTTTTATATAATAATAATATATATTTTTAAAATATTATAATAAAAAAATATTATTTAGTAAAACCCAATTAAATCTTAATTCAATTTCGGTTAATATTCGATCCAGTTTTAATTATTTAGAGTAATTTCTTCCTTTCTTTTTAAATAGTGCGGAGATTCTTCTCTAAATATTACGAAGGTTCTTTTCTTCTCTTTTATATCTCGAAACAATTATGTTCTGTTCAAAATTAATCTATATATTTCACTTTTATTGTATTATTATTTTTGTAAAAACATAAACAAGAGCTGTAAAAAAAAGGAAAAATAACAATTAAGATAGTTTAGTCACAAACATAACTTATTACTTGTTGTTTCTTATTCCTTATGTGAAATTGATGTTTTAACAATACCTTAGTTGTTCATTTATCATTTTCATCATCAAATAAACCATCAAAATTAAGCTGAGTAGAAGGATCAAAGTTGTTTCAAACTAACAAATAATTTCATTATTTTGACACTCCATGGATAGTTCATCATATATACATAAATAACTATTGTAAAATAAGTACATAAATAATAATTTCGGAAATACAAGGATATATTTAGTTTCTCTATAAGTGTAAAATAACCAAATTTATTGATCATAGTATTTTGATTTTGTTATTATTATTATTATTATTATTATTATTATTGTTATTATTATTATTATTATTATTATTATTAAAGTAAAAATTTTAGGTATATTTTCATTATATTTTATGGTGCAAATCATGTTACTATTTGCGGTGCTATAAATATTGTTTTGGCAAGCCATTTTATCCTTTTTTTTATTCTCTCTCCAAATTAAATATAAATTGAAAATAAAACTAGCCAATCACACTACTAGCAACGAAAGTTTCCTTTAGCTACAAATTAAATACTAATAAAAAGAAAAAATGAATCGGAGACCCAAGGTACCGGTCTAGACGGCCAACCCTTTGGGCTGGGCTTGACTCTCCTTACTATAGAATCTAGGGAATTTTTTAATGCATTATATATGTTACTTATACACCATACGAAAATACTAAAATGCCTTCCAAATTTTGAAGTTACATCTTCGAACGCACCAAATTCTGATTAAACGTAAAAATATTTTGGAGATCCATCTCCATAACAATTTAAAACGTATACCATGCATCACATTCAAAAGTCATTTTACAATTTTATTGTACCGGAGATGCATCTCCGTTTATTTTACGGAGATATATCTTCGTAACGTATCAGAACAAAACTCTTCATGTTATGTTTTGTTTACGTTTATTCAGATGAAGATTAAAACCATACAAGCGATATGCAAAAAATGGCGTACATAAGTCCAGATGGTCCAAAAATGTCATGTATAAATAAAAGGCCAATAAATGTCAAAAAAGTCGAGAATAACGATAAAGTAGCATGATGTCAAAATAAAATACAATACATAATACTACTACTATATACTAATGCACTACTGTGTATGTCTGGCTACATCGCATCTGCCTCCTCTGGCTCATCTTTGTCCTCGACCATCAATCCCCCCCCCCCCACCGTCTTCCAGCGTTGTCTCCAGTATATCAATGTCCCATGTGCCTTTATCATGATGGCATCTAGGACTTGCCTCACATCAGACCCATCAGGGAAGATACCTCTATCAATGTCTTCCTGCACAATCTCTGTCAATGCCTCATATAGTATCTCCTGATGAGATGACATCGGTAGGTCTCTTGGAGCAGCATGCACCACGTACGGATATGACATCCTGAAGAACCATATGATATACCCTTCAACATAACTCCAGTCTCTCATGCCAATGATACTTTGTGCTTTCTCCGGTACCATATGACTCTCATAATCACCAAACATGTCATCTATTTATCAACATGTCAAAGCAGGAGGAGCATAGACAACAGGTTGTCTGGGAATGATGTGATTGTAGTCAAACTGCCGCATGATGTGCTCAGGAAGATGAAGAGTAGTGAGACGTGATCCGCAAGCTAACCATCCATAGTATAACACTATTTCGTTAAATGGCTACGTTTGACGGTGATCGACATAGTTGTTGAGATGCATGTCTTCGGCATCCAAACAGTTAAGATACACTCTAAAAGGCTTAGTTACCCGATTCCCTCTAAACGGGGAAGAAACAGTAGCATGCAAAATATCCTTAGTGTAAGTCTCAACACTCACCCAACCGAAGATGCACGGGAAGTGCTGGAGGATCCAAGCCTGAAATAAAAAGGTTGGAACACACGAATTATCACTAATGGCTTTGCAAAGATGAAATGAAAATGACAAAGAAACATTAAAAGACCAATAATTATTACCGTCAGTAGTGTGATGCTGCATGTGACCTGCTTCGTCTTCCACATGTAGCGGGAAATTCATGATCATCAAGCTATTAACAAGCTAGAGATCAATTAACAAGAGTCGTCACCGCGCTTTTATTGTTTCCAAGGGAAAAGGAAAAAAGTACGAACAAAACCCAATTAGTAATAAGTTTTCAAATAAAAATCAGAGATCACAAGTAAGGGAGTTGGTTACATAGAGGGAAGGTGTTAGCACCCAAAGTGTCCTAGGTACTCCTAGGGAGCCCTTTTTGTGTGCATATGTACTTGGTATAAAGTGATGTTTACAAACAAATAGAATGGGGGATGAGAAAAGAATTCATTAATTATATTTTTGTGTTTGACAAGATCTTCAGACTTGTGCCTACGTACCAACATATAAATGAGGGATCAAAACCTCGTAGTTCGTGCTATAAATTTCAAAATGAGTGTGTTGGTTTTAATAAAATTTAAGTTTGAAAGGCACAAAGGCCTGAAAATGGTTTGAATGATTTATTTTTTTTTGGCTTTTTGAAAGTTTAAGTCAAGTATAGTTAAGTTTATTCACAAGTTTGATTTAAGAAAAAAAGTTTGAAAATGCAATGGCATAAGGCCAAAGAGTCTATCTTTTGCAAAAGTGGTCTAAGTTTAGAATAAAAGTAGTTCACACAAAGAAGGTTTTGAAAATGGAGGGAGAGATTTTGAAATTAAATAAATGGGGAGAAGATGAAGAGACTACCCTATGCACAAAAGTTTAAAAGTTTAAAGGTGAAAAGATCTGACCAAATGGGAGCAATCCAATAGACAAGTATGTCAATAGAAACCCAGAATTCCCTTGGACTTTTTTAATTAAGCAACACACAAATGCACAATTATATCAATCTTGAAGAGCAAAGGCATCAAATACAGATGGCCTCATCCAAGCCTATCCACTTCATGATTTTCTTCAAGATAGCCTATGTAGCAGATGAATTCCATAAGTCACAGGTTCAACATAACAGCTTAACAATGATCAATGTTGCAGATAAACTGGAGAGGTCTTAAATGATGTATCAGATGAATTCATATTGCAAGTACTTGGTTCTTAAACAAATTGGCATTGGCCAAGTCCAATAGCAAAGGAATGTTGCCTAAATTCTAAGTCCAATTGGGGGAGATCAAAACAACAGTCCACTCAAAAGTCTATTAGGGTTTTTTGTTATTATTAAGTGTATTCATGGTCAAGGACCAATCAAGCAAGCAAAGCAACACATGATATCACACAATATGGTCCAAGTGGACAAAGGGAAAATTACATTAATGATCCGCTGTCGTGCGCGGGTCAAAATGAGTGTTTTTCAAAAACTTAGTACGACGACAATTTTAACTCGGATATCGTTCTCACAAGGATTCTTAATTATTATTATCCAAAGGTAAATCGAATTAAGGGGGGGGGGGTTGTTTGGTTTGGTGTTCGATTAAGAAAAAGTGATTATTAAAAGCAATTCTTGAAATAAGCTGTTATGAAATAAGTGATTATGAAATAATTCAATCTACCGATTCAATTCCTACTATCATCGATTAATATAATTTTAATACCCTAAGCGGATTGTCTATTCCTGTTTAGATACAAACTCAATGACAAGCGCGGTGAAGTTTGTGAGATGTATGATCCTATTGTCCGAATTAAGCAAACGGGATAAGTTTTCATGGATTAAGCAAACATGATTGATCAGTCACAAAAACGAATTAAGCAAACGTGACGTGCCTATGTTAGGATCATACAATCAACCAAATTGAATCAATATATTTCATGCAATCAAATTAAGCATACAAGAACACAAAATATCATTGAAAGGAATTAAACTAAAATTAACATTATAATAATCTCAAGTTTTGGAACCTGAATTACGGCAGATCGAATCAGAGGGATTAGTTCTCCATGGAATTCGCACAAGCTTTCAAATTTTCGTGAATAGTGATACCGTCTACCGTTTTTGGCTGCTTAGGTTATAGGAAAAGTAGAATAAACCTAATTTGGTCAAAACATAACCCAGACCCAAACTAAATAACCCAACATAAAATATAAATCTAGTGCTGAAGGATTCAACGGATTTTTCAACCATGTTACAATCCAAATTAGCTTCTGACTTCTTCATGAAAGTCATAGCTCTTTCTCTTATCTTTGCAACGATTGGTAGCACGACTCGATCCGATACTCCTAGCTCCAACTATGGATTTATTCGTGCAGACTGCTAATGCTGAAAATAAATTGCGAAAAACAAATAAGTGCAAAAATAAGATAAATTATAAAAACACATTAAAAGGGAAAAATAACCAAACTAAAACATGGAAATGCATAAGTATAAATATAGAAGAATATGCATCAAAATGCACTAATCAAATTCCTCCACACTTGAATTTTTTCACTCTGAGCAAAATTTAAAATAAAACAAAGAAAACACAAACACATCATTAGTTACTCATCCTAGGCTACAAGTCTTCTTCGGTTAAGTTTGCATCGATAGGTACTAATCTTGCACACTAAGGATATCGTAGGAACACTAATCCATAATTGTGCAGTAATAAACCTCCTGAATACACAAATCAACTCGAATCATGTTATTATGTTAAAGCCTAACTTACTCATCCTTCTTTTTGCTCTTTTTCATTCAGGCGTAATCACATTAAGCCCATTATCTCCACACACCCATAGCAAGGACACCAGTTAGTGACTCTGATCCTTTTTGCACGGGATTCTAGTACTTACGTGGCATAACCCTTTGCTTACTCAGTTGTAGTTGCGGGGGATCGGACCGTAATCCGCCTACCAAGTTCAGTACCAGAAACCGCTGAACCAACTGACAACGAGTCTTATTTTCAATTTTTTTAAGATTCTACATCCGTTGGGTTAAGTGACCGGGTGAGGATCATCAAACTTAGAAGGTGCATTCCCTTTTATTTCTCTTTTTTTTTTCTTTTTCGGAACACTCACTTATATTCATCGGCTTCCCTGCGTATAGTGTGTGTGAGATGGTGCTGACTGCTGAAATAAACTACTCAAGAGCTGTCAGAGAATGAGAATTTAAGGCTAAAACATAATAAGAATTCGAATCAATTTTCATATGCAGGAGACTTACGGTGTTAAGACGATACCGATCTTGTGAATTTTTCCCAAGTCTTTGCAAACTGATCTCAAATTAGTCAGTCTATAGCCTAAAACTTTCAAGGAGATGCACTTTTTTATTTTTTTTATGACTGAAAACAAACAAAACACTAACAAAAACACGGAAAACAAACGAAACAAATGATTTCCCTCCCCCACACTTAAAATAAGCATTGCCCTCAATGAAAAGACATTACTAATAAAGTAGAGAGAAGGAAAGAAAGACTCCCTGATCAAGTTGCAGGGTAGTTAGTGAAGGATAAGGGCGATCCAAAACGAAGCAGAATTTAAAATTTCTCCTTTAGTGATCCTTACGAATGGGCATGATCAGTGATATAATTGTTACCTCTTGTGGCGATTGTAACCCTTGATGCAGATCTACAGAGTGATCACGAACGTTGAACGATGACAACGCCTCTACTCAGTCCACACGAACGGATTCCTTCAATCTCAGTGCTAGCTGCTACGAATGAAGGCTTTGAGTGAGAGAGAGAGAGAGAGAAACGAAATTGCAACTGCACTAATGCTTCTGCACAAGGGTTCTATTTATAGAACCACTTGTGTGGGCTATAAGCTAAAAAGCCCACTCAAGTGTATGTGGCCCATATCTTATAATATGCCAAAATCACTTAAGCGCGTGGTACCTTACCATATTTCGTATTCTACTTAAGTACACCGTACCTTACGATGTTCTACAATTCACTTAAGTGCACCGTACCTTACGGTGTTCCTTAGTTACTCTACCTCTCATCAATCCGTCCTTTTGTGTGTGACCCTGTAGGTTTTCGTGGCATTGGCAATTATATTAAATCACGTATTTAACATAATAAACAGTGAGCGGTATCTAGCAACACATCACTGCTACCCAAGACACGAAAATGTCATGTGATCTGAAAAATCCTTCTATGATAATACTTATGTGTACAATTACCCTTTTGCCCTTATGTCTATATTGAACACAAGGCATAGACTGTGTCATCCTTGTCCAGTTCAATATTGGGCCCATAGACATTTATCCTGTTATGCAGGATGGGAAAATTCCATCTAGGTCACTCATGTCCCTTAGCATGCTTCATGGAGTACCCATCAACTGTCTTTATGGTCATCCAATCACGGACAATGTTTGATCAGTAATAAGGCACTCGACTGTACATCTAGGGTCCATAGTGGTTTCAGGTCGAAGGGTGGTATACACCATTATCACCATGAGAATAACTTATGACACTTTGCATAACATTCTATATAGTATTCTCATAGCGGGTTAATCCAGTATAAATATTACTCTTAATATTCATACCTATGTTTAAGACTTGATAACTCCTTATCCATGATCCATGAGATGTGATCATCAGTCTATATACATAATAGTCTTAATGCTTTAATGTTATCCCACTTCACAATAAAGCTCGACTACAGATAATTTAAGAATAGTGTCCTTATGTTTAATGTGATCTCATGATTAAGTCACACTTGATACATTAAACAAACTATCTATTCTAGGGACTTTATTAAACAAACATAATAAAGAAAAAACCTTTTAATATTAATAAATAATTCGATACAAGTACCAAAAGTATTGGCCTCTAGGGCTTACACCAACAGTTAGGTGCTTCCAAAGAAAGCTCCTCTACGCTGACATCTTCAGTCATTGAACTTTCATGGAATAGCTTCAAGCGCTGCCCATTGACTTTGAAAGTCTTATTAGTACCTGCACTTTTTATTTCTACTGCACCATAAGGGAAAACATTAGTAATAACAAAAGGGCCAATCCATTTGGATCGAAGTTTCCCAGCCATAAGCTTAAGGCGGGAGTTAAACAGTAAAACCTGTTGGCCCACAGAGAATTCCTTCCTAGAAATCATTTTATCATGGAAGTGCTTAGTTTTCTCTTTATAAATCCTAGAGCTTTCATAAGCCTCTAGTCTAAGCTCTTCCAGCTGTTGTAATTGGAGTTTTCTTTCAATACCTGCTTGTTGCATCTCCAAATTATAACTTTTCACCACCCAATAAGCACGGTGTCCTATCTCAACAGGAAGATGACATGCCTTACCAAAAACAAGTCGATAAGGAGACATCCCAATGGGTGTCTTGAAAGCTGTTCTTTGGGCCCAAAGTGCGTCTTCTAGACGACGACTCTAGTCCTTCCTGTTTGGCTGCACCATTTTCTCTAAAACCTGTTTGATCTCCCAGTTTGAGATCTCAGCTTGCCCATTAGTTTGTGGGTGATATGCAGTAGAGACTCTGTGCACAACTCCATACTTCCGGAGCAAAGCTTCCATGGTGCAGTTACAGAAATGAGTGCCTTGGTCACTTATGATAGCTCGTAGTATTCCAAACCTGCAAAAGATATTAGACCTGACAAAATTTGCAACAACTCTAGAATCATTAGTCCTAGTGGGGATAACTTCCCCATACATCAAATACCTCACAGAAAAGCATAAGCTGCTGAGGTATGTCACTCTTGCGACTGTTGTTTGTACCTGCTATCTGGCACTCTTTACAAGTGCGGTAAGTCTCATAAGCATCCTTAAAAATAGTTGGCCAATAGAAACCTGAATCAAGGACTTTTGTTGCAGTCCTTTACGGACCAAAGTGTCCGCCGACTTGAGATGCATGAGAAAATTTCAAAATGGATTCAATCTCATAGTCGGGGACACATCTCTTAATTACCTGATCACTACCAAACTTCCAAAGATATGGATCATCCCAAACATAATATTTGGCATCACTCTTGAGTTTGTGAATCTGTGATCTAGATGCACCTGTAGGAAAAACACTAGCAACAAGAAAATTAACAATGTCAGCAAACCAAGGTGTAATCCCATGCAAAAGAAAAAGCTGCTCATCAGGAAAGTCATCCTGAATAGGAAAAGGAGCCGCATCTCTCTCTATCCTGCTCAAGTGGTCAGCCACTAAGTTCCCAACTCCACTTTTGTCATTAATCTCTACATTAAATTCTTGGAGCAACAATGTCCACCGAATTAATCTCGGTTTTGCATCCGGCTTCTTCAACAAGTACTTTAATGCTGCATGGTCAGTAAAAACAACAACCTTGGAACCTAGCAAATATGATCTGAATTTATCAAGAGCAAAAACAATAGCTAGCAGTTCTTTTTCAGTGGAGGTGTAATTTGACTGTGCAAAATCTAAAGTTCTAGAAGCATAGTAAACAACATGGGCAGCCCTGTCAACCCTTTGTGCAAGGACAACCCCAACAACATAATTAGACGCATCACACATAATCTCAAAAGGGAGGGTCCAGTCCGGTGGCTGGATTATGGGAGCGGAGGTCAATGCTTTCTTCAAGAAGTCAAACGCTTGTTTGCATTTGTCATCAAAGTTGAAAGTGACATCATTCTTCAACAAGTTTGACAACGGAAGAGCTATCTTGTTGAAATCCTTGATGAAACGACTGTAAAAACCTGCATGACCAAGAAAAGAATGAATCTCGCGAACGCAAGAAGGGTAAGGCAGTGTAGAAATCACATCTATTTTAGCAGGGTCAACATAAATTCCTTTTTCTGAAATTATGTGACCCAATACAATTCCCTGATCAACCATAAAGTGGCATTTTTCATAATTTAAAACGAGATCAGTTTCGATGCATCTTTCTAAAATCAAGCTTAAACTAGTCAAGCATGCATTAAAAGAGAAACCATAGACAGTGAAATCGTCCATAAAGACTTCCATGCAATTTTTAATGAAATCAGAAAAAATGCTAATCATGCATCGCTGGAAAGTGCCAGGAGCATTGCAAAGACCAAAAGGCATCCTCCTGTAAGCAAAAGTACCGAAGGGACAAGTAAAAGTGGGCTTCTCTTGATCTTCCAGTGCAATATGAATCTGAAAGTAACCTGAAAAACCATCAAGAAAACAGTATGTGATTTACCAGTAAGCCGTTCAAGCTTTTTGTCAAAGAACGGTAAAGGAAAGTGATCCTTTCTTGTAGCCTGGTTCAATCTCTTGTAATCAATACAAACTCTCCAGCTGTTCTGAACTCTAATGGGAACAAATTCATTCTTTTCATTTTTTACCACTGTGAGTCCTGATTTCTTAGGTACAACCTGCACTGGGCTTACCCATTTACTGTCAGAGATAGGATAAATGACACCTGCTTGCAAGAGTTTGGTTACCTCCTTCTTCACAACATCAAGAATCAAAGGATTAAGCCTCCTTTGGGGCTGCCTTACTGTTTTCGCTCCGTCCTCAAGTAATATCCCGTGCATGCACATCGACGGACTAATACCTGGGAGGTCGGCTAATGTCCACCCGATTGCCTTTTTGTGCTTCTTTAAAATCTGCAAAAGCTTGTCTTCCTGATCGAAATCAAGGTTAGAAGAAATAATAACATGGAGTTTTTCATTAGTCTCCAAATAAGCGTATTTCAGGTTTTCAGGGAGCTGTTTCAGCTCTATAGACGGGGGTTGCTCGATGGATGGAATGCTTGGGGCAGCCAGATGTCAAGAGCATCAACTGCAAAATCAACTTCATCGATAACAACTTCACCTGTAGGAAATGTACCAGACTGCAAGGCAGCATCAATCTCAGCACACACAACACAAAGGTTAGTGTTAATACAATCAACACATGAGTAGATATCATCGAAACCAGATAAAGATGGAAAATCAAGTGAAAATAAATCAGAACAAATGTCCTCAACCAGCTCAGATATCAATTCCATATGAAAAACATAATGCTCTTCCAAGGGGTGTTTCATGGCATCGAAAATGTTAAATTTTGTGACAATGTCACCAAATTCCATGCACATGGTTCCATCGTCAACATCAATTTTTGTCTTCGCCGTTTTCATGAACGGTCTGCCTAAAATGATGGGATCCCTGCTTGTCTTAGTCTCTCCTTCCATGTCCAGAATGTAAAAATATGCAGGAAAAATTAAATCGTTAACTTGGACAAGGACATCTTCCACTACGCCAGTCGGGCGTGCATTGCTCTTGTTCGCCAATTGGACGATCAAACCTGTATGCTGCAAAGGACCAAGATTAAGGTTATTATAAATAGAAGTAGGCATAACATTAATGCCCGCTCCTAAATCAAGCATGCAATTCTCGAATTTACTATCCCCGATGGTACAAGGGACAGTAAAAGTTCCCGGATCCTTCTGCTTTTGTGGCAAGAGCTGAGTGATGGCTAAAACATTTTTCTCGCCTGTAACTTTTTCAGATGAAGGATTGGGTAGAATAAAAGCAGAAATATTTCTTCCCAAGTTAACTCTCTCACTTCCTTTAATCCTCCTCTTATTTGTACACAAATACTTCAGAAACTTTGCATACTTAGGAACCTGTTTAATTACATCAAGAAGCGGAATATTTACCGCAACTTTTCTAAAAACATCCAATATCTCTCTTTCCTTGTCTCCCTCCTCAATTCTTTTATTTTTCAGAACTCTATGTGGGAAGGGGACTGGTGGCACATACTCCTTTTCTGTAATTTTTTCAGATGAAACAGGTTCAGATGGAGTAGGTTTAGGTTCAGATGTTACCTCAAAAATTGTTTTATTTTTTTCAGGGGCTGTTTCTGTAACCTTTCCAGATCTCAACAAAATCGCACTCACATTAGCATTAGAATCCTTTGGATTTACAACTGTTTGGGCTGGAAGCTAGTTCGACCCTTGGGCTTGCATGTTATTTATTTGAGTAGCAAGTTGTCCCATTTGCGTGTTCAAGGTCTGAATGCTAGAATCGGTCCTTTGTTGGAATTGGAGATTGTTGGCGGCCATTTGTTTGACAAGATCTTCTAAGGATGGTCCGGAAGATGCAGGGGCAGCCACTTGAGGTGGGTTCTATTGTGGGTTTCCATATCGAAGGTTGGGATGGTTCCTCCAATTGGGATGGTATTTGTTGGTGGACAGGTCAGGAGTATTATTGTACCTGTTTTGATTGTAAAGGTTGGCTGCATAAGCTTAAGGCATCTCAGTAATGGACTCGTCTCTCAGAATAGGACAAGTATTGGTTGGGTGCTCATGAGAAGTACAAATACCACACAATGTTGTTGTTTGAGGTTTTGCTACTGCCAGCTGTTCGACTAAGGAAGTGAGCTCGTCAATTCTGGTCTCTAAAGCTTTGTTGGAGGAAACTTGAATTTGATTCACGCCTTTGCTTTGCACAGAATTGTCTCTAGTAGTGAACTGTTGGGAATTAAGGGACATATTTTCGATAAGGGCTTTGGCAGCAGTTGGAGTCTTATCAACAAGTGCTCCACCACTAGCAGCATCAAGAATGTTTTTATTCATTGGTAATAATCCCTCATAGAAATACTGAATAAGCAATTGTTCGGTAACTTGATGTTGAGGGCAGCTGAATACTAATTGTTTGAATCTCTCCCAATACTCGGTCAATGACTCATTACTCTGTCTAATACCACAAATATCCTTTCTTATCGAGGCAGTTCTGGAGGCAGGAAAATATCTCTCTAAGAACACTTTTTTCAGGGCATTCCAACTTGGAATTGAATTTGGCTCGAGATAATATATCCAATCCTTTGCTACACCCTGCAATGAAAAAGGAAAAGCTCGAAGTTTGATGTGATCTTCAGTGATCCCTTTAGGCTTCAATGGTGTAGAGCAAACAACCTGAAATTCCTTAAGATGCTTATGCGGATCCTCACCTGCAAGACCACTAAACCTTGGCAACAAGTGTATTAAACCAAATTTCAACTCAAAAGGAACAATAACATCAGCATATTCAATACATAAACCATTGTAATTCATATCAGGAGCAGCAAGTTATCTCAGAGTTCTTTGGTCGGCCATGTTAAACTCAATAGAAAAGAAAAAAATCAACAAACAATGAGAAAATACAACTAATTCAGCAATGTAGCAACAAATAGAAAAATACCGACAATGTCCCTATTAAGTAAAAACAATTGAAATACGAAAAAACGATTAAAATAAAATAAAATAAAAATACAAAAATACAAAAATTTATCTAATAACGTCAATTAAGAATTTTTAGAATTTTTTCGGAATTTTCTGAAACTACCAAAACAGAAAATAAATCATAAAAAATAGAAAAATAGGGAATTTTGATTTTTTAGGGCGGCTTCCAATATTTAGCTTCTAAATAGAGGCTTTCGATCCTTAATTTTTTTCCTAATGAATCGACAAAGAATTAGAATAATCTGAGGAATTTTTTTAGAAACAGATTTTTTTATCCTAAACCGCAAAAGACCAATACGCAAGAAAGTTATGGCAAAAAATGATAAACACAATACCTATGACTATAATAATGGTTAGACTATAATAATGGTTAAGATATACAAGAATCCCCGGCAATGACGCCAATTTAATCCGTTGTCGCGCGCGGGTCAAAATGAGTGTTTTTCAAAAACGTAGTACGACGACAATTTTAACTCGGATATCGTTCTCACAAGGATTCTTGATTATTATCATCCAAAGGTAAATCGAATTAAGGGGGGGGGGGTTGTTTGGTTTGGTGTTCGATTAAGAAAAAGTGATTATTAAAAGCAATTCTTGAAATAAGCTGTTATGAAATAAGTGATTATGAAATAATTCAATCTACCGATTCAGGTCCTACTATCATCGATTAATATAATTTTAATACCCTAAGAGGATTGTCTATTCCTATTTAGATACAAACTCAATGACAAGCACGGTGAAGTTTGTGAGATGTATGATCCTATTGTCCGAATTAAGCAAACATGATAAGTTTTCATGGATTAAGCAAACATGATTGATCAGACACAAAAACCAATTAAGCAAATGTGACGTGCCTATGTTAGGATCATACAATCAACCAAATTGAATCAATATATTTCATGCAATCGAATTAAGCATACAAGAACACAAAATATCATTGAAAGGAATTAAACTAAAATTAACATTATAACAATCTCAAGTTTTGGAACCTGAATTACGGCAGATCGAATCAGAGGGATTAGTTCTCCATGGAATTCGCACAAGCTTTCCATTTCGTGAATAGTGATATCGTCTACCGTTTTCGGCTGCTTAGGTTATAGGAAAAGTAGAATTAACCTAATTTGGTCAAAACATAACCCAGACCCAAACTAAATAACCCAACACAAAATATAAATCTAGTGCTGAAGGCTTCAATGGATTTTTCAACCATGCTACAGTCTGAATTAGCTTCTGACTTCTTCATGAAGGTCGTAGCTCTTTCTCTTAGCTTTCCAACGACTGGTAGCACACCTCGATCCTATACTTCTAGCTCTAGATATGAATTTATTCGTGCAGACTGCTAATGCTGAAAATAAACCGCGGAAAACAAATAAGTGTAAAAATAAGATAAATTATAAAAACACATTAAAAGGGAAAAATAACCAAACTAAAACATGGAAATGCATAAGTATAAATATAGAAGAATGTGCATCAAAATACACTGATCAATTAACATAAACAATTAGAATGATATGTATAATGGCAAATGATATAAAGTGCTAAAAGTGAATTGCATTAAAAGTAAAGACTTGAAATTAAAAGTTAATGGTTAGTGAGTTAGTAGTTAGTTTTGTTTTGCTTTTTGATTTCAAGACATTCTTTGGAGAACACTCAACCCACTTGCCACAAGCATGGATCCTTGAACCAAAACATCTTCCAAAGGAAGGAAAGAAGGCCAAGTTTCCACACAATACCATGAAAGAGGGGAGACTTACAATCTCACTAACTAGAATGCTTATGCCTTTTGTGTCACAAATTTAGCGCTATGTTAAGCAATCGTAATTGGACTTATGTAGAAGTCACAACTATTTGAGGTCGGGCAATAGACTTTTGGTGTTAATGCATGTTGGAGACATAGTATTATGAACTATGCTCATTAAACATACCACACACAAAAAATATGCAAAGGTGTGGCCTAATCTCATCCATACTCATGTTAATCTTTCAATCAACTAGCATTAGGACTTTGAGATGTCATTGGCCAATTGAAATGAATGGATGAAGAAGGGGAATTAGGTGAAGAGGGAAAAGGATGAATGAGATCACAAATTGGTCAAACGTGGACTTTTACCAAATTAATATTATTCATTCATTTTGGGAGATGGAATGTACATTCCATCAATCCCCTAAATCCAATAACATTAACTTGACAAAGTCAAATCAACCTTGACAAAGGCCCCACAACAAATGAGAAACTCAGTTAAGTCAATCCAAATGGTCAACACAATTAAAATGACATTTATTCAATTAAAAATAGTAAAATAATGCATTAAATTTAAATATGTTTTGTCCAAATCCTAAAATCTCATCAAAACACCAAATAAATGGCCATGAGATTTATCATAGGTCAAACAAGGTCAAAGGACCTTGGAGAAAAAATTTCATAATTTTTGGACATTTAAAAATATTTTTAAACAATTAAAAACAAATGAAAAATCAATTAATGCATGAAAAATACTAATAATGATCCAAAAAATAATTTTAATTCAGAATATGAAAGAGAAATTTTTTTTTTTTTGGTGAAAGTCCCATATTTTTTGGATGAATATTAAATTTATTATGAATTATTGAAGAAAATGGAATTAAAATGAAATTTCAGAAATTCAAAAATACGTGGACCATCAGATCTCCCTCATTAATTGAGGTGGCATATCTGATGATCCAAAACGCGCGTTCCATGTGTTCCCTAGTCAACAGCGCTGTAACATGAGTAATCACAAGGCACGACTAAGATTAAAACGTGGAACATGGATCACACAGTTCAGATCTAAGACACATCATCACCGGAGCCAGAGCTCTAGTTGTCTTCTCCGGTGAGCTTCACCGGACTGGTCAACATGAACCATCACGAAAATTCAAAACAGGGACATGATTTTAAAGAGAAAACATCACTGAGCACGAATATTCTCCAATTCATCCAATTCCAACTATATTGAGAGATATGTGGAATTGAAAAATGAGGTTCATGATCTGAGTTGCTTCGATTTGGCCTCAAAGCAACTCAATCTTCTTGCCTACATTGGTAGGACTTCAGACAACTCAAGAATATATGGAATTGAGCAAGAATCAAGGAGAATTGAAGAGTTTAACATTTCTGCAAATTACCTTCAATTGGATGTCTGAGCTTGCTAGATCTTGATCTGAATCGTGCTTGGCTTCACTTCAATTGCTTGTAGAGAGGAATGGAAAAGCTTAGAATCAATGGACTCCTGGAGAATTGAATTCCAAAACAGTGGAGATTCAAGCTCAAATTCAGATGAATTTATCAGGGTTATCCTCTTAGAATGAAGGGTTTTCAATGGGGATTCAAAGCTAGCGCAATGTGTGTGTGATTTCTGAGCAAATGCAGCTGTACATATAGCCAAATCCATGTGATATTTGCACACTCTTTTCACTTTCCAATTTTGGCAAAATGATGAAAGCATGGTGCATGGGCGCGCATGGGCCCATGAACTGATAGTTTGAAAGTCCAAATGAATGATCAGATGCTTTGGAGATGGATTGGATTGCAAGGTACATGTGCATTGTCACTTAAAGATTGATCCATGCCAAATGATACCAGCCTATTTAAGCCATACGCAACCTATGCATTTCTCATCTAAAATGCATGAACTTTAGCTCTTTGGAAAGGTGAGATCAAGAGGAACAAGTTTGATGTTGAACACTTTTTCATTTGGAGATTGAAACTTGGAGATATTTGAGGTGGAAGTTTGGAAAAATTTGACATATCAAAATTTTTCTAAGTGTCAAGCCATATGTCTCAATATTCCACCTTGCTTAACTTTTTATAGGAGCTTCAAATGAGAAAGGTGTCTTCATCAAAGTTGTAGCTCTCTCAAAGAACTTAAAAATTGTCACCAATTTCATGTCATTTGGATTTGAAAGGATAGAGTTATGCATTTTTGAAGTTTGGAAAAATCATTTGATCAATGGTATAGGTCAAAAGGGACCTATAATGTAGCCTCATGTCACATGTTCAAATAAGTTGAATTAGCTCCCACTCAAAATAATAAAAGTTGAATTAGACACATTTAATGTGATTGTGAAACTTGTAAATCTTTCATCTCATGAAAATTGAGCAAGTTATGGCCTTGGGAAGTTGACTTTCAAATTAGGGTTTAAACAAAATGACCTATAATGTTTCAACATAGAAAATGATTTTTAAAGCAAAAATAGCTCTATGTATCAACATCAAAGTTGTTTTTAATGTAATTTAGAGTAATGTTTCTCTTGGAATCATTTTCATATGGTGAAATGTGTAGGAGATAGGGTCTAGGGAGACCCAGTTTTGATCAGATGAATCCATCTGACCAACCACCATCAACCAACTTGCTAATTTCCAAATCTCTTGACTTTCTTGGCTCATGGTAGATCATATATGCATAATATAATAAATTTGAGGTGTCCCTTGAGAAATTTGATCAATTGGTGAGATAACTTGTTGGAGAAGTTACTCAAGATACCCAGTCAAATTAGGGTTTCCAAGGCAAATCATCCTAAAACTCTTGAAGCAAACTTGATCAATATAACATGTAGAGAACATTGGGACTCATATATGATGTTCATAACCATTCTTGAATCAATTCTTGGTTGTGCTCTTTGTTCATGAGGGTCTCAAACCCTAGATGTGATCAATGAATCAAGGAGATCATGCCCCTATCTACAAAAGAGTTAGATAGATACAAAGACATATTTTTGGTATTTTGGTTAGTCAAATGATAATATACAAGTATGATATAATCACAAAATGCTTTGTGATCTCTCCCAAAACAAACCCAATGAAAAGGGGTAAGGAGGATGCCAAGGCATGATCCCAATGCTAATGCTTATGATGAAATGCATGAGGGATCTTAGGGTCAAAATTGGGGTCTTACACCACATACAACCCTATCTCAACTTCGAGTAAATTTAGACCAAACAAGCTCCCCCCAGTTGTACTCATGGATCAGCTCGAAATCCTGGAAGTATCGTAGGTAGACGACATATGTATAAGTGTCACTCTAGTCCAAAAAATCGCAGTGCCAACCAAATGTAGCAGGTATGCTGTCATTGCACACGCTCTGTGGAGCCCCACCTACTCGACATCACCTGTGGCCAGATGTGCACTCTAGATCTCCTATGTATATACCTTTTTAAGGTATTCAAATCTAGCATGTGTCCCCCTGGTCCTATCCAATTCCTCATTTGCCTCCCCTGGGTCACCCCTAGTTTGTCTACCATCATCTTGAGTGCCTCGTCTTTGGTAATTCTCCCATGATCTAGTAGTCGTCCCCTAATCGAAATATGTAGCAAACACGATACATCGTCGAGTGTGATAGACATCTCACCAAGTGGGAGATGAAATGATGAGGTCTCTGAGTTCCATCTCTCCACAAATGCATTAAGTATCATGTGGTTGATCGTAGTATAACCGATCATGCACAAGTCCTTCAGGCCAGATAAGAATAAAACTTCCTGAAACCAATCCTCAATCGGTTGAGGCAAGTCAATAATATTCCTCCCACGGTTAATAAACTTTTGCGAATCACGCTCCTGAAAAAAATAAAAATAAATGCCAGACATTTGTCAATTAAATTAATGTAAATAAAAAAGAATGAATCCAACTAATGCTACTTATCTGTCCCAGATATGCCTGGCAGTATGGTCTGGGTACAAAGGCAGTAATGACAAATCTACAGGGTCTCCTCCAAATGCCTTTGGCCAGCATCCGCATCATCCTCATCCTCTAGAGGTGGCACTGGATCAGCAACATCACCAATATGAGGTGGCACGAACTTAGAAGCATCTACAATAGGAGGTGGAAATAGTGAATGAGGTACCTCAGGCGTCTGAATAGGGGAAGCATGGCGTCTGCGGGAGGATGGAGGGAGTGATGTGTCAGTAGATGAATTTCATCTCCTACGGGAAGAAGAAGATGGAAAAGCATGAGGAGAAATACGAGCGCCAGAAGTAGATGGCTCTGCATGGTCAGAGTGACCAAGAGCCTCAGAAACCTGTTGACTTTCTTCCGCCGCACTGATGCGTGCTATGCAACCCTCTCATGCCTCAGTCTGTTGTATCTATCAGCTGTTATGCCAGTAAGCTAAAGTAAATCATAAAATTAGTACATGAAAACAACACCACAAGCAAGAAAATAAAAAAAACAAATACTGTGAAAATTCCGGAGATTAATATCCGGAATTTGGGAAACTAAAACGTTGAAAAATTCCGGAGATGCATCTATGGAATTTTCTGTAACTTAACAACTGAATCAATGGTGACAATATGCCCATGCAATCCCGAAAAAATGCTTTGATCGTCCATTTCAGCCAACAAATGTGTAATACACTATGTCTAAACTATCATACATGCAATTTATACTCATTTCTAACCTTAATCATCAATTTCTACTCATTTCACAAAAAACTCAAAAACTTATCAAAAACTCAAAATTTTTACAAATTTCAACTTTCCTTCAGGCTTGGGTGATGTTTATGATGTTGATTGAAGTTCCCTTGAGCTTTGTTGATTGATTTTTGAGTTAGTGATGAGAAAATATTTGAGAGGTTTTAAATTAGTTTGAGCAAAAAGAAATGAGGAAGGAGGAGAGTATGGTGCAATTTAACCTTCAAAATATTCTAGAGATGCATCTTCATAATATTTTAATGTTAGATGATCCTTGGGTGCGTCCGAAGATGCATCTCCGGAATCTGTGGTCATTTATGTATTTTTGTGTGGTGGCTAAGAAACATAAATGGTACATTAAGAAACTCCCTAGAATCTATATGTTTTCTCTTTACATGTCCAAATCACTTATATTTATTTTCCACCTTTTCTCTACTATAGATATTTCCTCAATACTCTTTCTAATATATTCATTTTCAATCTTATTCTTTCTCGTCTTACCACATATCTAACACAACATCTTCATTTCTACTGCACTATTTTTTTTTAACTGACTTAAAATCAACACATCTAGCTCCATACTACAAAATTTAAAGATACTTGTAAAAGGAAATTATTATCAAAGAGTAAATTTTTTTTGGGTAAAGCTAATACCCACATGTTAATAAACTTATAAATGAAAAATTATTCTTTAAAAAAGTTATAAAAATTAAGCAAAATATTAATTACTTAAATGCAGTTTATTCCTATTCAACATTTTTTGAGATTTTCTTTATCCTCTTCTGATGAAAATTCATTTTAGGACATGATACTAACACAATATTGTGTATGTGTCAACATGTTATAAAATACCCACCGCATCACATTTTAAAATAAAAAATTAATTATATAATAAGTAATATATTAAATAATATATAGGTTAAATTATAGTTTTAGTTCCAAAATTTTATCCAATTCAAGAAATTAATCCTCATATTTTAAATTTAAATAGTTTTAGTCTCCCTATTTTAAATTCAATACTTCCCGTTTCATCATCATTCTCTTAAAAAAACTTATGTGATTTTCATCTTAATCAAAACTCAGATTCCATCATCTCTTCCAACCCAACTCGAACATCAACTCTTCCAACCTAACTCGTTGAAGCTTCGCCATCACGTTTTTGGTATGTAACTCCCTTCGATACATAACTCACTTTATCTAGTGTTAGTTTGAGAAAATAATATCATTGACTATTGAGAATTTGATATAAATGTTTTTTTTCTTTAATAGTGTTAGTTTGAGAACATGGTGCCACTGACTACTGAAATGTTGATTAAAATGTTATTTTTCTTGAATAGTGTTAGTTTGAGTAAATGGTGTTACACACTGACCACTAAAATGTTCATAGAAATGTTGTTTTTTATTGAAATGTTATTTTTCTTGAATAATCTTAGTTTGAGAATATATTGAATGTATGTGTTAGCCTGCAAATTTTAGCTGGATGAATTTGACAAAGATTGGCAACAACCATGTTTAAAAATGCTAAGTGTCAAGAGTCTCAAACATAACTTCGAGATATTAACCATGTTGACTAAAAATGGTTTGACCACTTTGTCAGATGGCCTCAAACATAACGTATTTTAACACCCATAAAGCTTGGTTTAGAAAAGTCTTAGAAATAAATCCATAATATTAAGATCACTTTCTCTTCAAAACATGTCCAGAATTTTAAAGATGTTTGGAGGAATCAACACTTTAATAAGGGTTGAGTTTGACACAACTATCAGATGTTGTGACTTAATGTATTTTCAATTTATAAGTCACCAAACTAAGGATGTTGATAAAACACTATAGGGGTCAATCATAGACTCTCGATAGAGGTAGTTAGAGTGTTCAATGGCAGTTATCAACGTAATGGGTAGTTTACAACAGTTTTAACATTGAAGACGCGTGGAAGTAAGTTAGAGCGTTGAAGCCCACATAATGGAATACATGTAAAATCATGTGGGAATAGCCATTATCGATGATTACCATTGTATTTGTATATAAGTCGATCTCATTGTTGGGATTAAGGTCTCAAATTTTATTTTATTTTCTATAGAACTAAAGTATCCAAGTCACAGAGATAAACAATTTATGAGAGAAAATGTATGTTTGCATCCTTTCTATAATGTATGTTCTTCCAAAGTAATTTTCAATTAAAATGTATGTTCTTATTTCAAAGTAATTTTACTTTGTTTCAGTTAGAATTTATGTTCAGTTTGTTAACATTCAAACGTTTAAGATTCAATCACACAGACTTTTCGTTGCACTTTACTGCATAAACTTTTCCTTGACATTTTTTCGAGTTTAATTTCTTGAGTGAATTAAAACTCGTAATTGTTTGCTAAAAATACCAGTAAATATATTGGAATGCCTAGTGGGATCCTTTTATGCATAAAATTTTAACTTTTGTAGAAAATTGTTGTGTCTTTATATTCTTTATTTTTTGTTCTTCATACAAATTTTTGAGTGTGTATGTGTTTGAGAAGTGGTATAGTTAAAAGGAATAATGCTAGAGCTAATAGTAACATGGTAGTAAGAAAAAAAAACACTTCCCTTCCACAAAATGACACACCAAATATATAAGAACAGTCCAGCGAAATGACAGTTGGTGGTATGGGAACTCCAACTTCTATTGAAGTAACCACTCCCGTCATAAGCCAAATTACAATTTTGATGATGTTACCAAAAGTGATTATTACCCCACTGCAGGTAACGAGTGTCCAAACTACATCTAGGGCCACATAACCAATTTTGGGAGATCCTAGACATTTTTT
This sequence comes from Lathyrus oleraceus, assembly GCF_024323335.1. NCBI lineage: Eukaryota > Viridiplantae > Streptophyta > Magnoliopsida > Fabales > Fabaceae > Lathyrus > Lathyrus oleraceus. The sequence goes on from NC_066583.1 coordinate 363,903,328, forward strand.
TCTCTAAAAATTTACCCTACCCCTATTGGTAGGGAATACCCATATGAAATGCCAACTACAATGATGATAAGCCTATAAACCAATGTATCTACATATGTAGACAATGCAATAACTGTTGGATCCCCTCTCAATCCATACTTGGCATCAGGATCTTCTATAAGCAATCATAGTCAAATGGTACAACCACAAGGAGGGGCATGATATATCCCTCAAGTTATGCCATCATTAACAACCACTGCCCACTAGTCTGTAAGGAAACAAATGGATGAGAGTAAACATGATATGGTAAATATGCTTGAACAAAAAACTGGTATTGTGTTTAACTCTTTGAGTCAAAACACTAACCATAGTTACCATCAATTAGCACACCAGATGGGTCAAATTGCTGACTTTTTTTGTGCCCCTCAAGTGCATACCCAGTCGGTGCCTAATGACCAAATACCACAACATATTGTACCTGTCTAACAACCCGTACTCAGGGTAGTATAAGGTAATGTAGGCCAAAATGGCCCTGAGGTAGCTTGATGCATAGAAACCAAGATGCAGACCATGTGGTTAGGAATCTCTAGCAAAATAATATAACTAATACGGTCGAATAAAATTTAGCCCATAATGGCCTTAATGTTGGCCCCACAAGCCAAAATTTGTCTCTTCTTTGTCTGAATATGTGTTACAGACTAAACTTCCCTAGGGTTCAAAGATACCTAAGTTTCTAAGTTTACAGGTGATACCAACGAATTCACTTTCGATCATATTACTAGGTATTAAACTGATGCAGGAGACTTGGCCAATAACGAGAACTTAAAAATGAAGTATTTCCCAAATTACTTAACTAAGAATGCTTTTACATGGTTTACTACCTTTCCCCAAATTCCACATGCAATTGGAATCAGTTGGAAAGAGTACTCCATGAGCAGTTTTACATGGGCCAACAAAAAATTAGAAGGAAAAAATTGGCTAGTGTAAAGAGGAAGTTCTTTGAGTCTATAGATGACTACCTTGATAGGTTTGGACTATTGAGGGAAGGTGCTTTACACAAATGTTTGAACATAAGTTAGTTGAACTGGCTGCTAGATGTCTCGACTATTCCATTAGTAAGAAGTTAGATACCCAATAACTGAGTGACATGGCCCAACTAGCAACTAAAGTTAGACAAGTCGAACGTGTGAAAGCTGAGAAGGCTAGTTCAAATAAATATAACAAAAAAGAAAAATTCACCTATGTTGAGGTGGATGAGAATGATCAGGAATTGGACATAAGTTGTGAATATGTTAAAGATAATATGGTTAATCTGGAAGAATTAAAGCAGGGGCCTCATTCCGTTTTAAGATTTTAAAACCTTTAATTTGGAAAAATCCTGTAGAGCCAAGTAAAAATGAGATGTTTATTACAAAAACATATACATTTGATGTAATCAAGTGTGACAAAATTTTTTACTTGTTAGTTTCTGATGGCCAAATCATAGTCCCAAAGGGGCTCAAGACGCCGTCATTAGAACAAAGAAAGAAGAAAGGTTTTTGTAAATTTCAGAATTTTTTGGGTCACAAAACTTCTCAATGTGTTCTTTTCAGGGATCTGCTGTAAAGTGCTTTGAAAGATGGAAGGATTAAGTTTGTTGAAAGTGAATGAGGCCCCTCAAAGGTTGAAGAAACTCTTTTTGTCGATCCTATTGATGTTATGATGGTCGACGTTGTTGAAGGCCTTAACATAATGGCATACGAGTCACCACGATCGTAAGGGAATTGGCTGGGAAGGACTATAACCAAGCTCTGACTGTGTCCCATAGGGAAAAGGGAAAAATATGTAGAGAATGGCTTCGGGATCGATGCCATTACTCTTGTACATGTCGGCATACTAAAGAAACACATAATGATGTAAATTCGAGTCCTCTGTAGGGCTTCTAGAGAACTTATTCAGGTTTATAATTTGCAGTAGAGAGGGTTTGAGTTCAAAGTTTTTAGCTTAAATATTAAGGGGAGGTATGCTCGAATGAGGCTCGTCTTGAGATGGGACGACATAGTCCTTAAGAGGATGCTCAATGTTTAGCGTTTCCATAGGAATGATAAATTTCTCGTAGAGTTGATCAAGTGGGTCGAGGTTGTGCCTTTGGAGAATATTGATCAAGAAGTTGTGATCAACTTCATTTAGAGTCACATCTTTTGTAGGTTTAGAGTTCCTAAAACCTTAACCACTAACCAAGGTTCAGTTTTCACTGGTCGAAAGATGGTTGGATTCGCTTAAAAATTAGGAATCAAACTTCTGGCATCTACGCTTTACTACGCCCAAGAAAATGGTCAAGTGGAAGCATGCAACAAGATCATAATAGGTATAATTAAAAGACATGTGGGTCAAAATCCAATGAATTGGCATAATAATTTGGATCAAGCACTTGGGCTTGTCGAACGTATCATACAGAAGTAACTAAGTGTACCCTATTTCGACTTACATTTGGCCATGATGTAGTCTTACCTATTAAAATTTACATACTATCAGTTAGGGTTTAAAGGCAAGTACAAATCCTATCATACCATTATTGGAGCATGATGCTAGATGAATTAGTTGAGTTACATGAAGAAAGATTAGCTGCTTTAGATGTTCTTATATGGAAAAAGAAAAGAATAGCTAATTCCTAGAATAAAAATGTTAAGTCGTAAACATTTTCAGTTGGTGATATGTTTGGAAGGTTATTCTACCCATGGATCAAAAAGACATAACCTTATACAAATGGCCACCAAACTAGGAAGGGTCATTTTGAATTAGCAAAGTGTTTTCAAACAATGCTTATGACGTCGAAGAGTTAGGTTCTAAAAGTCGAATTCTAAGGATCAATGGCAAGTCATTAGAAAAGTACAAGCGTATGCTACAAGAAATTCACATAGTGTCATGCCCTAACTTTACCCATAAGATTTCGCCTATCATATCATGTGCATTTCAACCAAGATGACAAGCATGGTATCCTCCTAATCTCTACCTCTTTGGGGTTTCCTTTGTGGGAGATCATCAAGCACCCTTTATGTTTTCTTTTCACCTTTTTGCTTGCTTGCATTCTAACTTTGCTAACCTTATTCAAAATACAAAAATATGTGTTGTTTCTTTTTTCTTATTGTGCAAGGTAGGGACTAGCAATCAAAGGACCAAACTTGGTTTCTAAATTAGGGTTTTGATTCTCAAAGTCAAAGTTTGGTCAATAAGTGGTTCACAAGAGCTTCTACTTCAAGGCATGACCTAGAATGTTATGTCACATCCATGTCAAGCTTCATTCAACATAATTTGATCAAGATATGGTCAAGTTTGGTTCTTGATTTCAAAGTTGATTCAAGTATGGTTCATGTGTTTAGTTCCATTTGTAGCGGGAAATTCATGATCATCAAGCTATTGACAAGCTAGAGATCAAATAACAAGAGTCGCCACCGCGCTTTTATTATTTCCAATGGAAAAGGGAAAAAGTACGAACAAAACCCAAAAGTAATAAGTTTTCAAATCAAAACCAATAAAATGTTAGAGATTACAGGTAAGGGGGTTGGTTAGACAGAGGGAAGGTGTTAGCACCCAAAGTGTCATAGGTTTTCCTAGGGAGCCTTTTTTGTGTGCATATGTACTTGGTATAAAGTGATGTTTACAAACAAATAGAATGAGGGGATGAGAAAAGAATTCATTAATTATATTTTTGTGTTTTACAAGACCTTCGGTCTTGTGCCTACGTACCAACATAAAAATGAGGGATCAAAACCTCATAGTTCGTGATACAAATTTCAAAGTGGATGCATTGCTTTTAATAAAAATTAAGTTTGAAAAGCACAAAGGCCTAAAAATGGTTTGAGTGTGTTAGTTATTTTTTGATTTTTAAAAGTCTAAGTCAATTATAATTAAGTTTATTTACAAATTTGATTCAAGAAAAGGAGTTTGAAAATGCAATGGCACAAGGCCAAAGTTTCTATCTTTTTGTAAAAGTGGTCAAAGTTTAGAACAAAAATAGTTCACACAAAGAAGATTTTGAAAAATGGAGGGAGAGATTTTGAAATTAAAGAAATGGAGATAAGATGAAGAGACTATCCTATGCATAAAATTAAAAGCTTAGAGTTGAAAAGATTCGACCAAATGGGTAGCAATCCAATAAACAAGAATGTCAATTGAAACCCAGAATTCCCTTGGACTTTTAGAATCAAGCAACACACAAATGCACAATTATATTATCTTGAAGAGCAAGGCATCAAATAAAGATGGCCACATCCAAGCTTATCCATTCCATGATCTTCTTCAAAGTAGCCCATGTAACAGATGAATTCCACAAGTCAAAGGTTCAAAATAAAAGCTTCACAATGGTCATGTTGCAGATGAACTTAGAGATGTCTTCAAAAATGCATCAGATGAAGTTTCAAATTGCAAGCACTTGGTTCTTCAACAAGTTGGCATTGGCCAAGTCCTTTATCTTAGGAAGGTTGCCTAGATTCTAAGTCCATTTGTCCAAGATCAAGGCAACAGTCCACTCAAAAGTTTTTTAGGGTTTTTGTTATTATTATGTACATTAATGGTCAAAGGCCACACAAACAAGCAAAGTATACACAAACAAAATATATCACACAATATGGTCCAAATGGACAAAGTGAAAATTGCATTAACATAAACAATTAGAATGATATGAACAATGACAAATGAAATAGAGTACTAAAAGTAAATTGCATTAAAGTAAAAGCTTGAAATTAAAAGTTAGTAGTTAATTGGTTAGAGGTTAGTATTGTTTTGATTTTGCTTTTCATTTCAAGACATTCTTTGGAGAACACTGAATCCACTTATCACAAGCACGGATCCTTGAGCCAAAACATCTTCCAAAGAAAGGAAAGAAGGCCAAGTTTCCACACAATACCATGAAAGAGGGGAGACTTACAATCTCACTAACTAGAATGCTTATGCCTTTTATGTCACAAATTTAGCTCTATGTTAAGCAATCGTAATTGGACTTATGTAGAAGTCACAACTATTTGAGGCGGGGCAATAAAATTTTGGTGTTAATGCATGTTAGAGACATAGTATAATGGACTATGCTCATGAAACATACCACACACAAAAAGAATATGCAAAAGGTGTGGCCTAATCTCATCCATACTCATGTCAATTTTTCAATCAACTAGCATTAGGACTTTGATATGTCATAGGCCAAATGGAATGAATGAAGAAAGGGAATAAGATGAAGTGGGAGGGGAATGAATCAAAACACAAATTGGTCAAAGGAGGACTTTTACCAAATTAATATCATTCATTCATTTTTGGGAGATGGAATGTACATTCCATCAATCCCCTAAATCCAATGATATTAATTTGACAAAGTCAAATCAACCTTGAACAAGGCCCAACAACAAGAGTTAAACATAAACAAGTCATCACAATTGGTCAACAAATCTATTTGGCATTTATTCAAATTAAAAATACTAAAATAGTGCATTTAAATTAAATATGGTTTGTCCAATTCCTAAAATCTCATCAAAACACCAAAGAAATGGCCATGAGATTTATCATAGGTCAAACATGGTCAAAGGACCTTGGAGAAAAAATTTCATAATTTTTGGACATTTAAAAATATTTTTAAACAATTAAAAACAAATGCAAAATCAATTAATTCATTAAAAATATTAATAATGATCCAAAAAATAATTTTAATTCAGAATATGAAAGAGAAAAATATTTGAATTTTTTTGGTGAAAGTCCCATATTTTTTGGATCAATATTGAATTTAATATGAATTATTGAAAATAATGCAATTAAAATGAAAATTAAAATATCAGAAAAAACGTGGACCACTTTATCTCCCTCATTAATTAAGGTGGCAGATCAAGTGGCCAGAAACGCGCTATCCACGATGGACTCAAGTCAGCGCGCCACAACATTGGTATTTAAAAGGGACGATCGTGATTAAAACAAAACAAGAGGATCATGTGGCTGTGAGACATGCCAGCGCATGGCCGGAGCTATAGCTCCGGTCTTCTTCTCCGGTGGACCTCACCGGACTGGTCCACCATCAACCATCACCAAAATTAAAAACAAGGACATGATTTCAAAGTAAAAATGACACTGAGCTCGAATCTGGCCTCAATTCACTCTAACTCCAAGTATATTGAGAGATACATGGAGTTGAAATTTGAGGTACATGAACTGAGTTGCTTCGATTTGGCCTCAAAGCAACTCAATCTTCTTGCCTACATTGGTAGGACTTCAGACAACCAAAAAATCAATAGAATTGAGCAAGAATTTGAGAGAATCGAAGAGATCAAAATTTATGGAAAATACCTTCAATGGAGGTCTGGATTCAACTGATCTTAATCTTGCTTGTGCTTGATCTCACTCCACTTGCTTGCAAAAGAAGGATTGGATGCTTACAAGGCTGTGGATTCCTAGAGATTTGAATTTCAAAATAGTGGAAATTCAACCTCAAATTCAAATGAATTTCTCAAGTTTATCCTTTGCAAAGTGAGGGTTAGAGATGGGGGGTCAAAGCTGGTGCGAATGTGTGTTGATTGCTATGCATATGAGGCTCTATTTATAGTTGAAACCATTGATATTTGAACACTTGAAATCACTTTCTAAATTTGGTCATTGATGATGCATGGATGCATGGGCGCGCATATGCCCATAAAATCATTACAATAAGTCCACAAATGAATGTTAGATAGTCTGAATTCAGCTTGGATTGCAAGGCAAGTGTGCATTTGGATTTGAAGTTTGATCTTTGCCAAGTGATGTCACCATGTTAATGCCATGCGCAGCCTATGCATTCCTTGTCCAAAATGAATTAATTTGAGCTCTTTGGAAAGGTGAGATCAAGAGGAACAACTTTAATGTTCAACACTTTTTCATTTGGATCTTGGAACATGGAGAAATTTAAGGTGGAAATTTGGAAATTTTTGACATATCAAAATATTTCTAGGTGTCAAGCCATATGTCTCAATATTCCACCTTGCTTAACTTTTTATATGAGCTTCAAATGAGAAAAGTGTCTTCATCAACGTTGTAGCTCTATCAAATACCTTCAAAATGGTCACCAATTTCATGTCATTTGGATTTGAAATGATAGATTTATGCATTTTTGAGGTTTGGAAAAATCACATGGTCAATGGTATAGGTCAAAAGTGACCTATAATGTAACCTCATATCACATGCTTAAAAAAGTTGAATTAGCTCCCAATCAAACATAAAAGTTGAATTATACACACTTAATTTGATTGTGAAACTTGGAAATATTTCATCTCATAAAAATTGAGCAAGTTATGGCCTTGGGAAGTTGACTTTCAAATTAGGGTTTAGACAAAATGACCTATAATGTTTCAACATAGAAAATGATTTTCCAAGCAAAACTAGCTCTAGGTCTCAACATGAAAGTTGTTTGGAATGTTATTTAGATTAAGGTTTCTCTTTGAATAATTTTCATATGCTGAAAATTATAGGAGATAGGGTCTAGGGAGACCCAGTTTTGATCCGATGAATCCATCTGGCCAACCACCATCAACTAACTGGCTAACTTCCAATCCTCTTGACTTTCTTGGCTCATGGTAGATCATATATGCATAAGGTGATGAACTTTGAAGTGTACCTTGAGAAATTTGATCAATTGGTGAGATATCTTATTGGAGAAGTTACTTAAGATACTCAGTCAAACTAGGGTTTCCAAGGCAAATCACCCTCAAACTCTTGAAGAAAACTTGATCCATATAACATGTAGAGAACATTGGGACTCATATATGATGTTCATGACCATTATTGAATCAATTCTTGGTTATGCTCTTTGTTCATGAGGGTCTCTAACCCTTGATGTGAACTTGATGAATCAATGGAATCATGCCCTTCCTACAAAAGAGTTAGACAAATGCAAAGACATATTTTTGGTATTTTGGTTAGTGAAATGATAAAATACAAGTATGATATAATCACAAAGTGCTTGGTGATCTCTCCCAAAACAAACCCAATGAAAGAGGGGTGAGGAGGATGCCAAGATATGATCCCAATGCTAATGCTTATGATGGAATTACATGAGGGATCTTAGGGTCAAAATTGGGTGCTTACACACCTTTTCGAGTTTTCAACTTTGCGATTTGTTCTTTTCTTTTTTAGGAGAAGTATTTCTTGACTACATCAGCATTCACAAAACGAGTGAACTCTTCACCATCCATAGTTGTAAGAATCAAAGCACCATCTGAAAAGTTTCTCTTAACAACATATGTGCCTACATAGTTAAGAGTCCATTTGCCCCTAGTATCAGGTTTGAAAGATAGAATCTTCTTGAGCACAAGGTCACCTTCTCTTAACACACGAGGCTTGACCTTTTTATCAAAAGCTTTCTTCATTCTCTGTTGATATAACTGGCCATGACCCATGGCAGCCAATCTCTTCTCTTCAATCAAGTTCAGCTGGTCATATCTGGTCTGACACCATTCAACTTCAGTCAACTTGGCTTCCATCAATACATGCAATGATGGGATCTCAACCTCTATGGGGAGCATATCTTCCATGCCATAAACAAGAGAGAAAGTGGTTTCCCCTGTTGAAGTACGGATGGATGTACAGTACCCATGCAAAGCATACGAGAGCATCTCATGCCAATCTTTGTACATCACAACCATCTTCTGAATAATCTTCTTAATATTCTTATTTGCAACTTCAACATCCCCATTCATCTTAGGTTTGTAAGGAGAAGAATTATGATGTGCAATCTTGAAGTCTTTGCAAATAGCTTCCACCATATCATTATTCAAGTTCGATCCATTATCAGTAATGATCTTACTTGGCACACCATAACGACATATAGTCTGATTATTGATAAACCTTACAATAACTTGCTTGGTCACATTTGCATACGATGTCGCTTCAACCCACTTTATGAAGTAATCAATAGCCAGTAGAATGAAATGATGTATGTTTGAAGCTTTGGGCTCAATCATGCCAATCATATCAGTTCCCCATATGGAGAAGGGCCATGGAGAGGAAATGACATTCAATAGTGTCGGAGGAACATGAATCTTATCTACATAAATTTGACACTTGTGGCATTTCTTCACAAACTTGCAACAGTCAGATTCCATTGTCAGCCAATAATAACCTGCCCATAACATCTTCTTCGCCATAACATGTCCATTGGAATGAGTACCAAAGGAACCTTCATGGACTTTAGTCATCAACAGGTCTTCTTCGTGTCTATCCACGCATCTGAGTAAAACCATATCAATTTTTTTCTTATAAATCACATCACCATTCAGGTAGAAGTTGCCAACTAATCTTCTCAAAGTCTTCTTATATTTCAAAGATTCCCCAGACAGGTAAATATGATTTTGGAGGAAACATTTGATATCAAAATACCATGGATTTTCATCTTTGATCTCTTCAATAGCAAACACATGAGTTGGCCTATCAAGACGCATCACAGTCAAATTAAGAACTTCATTCCAAAACTTCACCATAATCATGGAAGTCAACGTTGCAAGAGAACCTGCCTCCGGTTTTCATCTTGAGGGATATGATGAAACTCAACCTTTGTAAATAAATTAGAAATCCTCCTCACATAATATCTATACGGTATCAAACCGGGTTGATTTGATTCATAACCAAAACTGAATCTCCATTCACCTTTGAGTTGAATCTCCATTCACCTTTGATCTGATTCACAACCAAAGTTGAATCTCCATAGACATCAAGATATTATATTCTAAGATCAATGGTCTCTTAAATCCCCATAATGCATACTTCGTACTCAACCATATTATTTGTACATTTGAAGGTCAATCTAGTTGTAAACGGAAAATGAGTGCCTTGAGGAGTAATAAACATTGCCCCAATGTCATTACCATAAGAATTAACAACTCCATCAAATACCATGCCCCAACGGTAACCAGACTATGATAATCTCTTCTTCAGGAAAATCGTACTGCACTGACTAATAATCTTTGATAGGTTGATGAGCCAAATGGTCAACCAAGACACTACCTTTAATAGCTTTCAGAGATTGGTATTCAATATCATACCCTGATAACAACATCTGCCAACGGGCGATCCTCTTAGTTAAAGCAGGCTTCTCAAATATGTACTTGATTGGATCCATTTTGGATATTAACCAAGTAGTATGATTCAACATATACTGGTGCAAATGCTTAGCAGTCCAAGCCAATTTGCATCATGTCTTCTCAAGCAGAGAATATCGATTCTCACAGTCGGTGAACTTCTTACTGAGGTAGTATATTGCATATTCTTTCTTCCCAGATTCGTCTCGTTGACCAAGAAGACAACCCATACTCTCTTTAAGCATAATCAAAAACATGATCAAAGGTCTTCCTTCAACAGGCGGAGACAGAATCGAAGGCTCAATCAGATACTCTTTGATACTATCAAAAGCTTTTCGGTAATCTTTGGTCCAATCGTAAGTCGGATCTTTCCGAAGGAGATTGAATATAGGTGCACATGTGACAGTCATATGCGATATAAATCTTGAGATATAGTTCAAGCGGCCGAGAAAACCTCTGACTTGCTTCTCAGTTTTGGGCGCAAGTATCTCTTGTATTGCTTTGACCTTGGCAGGATCAACGTCAATACCCTTCTCGCTGACAATGAAGCCTAACAACTTACCAGAGAGAACAACAAAAGTACACTTACTGGTATTCAAACGGAGTTTATATTTCCTCAAACGCTGAAATAATTTCAACAAATGCTCAACATGCTCTTCTTCACCACCAGATTTAGCAATCATATCATCAACATAGACTTCAATCTCTTTATGCATCATATCATGAAAAAGAGTGGTCATAGCTCTCTGGTACGTTGCACCAACATTCTTTAAACCGAAGGGCATCACTCAATAACAGAATGTTCCCCAAGGTGTAATGAATACGGTCTTCTCCATATCTTCGGGTGCCATCTTGATCTGATTATAACTAGAAAATTCGTCTATAAATGAAAAGACTTTGAATTTAGTTGTATTATCTACCAACATATCGATGTGTGGCAGAGGGAAATTATCTTTCAGACTGAATTTATTCAAATCTCTATAATCAACACACATACATACTTTTCCATCCTTCTTAGGAACGGGCACAATATTGGCCACCCATTGTGGATATTTGGAGGTAACAAGGAAACCAACATCAATTTGTTTTTGCACCTCCTCCTTAATCTTCACTTCCATATCAGGATGAGTTCTTCTCAACTTCTACTTGATCGGCGGGCCTTCTGGCTTCAAAGGCAATCTATGCTCTATAATATCAGAATCCAAGCCAAGAATATCTTGATATGACCAGGCAAACACATCAGAATACTCTCGAAGAAGATCAATCAACCCCTTCTTATCTTTTGGACACAATTGAGACCCAATCTTGACTTCCTTCACATCATCATCGGAACCCAAGTTGACTAATTCAATCTCCTCGTGCTCAAGCGAACGGGATAACTCATCAGAGACTTCTTCATCATCATTTTATTCCTCGACTTCAAACACAAGGAAATCGAAGATTGGAGAGGGAGTAGGATCATTACATTCAATGGGTTTGACAACCAACCTGCATAATAATTTGATTTTTTTATTTTAGAGAAATGGAGTGCAAACAAATATTATGCAGATGGAAAGATTATTATTCATTTATGTTTTTTATGATTACCATTTTCAGAAAAAGCATAGAAAGTAAAAATAAACATCATAGATGTGGATGAATAAAATTGTATTTTATTGATGATAATAAGGAAATGCCCAAGAATGTTTCACTTCTCCCTTAGGCATAGGAGAAGGAGTTTTCTTAAAATAATAAAAACAAATTACTTCGAACGGTGCATAACAACAGGAACATCAACAACAACCCAATTGTTGCATGTCTGGCCGGATGTTACAAAATTGGCACAAGCCTCGTCTTCATCACGGGCTTCAATAATGGTAGTTGAGTGTAGATCATCCTTGTGAATGAACTCTTCACTATGGAAAACTGGTTATATAGTCTTGACATTGGCGTTGAATGGCCCTTACGGTAATCCCAGCCCAACCCTATTCTTGTTCTCAATGACCTCCACAACACGACCCCATATGTCGGTGCTACCATCTTGAACAACCTCTTTGGCATATATAACGGTAAATTCACGACCATCAAGCTATGGTAAGCTTAACGTCAATAAAACCAGAGTCGCCACCGCGCTTTTATTGTTTCCAAAGGAAAAGGGAAAAGTACGAACAAAACCCAAAGATAAGAAGTGTTCAAATCAAAACAAATAAAATGCCAGAGATTACAGGTAAGGGGGTTGGTTAGACAGAGGGAAGGTGTTAGCACCCAAAGTGTCCTAGGTACTCCTAGGGAGCCCTTTTTTATGTGTGTATGTGTTTTTTGGTTTAAAAGATGTTTGATAAAAATAGAGTGCAGGGATGAGAAAATAATTCATTGATTATATTTTTGTGTTTGACAAGACCTTCGGACTTGTGCCTATGTACCAACATAAAAATGAGGGATCAAAACCTCGTAGTTCGTGGTATCAATTTCAAAGTTGGTGAATTTGCATTTAATCAAAAGTTTTAAATGAGAAGGGGCACAAAGGGCCAAAAATTTGAATGGGGTTGTTAGTTCCTTTTGTCTTTTGAAATTTTAAGTCAATATGATTAAGTTATTTTACAAATTTGATTTAAGAAAAGAGTTCGAAAATCAATGGAATAAGGCCAAAGTTTCTAATCATTAAAATAAGGTCTAAGTTTGAAATCACAAGCAAATAAAGTTTTGAAAAGGGGGAGAAAATTTGAAATCTAAGAAGTGGGAGGAGATGAAGAGACTATCCTAAGCACAAATTTAAAAGTTAAAGTTGAAAAGATCTGACCAATGAGACGCAATCCAACAGACAAGAATGTCATATAGAAAACCCACTTTCCCTTTGGACTTTTATCAAGCAATATCAGACATCATGAAGCTTAAGACATAAAATAAAGATAGCCACATCCAAGCAAGCAATTCCCATAGCTAGCAGTCTTCTTTGTCTTCTCATGTATCAGATGAAATATTTCTTGATCAACTTAGAACAAAGCATCAGACACAAGATCAAAATAACAAATAAGCACCAAGACAGAGTAGTAGATAAATTCTAACAACATCCAAGGCTTGCATCCGATGAAGGATCATTTCACAATAGCTTGGTCTCAGAATGTTGGCATTGGCCAAGTCCTTTTTGTATAGAGAATGCTGCCTAATCCTAAGTCCAAAAGTTCAGATCAAGATCAACAATCCACTAGATGTTTTTTAGGGTTTTTGTTTTTATTATATATTTTAAGGTCCTAAGACTATAAACAAAACCAAAACACACAAATAAGATATATATAATCACAAGATATGGCTCAAAAGATAAAATTGAAAAATGACATAAACATAAACAAGTTAAATGAAATGTAAATGGAAACGAATGATAAATGACTGAAATTTAAATTGCATAAAGTAAATGACTTGAAAGTAAAGCAATATTAACAAGAACTAGTCAAATGTTAGTCAAGTGTTAGTGGTTATTTTTAATTGTTTGAGTCATTCTTTGTAGAACACTCAACCATTCATTCACAAGTATGGATCTTTAAACCAAGACATGTTCCATGAGAATGGCTCCAACCATGATAATTCAACAAGTATACCACTAGGTCTCATGAAAGGAAAAAAGGTCAAGTCTCCACACAATGCCATGAAGAATGGGAGACTTACAATCTCACTTAATAGAATGCTATGCCTTTAGGGTAAAATTTAGCTCTATATTAAGCAATCATAATTGGAGTTGTGTAGAAGTCACAACTATCTGAGGTCGGACAATACAAATTTAGGTGTTAATGCATGTTAGATATTTGGTATGAAGAGCCAAACTCCAAAAACATACCACACACTAAAAAAAGGGAGGGACCTATCTCAGTCATACATGTATTGCTTCATCTGACACAAGGTCATTGATGAACTAATAAGCCTTTAGACATTATAGATTTCATTGGTCAAATGAGGGAATGGGAAAGAATAAGGATGAAGATGAAGAGGGAAGGAAAGATAGAAACTCAAATTGATAATGGGAGGAATTTCATCAAACCAAAACCATTCATTCATTTTAGGAGATGAAATGTACATTTCATCAATCCCATAAATCCAATGGTTTTGATCCAACAAAAATCAAATCAACCTTGACCAAGGCCCAAACAGAAAGTCAAACATCACAAGACCATAAAAATGGTTGAACATGTTTTTTAAACAATTAAAAGTTCAATTAAAAGTGAATTAAAGTACATTTTAATTTGGCCAAAACCTAAAATCCCTTCAAAACACCAAATAAATGGCCAAGGGATTTATCCTAGGACAAACAAGGTCAAAGGACCTTAGATAAAAAATATCACTATTTTTGAAAAGTCAGAAGTGTTTTTAAACAATTAATAATATGCACAAAAATATTTAATTCATGAAAAATATCAAAATTAATCCAAAAAAGAATTTTATTTCAGAAAATGAAGAGAAAAATATTTAAAGATTTTTGGTGAAAGTCCCATACTTTTTGGATTAAAAATGAAATTAATATGAATTAAACAAAATAAAAGGATTAAATGAAAAATCAGAAAATAAAAAGGAATTAGAAAAAACAAGGGTCACCAGACCTCCCTCATTAATTAAGGTGACATCTCTGATGGCCAAGCGCGCATGTTCCCTGGTTCATTGCAGTCAACGTGTGGCACAAGTAGTATTCAAAGGAAATGACTCAGATTAAAGTATTCTAACATGATCAGATGGCCAAGAGGTGTGCCAACACACCATCGGAGCTAGGGCTCCGGTCATCTTCTCCGGTGACCTCCACCGGACTGGTCCAACTTCATCTTAATGAAAAGTAAAAAACAAGGACACTATGTCAAAGAGAAAATGCTCAGGATCTCGAATTTGGCCTCAATTTTCTCCAATTCCAAGTATATCAAAAGATAAAGGGATTTGAATTTTGAGGATCATGAATTGAGTTTCTTCGATTTAACCTCAAAGCAACCCAATCTTGTTGCCTACATTGGTAAGACTTCAGCCAACCAAAAATCAAAGAGAATGGTGAAGAATTGAGAGAGAATCGAAGAGATGAAGTTTCTGAAAATTCACCTTCAAGGGAGCTTGAATATTTCTTGATCTTGCTTCCAATTGGCCTTGGCTTGACTTCAGAAGCTTGCAGAAGTTGAATTGGATCAAGGAAAGGCATGGATTCTTTGAGTGTCAACTTCAAAACTGAAGTGAAATTGAAACTCGATTTTGAACTGAAAACCTTCAAGTTTATCCTCTAATGGTGAGGGTTAGGATTGCAGGTTCAATTATGAGTATGAGGGGTCTTATTTACAGGCTATGTATTTGCTTTCCACACACTTCATTCAAAATGACAAAAATAGAAATTCACTCTTGCATGGTCACATGGGCGTGTGGTAGGCCCATGAAATGATGTAATCAAGTCCAAATTTCATCATGTGGAATGCTGAAATTGGAATGTGATCATGAGATTCTTCCAAATGGAGCCTTAAAGAGAAGCCATGCGCATGTTATCCAATTCTTGTCCAAATGAAGTGATCCTGAAATTTTTGGAAAGGTGAGATCAAGGGGAACAACTTTAATGTTGAACACTTTTCCATTTGAAGTTTGGATCATGATGAATTTTGAGGTGCAAATTTGAAAAATCAAACATAAATGAAGTATTTCTAAGTACCAAGCCAAATGTTCTCATCTTCCACCTTGAATAACGTTTTCTATGGGCTTCAAATGGAAAACGTTCCTTCATAAAATTTATAGATCTTTCAAACCTCTTCAATTTGGTCACAAATTTGACCTCATTTGGATTTGTCATGAAGGCGTTATGCATTTTAGAAGTTGAGGAAAATCTCTTGTTCAATGGCAATGGCCTAAAATGACCTATAATGTTTCCTCTTGGCACTTGCATTTGCAAGTTGAATTTGAATTTATTCAAAGAATCAAAGTAGGATAGGACATCTTGAATTTGATAATGAAACTTTAATGGCCTTCTGTAAGACCCCAATTTTGACCCTAAGATCCCTCATGCAATTCCATCATAAGCATTAACATTGGGATCATACCTTGGCATCCTCCTTACCCCTTCCTTCATTGGGTTTATTTTTGAAGAGATCACCAAGTACTTTGTGATTATATCATACTTGTATTTTATCATTTCACTAACCAAAATACCAAAAATATGTCTTTGTATTTGCCTAACTCTTTTGTAGGTAGGGCATGATCTCATTGATTCATCAAGATCACATCTAGGGTTTGAGACCCTCATGAACAAAGAGCACAACCAAGAAATGATTCAAGAATGGCTATAAACATCATATACGAGTCCCAATGTCCTCTACATGTTATTTTGATCAAGTTTTCTTCAAGAGTTTGAGGGTGATTTGCCTTGGAAACCCTACTTTGACTGGGTATCTTGAGTAACTTCTCCAACAAGCTATCTCACCAATTGATCAAATTTCTCAAGGGACACTTTAAATTTCATCATATTATGCATGTATGATCTACCATGAGCCAATAAAGTCAAGATAATTCGAAGTTAGCAAGTCGGTTGATGGTGGTTGGCCAGATGAATTCATCTTATCAAAACTGGGTCTCCCTAGACCCTATCTCCTACAATTTTCATCATATGAAAATGTTTCCAATAGGAAACATACTCTAAATGACATTCCAAACAACTTTCATGTTGAGACCTAGAGCTAGGTTTGCTTGGAAAATCATTTTATATGTTGAAACATTATAGGTCATTTTGTCTAAACCCTAATTTGAAAGTCAAGTTCCCAAGGCCATAACTTGCTCAATTATTATGAGATGAAAGATTTCCAAGTTTCACAATCAAATTCAATGTATCCACTTTAACTTTGATGTTTAGGGTGGGAGCTAATTCAACTTTTTTCAGCATGTGATATGAGGCTACATTATAGGTCATTTTTGACCTATACCATTGATCAAGTGATTTTTCCAAACTTCAAAAATGCATAACTCTATCATTTCAAATCCAAATGACATGAAATTTGTGACAATTTTGAAGTTCTTTGAGATAACTACAACTTTTATTAAGACACTTTTCTCATTTGAAGCTCCCATAAAAAGTTAAGCAAGGTGGAATATTGAGACATATGGCTTGACACTTAGAAATTTTTTGATTTGTCAAATTTTTCCAAACTTCCACCTCAAATTTCTCCAAGTTCCAAGCTCCAAATGAAAAAATGTTAAACATAAAACTTGTTCCTCTTGATCTCACCTTTCCAAAGAGCTCAAATTCATTCATTTTGGATGAGAAATGCATAGGCTGCGTATGGCTTAAACTGGCTGATATCATTTGGCATAGATCCAACTTCAAGCATCAATGTTCAATTGCCTTGCATTCTAAGCTAACTTAAACACATCTGATCATGGAAATTGGACCTTCAGCCATCATTTCGTGGGCCTATGCGCGCCCATGCAGCTTTGCATCATCATTTGCCAATTTTGGAAAGTGGAAGAGAGTGTGCAAATATCACATGATTCATCTATAAATAGAAGCCCTTATGCGCAGAATTACACACACCATTGCGCCAGCTTTGATACCCCATTGAAAACCCTTCACTCTCATAGGGTAAACCTAATAAATTCATTTGAATTTGAGCTTGAATCTCCACTGTTTTGGAATTCAATTCTCCAGGAATCCATTGCTTCTAAACCTTTCCATTCTCTTCCTGCAAGCAAGTAGAGTGAGTCCAAGTGCAAGCAAGCTCAAATCCATCAAGTTCAGACCTCCATTGAAGGTAATTTGCAGAAATTTTAAACTCTTCGATTCTCTTAAATTCTTGCTCAATTCCATTGATTCTTTGGTTGTCTGAAGTCCTACCAATATAGGCAAGAAGATTGAGTTGCTTTGAGGTCAAATCGAAGCAACTCAGTTCATGTACCTCAGATTTTAATTCCACATATCTCTTAATATATTTGGAATTGGAGTAATTGGAGGTCAGATTCGAGCTCAGTGCCATTTTTTATTTCAGATCATGTCCCTGTTTCTTTTTTTGGTGATGGTTCATGTTGACCAGTCCGGTGAAGCTCACCGGAGAAGACGACCGGAGCTCTGGCTCCGGTGATGAGGTGTCTTATCTCTGAACCATAGGATCCATGTCTCATGTTCTAATCCTGAGCGTTGCTTTGAATTACCATGTGTGCCACGCGGTTGACTCATGTACATGTGGAGCACGCGTTTTGGATCATCAGATCTGCCACCTCAATTAATGAGGGAGATCTGATGGTCCACGTATTTTAGAATTTTCTGAATTTTATTTTAATTTCATTTTCTTCAATAATCCATATTAAATTCAATATTGATCCAAAAAATATGGGACTTTCACCAAAAAAATTCAAAAAAAATTCTCTTTCATATTCTGAATTAAAATTATTTTTTGGATCATTATTAATATTTTTCAGGAATTAATTGATTTTGCATTTGTTTTTAATTGTTTAAAAACATTTTTAAATGTCCAAAAATTATGAAATTTTTTCTCCAAGGTCCTTTGACCTTGTTTTACCTATGATAAATCTGATGGCCATTTCTTTGGTGTTTTGATGAGATTTTAGGAATTGGACAAAACATATTTGAATTTAATGCACTATTTTATTATTTTTAATTGAATAAATGTCATTTAAATTTTATTGACCATTTATATTGGCTTGTTTGAGTTTCTTATTTGTTGTTGGGCCTTGGTCAATGTTGACTTGACTTTGTTAAGTTAATATAATTGGATTTAGGGGATTGATGGAATGTACATTCCATCTCCCAAAATGAATTAATGATATTAATTTGGTAAAAATCCTCCTTTGACCAATTTGTGATCTCATTCATCCCCTTCCCTCTTCATCTAACTCCCCTTCTTCATTAATTAATTTTCATTTGGCCTATGACATCTCAAAGTCCTAATGCTAGTTGATTGAAAAATTGATATGAGTATAGATGAGATTAGGCCACACATTTTGCATATTTTTTGTGTGTGGTATGTTTCATGAGCATAGTTCATAATACTATGTCTCTAACATGCATTAACACCAAAAGTCTATTGCCCGACCTCAAATAGTTGTGACTTCTACATAAGTCCAATTACGATTGCTTAACATAGCGCTAAATTTGTGACACCAAAGGCATAAGCATTCTAGTTAGTGAGATTGTAAGTCTCCCCTCTTTCATGGTATTATGTGGAAACTTGGCCTTCTTTCCTTCCTTTGGAAGATGTTTTGGTTCAAGGATCCATGCTTGTGACATACTTGTCTATTGGATTGCTACCCATTTGGTCATATCTTTTCAACTCTAAACTTTTAATTTTTGTGTATAGGATAGTCTCTTCATCTTCTCCCCATTTCTTTAATTTCAAAATCTCTCCCTCAATTTTCAAAAACTTCTTTGTGTGAACTATTTTTGTTCTAACTTTGACCACTTTTGCAAAAAGATAGAAACTTTGGCCTTATGCCATTGCATTTTCAAACTTCTTTTCTTAAATCAAACTTGTAAATAAACTTAACTATACTTGACTTAAACTTAAAAAAAACCAAAAAAATAACTAACTCATTCAAACCATTTCTAGGCCTTTATGCCTTTCAAACTTAAATCTTGTTAAAATCAACCCACTCATTTCGAAATTTGTAGCACGAACTACGAGGTTTTGATCCCTTATTTTTATGTTGGTACGTAGGCACAAGACCGAAGGTCTTGTCAAACACAAAAATATAATTAATGAATTCTTTTCTCATCCCCCCATTCTATTTGTTTGTAAACATCACTTTGTACAAAATACATATGCACACAAAAAGGGCTCCCTAGGAGTACCTAGGACACTTTGGATGTTAATACCTTCCCTCTATGTAACCAACCCCCTTACCTGTGATCTCTGACTTTTATTAGTTTTTATTTGAAAACTTCTTACTTTTTGGGTTTTGTTCGTACTTTTTCCCTTTTCCCTTGGAAACGATAAAAGCGCGGTGGCGACTCTTGTTAATTGATATCTAGCTTGTCAATAGCTTGATGATCATGAATTTCCCGCTACAGAGGTTAAGTGGCGAATCTGCTGGGGAGTAGTCTCCAGTGGGTTTAGCCTACTTTCTGTGTGAATATATTTGTATATATGTGATATTTGTATATATGTATGTGTGATATAATCTGCTTGTTGTGCTTGGTGATCTCTGAGTGGTGAGATAAGTTCTAACCCGAACTTGAGTGCAATTAAGATAGGAGGATGGTATAGTCATGTTCGACTTGTGTGGAGTAGTCCTTAACAAGTTGGCTTGAGATTCATCTGCTCAGTGGAGACTCCTTTGGATTTGGAAATGTCACACAAGTATTTGTGGTTAGGCATTACTATTTCTAATTGGGTCTGAGAAGCTGAGGACCTTAGAACCCCTAACCCATCTTAGCCTATTTAGGACGTAGTGCGGAGACTGTTCAAGTGTAGACTTGATAACAGTTGTTACGCGATACTACACTCAGACGAGGTTCTCTTGAGAATATTATGGGTCGATGAGTCAGTCATCTTAACCTGTAATATCCGATAGATGGAATTAAGACTCTGGGAACTTATTAGAACATGATTTACAGGTTTTTATCCTTAGTTCACTCCTTTGGGATGGTTCTTACCCAGACTCCATGCTCGTGACTTGCAACAAACCCTTGATTCTTGGTTGATCCAATCATGTCTTGTCAATATCAATGGAACTTGGTTGTTGATAAGGTGTAAACCATAATCCACCAAAATGGATGATTGATCTTGACAATGACTTGATTCATCCCTTGACCTTTGTTTTCCTTGTGTGTGATCCCTTATTTGTGATTGTTGCATTCATTCATTCATGCGCATCATAACATTCATCACACAAAATTTCAAGGAACTAAGGTATCATTTGCAAATATTTTCAAACCATGGATTATGGACGAAGGAACACTAAGAAGTACAGTTTCAGATGTCCCGACTTGAAGGAGTTAAGGAAGCTAGCATCTTTTGTATTAGATCCCTTGGACTTCAAACAACATCATGGGAAGCTTCTATCCATTTTATCTGCTGATGTGGTTGAAGGACTCTTGAGTGTGTTGGTGCAGTTCTATGATCCTCTCTACCATTGTTTCACTTTCCCAGATTTTCAGCTTGTGCCTACCTTAGAGGAATATTCTCATCTTTTGGGGATACCTGTTTTTAGTAGAGTTCCTTTTAGTGGATTGGAGGAGATTCCCCGATCTAGTATTATTGCTGAAGCTCTTCACTTGAAGAAGTCTGAGATAGAGGCTTATTGGGTGAAGAAAGGAGGGTTATTTGGGTTTCCATCTGTTTTCCTCATCAAGGAAGCTACCACTTTTGCTCAAGCTGGTAGTGTGGATGCTTTTGAAGCTATCTTTGTGTTGCTCATCTATGGGTTAGCTTTGTTCCCTAACATTGATGGTTTTGTTGATGTTAACGCCATTAGAGTTTTCTTGATTGGGAATCATGTATCTACTTTGTTGGGTGATATGTATTTCTCTTTGCATTTAAGGAATTCTAAGGGTGGTGGAATGATTATCTGTTGCATACCTCTTCTGTACAAGTAGTTTATTTCGCACTTGCCTCAGACATCTGCTTTTGTGGAGAACAAACAATGTCTAAGGTGGTCTCAGAGTCTTATGTCTCTCACTAATGATGATATAGTTTGGTATGATCCGTCCTTAAGCAGTTTGGAGATTATTGATAGTTGTGGTGAATTCTCTAATGTGCCTCTCATTGGTACACAAGGAGGAATTAACTACAATCCTGCTTTGGCTCGTCGTCAACTTGGGTTCCCCTTGAGAGACAAACCTAATAACATATTGTTAGAAGATATTTTCTATCAAGAGGGTAAAGATCCCCAACATTTGAAGCAGAAGATTGTGCATGCTTGACATAATATGCATATGAAAGGAAGATCCGAGCTTGGTCCGTGCAATTGTGTAGCTTTGGAAGCTTACACTCTTTCGATGAAGAAGAGAGCTATGGAGTTGAAGATGCCTTATCCTTGTGAAATACCTATGTCTATGGTTGTGGTTGAGCCATTAACTCTCCCTAACCAAGATATTGAGGAGTTGGAAGACGCGCTCATTAAGATGAAGCAAGAGGAGGCCTCAAATCAGAAGAAATCCACCACCCCATCAACATCATCATCATCAAGTATCATCAATAATTCCAATATTTTCTAATCACCAAACAACACCAATTCAACAACAACAAAATCAACATCAACAACAACAACAACAACCGCAACAAAGAACGAACACCTACAACAACAACAATACCAACAACAGTCATCATCAACAGAATTTCGAGAGGAAGAAGGTCTCTTTTGACCCAATTCCTATGTCATATGCAGAGCTGTATCCGTCTCTGGTCCTCAAAAACCTGATTCAACCGAGGAACCCACCGCATATCCCAGAACCACTTCCTTGGTAGTATAAACCTGAGCTTCGCTGCGCTTTTCACCAGGGTGCACCTGGGCATGATATTGAAAATTGTTATCCGTTGAAATATGAGGTTCAAAAGCTTATGAAGAGTGGTATGGTGTCCTTTGAGGACCGCGCGCGAAATGTGAAAGCTAACCCTTTGCCCGCTCATGGGAGCTCTTCAGTGAATATAATGGACGGTTGTCCTGGTGAATTCAAGGTTTTTGACGTCCGATTTATCTGAAAATCTTTGGTGCAAATGCATAAAGATATTTGTTTGGTGAGTGATTGTGAACATGACCATGATGGTTGTGTTGTTTGTAGCGTGAACCCGAGGGGTTGTGATATAGTGAAAAGGGACATCCAGCGTCTGATGGATGAAGGCATGATTCAGATTGTTCAATCCCGTGATGTAGATGACGATGTCAATGTCATAGTGCCCGTTTTCAAGCAACAAGAACGGTTAGTAATTCAGTATGATAGCAGCAGCAACAAGAACGTCAGCAATAGATCAGTATCATCGTTGGTAATACGTTTAGCGGGCCCAATCCCGTATGCATATGATAAGGCTACACCATACCAGTACAATGCTACGATGATATATAATGGTCAAGAGGTCCCGTTACCTACGACCAATTCAGTGGTGAGCATTGCCGAAATACCGAAGGTGACCCGCAGTGGTCGAGTATTTGGACCAGTCGTCTCAGAAAGTAAAGAAGAAACAAGTGTTGGTAAGAAGGTGGAAATGCCTAATGTAGATCCTGTTGGTTGTTCAAAGGATAAGTCTGGTGAATCCAGCAACTTGAAATCCAATGATGATGATGAGGTACTCCGACTGATTAAGAGGAGTGAATTTAATGTGGTTGAGCAGCTGCTCTAGACTCCCTCGAAGATCTCAGTGTTGTCTCTGCTTTTGAATTCCGAAGCGCACAGAGAAGCACTGCAGAGAGTTCTTGAACAAGCATATGTGGAGCAGGATGTTACTGTGGATCAATTTGATCACATTGTGGCTAACATCACTTCATGCAATAATTTGAGCTTTTGTGACGAAGAACTCCCCGAGGAGGGAAGAAATCATAATATGGCTTTGCATATTTCAATGAATTGCAAAGAAGATGCTTTGTCAAATGTGCTCGTTGACACCGGGTCGTCACTCAACGTGCTTCCGAAGTCAACATTGTCAAAGTTATCTTACTAGGGAGCTCCCATGAGATATAGTGGGGTGATTGTCAAAGCCTTTGATGGCTCGCGCAAAACCGTCATTGGCGAAGTGGACGTTCCAGTCAAGATAGGTCCGAGTGATTTTCAGATTACTTTCTAGGTAATGGATATTCACCCAACCTATAGTTGTTTATTGGGAAGGCCATGGATTCATGAGGCAGGAGTTGTTACTTCAACTATGCACCAGAAGCTCAAATTTGTCAAGAATGGCAAGTTGGTGATTGTTGGAGGAGAGAAAGCACTGTTGGTTAGCCATCTGTCATCTTTCTCGTATGTAGAAGCTGAGGATGAGGTTGGAACTCCGTTCCAAGCCTTATCTATTGCTGTTGAGAAGAGAGTTGGGGCACCTATGTCCTCACTGAAAGATGCTCAGAAGATTGTTGAAGAGGGTGCTGTTGACCAGTGGGGGCGCATGCTAGAGGTCTCCGACAACAGAGGAAGAACTGGTTTGGGGTTCTAGAAGGGCTCATCAACCGTTAGATTTGAAGATATGCAACTCAGCTTTCGTAGCGGAGGGTTCATTCATGGGAATGAACAACACTTAGCTGTTGTGCTGGAGGATGACGAAGAGGAAGACTGCACCAACTTTGTGATGCATGGAAGGACATGCAACAATTGGACTGCTGTTGATATTCTTGTTATTTTGCATCGATCTAAGTAATTGCTTTTATATTTTAAAATCCTCCTCCTATGCCTAAGGTAGAAGTGAACATTGTTTTTCAATTTGATGATTAATAAAATTAATTCTATTCATCCACATCTTTGATGTTTATTTTTACTTTTTGCTTTATTCTGAAAATGGTAATCACAAAAAAAAACATAAATAAACAATATAATTGTCCATCTGCATAATATTTGGTCACAAATTCACTTCTCTAAAATCAAAATATAAAATCACTATACAGGTTGGTTCCTAACCCCATTGAATATAATGATCCTTCTCCTTCTCTAAATTTTGAATTCCCTGTGTTTGAAGCCAAGGAAGAAAGTGATGTAGAAGTGAGTAATGAATTATCTCGTCTTCTTGAGCAAGATAAAAAGATTATTCAGCCGTTTGAAGAACAGATTGAGCTGGTCGACTTGGGTTCCGAGGATGATGTGAAGGAAGTCAAGATTGGGTCTCGACTGTGTCCGAATGCTAAAAAGGGGTTGATTGATCTTCTTCGAGAGTATTCATATGTGTTTGCTTGGTCCTATCAAGACATGCCTGGGTTGGATTTTGATATTGTGGAGCATAGATTATCGTTGAAGCCAGAGTGCTCGCCAGTCAAGCAAAAATTGAGAAGAACGCATCCAGAAATGGCTGTGAAGATCAAAGAGGAAGTGCAGAAGTAGATTGATGTCGGTTTCCTTGTAACTGTTGAGTATCCGTAATGGGTGGCCAATATTGTGCCTGTGCCAAAGAAAGATGGAAAAGTCCGCATGTGTGTTGACTATAAAGATTTGAATAAAGCCAGTCCGAAAGATGATTTCCCTCTATCACACATTGATATGTTGGTAGACAATACTGCTAAATTCAAAGTCTTTTCGTTTATGGATGGATTTTCCGGATATAATCAGATTAAGATGGCACCTGAAGATATGGAGAAGACCACATTCATTACACCCTGGGGAACATTCTATTAGAGAGTGATGCCTTACGGTCTAAAGAATGCTGGTGCAACTTACCAGAGAGCAATGACTACTCTTTTTCATGATATGATGCATAAAGAGATTGAAGTATATATCAATGACATGATTGCTAAATCAATTGATGAAGAGGAACATGTTGAGCATTTGTTGAAGCTATTCCAGCGTTTGAGGAAATATAGACTCCACTTGAATCCCAATAAATGTACTTTTGGTGTTCGTTCTGGTAAGTTGTTGGGCTTTATTGTCAGTGAGAAAGGTATTGAAGTTGATCCTGCCAAGGTCAAAGCAATACAAGAGATGCTTGCACCCAAAATTGAGAAGCAAGTCAGAGGTTTTCTCGACTGCTTGAATTATATTTCCAGATTCATTTCCCATATGATTGCCACATGTGCGCCTATATTCAAGCTTCTTCGGAAAGATCAGTCTTGTGATTGGACCGAAGACTGCCAAAAAGCATTTGATGGTATCAAGGAATATTTGCTTGAACCTCTGATTTTATCTCCACCTGTTGAAGGAAGACCGTTGATCATGTATTGGACTGTGCTCGAAGATAGTATGGGTTGTGTTCTTGGTCAGGAAGATGAGACTGGGAAGAAAGAATTTTCAATTTACTACCTTAGTAAGAAGTTCACCGACTGTGAGACTCGGTATTCAATGCTTGAGAAAACTTGTTGCGCATTGGCTTGGGCTGCTAAGTGTCTGCGTCAGTACATGTTGAATCATACCACTTGGTTGATATCCAAAATAGATCCAATCAAGTATATATTTGAGAAGCCTTCTTTAACTGGGAGAATTGCCCGTTGGCATATGTTATTATCAGAGTATGATATCGAATACCGATCTCAGAAAGCGATCAAAGGTAGTATCTTGGCTGACCATTTGGCTCACCAACCAATTGAAGATTATCAGTCAGTGCAGTATGATTTTCCCGAGGAAGAGATTTTGTACTTGAAAATGAAGGATTGTGATGAACCATTGCTAGAAGAAGGGCCAGAGCCTGGTTCCCGTTGGGGCATGGTATTTGATGGAGCTATTAATCAATATGGAAATGGCATTAGGGCAATGATTATTACTCCTCAAGGCACGCATTTACCATTTAAAGCTAGATTAACTTTCAAGTGTACAAATAACACGGAAGAATATGAAGCTTGAATTATGGGGCTTGAAGAGGCCATGAATCTCAGAATTAAATATTTGGATGTCTTCGGTGATTCAGCTTTGGTTGTGAATCAGATCAAAGGAGAATGGGAGACAAATCAACCCGGTTTAATACCGTATAGAGATTATGCGAGGAGGATTTCATCTTTCTTTACAAAGGTTGAGTTTCATCATATCCCTCGAGACGAGAACCGGATGGCAGATGCTCTTGCAACGTTGGCATCAATGATTGTAGTGAAATATTGGAATGAAGTTCCCAATCTATCTATGATACGTCTTGATAGTCCAGCTCATGTGTTTCCTATTGAAGAGATCAAAGACGAGAAGCCATGGTATTACAACATCAAATGTTTCCTCCAAAGTCGGATTTACCCGCCTGGGGCATCTTTGAAAGATAAGAAGACTTTGAGAAGATTAGCCGGTAATTTCTACTTGAATGGTGATATATTATACAAGAGAAACTTCGACATGGTTTTGCTCATATGCGTGGATAGACACGAAGCAGACTTGTTGGTGATCGAAGTGCATGAAGGTTCCTTTGGTACTCATTTCCATGGACATGCAATGGCAAAGAAGATGTTGCGAGTAGGTTACTATTGGCTGACAATGGAATCTGACTGTTGTAAATTTGTGAAGAAATGCCACAAGTGTCAAATATATGCTGATAAGATTCATGTTCCTCTGACACTATTGCATGTTATCTCTTCCCCATGGCCCTTCTCCATGTGGGGAATTGATATGATTGGGATGATTGAGCCCAAAGCTTCTAATGGACATCGTTTCATTTTAGTGGCAATTGATTACTTCACAAAATGGGTTGAAGCAGCATCGTATGCAAATGTAACCGAGCAAGTCGTTGTAAGGTTTATCAAGAAACAGATTATGTGTCGTTATGGTGTGCCAAGTAAGATCATTACTGACAATGGATCGAACTTGAATAACAATATGGTGGAAGCTCTTTGCAAACACTTCAAGATTGCACATCATAATTCTTCTCCCTATAGACCCAAGATGAATGGGGCTGTTGAAGCTGCGAATAAAAACATCAAGAAGATTATCCAGAAGATGGTTGTCACGTATAAGGATTGGCATGAGAAGCTCCCATTTGCTTTACATGGGTATCGTACATCTGTCTGCACTTCAATAGGGGCAACCCCTTTCTCTCTTGTTATGGTATGGAAGCAGTACTCCCCATAGAGGTTGAGATTCCTTTGTTACATGTGCTCATGGACGCCAAGTTGACTGAAGCTGAATGGTGTCAGACCAGGTTTGACCAGTTGAATTTGATTGAAGAGAAGAGATTGACTGCCACGTTTCATGGTCAATTATATCAGTAGAGAATGAAGAGAGCTTTTGATAAGAAGGTCAAACCTAGAGTGTTCAGAGAAGGAGACCTTGTGCTCAAGAAGATTTTATCGTTCAAACCAGATTCCAGAGGAAAATGGACTCCCAATAATGAAGGCCCGTATGTTGTTAAGAGAGCCTTTTCAGGTGGTGCATTGATTCTTACAACTATGGATGGTGAAGAGTTCACTCGTCCTGTGAATGCAGATGCAGTTAAGAAATACTTCGCCTAAAAAATAAAAAAAAGAACAGCTCGCTAAGTTGAAAACCCGAAAGGGTGGCTTAGGCCAAAAAGAGCGTCTCGGTGGATTGAAAACCCAAAAGGGCGATCCAGGCAAAAATTAGAGACATAAAACAGAAAGGATTTCCCGATAAGTTGAGTACCCACCTTGGGGCAACTTATGCAAAAATTAGGGATTGTGGCAAGTAACTGCTTTCTGCTGATCATCAGTGTTTTGAAGACTTGTTTGAGCACAAGGGTTGACATCAGTTCATCTCCAGTAGCGGCCAAGAGCACAGTGGATATCAAGAGTTGGTAGAAAGATTAATAATCATTTGTATTCAATGTAACCTTTTCCATGTAAATTACCATATTCAACTTTTGTAAAATCTATGGAGTCTTGTCATTTACAGACTACCACTCTATTAAATAAAGTTGAGCTTTTATCCAATTGTTTCTACTCTTATTTACTTCAGCCAATAGTTTTAAATTTTATTATGATCATTTTGGAATTAAATTTTTAAATCAAAATCAAGTTTTCTTTAATATATAAAAGCAATAATTTTTTCCAAAGCAAGTAAAAAGAATATTAATAGCATTTCAATGAATAACAAGTCCTTAAGTGCGAAGCATCTGAGGTTCCCCAAGCGGTTAACTCTTAGGGTATCCCTTGACTTCAGTGTTGATTCAATTCCTCGGCGGAGTGATTGATCCCCGGTGGAGTTTCTTTCTTTATCCCCAGCTGAGTTAGTTGCGACGTGTCTTTGTCCTCAACAGAGTTTCGGCCTTCCCCAGCGGAGTTCGTATTTCCTCAGCAGGCGGATCGTCATCAGGAATGTTGGATCTTTCCCCAGTAGATCTTTTTGGTGTCCTCACCAATCGCCATGTATCTCTGCTCCCAGTTAGAGTTTCCTCCTGGTTTCTGAGCAGCTTTTGCTAATTATTTTCTCTGTAGGATTGTCCCCCATTTTTATGGTGTTGACCTAAAATTCCCAACAGATTGGATGTTCTATCCTTAGCATATCCCCTTCTTCCTCAGCTAGGGTTGAGCCCTTTTGGATGTTGATCTCTCTGTTCTCCAGCAGTAGTCTCCATATTTTGTGGATTGACCGAGGATTGTACCAGTGGTTCAATTTCTTTGTGACACCTCTGTATCCTCTGCGATTGTTTTGTCAGCATAATCATCATATATACATATACATATACATTCATATAATTTCATAATTTTCATATCCTGCATCTTCATATTTGATTTGTTTGAGATTCTCATTCTCTGTTATGGCGGTACTTTATCCCCATACCAAATCTGGTGCCTGTCCTCTTTCAATTGTAGAGTGTCAGCCCCTTAAGCAGAAAGACTTTAACCTTTCTCTATTTCCCCACTGAGTTTGTTTCCTCGTGGATGATTGTTATTTCAGTTTCCTCTCCAGCAAATTTTCTGGATGGAATTACTCCCCTTGAGTTATGTCCTCATTGGGTTGAGTCTTGTTTGACCGTTTTCTTTCTAGCTCTTACCTAGATAGATATTTTTGGTCCCCTAAGAGTCTATTACCCAGTAACTGGTAATATTCTTCTTAGTTTGCAGTTTGTTACTTCTTGCCCAATACCCGGCAAAAGTACCCATTTTCTCCTCAGCAGAATCCTTATTGGATCTATTCCCCAGAAAGTATATCCTTGATATGTTCACCTTAACCGATGACGGATATCATTTCGTTCCTCGCAGGATTCTATCCTTGATATGTTCACTTTAGCCAGTGACGGATATTCTCATACCTTGGTATTCTAACCAGTAAAAAGGTAGTTGTAATCCTTATTTTTGTTCCTCAGAGAGTTAATCCTTGATATGTTCATCTTAACCGATGACAGGTTTTCTTCTCCTTGTTGGTTTTCTACCCAGTAACCGCTAGTCGTAAATCCTACTTTTTCCTGTGTAGAGTTTATCCTTTATATGTTCACTTTAACCAGTGACATATATTCTCTCCTTTTGTATTCTATCCAGTAACTGATAGATGTAATCCCTATTTTTATTCCCCTTTTCAGAGTCTATCCTTGATATGTTCACTTTAATCGGTGATGGTTTTCTCTTTGATTGGTCTTCTACCCAGTACACGGTAGTTGTAAATCCTACTTTGTCCCCTCGCAGAATTAATCCTTGATATGTTCACCCTAATCGGTGACGGATTTTCTCTCCAACGGTTTTCTATCAAATTTTCTATAGATGTAATTCCTCTCTTTTTGTTCAGTTGGTATATCCTTGATATGTTCATCCTAACCGATGACGGGTATCCTCCTTAACATCCCCAGGAAAGTCTATCCTTGATATGTTCATCCTAACCGATGACGAATTTTCTTCCCTGTTGAGTTTATCCTTGATATGTTCATCCTAACCGATGACAGATACTCTCACCTTTGGTCTTCTGCCCAATAACTGGTAGTTGTAAATCCTATTTTCTGCAATTTTCCCCAGCAAGGCTATTCTTACCCAATAACCGGTAATGAATATTCCCCCTTGGTTTTCCTCAGTGAGTCATCCTTGATATGTTCATCCTAACCGATGACGGATGTCCTCTTTGTCATATTTTTATTATCTCCTTACCCAGTAACAGGTAGTAGATAATAGATTTATGCTCCTCCTGTGTTGAAGCTTATTTATTCCCCAGTTGAGTTGAGTGCGCGTTTCCTTAGTGAAATCGTTTTTCCCCTGCGAGAGTCGACTACTTCAGTTTTATCCTGACTTACTCGTATCCCCTGCAGATATTTGTTTCCCCGACTGAGTCTTTCCATTTTATATGGATTTCCTCGAGTCCCCTAGTAGTTTTAAGTCGTAGCCTGGCCTACACATAACTCTTTATTTTACCCCCCCCCCCCCAGAGTCTCTGTCTCCCCGAGAGAGTTTTCCTTATGGAATGCATTATACTCCTGCGGACTTTCGGTCTCTCTGATTTCTTTTTCCTTTGTGGCAATATTTCCCCACACGCGTTAACTTTTGCATTCATATCATATGCATCATGAGGTCTCTTAGGGACCAAATTTTTTTTCTATATGTTGTTATTTAAGCCCATTCTACTGAGTCAAGCCGAAGATTTTAACCTTCACCTCCTCAGTTAGAATGTCCTTAAATAGGCGCAGCTGTAAGACCCTAATTTTGACCCTAAGATCCCTCATGCAATTCCATCATAAGCATTAGCATTGGGATCATACCTTGGCATCCTCCTTACCCCTTCTTTCATTGGGTTTGTTTTAGGAGAGATCACCAAGTACTTTATGATAATATCATACTTGTATTTTATCATTTCACTAACCAAAATACCAAAAACATTTCTTTGTATTTGCCTAACTCTTTTGTAGGTAGGGCATGATCTCATTGATTCATCAAGATCACATCTAGGGTTTGAGACCCTCATGAACAAAGAGAACAACCAATAATTGATTCAAGAATGGTTATGAACATCATATATGAGTCCCAATGTCCTATAATGTTATTTTGATCAAGTTTTCTTCAAGAGTTTGAGGGTGATTTGCCTTGGAAACCCTAGTTTGACTGGGTATCTTGAGTAACTTCTCCAACAAGCTATCTCACAAATTGATCAAATTTCTCAAGGGACACTTAAAATTTCATCATATTGTGCATGTATGATCTTCCATAAGCCAAGAAAGTCAAGATAATTGGAAGTTAGCAAGTTGGTTGATGGTGGTTGGCCAGATGAATTCATCTGATCAAAACCGGGTCTCCCTAGACCCTATCTCCTACACTTTTCACCATATGAAATATTACTCCAAGAGAAAACTTACTCTAAATGACATTCCAAACAACTTTCATGTTTAGACCTAGAGCTAGTTTCGCTTGGAAAATCATTTTCTATGTTGAAACATTATAGGTCTTTTTGTCTAAACCCTAATTTGAAAGTCAACTTCCCAAGGCCATAATTTGCTCAATTTTTATAAGATGAAAGATTTCCAAGTTGCAAAATCATATTCAATGTGTCTACTTCAACTTTTGTGTTTCGAGTGGGAGCTAATTCAACTTTTTTGAGCATGTGATATGAGACTACATTATAGGTCACTTTTGACCTATACCATTGATCAAGTGATTTTTCCAAACTTCAAAAATGCATAACTCTATCATTTCAAATCCAAATGACATGAAATTGGTGACCATTTTGAAGGTCTTTTAGAGAAATACAACTTTGATGGAGACACGTATCTCATTTGAAGCTCCCATAAAAAGTTAAGCAAGGTGGAATATTGAGACATATGGCTTGACACTTAGAAAATTTTTGATATGTCAAATTTTTCCAAACTTCCACCTCAAATTTCTCCATGTTACAAGCTCCAAATGAAAAAGTGTTCAACATCAAACTTGTTCCTCTTGATCTCACCTTTCTAAAGAGCTTAAATTCATTCATTTTGGATGAGAAATGCATAGGCTGTGCATGGCTTAAACCGGCTGATATCATTTGGCATAGATCCAACTTCAAGCATCAATGTTCAATTGCCTTGCATTCTAAGCTAACTTAGACATATCTGATCATTCAAATTGGACCTTCAACTATCATTTCGTGGGCCTATGCGCGCCCATGCAGCTTTGCATCATTATTTGCTTGTTTTGGAAAGTGGAAGAGAGTATGCAAATATCACATGATTCATCTATAAATAGAAGCCCTGATGCTCAGAATTACACACACCATTGCGCCAACTTTGATCCCCCATTAAAAACCCTTCACTCTCATAGGATAAACTTGATAAATTCATTTGAATTTGAGCTTGAATCTCCACTATTTTGGAATTCAATTCTCCAGGAATCCATTGCTTCAAAACCTTTCCATTCTCTTCCTGCAAGCAAGTAGAGTGAGTCCAAGTGTAAGCAAGCTCAAGATCCATCAAGTTCAGACCTCCATTGAAGGTAATTTGCAGAAACTTTAAACTCTTCGATTCTCTTAAATTCTTGCTCAATTCCATTGATTCTTTGGTTGTCTGAAGTCCTACCAATATAGGCAAGAAGATTTAGTTGCTTTGAGGTCAAATCGAAGCAACTCAGTTCATGTACCTCAGATTTCAATTCTACATATCTCTTAATATAATTGGAATTGGAGTAATTGGAGGCCAGATTCGAACTCAGTACCATTTTTTCTTTAAGATTATGTCCCTGTTTTGTTTTTTGGTGATGGTTCATGTTGACCTGTCTGGTGAAGCTCACTGGAGAAGACGACCGGAGCTCTGGCTCCGGTGATGACGTGTCTTATTTCTGAACCATAGGATCCATGTCTCATGTTCTAATCCTGAGCGTTGCTTTGAATTACCATCTGTGCCACGCGGTTGACTCATGTACATGTGGAGCGCGCATTTTGGATCATCAGATCTGCCACCTCAATTAATGAGGGAGATCTGATGGTCCACGTATTTTAGAATTTTCTGAATTTTATTTTAATTGCATTTTCTTCAATAATTCATATTAAATTTAATATTGATCCAAAAAATATGGGACTTTCACCAAAAAAATTCAAATATTT
Source organism: Lathyrus oleraceus (assembly GCF_024323335.1). NCBI lineage: Eukaryota > Viridiplantae > Streptophyta > Magnoliopsida > Fabales > Fabaceae > Lathyrus > Lathyrus oleraceus. The sequence goes on from NC_066583.1 coordinate 363,936,841, forward strand.
TTGTCTTTCATATTCTGAATTAAAATTAATTTTTGGATCATTATTAAATTATCATGAATTAATTAATTTTGCATTTGTTTTCAATTGTTTAAAAACATTTTTAAATGTCCAAAAATTATGAAATTTTTTCACCAAGGTCCTTTGACCTTGTTTGACCTATGATAAACATCATGACCATTTCTTTGGTGTTTTGATGAGATTTTAGGAATTGGACAAAACATATTTGAATTTAATGCACTATTTTATTATTTTTAATTGAATAAATTCCATTTAAATTTTGTTGACCATTTGTATTGGCTTGTTTGAGTTTCTTATTTGTTGTTGGGCCTTGGTCAATGTTGACTTGACTTTGTTAAGTTAATATCATTGGATTTAGGGGATTGATGGAATGTACATTCCATCTCCCAAAATGAATGAATGATATTAATTTGGTAAAAGTCCTCCTTTGACCAATTTGTGATCTCATTCATCCCCTTCCCTCTTCATCTAGCTCCCCTTATTCACTCATTCATTTCCATTTGGACTATGACATCTCAAAGTCCTAATGCTAGTTGATTGAAGTATGAATGAGATTAGGGCACACCTTTTGCATATTTTTTGTGTGTGGAATATTTCATGAGCATAGTTCATAATACTAACTCTCTAACATGCATTAACACCAAAAGTCTATTGCCCGACCTCAAATAGTTATGACTTCTACATAAGTCCAATTATGATTGCTTAACATAATGCTAAATTTGTGATACCAAAGGCATAAGCATTCTAGTTAGTGAGATTGTAAGTCTCCGCTCTTTCATGGTATTGTGTGGAAACTTGGCATTCTTTCCTTCCTTTGGAAGATGTTTTGGTTCAAGGGTCCATGCTTGTGATAAGTGGGTTGAGTGTTCTCCAAATAATATCTTGAAATCAAAAGCAAAACAAAACTAACCTCTAACTTACTAACTATTAACTTTTAATTCCAAGTTTTTACTTTAATGCAATTTACTTTTAGCATTCTATTTCATTTTGCCATTGTACATATCATTCTAATTGTTTATGTTAATGCAATTTTCGCTTTGTCAATTTGGACCATATTGTGTGATATATTTTATTTGTATATGATTTTCTTATTTGTGTGGTCTTTGACCACTAATGCACATAATAACAACAAAAACCCTAAAAACGTTTTGTGTGGACTGTTGGCTTGATCTTTGGACCAAATGGACTTAGAATTTAGGCAACTTCCTTTGCTAATGGACTTGGCCAATGCCAATTTGTTGAAGAACCAAGTGCTTGCAATTTTAAATTCATCTGATACATCTTTGAAGGTCTCTCTAAGATTCATCTGCAACTTGATCATTTGTGAAGCTGTTATTTTGAACCTGTGACTTAAGGAATTCATCTGCTACATGGGCTCTTTTGAAGAAGATCATGAAGTGGATAAGCTTGGATGAGGCCATCTTTATTTGATGTCTTGCTCTTCAAGATAATATAATTGTGCATTTGTATGTTGTTTGATTCTAAAAGTCCAAGGGAATTCTAGGTTTCTATTGACATACTTGTCTATTGGATTGCTACCCATTTGGTCAGATCTTTTCAACTCTAAACTTTTAATTTTTGTGAATAGGGTAGTCTCTTCATCTTCTCCCCATTTCTTTAATTTCAAAATCTCTCCCTCCATTTTCAAAAACTTCTTTGTGTGAACTATTTTTGTTCTAACTTTGACCACTTTTGCAAAAAGATAGAAACTTTGGCCTTATGCCATTGCATTTTTAAACTTCTTTTCTTAAATCAAACTTGTAAATAAACTTAACTATACTTGACTTAAACTTTAACAAAAAAACAAAAAAGAACTAACTCATTCAAACCATTTCTAGGTCTTTGTGCCTTTCAAACTTAAATCTTGTTAAAATTAACCCACTCATTTTGAAATTTGTAGCACGAACTACGAGGTTTTGATCCCTCATTTTTATGTTGGTGTGTAGGCACAAGACCGAAGGTCTTGTCAAACACAAAAATATAATTAATGAACTTTTTTCTCACCCCCCCATTCTATTTGTTTATAAACATCACTTTGTACAAAATACATATGCACACAAAAAGGGCTCCCTAGGAGTACCTAGGACACTTTGGGTGCTAACACCTTCCCTCTGTGTAACCAACCCCCTTACATGTGATCTCTGACTTTTATTAGTTTTTATTTGAAAACTTCTTACTTTTTGGGTTTTGTTCGTACTTTTTGGGTTTTGTTCGTACTTTTTCCCTTTTCCCTTGGAAACAATAAAAGCGCGGTGGCGACTCTTGTTAATTGATCTCTAGCTTGTCAATAGCTTGATGATCATGAACTTCCCGCTACACCTTCATCTCATAAAAATTGAGTAAGTAATGGTCCTTCGAAGTTGACCTCCTAACTAGGGTTTAGACAAAATGACCTATAATTTTTCACCATAAAAAATGACTTTCCAAGGAAAAATAGATCTTGACTTCAACATTAAATATGTTTGGAATGTCATAAGGAGTAACGTTTTTCTTGGAATCATTTTCATATGACAAAAATTGTAGGAGATAGGGTCTAGGGAACCCCAGTTTTGACTAGTTGACTTTCTCTGGTCAACCACCATGAACCATCTTGCAAACTTGAAGTTATCTTGATCTCTTGGACTCATGGAGGATCATATATGTATAATATCATGTAATATGAATTATACCTTGAAATATTTGATCAAATGTTGAAGAAACTTGCTGAGGAAGTCACATAAGATACCCAGATGAATTAGGGCTTCCAAGGCAAACAAGCTTCAAACTCTTGATGAATTCTTGGTCAAAAATGATAAATGGAGATCATGGGGATCCATATATGATGTATAGAGTCAATTTGAACTATATCTTGATTATTCTCCTTGCATTGAGGGTATCAAACCCTAGGCATGACCTTGGTGGAGCATGGGTGGATGCACATGCTACCTACAAAAGAAGTAAAAGTATACATTGACATATTTTTGGTATTTGGGTTAGTAAACAAAGAAAAACAAAGTATGATACAATCAAATATGCTTGATGACCTCTCCTAATGCAAACCCAATGGATGAGGGGTAAGGAGGATGCCAAGGTGTGATCCCAAAGCCAATGCAAATGATGAGATATCATGAGGGATCTTATGGTCAAAATTGGGGTCTTACAGCATCCTTCAGAGAAGACATGGGTGCCCTAGTCTTCTTCAATACATCAGCAATAAACAAATCTTAGAACGACGTTCCAACTTCCTCTTCAGCATCTACATAAGTAAAGGATGACAAATGACTTACCAATAATGATTTTTCACCACCAACAACGACAAGCTTGTCGTTCTTCACAAATTTTAGCTTCTTGTTTAGAGTAGACGTCACAGCGCCAACTTCATGGATCCAAGGCCTTCCCAACAAATAGCTGTAGGCTGGGTGAATATCCATTACCTGAAAAGTAATTTGAAAATCACTAGGACCTATCTTAACCGGAAGGTCTACTTCTCCAATGATAGTTTTTCAAAAACCTTCAAACGCTTTAACAACTACGTCGCTGTACCTCATCGGGGCGCCCTGATAAGAAAGTCTTGCTAGATTTGACTTTGGAAATATATTTTATGACCAACCAGTGTCAACCAACACATTGGACAGAGCATCCTCCTTGCAATTCATTGAAATATGTAGCGCCAAGTTGTGATTTCTACCTTCCTCCGGAAGTTCTTCATCACAAAAGCTCGGGTTATTACAAGAAGTAATATGGAAACAATATGGTCAAACTTATCCACATTAACATCATGTTCCATGTAAGCTTATTCCATCACTCTCTACAAAGCCTCCCTGTGTGCCTCTGAATTCATCAATAATGACAGCACATAAACTTTTTATGGTGTTTGAAGCAACTGCTCCACAACATTGAATTCACTTCTCTTAATCAAGCGCAACACTCCATCATCATCATTAGTCTTCAACTATCTAGATTCACCAGACTGGCACATTGGAGCACTAATCATATCAATTGCAGGAACTTGTTCCTTCTTACCCACCGACACATCTTCCACAACTTTGGGAAATACTGGGTTGAATACACGACCATGACGGATCACCTTCACTATATCTACGATATTCACCACTAAATTTGCAACTGGAAGAGGAACTTCTTGACCATTCTCAATCATGGTGACATTATACTTGTATGGCACAACTTTATCTAATGCATGGGGGACAGAGCCCGCTAACCGTATAACCAACGACGATACCGATCTATTTTTTTTCTTGTTGCTGCTATCAAATTGAATAATTACCCGCTCAAGGGTTTTGAATACCGGCACGATAACGTTCACATCATTTCCCACATACCTTGATTGTTGAACCTGGATAACATTCTCGTACATCAACCTTTGAATATCTCTTTTAACAATTACACACCCTGGAGGATTCATGCTGCAAATAACATAACCACCATGGTCATGTTCACAAATGCTTACCAGGCACAAGTATTTGTGAATCTCCACCAAGGACCTACGGATACGGTGCATATCAATTACCCTGAAATTCCCAGGACAACTGTCTACCATGTTCACAGAAGCGTTACCATGAGCAGGAAATATGTTGGCTTTAACATTCGGCGCTATGTCCTCAAAGGACACCATACTGCTCTTGATTAGCTTCTGAACCACGTACTTCAAGGGATAACAGTTATCAATGTCATGACTAGGGGCTCCCTGGTGAAAAGCACAATGAAGATCAGGTTTGAACCACCATGGCAGTGGCTCAGGAATTTGTGGAGGATTCCTTCGTTGGATAAGATTCTTGACTACCAAGGACGGGTACAACTTTGCATATGTCGTAGGAATAGGGTCAAAGTTCTGATTATGATTGTTGTCGTTGTTGTTGGTACGTTGTTGCGGTTGTTATTGATGTTGTTGTTGAATTGGAACTGATTGATTTGTTGAGTGATTGGTAAAAACTGGAATTACTGATGATACTTGATGTTAATGTAGACGGCACTGAGAATTTTTCCTCACATGAGGCCTCCTCTGCCTCCCTGCTAATATTGCGTTAGTTTCTTCTTCCTTCTTTTTGGAGAAGCTCCCACCATACTTCTTGCTCGCCGACGCTTCACCCTTGGACAAATGTCCTTCAGGGACTCCCTCTTCGAATCTCATCCCCATGTTTACCATCTCGGTAAAATGATTAGAGGAACTTGCGATCATACGTTCATAGTAAAATGAACTCAACGTTTCAGGAATATCTTAGTCATTTCCTTTTCTTCAAAAGGCGGACTAATCTGGGCAGCTAACTACCTCCATCTTTGAGCATATTCTTTGAATATCTCTTTGTCCTTCTGAGACATCGACCTCAACTGATCTCTATTTGGCGCCATATCAACATTGTACTTATATTGTTTGACAAAGGCCTCGCCCATGTTGTTAAAAGTACAAACACTGCCACTGTCCAAGCCCATGTACCATCTGAGTGCAACCCCTATCAGACTGTCCTAGAAATAGTGAACAAGCAGTTGGTCGTTGTCGGTTTGAGTAGACATCTCTCTAGCATACATGACAAGATGACTCAACGGCCAAGTATTCTCTTTGAATTTTTCAAAGTCTGGGGCCTTGAATTTTACCGGAATTTTGACATTGGGAACCAAATACAGCTCGACAATACTCTTACCAAAGAAATCATTTCCTATCAGGGTCTTCAATTCCTTGTGTAGCTCAAGAAACTGATCATTCATCTCATCCATCTTCTCATAAACATCCGGACCTTCAGACGGCTTAAAGTGGTAAATGGTTTCCTCAACACGAGGAAGAGTATGAACAATAGGAGGAGGCACAAACAGAACTGGTCTAGATGCCGGTAAAGAAGAAAATGTTGGTGTGTAACCTTCAGGCACAAAGTGTGGTGGCATTCCCCAAGGGAACCCAGCAGGCATAGAAGGTGCAAACTGGATGGCAGCAGCAACAGACACAGATGATGAAGTAATCTCTGAAATGACTGTCCTCTGAGGAGGAGGAGTTGTAGGAGGTGGAGACAATTGGTTCTAAGCTGCTATTACATATTTCATCAATGTGGTGAGTCTGGAAATTTCATCCTTTATCTCTTTGTTCTCTTGTTAAAGGTGCTCCATTCTTTTTAGTCGGTTAGCTCGGGTGTTATAGTGATGAGTCAGCTTGGCTGATACAAAAGAAGAACTGATAAGACATCTGACAGAAGCAACTTGTTATGCAAATGATGTATGAAATGCAATGTTTTTTATTGCTTTTAATTTCAAGGAACATATGAAGTCTTATTTGCGAATATAATAATAATCAACAATAATAATTCAACTGCCCATAAAATCTCTTTTTATTCATAAAATTTGGAAGGATTACACTGAGTACAATTTCAGAAACCAAAAAATAAATACAAGAGAAAAGGAAATTATCATCCTAAGGATCCCTAGCAATTGTATCAGATGATCTGGCCAATGGGAGTGTACTTCCTTCGGATGCGTCGAATCTCTAACTCAGAGGATGTCTTCATCTGATCTTTCTCGAGGACAAGCTGATCAATAATCTTCTTCCAAGAACCAGAAGGATGAGGCATACTAGAGGCAACTAACCTCTTTGGATCTCTCTATCTCTTCACTGCACGATCCTCAAGAATCTCAATAAGCCCATCTTTGTGTTTCGACTCAAGTTGCAACTTCTCATGCTTTCGGTTGAAAGCATGGAACTGCTCTTCCCACCAGTCTCTCTCTTGCTTCATCTTGGCAAGTGTGTATTCCAACTCCTCTACATCTTGGTTAGGGAGAGTTGATGGCTCTGCCACAACCACAGACATAAGTCTCTCACAAGCATACGGCATCTTCAGCTTCAAAGCTCTCTTCTTCACCCAAATAGGGTAAGATTCCAAAGCTACACAGTTGCATGGACCAAGCTCGGATCATCCTTTTCTATGCACATTGGGACAGTAACGCATTATTCTACTCTTCAAAAGTTGGGAATCTTTACCCTCCTGATAGAATAAACCCTTTAAATAAATTTTATTAGGATTATCTCTCAAAGGGAACCCAAGTTGACGACGGGCCAATGCAGGGTTGTAATTGATTCCTCCTTGCATACCAATGATATGCATATTAGAGAACTCACCCAAACTATCAATAATGTCCAAGCTACCCAATGAAAAAATCATACCAAACAATGTCATCATTAGTGAGAGACATAAGTCTCTGAGACCATCATAGACATTGTCGGTTCTCCAAGAGAGCAGGCGTTTGAGGCAAGTGAAAAATAAACCACTTGTACAGAAGAGGAACATAGCACACAATAGTTCCACCACCTTTAGAATTCCTAAAATGAAAAGAGAAATACATGTCACCTAACAGAGTTGGAACATGATTCCCAATCAAGAAGATTCTAATGGCGTTAACATCAACAAATTTGTCAATGTTAGGGAACAAACGTAAACCATAGATGAGTAGTACAAAGATAGCTTTAAAAGCACCCATGCTACCCGCTTGAGAAAAAACAGTAGCTCTACCAATGAGAAATTCAGAAGTCAATCCAAGAATCCCTCATTTCTTCACCAAATGAGCATTAATCTCAGATTTCTTCAGATGAAGGGCTTCAGCTATGACATGAGATCTCGGGATCTCCTCCAATCCATTTAAAGGTACCTTCATGGATACGGTTACACCTAAGAGATGGGCATACTCTTCCAACGTGGGCACGAGCTGATAATCGGGAAAAGTGAAGCAGTGATAGAGAGGGTCAAAGAACTGAACCTTAACACTCATAAGTCCTTCAACCACATCAGTAGATGATACAAACAAGAGCTTCCCATGACGTTTCTTGAATTCCAAGGGATCTAATATAAAGGATGATGACTTCCTTAGCTCTTTCAAATAAGGACATCTGAAACTTTACTTTTTAGTGTTCCTTCGTCCATAATCCATGGTCTAAAAATATTTGCAAACAAGACCTTAGTTTCCTTGAAATTTATTTTATGTGATGAATGTTATGATGTGCATGTATGCATGAATGAAACAATCACACACAAGGGATCACACACAAGGCAAACACAAACAAAGGTCAAGGGATAAATCAAGTCATCATCAAGATCAATCATCCATTTTGGTGGATTTAGGTTTTTCAACTTATGAACACCGAAGTTCCATTGATATTGACAAGACTTGATCGGATCAACCGAGAATCAAAGGGTTTGTTGTGAGTCACGAGCATGGAGTCGGGTTAAGAACCATCCCAAAGGAGTGTACTAAGGGTAAAAACCTATAGATCATGTTCTAAAAAGTTCCCAGAGTCTTGATCCCATCTATCGGATACTATAGGCTAGGATGACTGGCTTATCAACCCATAGTATTCTCAAGAGAAACTCGTCTGAGTGTAGTATCGCATAAGAACTTTTATCAAGTCTACCCTTGAATAGTCTATGCACAACGTCCTAATTAGGCCAAGTTGGGTTAAATGTTCTATGGTCCTCAGCTTCTCGGACCCCTAAATTAGAGAAAGTAATGCTTATCCATGACTTCCTCGTGTGACATCAGTAACTCCAAAGAGGTCTCCACTGAGTGGGGGATCTCATGTGAACTCTTTCATAACTACTCCTCTAAAGCTAACATGACTATACCATCCTCCTATCTTAGATTGCACTCAAGTTAGGGTTAGAACATATCTCACCACACAGAGATCATCAAGCATAACAGATAGAATATCATACAAAAATATATACAAATAAACATCAAATACACAAATATATACACATAAAAGAGTAGGCTAAACCCACTGAGGACTACTCCCTAGCAGAGTTGCCACTTAATTTTTGTAACGGTAAATTCATGACCATCAAGCTATAGATAAACTTGACGTCAATAAAAACAAAGTAGCCACCGCGCTTTTATTGTTTCCAAAGGAAAAGGGAAAAAGTACAAACAAAACCCAAAGATAAGAAGTTTTCAAATCAAAACTAATAAAATGTCAGAGATTTCAGGTAATGGGGGTTGGTTACACAGCGGGAAGGTGTTAGCACCCAAAGTGTCCTAGGTACTCCTAGGGAGCCATTTTTTGTGCATGTGTTTTTGGTCCAAATGATGTTTGATGAAATATATAGTGGGGGAATAAGAAAAGAATTCATTGATTATATTTTTGTGTTTGACAAGACCTTCGGTCTTATGCCTACGTACCAACATAAAAATTTGGGATCAAAACCCCGTAGTTTGTGGTAAAAATTTCAAAGAAGTTGGTGAATTAATTTTAATCAAAAGTTTAAATGAAAAAGCAGAAAAGGACAAAGATTTGAATGAGGTTGTTAGTTCGTTTTGTTGGATGCGAAGTGAGCAGCAGTTGCAGGAATGGTAGAGGTAGCAACCTCGGAAATGACAGTCCTCTAAGGAGGAGGAGTTGTAGGCGTTTGAGAAGACTGGCTCTGAGCGGCTAGCACTGACTCCATCATGGCAGTCAGACGAGTGATCTCATCCTTCAAGTCTGTGTTCTCTTGCTCTAGATGCTCCATCATCTTTGAGTGATTGGCGTGAGTATTGTATCAATGAGTCAGCTTGGCTGAAGCACAAAAGAAATACCAATAAGACATCTGGCGAAAGGGAAACCTGCTTATGCAAATGATGCATGAAATGTAATGCTTGATTATTTTTACTTTTAAGGAACTTACTATATTATTTGCAAATATATATATATATATATATATATATATATATATATATATATGTATTCAACAATAATTGCAACAATTTGATATGAACATAAAAGTCTCTTTTATTTATATAATTGGAAGGATTACACTGAGTATAATTTCAGAAACCAAAAGTACAAAATACAAGAGAGAAGGAGACTAGTTATCCTAAGGATCCCTAACAACAACGTCAGAAGATCTAGCTGTAGGCGCGTACTTCCTTCGAATGCGTTGGATCTCGGTCTCAAACTTCTAAAATGCATAACTCCCTCATGCCAAATCCAAATTATGTCAAATTGTTGACAAAATTGAAAAGGTATGAAATAGATACAACTTTGGTGAAGGAACCATTTCCATTTGAAGTTCATAGAAAAAGTTATTCAAGATGGAAGAAGTGGTCATTTGACTTGGTACTTAGAAAAATTTCAATTATGTTTGATTTCTCCAACTTCCACCTCAAAATTCACCATGATCCAAACTTCAAATGGAAAAATGTTCAATGCCAAAGTTTTTCCCCTTGATGTCACCTTTCTAAAAAGTCCAAGATCACTTTATTTGGACAATATTTGAGGGACTTGCGCATGGTTCCTTTCATAGGATTGTTTTGGAAAGTTTTAAATTCAAATAATCATTTCCTATTGCATGCTTACATGTTATTATTTCAGTATTTGTAAGACCCCAATTTTGACCCTAAGATCCCTCATGCAAATTCATCATAAGCATTAGCATTGGGATCATACCTTGGCATCCTCCTTACCCCTCTTTCATTGGGTTTGTTTTGGGAGAGATCACCAAGCACTATGTGATTGTATCATACTTGTATCTTATTATTTTTACTAACCAAAATACCAAAAATATGTCTTTATATTTGCCTAACTCTTTTGTAGGTAGGGCATGATCCCATTGATCTATCAAGTTTACATCTAGGGTTTGAGACCCTCATGAACAAAGAACTGTCGCATCTCGAAAAATACGATTCCTCACGATGGTCGCGGAAAAAAAAAGTTTGAACAGAGTCGCCACCGAGGAAAATATCGATAAAACCTTTAGGAAATAGAATAATGGTCGTCGCAACCATATTCGGGTTCGGGAGCTGATTACGCAAGGGGAAGGTATTAGCACCCCTCACGTTCGTTATACTCAACGGGAACCTTTTAGTTCTGATTTGCGTTTCGAGTGTTAATTTATGTTTGTTTGTTATCTTTGGGTTATAAAATATTAGAAATTGAAATGGATGAGAACCTCAGAAAGGGAAAGGGGAGGTTTTGTTTTATTAGTGTGCTCACGAAGATACAGCAATTTCCTGCCTACGTATCCTTATGGCGTAATAAGGAAATCAGAGCATTCGTAGTTCGGGAAACTACTGTTGGTTGGTGTCTTTTACCGAACAGTTGTTTAGATCGCGTTCTAAGGGCTAAACGTTGGCTTGTCTATTCTCGGCGGAGGCTTAAGCACTAGTTTGTTATGCGCATTAGAAAGGATTAAACAATGTTCTTTCTTAAAAGAGTTTTGATCACACGAGGGTGACAAGTTGGATTAATATGTTGGATGTTTTGTTTGACTGGTTTCGATCACACGAGGGCGAGAAAGGATAAACTTCATAGGTTAAGATATTTTTGGTTGGATGACGATTACTCGGATTGTCGAGTAAGATAACTCGTATCCTAGCAGTCGGGAAAGGGAATAGAAGACTCTAGACCACTTTCTTTTTCATCCTTAATTATAGGAAGGATTTGGTAATAATTAAGGTGTTTTGAATGGATGACAAATACTCGGATAGCCGAGTAAGACAACTCGTATCCTAATAATCGGGAAAGGGAATAGAAGACTCTAGACCACTTTCTCTTTCATCTGAGTGGTTATGAAAATAAGTTTACGTATGGTTAATGTATTTTTAGAATAGACGACAAGTACTTGAATGGTTGAGTAAGACAACTCATATCCAAGCATTTGAGGAGAGGAATCGAAGGCTCAAGACCATCTCCCTTTTCGTATAGTTTGTTATGAAAATGATTTGATTAAGTTGTATGTTTGTGGAAAAATGACAATTGCTCGACTGATCGAGTAAGAGAAGTCGTATTCAAGCAATTAAGGAGAAAATTTGAAAACTCAAAGTCATCTCCCTTTTTATTTCTTATTATGAAAATAACTTGATTTAATCTGGGTTTAGAAGTTTGTAAAGAAATGACAAGTGTTTAACTGACCGAGTAAGAAAACTCGTATTCAAACAATCGAGGGGAGGATTAAAGGCTTACAACCATCCCCTATTTCATTTTTATTCATTGTAAGAACGTTTGATTTAATTTATGCTTAAGTGGATTAGAAATGACGGCCATTTGATTAACCGAGTAAGAGAACTCGTATTCAAATAATCGAGGAGAGGAATTGAAAACTCAAAGCCATCCCCCTTTTTATTTCCAACGAAATGGTGTTTGATTGTGATTGGGTATTTCGATTGAGTTTGAAAGAAAATACTCGATATTGGATCGAGGTTTTAAATTTGTGTTCATTTAGTAAATCGAATTTTATTTAGTGAATCAATCATCTAATCAATTAAAATCGAATAGGTCTCATTGTAAGAAAGCCCAAGAGTAAGCTATGTGAGGTTGATGGTGATGCTTAAGAGCAATCGACTTACAAAAGTGTTGAAATTGACTCGATATTGAATCGAGAATTGTTTGGTATTGAATTGATGAGGAAATGGAATGAAACTGAATTTGTATTATGAAATGATAGTGGAAAATGATGGTGAAATAAGTCGGTCGATTAATAATTAACAAAATGAATTTACACACAATAAAAATTAAAGAATCAATAACATAGAATCATTACAAATTATAGGGGTACCATTAGTAAAACAGAAGTGCACCAAATAAGTAAAGAAAAAAAAATGGGGCTATATTCCGAACATTCAAAATGACCTAAATCCGAAATTTTAACACCTACATACTACCATAGAAATAATAGTAATAATAATGATTCTAAATGATATTAATGTTTACTTTAAAAAAAGAGTAAAAAATATTCACATAAACATTATAATAAAGTAAGCAAATAGGTTGACTTTTCAACCTTCCATTACACATTCGTTGGAAAAAGTTCATAAAGTAAGAAACACGTCCACATTTCTAGAAATGAAACAGTAACACTTCCACAAGCTCATAATGCCAGCTCGGGTACTTGATAAAGAAAAATGTCACACTTAACAAATTCATAGAAAAACGATTCATTGATCCATTAATGAGACTTTTTAGAAATTGTTTTTATATGTTCCTTTGGTCACTATAAAGAAGGGATAGAACTTTAACTATCATATTTAGATAAAATGCAGAGCCATTTTCTAAATAACATCATACACCATAATTAAAACAAGCATGTTTTTATTATTCAACAGCAGGATATTCATTCTTCACAATTTAAGATTTTGTAACTTAATCACAACCTTTAGCTTATCATAAGAGGCACATAAATTATAAAAACGTAAGAAACTCGATACCATAACTGGAGCGGTGACCCAAAGAGAAGCAAGTCATAGTTGTTGGTTCTAGGTGTTGGCAGCAATTTTGGTAAAACCAAGAGTGATCACAAGATGTCACTTGTGATGTCTTAACATAAGATATCTTGTACCTGTTGGATGTTTAAAATATAATTATGCAGGATTGTTTCAGGATGTCATACCCGATGTCATAACATCTAATATCATGTACCTGCTGGATATTTAAAATGGAATTATGCAGGATTGTTCCAGGATGTCAGACCCGATGTCATGACATCTGTATACAAAACATTCAGTCTAAATGTTATGTATTATGTGATTGCGTTTTTAATGGCAATCTGTGTATGATTGATGAGTTAATTAAACACGCTATCAATCAGTGATTACAACGTGATTAACTTATTTTACAAAGAGATCTAATCAACTGTTATGACAAGATATGAGTGGAAAATAGTTTTAGGGTTTTATGATGTCCAAGCCCAGCAAATTGCTTCTATAAAAAGGACATGGAAAACCTGATTTGATACACAAGAACTACAAATAGAAATATTGAGAGAGAATAAGGGTTTAAGTCTTGTGTGGTCGTGTGACTTGTAAGCCATTCAATTCATCCATAGATGATTGAATTGGTCTGATTTTTGAGTTGTAATTTGTCACTCTAAGCTGTTAAGCATGAGTGTGTGTCTACTTAATTGAAGCTGCTAAGTAAGATCAAGTATGTGTCTTTGAAGAGTGTCTTCTTTCATAAGTAATTCTTGTTTAATATCACTGGTGTGATTGAGGGGGAGTGAGTGGGATCTCATATCTATGAGTTCTTAGGTAGAAGTCATACGGGTAGAGATTAGGTGAAAAAGACTGTAACTTGTGTAGTTTACTGAGAGTCTTTGAACTGATTCTATTTAGTGGATTTCCTTCCTGGCTTGGTATCCCCCAGACGTAGGTGAGTTTGCACCGAACTGGGTTAACAATTGCTTGTGTCTCTTGCATTACTGTTCTTTATCTTTATCCTGTTTGTATTGTTCAGATACTAGTGTCGTGACATTACCTTCGACATCTCATATCTGATACCAGAATTTCAATTGGTATTAGAGCAGGCATCCTACTCTGGTTCTGGGTGAGATCTAGGGACGATAATTTCTGGTACTATGGAGAGAGATGGAGGATTTTTTCACAGGCCACCAATTTTGGATGGATCTAACTATGACTACTAGAAACCTCGAATGGTAGCCTTCCTAAAATCTCTTGATAATAAGGCTTGGAAGGTTGTGTTAACAGGCTGGGAACATCCAATAGTTACTAAGGAAGGAGAAGCCACAACTGATAAGAAACCTGAAGAACAATGTTCCAAGGAGGAGGATGATCTAGCCCTTGGAAACTCTAAAGCATTGAATGTTATATTCAATGGAGTAGACAAGAATATCTTCAGATTGGTAAACAACTGTGAGGTGACTAAAGATGCTTGGGACATTCTCAAGACCACTCATGAAGGCACCTCTAGAGTGAAGATGTCTAAATTAAGTTGCTCACTACCAAGTTTGAGAATTTAAGGATGAAAGAAGATGAAAATATTCATGAATTTCACATGAATATCCTTGAAATTGCTAATGCCTCAGGAGCTCTGGGAGAGAAGATGTCAGATGAAAAGTTAGTAAGGAAAATACTCAGGTCACTCCCTAAGAGATTTTCTATGAAGGTGACAGCCATAGAAGAGTCTCAAGACATCTCAAATATGAGAGTTGATGAGTTAATTGGATCCCTCCAAACATTTTAGATGGGAATGTGTGATGGATCTGAAAAGAAAGCCAAGAGCATAGCCTTCATGTCAAACACTGAAGGGGAAGATGAGGAAGGTGGTCAAGATATTGATGAAGATCTGTCAAATAATGTAGCAATGCTGGGAAGACAGTTCAACAGACTTATGAAAAAGATAGATGTAAGATCTAAGGCCAATGTCAAGAACATCGCATCTGACATCAGTAAATCCAACAATATTGGAAGAAGAACAAGGTCAGATGAAAAGCCCAAAGAAGGAAAAGGAGTTCAGTGCCATGAATGTGATGGGTATGGTCACATTAGAACGGAATGTGGGACCTACCTCAAGAAACAGAAGAGGAGTCTTGCTGCCACTTGGTCTGATGAAAGTGAAACAGAAGAGGCTACAAATCTTGTGACTGCCTTGACTGGAAGATGGGGTTCTGATGAAGATTCAAGTGATGATGAAGTAACCTTTGAAGAGCTGGCCACTATCTACAAAGAGTTGTGTCACAAAAGTGCAGAAGTGTGTAGACAAGTTGAAATCCAGAAGAAAGTGATAGCTCAGCTGGAGAATGAGAAGGCAAAACATGTGGAAACCATCTCCAAGTTGAAGACTGAAGTTGTACTCTTGAATTCTAAACTGGATGAGATGACCAAGTATGTAAAATTGCTTAACAATGGATCTGACACCTTAGACAAGATTCTCCAGACTGGTCAAATAACAGGAGACAAATCTGACATTGGGTTCAATGAATCTAAGGCTGAGTGCAGTTACACTGGTGGCAAACCTAAATCCAAACCTAAGTGCAGCCATATTAATAGCAAACCTGCGATGTCACATTGTGACACCCCGATAATAATATGGTAATTATTTAAATTAAGTTAATAATATATTTATTAATTTAATTAGATAATTGGATTATTATTATTATTATTTTGGAATTATTGAATTGTTATTATTATTGGAATAATAATTATTTGAAAATATATATAAGCTGGAATAAGTAAAAAGAGTTCATTTTTGGAAAATAAGGTTTTCACGTGAAACTCAGAGAAGCGGCTGAAAGAGGCAGAGCAAGAGGAAGAGCTAGAGAGCAAGGGTTGGAGAACGGAAAAGCTTGAAAAGTTGCCGGATTAACTCAGGTAAGGGGGGTTATCGTCGTTTAATGGGTATTATGGGTTAGCATGTAATGGGTAGTGATAAACCGTTGAATTGACCCTAATTGGGATTGTCGAATGCTGAAAATTGTGATGGATATGTTGTGTAAAAAACTGAAATTGAACCTGTAATTGAGTGTGTTGTAATTTCCCTAACGTATAGCTTTTTACGGAATTGGAATCGGAGGTCCGGAAGTCCTCTAACGACGGAAAATGCGGAGAATTCTACATTCTGCTTTGTGTTAGCGCAGGAACTACTGTTTTGTCTGCGTTAACCGGTTAACCCAGGGTGTTAACCGGTTAACACTGTTACGAGTTGAGAATTAGTGCTGTTTTGCCTGCGTTAACCGGTTAACCCAGGGCGTTAACCGGTTAACACTGATAAGTTTTGGGCAGTAAGCGTGTTTTGCCTGCGTTAACCGGTTAACCCAGGGCGTTAACCGGTTAACACTGTTGCAGTATGGAAAAATTGTTAATTTAAATGTTGTGTACATAATCGATGTTTGGCCTATAGTGGCGTATGATGTAATAGGGATTAATTCCCGCTATTTTGAGCAGTATAGGTATTTGTAGAGTGTGCTAATACTGTGTTCAATTATTTGAGATGATATGATGTTTTGACAAATGTGTTGAGGATGTATGATGATATGCATAATGTTGTGAATGTATATATTATGCATGTATTTGTGAATGGGCTGTTGTATGGCTTAGAGTGTGAGCATGTGTCCATTGTGAATTGTTGTTGATGTTGCATTGCTAGATGATTAGCATGTATAGCATAGCCCTTGGGGTTGTAGCTAATTCCCATGGTGAGGAATTAGTGAGTGAATTATTGTGGATTTGTTGTTGATGTTTGCATGCTAGGTGATTAGTGTGCATAGCATAGCCTTTGGGGTTGTAGCTAATTCCCATGGTGAGGAATTAGTGAGTGAGTCACTAGATCTCAAATGAGTGGGACTAGTGAGCTTAGTAGCCGTATCTGGATTTGATCGGTGAGCTTGAACTATATGTTCAAGAATAGTCGGTACCGCATGTGTGGGGTCTCATTGCATAATGTATGTATGGCGTATAATATGAATGGATGTATTCCAATATTATACGTGTGGTTGTGTTGACATTGAGTATGAGTATGATTGAGTTGATATTGCCGTTGCTGAATGTGTAATCTGATTTGGGTGATGAAATGTGTTATTTACTTAACATGACATGATAATTTATAATGCTTATTATATCGATTGAGGAACTCACCCTTACAACTATTTTTCAGGTAACGAGCAATGAGTTGAGTAGAAGCTAATGCTTGGAGTCTAGTGTAGTCTCCTTAGTGGGTCGTGCTCTGATAGATGTAACATCGGGATGGGATGTTTTAACTTGTTTTAAATGTTTTATTGTTAGTTATGAACCATTTTACATGTAAAGTTTTACATGATTGATGAGATTTCTATCCGCTGCGTTTTATGCAAATGCTTATGTTTTGAATTAGTAAAAGAGCATGACCGTTATATTGGTGAATGGTGTGTAGTAACTGTGTGACACCCTTGATTGCATATTACTCTGATTGACACTTTGTTATTTTAATTAAATAATTGGGGTATTTAGAAGGGTGTTACACACATCACATGTCATAACATCATAAAGGAAGACAGCAGAAAGGGAAACACCAAAAATGGAGATGTCATTACTGTGGGAAGTTTGGCCACATAAAACCTTTCTGCTATAAGCTGTATGGTTACCCTCAGCCTGCTCATTCTCAACCTAGACCCAAACATCACAGACCTGTCAATAAAAAGAAATGGGTTCCTAGGACTAATGTTACAAGTTTGATAGATAACACTTCCTTTAGAGTTTCAGCCAAAGAAGATTGGTATTTTGACAGTGGGTGCTCCAGACACATGATTGGAAACAAAAACCTGCTAACTGGCCTTCATCCTCATGCCACAAGTTATGTAACCTTTGGTGATGGAGCAAAGGGTGAAATCAAGGGGATTGGTAAGCTTGATTGCCCTGGAGTTCCTGACCTTGACAATGTCCTACTTGTTAAGGGATTAACTGCTAATCTAATAAGCATCAGTCAACTATGTGACCAAGGTCTAAATGTAAACTTCACTAGAACTGAATGTCTGATTGCTAACAAATAAAATGAAGTGATCATGAAAGGAGTTAGGTCTAAAGACAACTGCTACATGTGGAGTTCTCAAGAAACTGGTTACTCTTCAATGTGTACTTTGGCCAAAGAAGAAGAAGTGAAGATATGGCATCAAAGATTGGGCCATCTGCATCTTAAAGGTATGAAGAGGATTATATCTGTTGAAGTTGTTAGAGGAATTCCCAACTTGAAGATTGATGAAGGAAAAGTCTGTGGAGAATGTCAGATTGGAAAACAGACAAGGATGTCACACCAGAAGCTCAGACATGACACCACTACCAAAGTTTTGGAACTCCTCCATATGGATTTGATGGGGCCCATTGATCGGTCACCATTTACACTCAGTTTTATCATCTATCCAGCATTGAATCTTCATGAATCGGTAACATTTTTCTCTTTATTTTAGTGATTTCTTTAGTTTATTTCATTTTATGAATTTCCGCTTGTTTTATGTTGCATTAGTAGTTTTTCTCCTTTTGTCGCATTTTATGTGTTTCTATGTAGACTGTTTGGTTACCAGGTCAGATAACAAGTCCGAAAGTTGCGTACCGGAAGAATGGAGGTCAGAGACTTAATGAAAAGCGAAAAATAGACAAAACAGGGGGCTGACACGGGTGCCCGTGTCAGCTGACACGACCCGCGTCAGCATGTGCAGAGCCAGCCAACAAAAATCCAGAAAACAGTGGGCTGACACGGGTGCCCGTGTCAGCTGACACGGCCTATGTCAGCATGGATTACATGATTGGACTTACAGTGGGGCCAACACGTGCAACAGTGTCACCTGACACGGCCCGTGTTGGCCATTTCGCCCCATTTGCTGATTTTTCATATTTTAACCCCTTTAGACGTCCGAAGGGCAGTTTGGGCATTTCGTAATGTTTTTAGTTGTTTGGAAGCTATTTAGTTTGAATTTGGGCACAGAGAAAAGGGACTTTTTGATCGTAAAAAAAAGAGGAGTTTACAAAAAGAAGAAGGAACTTGCAAAGTGTTCAGAGGAGAAGAGATCTTTAAGATCAGAAGAAATTGAAGATCAACCTTCATCACCAACAACTTGTAATGTCTTTAATCTGTAATCTACTGTCTTTGAAGATTATGAGAGGCTAAACCCCCCAATGCTAAAGGGGTGTCCCTGAATTGCTACTGTATGAATATTTTATCCATGTTCTTATAATCATTGATGTTTTCTTAATTCAAATTATTATACAACGCGCTTAATGCTTAATTTTATCGGACAAATGAAATTCTGATCTCTGGTTAAGGTTTAGGTTGGACAAACCGCCTTATCCTTGTTGTATAATAAAACCCGCGTTTAATCACTTAGGAATGAGGATCAAACTTTGGTTGCTGTTAATTCTTGATAAACTACGTATTTCATAACAGTAATTTGAATAACTAAGGAATTAGGATTGAAATTGTTTGTTAATGGTTTTTGGCTAAGGAATTAGGGAAAAACAACTCTTGAGAAACGGTTTTGAATTATGATAACATAGATGTTATATGATATGAGAGAAGTGTAATACAAGGCAATTCATACATCTGGCCCTAGCATTATTTCTCATATCGGTTAAATTATTTTTATACGCTTTATATTTTTATTTCTTATTATTTGTGAAAACAATCATCAAACCCCATATGAACTTTTGTTCAATTGAATTATTATAAAGATTGATACTTGTTACGCAGTCCTCGAGATCGATACTCGGGATAACTCCCTTTTTATTACTACATTGGTGCAAATAGTACACTTTCTATTTTACCGATCAAGTTTTTGGCGCCGTTGCCGGGGATTGCCAAAAGTATAAGTTGAAAAATAATTCAATTGGAGTTTTGTTACCCTGCAGCTAAATTTTTTCTGTATTATTGTTTATTCTAATAATTGTATAATCTGTGTATGCAAGGTAAGGCCTCAGCTGAATTTCTTTTTGATGCAGAACCTGAAAGATTAATGCGTGCAAGACGACGAAAAGCTAGGCTGGAACTTTCAGAATCAGCCCCTGTTGTTTCTGAATCTGAAAAAGAAGAAGTTGTTTCAGTTCATTCGGAAGACTCCGAAGTTGTTTCTGAACCAATGGCTGAAGCCCCACTACCTCCTGCAGAAAGACTTCTGGGTGATTATGGGGGTGCAAATGCTCCTACTAGAAGGTTAACAATTGTGAACCAACCGGTAAATGTTGAACACTTTCAGCTGAACCCTTCAACGATTCGTCAACTCGAGAGGAGACCATTCTCCGGAAAAATCAATGAAGATGCCAACAAGCATTTTCAAAGATTTCTGACCATGACGACATCGTTGAAAATTGAGGGACACTCAGAGGAAGCTAAAAAGTTGGTGATGTTCCCGTTTACACTGTCGGAAGATGCCGAAGAGTGGTTTTACTCTTTACCCGCGGGAAGCATAACAACTTGGCAACAAATGGAGACAACATTTCTGAATGAGTACTTCCCTGCTTCTGTGTATATCCGTAAGAGATATGATATTGTTAATTTTAAACAGAAGGAAGGAGAGTCACTCGGAGACGCTTACAAGAGGTTCAAGCGATTGTTGGTTGCATGTCCTACTCATAACATGGATGCAACTGAACAGATGCAAAATTTTGTTAATGGACTCAGAATGAAGACTAAGCAACTCATAGACACAGCTGCCAATGGCTCAACAAACTTTACAACAGCCACTGGAATTAAGAAAATCATTGAAGTCATTGCAGC
Organism: Lathyrus oleraceus; assembly: GCF_024323335.1. Lineage (NCBI taxonomy): Eukaryota > Viridiplantae > Streptophyta > Magnoliopsida > Fabales > Fabaceae > Lathyrus > Lathyrus oleraceus. The sequence goes on from NC_066583.1 coordinate 363,957,773, forward strand.
AAATGAGCATCTGGAACTCTATGACCGTTGTGTAAGTCAACCTGAAGGTATCATTGATCTCAAACTAGCAAATCAAGTTGTGAAGATGGAAGATCAAATAACAGCTGAAGTAGAGAGAAGACTCAAGAAAATGACTCTTGACACTCAAACGGTGGCACAAGTGCAACCGATCCAACCTATTCAAGCTGTTAGTTGTGAAATTTGTGGAGGTCCTCACTTCGCCATGCATTGTGTGGCAACTGCTCAACAGGTAAAAGAGATTAATTTTCTGAAGCAGAATAATCCCTACTCCAATACATATAATCCTGGATGGAAAAATCATCCAAATTTTTCCTGGAAGGACCAGCAAGGAAATGCTCAGAAGCACGCGCCCACCCAGTATCAAAGCCAACCACAACAACAGTATCGTCCACAACAACAGCAACCTTACGAGCAACAACAGTTTCACCCATCCCAACAAAAATTTCAACAACAAGTTCCAAGAAAAGCAGATTGGGAAATTGCCATTGAAAAAATGGCAGCTCAAAGTTCACAATTTCAAGAGGAGACTAGAAGTAATCTGAGAAACACTGGTGCTTCAATAAAAAATCTGGAAGTGCAAATGAGTCAGATTGCTCAACAACTTGCAGGTTCGCAAACACCAGGTGCATTACCGAGTGCTACAGTTACAAATCCAAGAGAGCATAATAATGTGAGTGCGGTAACCACAAGGAGTGGTAAGGCAAAAGAAGTCCCTGAAAAAGATGATGAACAAGAAGACCAATTGCTTGAAGTTGATTTGGAGATAAAAGAAAATGAGGTTGTTAGTGAAGAGGTGACGGTACCTAAACCTATGGTTAAAGAAAAAGTTAGTGAACCAAAGCCGGTTGTCAAACTCCCTTTCCCAACAAGAAATAAGAAGAAAGAGAAACATGAGAAGAACTTCGAGAAATTCTTGGAGATGTTCAAAAAGCTTGAAATCAACATTCCGTTCTTGGAGGCACTTGAGTAAATGCCCTCTTATGCTAAATTCATGAAAGATATTATTTCAAAAAGGAGGAGCACTGACACTGACTCTATTGTACTAACCGAAACTTGCAGTTCTATTTTGCAGGGTATGAAGATTCCGGTAAAGAAAAAAGATTGAGGCTCGGTAACTATCCCTTGCACTATCGGGGATAGATCTTTCTAGAAGGCCCTTATACACTTGGGGGCAAGTGTGAGCCTCATGCCTTTATCCATCTACAAGAGGTTGGGGATTGGAAAAGTACAGGATACCCGAATGACACTTCAATTTGCTGACCACTCTGTGAAGAGACCTTATGGAGTGGTGGAAGATGTTCTTATGAAGATTGATAAGTTTGTGTTTTTGGTAGACTTTGTAATCTTAGAAATGCCGGAAGATGAAGAGATACCGCTCATTCTTGGTAGACCACTTTTGGAGACCGGGAGGTGTTTGATAGATATAGAAGAAGGCACCATGACTCTAAAAGTTTATAATGAAAAGATAAAAATTGATGTGTGCAACACCATGAAATAAAAAGATGATGTGGCCACCAGTCAACACATAGAGGTTATTGATCAAATGGTTCTGAAAGAAAATCCCCTAGGTGAACAAAAATTGCCCTTGGAGAGAGTTCTAAGTCTCTCAATCTTTGAAGACACTCGAGAAGTTGATGACAAGGAGATGGAAGTGTTAACTATGATGGCAACACAATAGCCCTTTAAGGGATCCCGATCACTCCGATGGGAAAACTTAAGGGAACCTCAAGTTGAAGAAAAGAAAGATGAGACCAAGAAAGTGGCTGAGCTGAAACAGTTGCCTGACAATCTCAAGTATGTTTTTCTAGACCCCGAAAGGAAATGCCCGACTATTATAAGCTCTCATCTAGAGGTTTCTCAAAAAGACAAGCTTGTCAAGGTTTTGAAGAAACACAAAAGTTCCATGGGATGGGCAATAAAAGACTTGAAGGGAATTAGCCCTACGGTGTGTATGCATAAAATTCTCATGGAGGATGGTCACAAACCGGGGGTGCAACCACAAAGAAGATTAAACCCCGTGATGAAAGAAGTGGTTAGGAAAGAGGTTGTTAAACTGTTAGATGTCGGGTTAATTTATCCCATATCCGATAGCTCTCGGGTGAGTCCGATTCATGTGGTCCCGAAGAAAGGAGGAACTACAGTTATAAGGAATGAGAAAAATGTGTTACTCCCTACTAGGACGGTCACGGGTTAGCGTGTGTGCATCGACTACAGGAGGTTGAATTTGGCAACCAGAAAGGACCATTTTCCGTTACCATTCATTGATCAGATGTTGGAATGGTTGGCAGGTCATGAGTACTATTGTTTCCTTGATGGATACTCTGGATACAACCAGATAGCTGTTGCACCGGAAGATCAAGAGAAGACAGCTTTTACATGCCCCTATGGTGTTTTTTCCTATAGAAGAATTCCATTCGAGTTATGTAATGCTCCAGCCACATTCCAAAGATGCATGACCTCCATTTTTGCGGACATGCTCGAAAAGCATATGGAGGTCTTGATGGATGACTTTTCGGTATTTGGTTTTTCTTTTGATAATTGTTTAACTAACCTTTCCCTTGTGTTAGAAAGATGCCAACAGACTAATCTGGTTCTCAACTGGGAGAAATGTCACTTCATGGTGCGAGAAGGAATAGTCTTGGGTCACAAAATCTCTCACAAAGGTATAGAAGTGGACCAAGCCAATATTAAGGTAATAGAAAAGCTACCACCTCCTGTAGGTATAAGAATTTTTTTAGGACATGCGGGTTTCTACCGCGGGTTCATAAGAGATTTTTCCAAGATAGCTAAACCCTTAACTACCCTGTTGGTTAAGGACAAGGCTTTCATTTTTGGTAAAGAGTGTGCCGCTGCTTTTGAAACGATAAAAAATAAATTGGTGACGGTACCTATTGTCATTGCTCCTGATTGGTCTCTACCTTTTGAGATCATGTGCGATGCGAGTGACATCGCAGTGGGAGCAGTTCTTGGGCAACGTAGAGATAAGCTTCTGCATGTCGTATATTATGCCAGTCATGTGTTGAACCCTGCATAGATGAATTATGCGACTACTGAAAAGGAGTTGTTAGCTGTGGTCTATGCCTTTGATAAATTCAGGCAATATCTGTTGAGTTCTAGAGTCATTATTTATACTGACCATGCTGCTTTGAAGTATTTGTTTGCTAAGTAGGACTCGAATCCAAGACTGTTGCGATGGATCCTGCTCCTCCAAGAGTTTGATGTGGAAATCCAGAACAAATGAGGGTGCGAAAATACTGTGGCAGATCACCTCTTCCGGATGTCCCCAATAGAAGAGAATGAAGAAAAGTGTCCAATAAAGGTTGAGTTTGCTGATGAACACATCCTTGTTGTTATTGGAATGCCTTGGTTCGCAGACTACGCGAACTATCTAGTAGGCGGGGTGATCCCGAGTGAATTTGACTCTAACCATAAGAAAAAGTTTGTTCATGATTACAGGATTTATTTATGGGACGACCCCTTCCTGTACAAGAAGGGAGTAGACGGGTTGGTCAGAAGATGTGTTCCAGAAGAAGAACAGAGGGATGTGCTGAAAGCTTGTCATGATTCGGACTATGGTGGACACTTTAGTGGTGATAGAACCGCTGCCAAAGTCCTCAAGTCAGGCTTATACTGGCCGACATTATTCAAAGATGCTCAATGAATGATCAAAGAGTGCGATAAATGCCAAAGGATGGGAAACATTTCGAAAAGAAATCAAATGCCGCAAAATCCCATACTGGAAGTTGAATTCTTTGATGTGTGGGGTATTGACTTTATGGGACCTTTTCCACCGTCATTTGGAAAGAATTACATCTTGGTGGCGGTGGATTATGTATCCAAGTGGGTAGAAGCAGTCGCTCTACCAACAAATGATGCAAAAATGGTGGTCAAGTTTTTGAAAGAAAACATATTTGTCAGGTTTGGAGTGCCAAGAGCTCTTATTAGTGATGAAGGAACTCACTTCTTAAATCACCTAATGGAGAAGCTACTCTTGAAATACAATGTGAAACATCGGATATCCACTCCATACCACCCGCAAACAAGTGGTCAAGTTGAAGTGTCAAATAGGCAGCTGAAACAAATCCTAGAGAAGACGGTTAATGCTTCTCGCAAGCATTGGGCGAGTAAGCTTGATGATGCGCTTTGGGCATATCGTACTGCTTTCAAAACACCGATTGGTATGTCCCCGTATCAATTGGTATATGGTAAGGCATGTCATCTACCCTTGGAACTTGAACACAAAGCTTTGTGGGCTTCCAAATTCCTTAACTTGGATCTTGTGAAAGCTGGAGAATCCCGCATCCTTCAACTCCATGAGTTGGAAGAATTTAGGAACTTGGCATATGAAAATGCAAAGATCTACAAAGATCAAACGAAGAAATGGCATGACAGAAGAATCCAAATGAAGGAATTCTGGGAAGGACAGACGATACTATTGTTCAATTCAAGGATGAAGCTGTTCTCTGGAAAACTGAGATCGAAATGGTCGGGTCCATTTGTGGTGCACAAGGTATATCCCCATGGAGCAGTCGAAATAAAAAATCCTTCCAATGGAGACATTTTTAAAGTGAGTGGCCAGAGATTGAAGCCGTACAATATGGGGAAAGTTGTGGGCCAAATTGATGTTGTTCATCTTCTCTGATAAGATGCGCAACCGTCGAACCAAGCGACGTTAAACGAAGCGCTACGTGGGAGGCAACCATGCTTTTGTATCTAATCATTCTTTTTGTTTGGTTGTGTGTTATCTACTTGCAGGTGTAAACAGTGTTTGATAGAGGAGTTAAAGGTAGCGGTCACAACAAATCTCTAAAAAGTCGGAAGCCAAAGCCGTGCACAGAACAAGAAAAGAAACCAAGAAAAAGCAGAAAACAGGGGCTTGACATGGGCGCCCATGTCAGCTGACACGACCCGTATCAGGATGAGGAAAACTTGGTGGAAAATTGGATTTCCAGGGGCCTGACACGGCCGCCCGTGTCAGGTGACACGACCCGTGTCAGCCCTTGGGTGAAATAAGCTGTTTTAAGCGCGTTTGTGAATGACACGGCCCGTGTCATGGGGTAGTGTTGCGCTGACACGGTCGCCCGTGTCAGCTGACACGGCCGTCTCAGCTCGCGTAGCGGTGAATTTTTTTTGAACTTCTGACCGTTGGAGGAGGGTCCCACCTACGAAGTTCACCCTATAAATACACCTTATCCCCACTTCTTTCCTCATTTACCATATATCCTTCATACTCTTTCATCTCCATCTTTCTTTCTCTCCAAAATACTTAAAACCTCCATTATTCTCACTCAAAGTTATCTCTTTCACCGCATATCTCCATCGATTCTCCATCCGTCTTCACAAAAGTTTCACCATTCTCCACCCTCAACACTCCTACGGTAATATTTTCACATAATCTCTCTTTTCAAATTCTTGTTTTTTTTTGTGTGCAGGTACAATGTGTCTCGCCGAGTCGAAAAAAGCAAAAATGTGGCGGAATCATCCCGTCCACGACAAAGGGCGAGGAGAACCCCGAACGAACACGACATTGTGTTCGAGAACCTGGAGCACCAGAAAAGGTATGTGGTTCATTTAAAAAGGAAATTAACCCCCACAAGGTATATGTGTAATGGCACTCTGCAGGAACTGGGATTGCAAGCTGAGGTACACCGTATGTTCCACACCTTAGGGATGCTAGAATTCATGCAGCTGGAAGCGCCTACTTTCGCACGCATTACGCTTGAATTCCTGAGCACTATTGAATTTAAGCTGAAAAACAGGTGGAATGGAACAGAAAAAGAATATTACGGTACGTCACAATTTTGATTATTTAATACTGATATGGAATTGATTGTGGAAGAGTTAGGGAGGATCTTAAAACTCCCAATCGTAGGCCCTGGATCGGTGCCCGATACGTTTGTGCCGGCGGAATTTTGGACTGTCATAAGAGGTAACACTAAATATGTTTCCAAAGGGGCAAAGGCATCGGGTATCCACAACCCATGTTTCAGGTACGCGCAAAAGGCATTAGCATACACCATGTTTGGTCGCGGAGACAGCATCGGTGTTGCCACTCAAAGGGAGCTATTCTTTTTATACAGTATGGCATCCCAGACTCCAATCAACGTAGCAGCATTTGCAGTTGACTACTTAGGGAGAGTTAGTCGCGCTACTTCAGGTGACATTTCTGTTGGCGGCATGATTACTCAGATTGCCGACCATTTTGGATTTGGTGTTGCTCTCGTTGACTCTCCACAGGGGCCAGGTAAAAACAAACTGGACATGGCCGTCTTGATCCAACAAGGCATGATTACGGTAAAACAAGACTATTACTCTCTTATGTGCCAAAAAGTCCATGTTCTTGATTTACCTGCTTACGATTTTATCAGTATCACTAACAGAGCCAACTGACTCTATTACTGTCCCGACCTGGAAGAGGGGGACGAAGATTTGTTTGACTCTTTGCCTGCAGATGAATCGACGGAAGGTGCACCGAGCACTGATGAGCCTTTTTACCAGCAACCTCTAGAACCGACTCAAGCCTCCGGGTCCTACTCCATGCCGCAAGACCAATGGGGGTGGATTCAGGATGAGATTGGCCACCTTCGCATGGAGCAATCCAGGCAAGGTGAGGAGCTCACCAGGTTTGGAGTCGAACAACACCGTCAAGGGACGGTTTTGGATGAGATGAACGCGATGATGCAATGCAAGATGTTGCATTATCCGTACCCGCCACCACCTCCACAGTAATCGCTGTAAGTGCTCCTCATATCTTGACTTTAAACATTGCGGACAATGTTTGGTTCAAGTGTGGGGAGGTTTTTAATTGCTTTATCTTTTATTTTTATTTTTGTTGTGTCTGTGTGTTATTTGGTTTGTCGTTGTGTGGTTGTTTTTATTTTTTTTAAGTTATAGATGAAAGTAGATTATGAAGGAGAAATGATATACTAGTGGACAGTGAGTGAAAGACGCAACCCTGGATTTTCTCCCGAAGCAACCTGGAAGGTGATACAGCTGAGAAACAAAAGGTTGGATGCAACTTGGAAAATCTAGACCGAAAGAGAAGAAGGTAAGCCCAAGTTGATAAAGAAGCTGTATGTCATAAAGAATGTTTGGAGCCTGCAAGCTTATCCAACATGGTGAGATTTCAGCTTAACCAAACACAAAAAGAGCGCATTCAGGTATGACTCTATCTCTCTAATTTTGCGTAAGTTCTACTGATACAACACAATACAAAAACGCACACTGAGGCATGTTGTTTGTTTTCAACCTTTGAGCCTTTCTAGCCACCCATAATGTTGTTTTCATCCGTTGCTAACCCCGTTGAGCCTGTACCCCTTTGTTTGTGTAAACCATCATATTAACCATTAGCCATACACTTCGTACCCTCGCTCGGCATGATTGTTGTAGTGTAAAACTTGTGCAAAAAGATAAGTTTGGGGTATTAATCCGTAGAAGAAATGTTGAAAAAGGGCAAGTGCAAGGAAAAGAAAGATGAGAAAAAGAAAAACTGTGTAGAAACATCCTCTTCTATCGGAAAAAAAAAAGAAAAAAAAATGAAAAAAATATGTATATATAGAGAAATGAAGAATAAGCACTTGCCTTAGAAATAGACTCATGCATTAATGTGAATTTGAGTGAAAAAGAGTCAAGATTGGACGACACCCTAATAAAAATTCTTGCACAAAGAAAAACAACAACATGAATGCCGAGTTGTAAAACCATTTGTAATCCATTTTGTTGTCTACTCTCCCACCGTACCTAAGCCCCGTTACAAACTTGAAGACCTCTTAAAGTGTGTGAATTGTGTTTGTGTAGTTGACGTAGAATCTATTCAAAAAGTAAGAGTTGATATTGCATACCTTGTTATACTGAGTGCTAAACACCTTAACCTCGAGAGATTTGGTGAGTAGTGTGAAGAAGCTTGTAGGTAAAAGAACTCTCTGAAATGATAAGGCAGTGGAGAAGTTCAAATGGGTAAACCAGAAGCTTAATCGGGAAGGAGAAAGCCAAGTTGCGAATAACATCAGCTGTGTTGTGGAGAAAATAGAATCCATGGTTGACCTCCGCGTTGTCTCTTGCATCACTTGAGGACAAGCTGAAATTCTAGTTATCAGACTTTGGATGTCACTCGGGTTGTTATGACATCCAATTCTGCACAGACAGGGATTATGCAGAACTTAACAATAAGTGCAGTAATAACACAAGTAATTGTTTACCCAGTTCAGTCCAACATGACCTACATCTGGGGGCTACCAAGCCAGGGAGGAAATCCACTATTAGTAGTATCAATTCAAAGCTAAACTCACCCGTTTACAACTTATCACTTAATCCCTACCCAATGCAATTTCAATCTTAACCTAAGATCAGAGTTCCTACTCACTCCCCCTCAATCACCTCAGTGATTACTATCTTTAAACAATATTAAAGACAAGTTGAAGTCACACTTCAAACAACTCTTGATTGTGCTTCACAGCTTTAATCAAGATACACAGCACTCACGCTTAAAAGCTTTGAGTGACACAACACTTACAACTCAATGAACACCCTATGCCACAGCAATCATCTACTTGATAATGGCTTGGCTTACAAGATACGTCTAATACAAGACTCACAAAAATACAGCAGTGAAGTATGATGGACACACAAAATCTTCACGCCTTAAAATCCCTGAAACTGAATGAAGGAACGCCTTCCTTTTATATTGCAGTTTCCTGGGCTTTTGCACCTGTATTCTCCTGAATTTAAGGTCACGCGACTTCCCATAAATTCAACATTTAGGTTACTAACAAATAGGCTATTTGTTAGGTTCATTGAATGTAGCTTGGTTGTTGATTTCCTGGATTTTCTCTCAGTTGTTGAATCCCTAAAGAATAGCCTGAGAAAAAGCTGAAACAGAAAACTGAACAACCTACAATATAGCATATGCTGTCAGGCATGAATGTCACGACATTCAGCTTGACATCAAGGTCCATATGCTGAGTCTGTTTTTCCAGAAAATAGACTGTACAATTTTGTTGACCTGTACATGATCAAAATGACCATACTACAGTAACAGCTTACATTAATAAATGTCAAAGTGTCCAACTTAACATTTACACATTTGGCCTTAATTTAGTTCTGTTATTCTCTTGAAGAACAAACTAAGTGACATGCTGAAGTATAGCAGAACACCACTCTGTCTAATGTTCAGTAGCTGCTGTCAATGATGAATGTCATAACATCCAGTTTGACATTCAGTCAGTAGGCCTTATGCCAGATCTGGTTTTTCCTTGATAACCAGACTGGAAATACATACTAAGTTCTAACAGAACACCAGCTGTTCTATTTCTTAGTATCTGTTGACAGGTATGAATGTCGCAGCATCCAGTTTGACATTCAATAAATCTTGTGTTAGCTAGTCCTGCAGTAACTACAATGTAGTCACACATACATGTCATGACATCAGTCAAGACATTAGTACCCATCTAGTGTTTTACCATATAATGCAGCCAATTAAACACCTACAAACTCCCCCTTTGGCAAATTTTTGGCTAAAACACTTTGATCCCCATAACAGAGTTCATAGCAGCAGAATTACACACCTAGCAGGAATTAATACTAGCTAATACACTCAGAGTGGCAGCACACTCACACACATACAGAAGTTAAATAAAAACTTCACACACAATCGCTGCAGGGGAGGAATCTGTCGTCATGAGAGTCTGTTGTAGAGACACCCACTCTGTTTGTCAGGGGTTACTCCCCCTTTTTGTCAAAAATGTTGCCAAAGCCAACAACATAACCAGAGAATAACGACAGAGTTACAGACTTGGTTTTACTTCACAGTTTCAACCAAGTTACCATCCACTTGATCTTGCTTCACAGCTTTGATCAAGTAACCACCCACTTTTGCTTTACAGTAGGTACCACCATATCAGATGCCATGATGTTGTTTCTGACATCCAGAACCACTCCTGCATGAACAGCATCCTTGAACTCCTGCAGGTACATTGGCCTTCTCACATTAGGGTGTCTCCTTAGCCTCTTGTATCCACCCTTGTTCCAAGTGGCATAGCTATGATCTGTTGGCCAATCATAGCCTAGTACAAATTGTTTAATAGGCAGAGATATTAAACAATTTATCCCAACCATCAGTGGTTGCTATAAGGTCTCAGAGAGACATATTCCCAGTTTGCTCCTTAAATTTTCAAACTGAGTAGCATCCAGAGCCTTTGTAAATATGTCAGCCAGTTGAAGATCCGTGGCTACATGTTCCAAAGTGATCACCTTGTCTTCCACCAAATCTCTGATGAAGTGGTGCCTAATGTCAATATGTTTGGTCCTGCTGTGTTGGATGGGATTCTTGGAGATATTGATGGCACTGAGATTATCACAGACCAATGTCATGACATTTTGAGTGACATTGTACTCAGTGAGCATCTGTTTCATCCAAACCAGTTGGGAACAACTGCTTCCAGCTGCTATGTATTCAGCCTCTGCAGTGGACAGAGAAACACAATTCTGCTTCTTGCTGAACCAAGATATGAGGTTGTCTCCTAAGAAGAAGCATCCACCTGATGTGCTTTTTCTGTCATCAGCACTCCCAGCCCAGTCTGCATCACAATACCCAGATAGGACAGGCTCAGACCCATGTGAATACAACATCCCATAGTCACAAGTCCCATTGATGTACTTGAGAATCCGTTTGACTTGATTCAAGTGGCTCACTTTAGGCTCTGCTTGATATCTGGCACACACTCCAACTGCATAAGAAATGTCAGGTCTACTTGCAGTTAGGTACAGCAGACTACCTATCATGCTTCTATACAGGCATTGATCAACACTAGGCCCTCCATCATCTTTGGTCAACTTCAGATGAGTGGGAGCAGGAGTCCTCTTGTGCCTAGCATTATCCATACCAAACTTCTTAACTATGTTCTTGGCATACTTGCTTTGGGAGAGAAACATAGAGTCCTCCATTTGGTTTACTTGCATTCCAAGGAAATAGGTCAGTTCTCCCACTAGACTCATTTCAAACTCAGACTGCATCTGGTGAACAAATTTTTGAACCATTTGTTCTGACATTCCACCAAAGACTATATCATCAATATAGATTTGAGCTATCATGATTTTGCCTTCTTCATCCTTCACAAACAGGGTTTTATCTATGCCACCCTTTCTGTATCCATTTGAGGTCAGAAATTCGGTTAACCTTTCATACCATGCTCTAGGTGCTTGTTTTAACCCATACAAGGCTTTCCTCAACTTGTATACATGCTCAGGTTGGTTAGGATCACAGAACCCTTTAGGTTGTTCCACATAGACTTCCTCATTCAGGTAGCCATTCAAGAATGCACTCTTCACATCCATTTGGAATAGCTTAAACTTCAGGATGCATGCTACCCCCAACAGCAATCTGATGGACTCAAGCCTAGCCACAGGAGCAAATGTCTCATCAAAATCTACCCCTTCAACTTGAGTGTATCCTTGAGCTACTAGTCTTGCTTTATTCCTAGTAATTACTCCTTTCTCATCAGATTTGTTTTTGTAGATCCACTTGGTACCAATGATGTTGGTCCCTTCAGGTCTTGGAACTAGCTCCCAGACTTCATTCCTTTTGAACTGCTCAAGTTCCTCTTGCATGGCAGTGATCCAGTATTCATCAGTCAGGGCTTCTTTCACATTATTTGGTTCAACCTTGGATACAAAGCAGGAATTTGAGTTTATTCCTCTTGACCTGGTAGTTACACCACTGGTGGGATCCCCTATGATAAGATCCTTAGGGTGGTCTTTCTGAATTCTGATAGATGGCACTTTGGTGGTTGCATCTACTTCACATTCAGGAGGAGGTTCCTGTACTTCTTCAGACTTGATTGGACTGTCAGTTGGACTGTCAAGGAATGTTTCAACATCCTCCATGACATCGGTTCCTTCCTCTTTGTCGTCCACAATGACATTTATGGATTCCATCAGGACATTGGTCCTGTAGTTGAACACTCTGTAGGCTCTGCTGTTAGTGGAGTATCCCAGAAATATACCTTCATCACTTTTGGGATCTAGCTTCCTTCTATGTTCACGATCTGTGAGAATGTAGCATTTACTTCCAAAGATATGAAAGTACTTCACAGTGGGTTTTCTGCCTTTCCATATTTCATATAGAGTGGAGGAGGTTCCTTTTCTCAAGGTGACTCTGTTGTGAACATAGCATGCGGTATTCATTGCTTCAGCCCAGAAGTGCATGGGGAGCTTCTTTGCATGAATCATTGCTCTGGCAGATTCTTGAATAGTTCTATTTTTTTCTTTCAACTATTCCATTCTGCTGAGGAGTTATAGGGGAGGAGAACTCATGACTTATTCCTTCAGACGAGCAAAACTCATCAAACTTGGAATTCTTGAACTCCGTACCATGATCACTTCTAATCCGGACCACACAACTGTCCTTTTCCCTTTGAAGTCTTATGCACAGGTCTTTGAAGACATCAAATGTATCTGACTTCTCTCTGATGAAGCTTATCCACGTGTATCTGGAATGGTCATCCACCACCACGTATGCATATTTCTTCCCACCAAGACTTTCAACCTGCATAGGTCCCATTAGGTCCATGTGCAATAGTTCCAGAACTCTGGAGGTTGTGGGGTGTCCCAGCTTCGGATGTGACATCTTGGTTTGCTTGCCCACCTGGCATTCTCCACAAACTCTTCCTTCATCAATCAGAAGCTTTGGAATTCCTCTGACTGCTTCCTTGGATATAATCTTCTTCATTCCCCGTAAGTGGAGATGTCCAAGACGTCTATGCCACAGCTTCACATCCTGTTCTTCCTTGGCTGAGGAGCATGTTGTGGAAAAGTTAGAGACTTCAGGTTCCCACAGGTAGCAGTTATCTTTGGACCTGGTTCCTCTCATAACTTCCTGATTGTCACCATTTGTCACAATGCATAGCTCCTTAGTAAACTGAATATGAAACCCTTAATCACACAGCTGACTTATGCTGATGAGGTTTGCAGTTAGTCCTCTTACTAACAGCACATTATTCAGTTTTGGCACTCCAGAACAATCCAATTTGCCCACACCTTTTATTTTTCCTTTGGCACCATCACCAAAGGTCACATAGCTGGTAGTGTGAGGTTGAATATCTACCAGTAGATTTTCCATACCAGTCATATGTCTTGAGCATCCACTGTCAAAGTACCAGTCTTCTCTGGTAGAAGCCCTTAGAGCAGTGTGTGCTATCCTAGCATACCATTGTTGCTTCTTAATGGGAACATAGCGCTTATGTGTTTTATGCTTAGGCTTAACATGCAAGGCTTGGTTAGGGAAACCATGAATCCAGTAGCAGAAGGCTTTTATATGACCAAGCCTACCACAGTGGTGACACCTCCACTCCTGGTATTTCCTCTTCTGATGATCATTCATCCTAGTTCCTCGATGTTGAGACATTGGCTTTGACTTCCGCTTGAACTTCTGAACTTTAGCCTTTGGGCGTTTGTGTTCAGTTGAGGATCTTTTCCCAAATCCAAGGCCAGATTTGGTTCCAGACTGCTGTCCCACCTTTAGAATCTCTTCCAAGGTGTCAGTTCCCTTATTCATCATTCTGATGGATTTAGTCATCTGATTCAGCTTGGAAGTCAGCAGGGTTATCTCACCATTTAGACCCTCTATGACAGACAGTTGCTTCTGTCTCTCATCTTCCAGTTCCTTGATGAGTTTCTTTTGCTTTTCTCCTTGTGCACGCACTTCTGCACTGGTGGAACACAACTTCTTATAGGCTGCAGCAAGTTCATCAAAGGTCAGTTCATCTGCACTTGAGTCATCTTCAGAGGCACAAACACTGGTTAGTGCAGTGACATGTTTGGCAGATTCTCCTTCAGATTCACTTTCAGAGTCTCCTTCAGACCATGTGATAGCTAACCCCTTATTTTGCAATTTGAGGTAAGTAGGGCATTCAGCTCTGACGTGTCCATACCCTTCACAGCCATGACATTGGATTCCCTTGCCGTGATTGAACTTCTCATCAGAAGTTGATCTTTTCTTAATGTCAGACGGGATGTTCTTGACATTGGGTCTACCTCTTTGATCAATCTTCTTCACGAACTTGTTGAACTGTCTCCCAAGCATGGCTAAGGCTTCTGATATACTTTCATCACCTCCAGTATATCCTGCTTCTGACTCCTCTTCAGCATTAGATACAAAAGCTATGCTTTTGTTCTTCTTTTCAGCATACTCACCCAAGCCCATTTCAAAGGTTTGGAGGGAACCAATGAGCTCATCCACCTTCATGTTGCAGATGTCCTGCGCCTCCTCTATGGCTGTGACCTTCATAGCAAATCTCTTAGGCAAGGACCTGAGAATCTTTCTTACAAGTTTCTCTTCAGCCATTTTCTCACCTAGTCCACCAGAGGTGTTTGCAATTTCAAGAATATTCATGTGAAAGTCATGAATAGTCTCATCCTCTTTCATCCTCAGATTTTCAAACTTGGTGGTCAGCATCTGAAGTTTGGACATCTTCACCTTGGAAGTACCTTCATGAGTTACCTTGAGGGTATCCCAAACTTCCTTAGCTAGTTCACAGTGGTGTACCAGCCTGAAGATGTTCTTGCTGATTCCATTGAACAATGCATTCAAGGCCTTGGAATTTCCAAGAGCTAATGCCTCTTGCTCCTTGTCCCACTCTTCTTCAGGAATCTGCACACTGACTCCATCTTCACCTGTCCTCATTGGATGTTCCCATCCTTTGTTGACAGCTCTCCAGACTTTGCTGTCTAGAGACCTTAAGAAGGCTATCATACGAGGCTTCCAGTCATCATAATTAGAGCCATCCAACATGGGTGGTCTGTTTGAGTGTCCTAAATCCTTGTCCATGGTACTAGAAAGTAACTTCCCTAGATCTCACCCAGAAATTCACAGGCAGGGTGCCTGCTCTGATGCCAATTGAAATTCTAGTTATCAGACTTTGGATGTCACTCGGGTTGTTATGACATCCAATTCTGCACAGACAGGGATTATGCAGAACTTAACAGTAAGTGCAATAATAACACAAGTAATTGTTTACCCAGTTCAGTCCAACATGACCTACATCTGGGGGCTACCAAGCCAGGGAGGAAATCCACTATTAGTAGTATCAATTCAAAGCTAAACTCACCCGTTTACAACTTATCACTTAATCCCTACCCAATGCAATTTCAATCTTAACCTAAGATCAGAGTTCCTACTCACTCCCCCTCAATCACCTCAGTGATTACTATCTTTAAACAATATTAAAGATAAGTTGAAGTCACACTTCAAACAACTCTTGATTGTGCTTCACAGCTTTAATTAAGATACACAGCACTCACGCTTAAAAGCTTTGAGTGACACAACACTTACAACTCAATGAACACCCTATGCCGCAGCAATCATCTACTTGATAATGGCTTGGCTTACAAGATACGTCTAATACAAGACTCACAAAAATACAGCAGTGAAGTATGATGGACACACAAAATCTTCACGCCTCAAAATCCCTGAAACTGAATGAAGGAACGCCTTCCTTTTATATTGCAGTATCCTGGGCTTTTGCACCTGTATTCTCCTGAATTTAAGGTCACGCGAGTTCCCATAAATTCAACATTTAGGTTACTAACAAATAGGCTATTTGTTAGGTTCATTGAATGTAGCTTGGTTGTTGATTTCCTGGATTTTCTCTCAGTTGTTGAATCCCTGAAGAATAGCCTGAGAAAAAGCTGAAACAGAAAACTGAACAACCTACAATATAGCATATGCTGTCAGGCATGAATGTCACGACATTTAGCTTGACATCAAGGGCCATATGCTGAGTCTGTTTTTCCAGAAAACAGACTGTACAATTTTGCTGACCTGTACATGATCAAAATGACCATACTACAGTAACAGCTTACATTAATAAATGTCAAAGTGTCCAACTTAACATTTACACATTTGGCCTTAATTTAGTTCTGTTATTCTCTTGAAGAACAAACTAAGTGACATGCTGAAGTATAGCAGAACACCACTCTGTCTAATGTTCAGTAGCTGCTGTCAATGATGAATGTCATAACATCCAGTTTGACATTCAGTCAGTAGGCCTTATGCCAGGTCTGGTTTTTCCTTGATAACCAGACTGGAAATACATACTAAGTTCTAACAGAACACCAGCTGTTCTATTTCTTAGTATCTGTTGACAGGTATGAATGTCGCAGCATCCAGTTTGACATTCAATAAATCCTGTGTTAGCTAGTCCTGCAGTAACTACAATGTAGTCACACATACATGTCATGACATCAGTCAAGACATTAGTACTCATCTAGTGTTTTACCATATAATGCAGCCAATTAAACACCTACACAAGCAATGAGATAAGTTTAGGGTTGTGATCGGTCACCATTTACACTCAGTTTCATCATCTATCCAGCATTGAATCTTCATGAATCGGTAACATTTTGCTCTTTATTTTAGTGATTTCTTTAGTTTATTGCATTTTATGAATTTCCGCTTGTTTTATGTTGCATTAGTAGTTTTTCTCCTTTTGTCGCATTTTATGCAATTCTGTGTAGACTGTTTGGTTTCCAGGTCAGATAACAAGTCTGAAATTTGAGTACCGAAAGAATGGAGGTCAGAGACTTAACGAAAAGCGAAAAATAGACAAAACAGGGGGCTGACACGGGTGCCCATGTTAGCTGACACGACCCGTGTCAGCATGTGCAGAGCCAGCCAACAAAAATCCAGAAAATAGTGGGCTGACACGGGTTCCCGTGTCAGCTGACACGGCCCGTATCAGCATGGATTACATTATTGGACTTACGGTGGAGCCAACACGGGCAGCAGTGTCACCTGACACGGCCCGTGTTGGCCATTTCGCCCCATTTGCTGATTTTTCATATTTTAACCCCTTTAGACGTCCGAAGGGCAGTTTGGGCATTTCACAATGTTTTTAGTTGTTTGGAAACTATTTAGTTTGAATTTGGACACAGAAAAAAGGGACTTTTTGATCGTAAAAAAAAGAGGAGTTTACAAAAAGAAGAAGGAACTTGCAAGGTGTTCAGAGGAGAAGAGATCTTCAAGATCAGAAGAAATTAAAGATCAACCTTCATCACCAACAACTTGTAATGTCTTTAATCTGTAATCTACTGTCTTTGAATATTATGAGAGGCTAACCCCCCCAATGCTAAGCGGGTGTCCCTGAATTGCTACTGTATGAATATTTTATCCATGTTCTTATAATCATTGATGTTTTCTTAATTCAAATTATTATACAACGCGCTTAATGCTTAACTTTATCGGACAAATGAAATTTTGATCTCTGGTTAAGGTTTAGGTCGGACAAACCGCCTTATCCTTGTTGTATAATAAAACCCGCGTTTAATCACTTAGGAATGAGGATCAAACTTTGGTTACTGTTAATTCTTGATAAACTACATATTTCATAACAGCAATTTGAATAACTAAGGAATTAGGATTGAAATTTCCTGTTAATGGTTTTTGGCTAAGGAATTAGGGAAAAACAACTCTTGAGAAATGGTTTTGAATTATGATAACATAGATGTTATATGATATGGAAGAAGTGTAATACAAGGCAATTCATACATCTGGCCCTAGCATTATTTCTCATATCGGTTAATCTGTTTTTGTACGCTTTATATTTTTATTTCTTATTATTTGTGAAAACAATCATTAAACCCCATATGAACTTTTGTTCAATTGAATTATTATAAAGATTGATACTTGCTACGCAGTCCTCGAGATCGATACTCGGGATAACTCCTTTTTTATTACTACATTGGTGCAAATAGTACACTTGTTATTTTACCGATCACCCATGTAGGTGGAAAGCCTTGGTGGGAAGAAGTATGCATATGTAGTGGTGGATGACTTCTCAAGATACACCTGGATCAATTTTATAAGAGAAAAATCTGATGTTTTTGAAGTCTTCAAGGATCTTTGTCTAAAACTTCAAAGAGAAAAGGAAAGTCCAGTTATCAAAATTAGAAGTGATCATGGGAAGGAATTTGAGAACAACAAATTTTCTGAATTTTGTTCTTCAGAAGGAATTCATCATGAGTTCTCATCTCCCATTACTCCGCAGCAAGATGATGCGGTGGAAAGAAAAAATAGAACCCTTCAAGAATCAGCCAGAGCTATGATTCATGCTAAGAAATTGCCCTACCATTTTTGGGCTGAAGCCATGAACACAGCCTGTTATGTTCACAACAGAGTGACATTGAAGAAAGGGACTCCTATAACCCTATATGAAGCCTGGAAAGGAAGAAGACCTACAATCAAATACTTCCATGTATTTGGTAGTAAATGTTATATCTTGATTGATCGTGAACAAAGAAGGAAGATGGATCCCAAAAGTGATAAGGGAATATTTCTGGGCTACTCAACAAACAGCAGAGCATACAGAGTCTTTAATTCCAGAACTAAAGTAATGATAGAATCTATCAATGTTGTGGTTGATGACCAACAGACTGATGACACAGACGATGTCGAGACATCTCTAAATGATTCCCCAGCTGACTTCTTATACAAAAATAAGGAGAGTGAACCTCCTCAAGCTGAACCTTAAGATGACAAAATCAACAAGGGACCCTCCATCAGAGTTCAGAAGGATCATCCCAAAGATCTCATTATAGGAGATCCAAATAAAGGGGTCACTACTAGATCAAGGGAAGTGATCTCACATGGCTGCTTTGTGTCCAAGATTGAACCTAGGAATGTCAAGGAAGCCTTGATTGATGAGTTTTGATTCAATGCCATGCAGGAGGAGTTAGGTCAATTCAAGAGGAATGAAGTATGGGAACTAGTTCCTAGACCTGAAGGAGTAAATGTCATAGGTACAAAGTGGGTGTATAAGAATAAATCTGATGAACAAGGGGTTGTTACTAAAAACAAAGCAAGATTAGTAGCACAAGGATATACTCAAGTTGAAGGAGTAGACTTTGATGAAACATTTTCCCCTGTAGCTCTCCTTGAGTCCATTAGATTATTGCTTGGAGTGGCATGTATTCTGAAATTCAAACTGTTCCAAATGGATGTAAAAAGTGCCTTCTTGTATGGCTACTTAAATGAGGAAGTATATGTTGAACAATCTAAAGGATTCACAGATCCAAATATTCCAAAGCATGTGTACAGATTGAAGAAAACCCTCTATGGTTTAAAGCAAGCTCCTAAGGCTTGGCATGAGAGACTCACAGTGTTCCTCACTAACAATGGATACAGGAAAGGAGGTATTGACAAGACCCTATTTGTGAAGAATGAAGGAGGGAATCTCATGGTGGCACAAATATATGTAGATGATATTGTGTTCGGTGGGATGTCAGAGCAGATGGTCAAACATTTTGTTAGACAAATGCAGTCTAAGTTTGAGATGAGCCTTGTTGGAGAGCTGACCAACTTTCTTTGGCTACAAGTCAAGCAGATGGAAGATTCCATCTTTCTATCTCAAAGCAAATATGCCAAGAACATTGTTAAGAAGTTTGGCATGGAGAATGCAAGGCATAAAAGGACACCTTCTCCTACACATGTGAAGGTCTCCAAAGATGAAAGTGGTGTTAATATAGATCAAAGTCTATACAGGAGTATGATAGGAAATCTGCTATATCTCACAGCAAGCAGACCTGACATTGCATTTGCTATAGGTGTTTGTGCAAGATATCAAGCTGAACCAAAAGTCAGTCACATAAACCAAGTGAAGAGGATACTGAAATATGTCAATGGAACCAATGACTATGGAATGTTATATACTCATGGTTCTGGATCCATGCTGACTGGTTACTGTGATGCTAATTGGGCTGGAAGTGCTGATGATAGGAAAAGCACATCAGGAGGATGTTTCTTCTTGGGGAACAATCTGATATCATGGTTTAGCAAGAAAAAAAATTGTGTGTCCCTATCCACTGCTAAAGCTGAATACATAGCAGTTGGGAGTAGTTGTTCTCAACTGGTTTGGATGAAACAAATGTTGACTAAATACAATGTCACACAAGATGTCATGACATTATACTGTGACAACCTAAGTGTGACAACCTAAGTGCTATAAATATTTCCAAAAATCCTATTCAGCATAGTAGGACAAAGCACATTGATATTCGTCATCACTTCATTAGAGAACGTGTGGAAGAGAAAATCATAGCACTAGAGCATGTTACTACTGAAATGCAATTAGCTGACATATTTACAAAAGCTTTGGATGATAATCAGTTTGAATGTTTAAGAGGGAAATTGGGGATTTGTATTCATGAGAATTTATAGAAATTAAAGTGGAGTGGAAAAGGGAATAAATATATTGTCTGTCCACTTAAAAGAAAGTGTCCCATTTATGGTAAATCATTACCTAGTATTGGAACTAGCATCTATACCATTTTCACACGCTACCTCAACATAACCACTTCCATCTTCATCAAAATGCTCAGACCATCTCTGCTAGGGCAACAAAAATCTTCTCAAAAGTTCAACAAAATGTCACAACATCCCTCATCCTCTGGTTCAAAACCCACTCACAAAGCAAGGACTCCCTCCATGGAGTTTCTAGATGAAGATATTTTGGAGGTTATTCCTCTTATTGTAATCCCAGGCGACGCCCCTGGTCCTTCTTCCACGACAAGAAACAATCAAGAGAGTTCAGAAGAGGAAGATGACACCTTGGTCCACCATTTAAAACCAAGTGTTGCAAAGAAAATGAAGACAAGGAAAGGCAAGTCTATGGCTGAGTTGTTGACAGCCAGAACTAGTAAAAAGGTTGCTGGTGTAGGACCCTCTAAATCATGGAGTAAAGTAGAGGTTAAGAAGAGGAAGGTCAGAGAAAGCTCTGATTCTGAAGATGATGTAGAAGACGATGTCCCAAACATCTCTCCTGCTAAAAGGCAAACTGTTAAAAAGTCTCCAGCCAAGGTTGCAGTTGTGCATTTGGACAATATTTCCCTCCATCTGGAAGATGGGGCTGCCAAGTGGAAATTTATTATACAGAGGAGAGTTGCTGTTGAGAGGGAGCTAGGGAAGGAGGTTGTGGAAGTGAAGGAGGTTATGGAGTTGATCAAGTCTGCAGGTTTAATGAAAACAGTGGTTGCATTACCTCAATGTTTTGAAGGGTTAGTAAAGGAGTTTGTGGTGAATATCTCAGAAGATATTTCAGACAAGAATAGCAAAGAATTCTGCAAGGTGTTTGTGAGAGGAAGATGTGTAGTTAGAGGCTAGAGACAATGAAGTCTGTAGGACAATCACTGCTGGCCAAGTCAAGGAATGACCAAGCAAAAAGCATCTATCTGCTGGCAAATTGACTGTAAAGTATGCCATCTTGCATAAGATTGGTTCAGCCAACTGGGTGCCAACAAACCATATCTCAATAAACCATAGCTCAACTTTGATTTTGGAAGGTTCATGTTTGAACAAATTGTTAGACATGCCTCCACTAATGCAGTAAAGCTGCCTATTGCCTTTCTCTCTATCATTTGTGGAATTATTTTAAGTCAGCAACCTAGTAGTCTAAACACAACTGATATCCCCAACAGAAGGAAGCCTCCATTGTCCATTCACTACAAGTTATTTGAAGGCAGTCATGTCAATGATATTGTCATGACATCTGCAAGGAAGGAGCCAGCTTCTCAAGGTGGCTTGATTGCTCAATTGAAAGAAACTTGTAAGGAGCTAGAAACTGGGATTAGGGTTACCAAGGCTAGGAAAGAGGCTTTAGAGGTTCTCATTAGTAGCTTGGAGCAAGAAGAGATGGATAAGGTTGGTGAAGCCAAGGAGTCAGATGCCCATACCTCAAGTGAGAGGTCCAATTCTCAAGATCAATCTAGTGGCAGTTTTGAATCTGAAGGTGAAGAAGATGCTACCTCCTCAGACTAAGTTGTGGTCCCCCTGTTAATGATGTGTGTTCTGGATGTTGTTTTGGAAGCTTGGATGATTTGATGTTTTTCTGTTTGATATTTGTAATTTTTGGCAGTCCTTTCTGATGCCATGATGTAATATTTGAGCTCTTTATGAGTTCCCTGGATTTCTGATTATCTCAGCTATTGCAGTTGTGTATAATTATGGTTTTGTATCTCCTGACATTGTGTTTTAACATTTTAAATGTTATAACATCCTTTGTGACATTCTTTGCTGGACTGATTGACATTTATTTTGTATAATTGGTCACTTTGGTCTATTTTGACTAAAAAGGGGGATATGTTATTATGTGGAGAGCTGCATTTAATGTATGGAGATATGGAGAGTTGCAGTTAATGTGTGGAGATATGGAGAACTACAGTTATTATGTGTTGATGTAAACAGATGAACAACTGATGTTGAAGGAGATGTTTGATGTGGAACATAATGATGTTCTATGATGTTCTGTCCTGTGATGTTGAAGGAGATGTCTGATGGTGAACAGAGTAATGTTATGTGTTGCACAAGTGATGTTGAAGGAGATGTCAAAATGTGATTCTGAATGTTACAGATGTTGAAGGAGATGTCAGAGGGTAACTCTGAATGTTACAGGTGCCGAAGGAGATGTCTGTATTGAACAGACTTAGGGGGAGAAGAAGTACCCATGTGTTTTTTATGTGTGTTTTACTAGTTGCTATTATAGCTAGTAATTCTGTTTGCTTATGCTGCTGCTTAAACTGTTGTTATGCTGTTTAACTGCTGATGTGTTTTTTTCTTGTGAACAAATGGACTGATATATGTTTTAGCCAAAATTTTCCAAAGGGGGAGTTTATTGGTTCTAGGTGTTGGCAGCAATTTTGGTAAAACCAAGAGTGTTCACAAGATGTCACTTGTGATGTCTTAACATAAGATATCTTGTACCTGCTGGATGTTTAAAATATAATTATGCAGGATTGTTTCAGGATGTCATACCTGATGTCATGACATCTGATATCATGTACCTGCTGGATATTTAAAATGGAATTATGCAGGATTGTTCCAGGATGTCAGACCCGATGTCATGACATCTGTATACAGAACATTCAGTCTGAATGTTATGTATTATGTGATTGCATTTTTAATGGCAATCTGTGTATGATTGATGAGTTAATTAAACACGCTATCAATCAATGATTACAACATGATTAACTTATTTTCCAAAGAGATCTAATCAACTGTTATGAGAAGATATGAGTGGAAAATAGTTTTAGGGTTTTATGATGTCCAAGCCCAGCAAATTGCTTCTATAAAAAGGACATGGAAAACCTGATTTGATACACAAGAACTACATAGCGAAATATTGAGAGAGAATAAGGGTTTAAGTCTTGTGTGGTCGTGTGACTGGTAAGCCGTTCAATTCATCCATAGATGATTGAATTGGTCTAATTTTTGAGTTGTAATTTGTCACTCTAAGCTGTTAAGCATGAGTGTGTGTCTAATTGATTGAAGCTGCTAAGTAAGATCAAGTGTGTGTCTTTGAAGAGTGTCTTCTTTCATAAGTAATTCTTGTTTAATATCACTGGTGTGATTGAGGGGGAGTGAATGGGATCTCATATCTAAGAGTTCTTAGGTAGAAGTCATACGGGTAGAGATTAGGTGAAAAAGACTGTAACTTGTGTAGTTTACTGAGAGTCTTTGAATTGATTCTATTTAGTGGATTTCCTTCCTTTCTTGGTAGCCCCAGACGTAGGTGAGTTTGCACCAAACTGGGTTAACAATTACTTGTGTCTCTTGCATTACTGTTCTTTATCTTTATCCTGTTTGTATTGTTCAGATATTAGTGTCGTGACATTACCTTCGATATCTCATATCTGATACCAGAATTTCAATTGGTATCAGAGCAGGCATCCTGCTCTGGTTCTTGATGTTAAGTACTAACTTGCAATTAAAATTGTTTATTTAATCAATGGTAATTTTAATGCGATTTTTAAGCAGGTTTGAAAAATCATTTACTGAGGTGTTGTGGTAGTGTGTGACGAATGAACCATTAGTTCAAACGCATTGCTGATTTAGCTGGTGTGTGAAAGATACAATGAGAATATGATGCCAATATAGGTGATTAGCAAATATTTAGGAGTCAGTTTACGCAACCTTGTTGTAGTATGCTTGCAGAATAAACCCTGCCTCAATTAGGTCTTTTAAGGGTTGTAATATGGCTTGGTTCATGGTTATTGAAACAAAGGATGTAAGGCTCAAATTTTGTTTTAACTCACCCCTTCTCCATGATGATCTCCAATCCTACGTTCAGTTAAGTCAACACACATATTCACTTTTTTTAAAAGAGTTTGAAGGTGTAAGACCTTGTGAAATGGAAGTCACCTTATTTTGTTCTTCATGGATGTCGGTTCCCCTTCGATTCTTGATATGGTGGTCACTGAATCTTGTTTTGTTTCCTATAGGGTTTTCGTTGCCTCTTTTGACTTTTATTTTGATCCCTAACTCTTGCCTGGACCGTTTTTTGAAACTTTTAGTCCACCGGGATTACCCTAATTTTTGCCTAAGTCGCCTTTGGGGGTATCGACTTAGTGGGATTTTTCTTTGGTGATTTTCTAGAGGATGTGACTGCCAAGTCATTGGTCATTGAAGAACGGCCGACATCAATTTTGGGATTTTTCAGGGTTCCTTTGACGCTTCAGGAAGTGTGCAAAGAATGGCATGTAGTTGATCCACAGACGGAATATTTCATCTTGTAATCCAAATGTGTAGTTAGATTAACTGAACACTACCCTACCCCAAGTTAAATGTAAGGGTTTATAGATCCGAAAGAAACTCCTACTCCTAGGCTCGAAGTGGTTGACTAAGGATTAACTCCTTATCTCTCCAGTGTTTGGGGATTTGAAACAATGCTTGTATATCATCAACAAGATTTTATCTAAAAGCATACAATCAACAATTATGGGTATTTTGTTTTCGTCATCCTCCCTTCAATCTTTGCTAAAAACAATTTGATAAGTGAATGGGAGTAATATTTTTTATATCAATGGAAAAGATGAGTGAATACGAAAGGATTTGTTCAAAACATGCATTATCATTTCATTAATATTACCTCTAAAGGAAACCAACAATACTTGAAAGCAGATAAAATACAAATAAAATGCTAGAAATAGACAAATGATCGCCAATGCAGAGGAAGGTCTCTCGTGTCTGGTTCACTGCTGGGCTAGCCTCCTTCAGAGTAGTGGTAGCTCTGCTGATCGAGACTAGTGTAGCGGGGTATTCGTTACCTTTAGATTTATTGACTAAATCAAAAGTAAATCATACAATTCGAGTCGCCACCGCATTTTTATTTATCCAAAGGAAAGGTTAGAAAGCGAACAAAAACCGAGAAGTTTTATCAAATAAAAAACTAATAAAAATGTCAGAGATCTGGGTAAGGGGATTGGTTATGCAATGGGAAGGTTTTAAGCACCCAAAACATCCCAGGTACTCCTAGGGAGCCCTTTTCACAATGTTGTATGGTAGGTTGGTATTTGTGAAAATATTTGTGCAAACATGATTGGGGAGATGAGAGAAGAATGTACAAATTATTTACAATTTTGTGTTTGAATGGATAAACCCATTGCCTACGTACCATCTTAAAAAAGATTAGGATCAAAACCTCGTAGTTCGGGGTAAAAATCTCAAAAGAAGTTGGTGAATTGATTGTCCCAAAAGCCTTAAGGTCTTTTGTTATCAAAGGGAGAAAACTCAACCTAAAAACCACAAATCCACCATGCGAGGAGAGCTTCAACATGATAGTGAGGGGTTAACCCTATAATAAGCATGGACGTCTTATGATCCATCATTATAGATATAGGTTAGTATTATATCAACCTCAAGGATAACTCA
Organism: Lathyrus oleraceus; assembly: GCF_024323335.1. Classification (NCBI taxonomy): domain Eukaryota; kingdom Viridiplantae; phylum Streptophyta; class Magnoliopsida; order Fabales; family Fabaceae; genus Lathyrus; species Lathyrus oleraceus. The sequence goes on from NC_066583.1 coordinate 363,983,484, forward strand.
AACCTAATAGCTAATGTTTATGAAAAGCTTTGGCAAAAGTGGCCATTTAAACCACAAAAACAATTGAGTGAGTTGTATTTACCAATGAAAAAGTATTTACAAAGTATGGTCAAAGTTGACTTAAAGATTCAATTCAAAATAATTGTTATGAAAAGAAGTTGAAAATCAAAAGCATAGTGCTTAGGTTTCTAATTTTGAAAACAAATGTTAATGTTTGCACAAAATTTTTAGCTTGGGTTAGAGTGGAGGGAAGAAGAAGAATGGCTAAGTCCTAAACATAATAAGATGAAGGAAGAGAAATAAAACCACAAATGGAGTTCCCTTCTTGAGATCATAGTGATGACCCAAGTAGCTCCCATCCCTTGGAATTAGCAAGCAAATAGCAAATAACTCAAGCAATCAAGCACACAAATCAAGCTCCTAGGAATCTTCCAATGGCTTTTGTATCTCTCACTTTGGATGCTCATGACAATGGTTCTTCTACTTGGCTCAAATGTTTGGGATCCCTAGCACAAGAACACATAAATCAAAAAGTTCCACAAAACAAATAAAGAATGGACAAGAGGGAGTTTATAATTGGGTCCTTTCAATGTTCATCTTCAAGCTTTAAGCATTCTAAAGGCATGAAGCCTAGTTGCTCTTTGACATTTTAAGCACTCTAAAGGCATGAGGCCTAGTTGCTCTTCAAACTCCATTAGCTTAGGTAAGGTCCTAAAATCTAAGTCCTTTGTCCATTTTCATTTGGTTCACAACAATCAAAACAAAACACAAGCACAATAGTATATACACAATAATGTGCTCAAGTGAGCAAAGGGAAAATTGCATTAACATAAACATGAGCTCAAGTGAGCAAAGGGAAAAAGCAAATGAACTATATGTACAAGAATATTAAATTTCATTAAAGTAAATTGCAAGAATTAAAGACTTGAATTAAAAGTTAATGGTCAATAGTTAGTGTTAGTGTGCCATAAGGCAATTTAGTGCTATGTTAAGCAATCGTAAGTGGACTAATGTAGTAGTCAAACTATCTAAGGCCGGTCAATAAAACTATAGGCAACAAACACAAGTTAGAGACCTTGACTAGTAAGCCAAGCTCCTACAACTTGCCATGCCAAAAGAAAAGAATAATGATCTTTTATTTATTTAGGTTTTTTGCTTGACCAAGAAGCAACCTATCCTCAATGCAAAGCCATTCACTTGATCTATGATCAAGATGAATTAGATTTGAATCAAGGAAGGTTAAGCCTCCCATATGTCAAGGTCAACCACCAATCTTTAACTCATTGATCAAAAAGAAAAAGAAGAAGAATAAGATTAATAAGAATGTACATGAATGGAACTCAAATGAAATAAGCAAAGTACATTGACCAAAGATGAATGGAATCAAGGTCAAACAATAGTAAATAGAAGCAAAATGAAACTTAGAAGTCAAGAAACAAATAAAATATTTTTTGTATTTTTGAAAATTAAAATAATACTTGAATTAAAATAAACAATTAAAGGTCAAACTTCAAATCCATTTCAAATCAACTTGAAAAAGTCCAAATGGATCATCCTAAGTTCAACAAGGTCAAACCAAGTTTGACAAAAAAATTCAGCATTTTTAGAAACCAGAAACTATTTTTAAACAATTAAAAATGAATAAAAAATAACCTAATTGAACTAAAATCTCAAATAAATCTCAAATAAATTAATAAATTGATGAGAATATTTTTCATAGATTCATCATCATTCAAAGAGGTTAAGAAAATATTTTTGTATTTTTTGAATATTGGAAACTATTTAAAATGAATTAAAAATAACCAAAAAAGAGAAAATTCACAAAAAATATCAAATGACAAAATAAAAAATATTAAAAATCATTTTCAGAAACTAGAATTAAAAAGAGAAATAATGCAATTGGTCCCATATTTTTGGGAATTAAAATGAAAGAGTTATAATTTTTTGAAATAAAATGAAATAAAGAAATAAAATGGATTAAATCAGAAAAATAGAAAAAATCTGGTGCGTTAGATCCAATCTCATTAAATGACATGGCATATCCAAAGGTGGAGAGACGCGCGCGCATCATATGCTCTAGTCAACTGAGCAACACAAGGAATTAAAAAAAGTCATAAGAATGGAAAGCTGAGATTAGATCTGGAGATGCAATCCAACGGTCCATATCACATCTGGCAACGGGGACGGTGGTGTACACCACCGTCTTCTACGGCGAGCATGGTGATTTCGGCCAAAGTTGCAGGTCAACAACACTTAATGAAAACGAGCGATCCTCGTATCATTGGAAAGCTGGGGTGATGTACATCACCCCTGTGCCATTGGTTTTCATTCTAGATCCTCATAGGAAGAGAAATCAGAGATGGAAAGTAATGGAGTTCAATCTGAACTTGATGGATTTACACAATTAAATGCACAATTCAAATGTCTCTTATGAGAGGACTTCAGAGGAGCCAATAACTACAAGAAAAGAGCTATAAATAGTGAGTTTCGATTAAAAAAAGTTTGAGCATCAACCTTGGAAATGCAGATCTGTGAAGCACGAGCTCTCCCAATTCTTGATTGCAGTGTGTTCTTAAGATGGAGATGGAGCAAGGCTAAGGAATTTAAGTCCAATAATCAACCAATGAAGTTGAAAATAGGATCTAAAAAATGAAAGTGAAATTGCACAATTCCTTTAGAGTGAGGTTTGGATTGAGTTCTGCAGCATATAAGGCGCCTTGAGGTTGGAAAATAGTGAAGCTGAGCATGCTTATTTATAGTGAAGCAAGATGCAAGGCATATAAATTTCATGTGCATGAGCGATGAGGGCCTCCATGCATGGGCCTGTACAGGCGCATGGAGGGCCCAAATCCAATTGGAAATTCAAGCTTAACATCAGCATAATGATTTTGGATGTGCAGATGTGAATGATTTGGCTTGTGCATGGATTTTGAACATGGTTTCCATAAATGCACCAAAATCTTCTCCTCTTCGAAAATACATCTTCCCAAAATGAAACATGGCCTTGTGGGTAATGGTTAGAAAGGTCTTGACATGAGGATCAATTGTTATGTTGAACAAAAATCCATTTGGAGTTGGTAAATTAATGAAAATTGGCCATAAAGTTCGAGGTGCAAAACATGTGCATGTGAAATTTGCCAAAATTGACCAACTTCAAGCCCTTCTGTTTCAATGATGCAAGCTCCAAATGACAAAACCTTCAACATCAAAGTTGTATATGGTTTCAAGAAAATCAATTTGGACTCAAATTTTGCATCATTTTGATTTTTGATGAGAAAGTTATGGGCACTTTAAATTGGACTTTTTCACATTTCAATGCCTTTGGTCCAAAGTGACCTATAATGTTTTGCATTATCACATGTATTTCTTTTAGGATTATGAAAATTTGTTTAAAATGAAAAATTAAGTAGACATCTTAAACTTTCCAATTCATTTTATACCACCTCAAAATCATGAAAAATGAGGGAGTTATGTCCTTGGGAAGTTGACCCAAAATTAGGGTTTCAGTCAAAATAACCTATAATGTTTTAAAATGTATGATGCCCTTCCAATCTTCAAATAAAATTTTGATGAACATGAAAGTTGTTCATATGGTTCTTAAGAACATTTTTTATCTTGGGGTCATCTTCATTTGACAAACACATTAAAAGTTAGGTCTCAGTGGATTTCAAAATAGTCAGATGAATTAATGATTGAGGACACTCAAATAAGCTCAAATATGCATGAAATTATGAATGAAAGAACTTCCCTTGGTTGTATTTGATCATGGGTTGAGGTTGATTCATGAGCAAGGCACAGTTGATGCACAGTTGAATTAGGGTTCCCTTGGGAAACAAACCTCAAGCCCTTTGGTTCATCTTGATCAAATTGACAAATCGAGATACTTGGGAGGCATATATGATGATTGAGAGCTTTGTGAACCATTGCCATGCTTACTTTCACCTTCACCTGGCCATATCAATGAGCATTGGGGCCTCTTAGGAGCCTCAGATCTTATGATTGCTCAAGCTACAAAAGAAAAGATGTTAGTGACATATTTTTGTGCTTTTGGTTAGTAAACAAAATGAGAAAAGCAATAATATACAATTCAAGCATGCTTGGTGGTCTCAAACCAACTCACACAAGTCCCACCCTAGGGTAAGGAGCCAAGATGTTTGAGATCCTTAAGGCAAATGCAATGTGCAATGATATGATGCCATGAGGGATCTTAGGGTCAAAATTAGGGTCTTACAACTAGCATGATAATCATCTTTAGATCTATTCTCGGAAATCTCTTCCATCGTTTGGACTGATGGACCCGCATAGTTAGGCGAAGAAGTATTGTTGACTTGCAAGCTTCGAGGCGCAAAGGAGAACATTTTGGAATCAAGCAGATTTTGTGCCTTGCTTTTGAGCACCTTACAATCTTCAGTTGAATTCCCTTGTGCCCCATCATGGAAGTCACATTGGGTGTTGGCATCGAAACCTAATGGATATGGAGGACTTACTGGATTTAGCTCCTTTGGCACTATCAGTCCTCTCTGAATCAAATATGGAAGTACTTGACTATATGGCATTGGAAGCGGATCGATGTGTCTCTCTATCTTTCTTGGCCTTCGTTGAGCATGTCGGCATTGTCGATGTGGAAAATCCTGCCATTTGTATGGCTGCTGAGGTGGAATTTTTCGTTGATATTGGGTACATCCTTGATTTGTGGGATACTCACCATGTGGAGAGAATGATGTCTGGTGTGAAGCTTATGGAGCCTCCCAGACGACATTAATTCCATCCTCTTCTTCCTTTTGGGAACTGGCAAGAAATTCACTCTCAATGCTCTGGCTATTTAAAGCGCATTTGATTCTTCCACTTTTAAGGCCATGCTCGATGCGTTCTCCAATTTACACCAAATGAGTGAAGTCTGATGTTGCACTGCTAATCATCCTTTCGAAGTAAGGGCTTTGTAAGGCATCCCTGAATAACTCCATCAATTATTTGTCTAAGAGTGGTGGTTCAAAGTGAGCCGCTAACTCTCTCCATCTTTGGGCATACCCTCTGAAGGATTCGTTACTTTCCTTAGATAAGGCTCTCAACTACATGCGATCGGGAGCCATGTCCAAATTATATTTGTATTGCTTCAAGAAAGCGTTAGCTAGGTCCAACCATGATTGAACGTGACTTCTTTCTAACTTCATATACCAACTCAATGATGCCGCAGTTAAATTGTCCTGAAAACAGTGAATCATTGGTTTATCATTGTGGGCATGAGAGGTCATTTTGCGGCAAAACATCACCAAATGGTGCTTTGGACAACTATCCCCTTTGTACATCTCAAATTCGGGTACTTTGAGTTTTGCGGGTATAACCAGGCCAGGTACCAAACACATGTCTAAAGCATTCAGTTCAAGAATATCTTGTCCTTCTATGGCCTTGAGTCTTTTCTCTAGCACGCAACATCTTTTAGCAATCTCATCATCTTGTGGTTGTTCAGCATTAACCACTAGGCTTGTTCCATGGGAATCTAGCACGGAGAATTCAAAACTGTGATACTCAACAGCCTCATGACGTGAGGAACCTTGAACAACATGACGTTCTTGTACAGTAGAGTTATCAACTGGGGTTTGCACAAGCTGAGGTTGTCTTCCTTCTTTTCTAAAACTATCGTAGCAGTCTGCTGAATGTTGTCTTCCTTCTTTTCTAAAACTATCATAGCTTTCACAAGTTGGTCTAGTTGTTTTTTCATCGAGTCCACATCTCCTCTCAATACAATATGACCTTGCTCCAACGAATCCATGATCTTTCAAGAGCTAATTCAAGTCTGATATGAGCATCGGGAAATCAACTGCAGGTTATAGACGAAGGATGGATGAGTTTTTTGTATATATTTTTTGGTGAAAAATGATATGAAATGTATGATGATGAATGAAAATGTAATGATATGTGTATGAATGTAGTGACATATTCAGGATCACAGGTTCAAAGTGTTTTCAGATAGATCAGAATAATGGGTAAATGACAGGTATCTTTGATTAATGGAACCCCATGGGTAGGCTCTATAGTTGGTAGGTTCCCAGAGTCATGGATATTTCTTAAGAAGATCTTGTCTAGGTGAGGTCTTCGTATTGTCCCAACAAGGAAGGCTCCATGGGGATTCTACTACACAACTCTCGAGTCCAAGGTTCTAACAAGGTTCTCAGAGTCATAGATCGAGGTTGGAAATATTACTGTAAGATAGTAATACGTCCAAGGGATCTCATCTGATTGAGGCTTTCATATTAACCCAATAAGTCTGGGACTTTTCAGGTAAATACTACATAACCACTGGATATAATGGGTTAAAAGGTCCCTAGAGTCATTGATCCAACTTGAGAATACTATCGTCGTGACGAAAACTCGTCGGGCAATAATATCTCAAGAGAATCTCTTCTAGGCGGGGTCTTCGTATCTTCCCAACAAGGAAGACTCCTTGTGGGCTTCCACTATGTAACCACCAACTTAAACTTACAGTTTTTCTCAGACTCGGTAGAGAGCCTATCTCACAAAGTACCACCAATCAGAGAACCCCAATAATACATAACCAATAAAACACCAGGCAATAATTATGACAGAATAAATAACAAACAAACAAACAAGATTAACACACAACATATAAACTGAACTAAATTAGGCTTCACTCTCTTTTGCATGGAGCTAGTCCCCAGCAGAGTCGCCGTCTGTCGCATCTCGAAAAATATGATTCCTCACGATGGTCGTGGAAAAAACATATGTTCGAACAGAGTCTCCACCGAACTTTATTTATCCCAATGAAGGGATAGGAAAATATCGATAAAACCTTTAGGAAATAGAATAATGGTCGTCGCAACCATATTCGGGTTCGGGAGTTGATTACGCAAGGGAAAAGTATTAGCACCCCTCACGTCCGTTGAACTCAATGAGGACCTTTTAGTTCTGATTTGCGTTTCGAGTTTTAATTTATGTTTGTTTGTTATCTTTGGGTTATAAAGTATTAGAAATTGAAATGGATGAGAATCTCAGAAAGGGAAAGGGGAGGTTTTTTTTATTAGTGTGCTCACGAAGATACAGCAATCTCCTGTCTATGTATCCTTATGGCGTAATAAGGAAATCAGAGCATTTGTACTTCGGGAAACTACGGTTGGTTGGTGTCTTTTATCGAACAGCTATTTAGATCGCGTTCTAAAGGCTAAACGCTGGCTTGTCTATTCTCGGCGGAGGCTTAAGCACTAGTTTGTTGTGCGCATTAGAAAGCATTAAACAGTGTTCTTTCTGAAAAGAGTTTTGATCACACGAGGGTGACAAGTTGGATTAATATGATGGATGTTTTGTTTGACTGGTTTCGATCGCACGAGGGCGAGAAAGGATAAACTTGATAGGTTAAGATATTTTTGGTTGGATGACGATTACTCGGATAGCCGAGTAAGATAACTCGTATCCTAACAGTCGGGAAAGGGAATAGAAGACTCTAGACCACTTTCTTTTTCATCCTTAATTATAGGAAGGATTTAGTAATAATTAAGGTGTTTTGAATGGATGACGAATACTCGGATAGCCGAGTAAGACAACTCGTATCCTAATAATCGGGAAAGGGAATAAAAGACTCCAGACCACTTTCTCTTTCATCTGAGTGGTTATGAAAATGAGTTAACGTATGGTTGATGTATTTTTAGAATAGACGACAAGTACTTGAATGGCTGAGTAAGACAACTCATATCCAAGCATTTGAGGAGAGGAATCGAAGGCTCAAGACCATCTCCCTTTTCATATAGTTTGTTATGAAAATGATTTGATTAAGTTGTATGTTTGTGGAAAAATGACAATTGCTCGACTGACCGAGTAAGAGAACTCGTATTCAAGCAATTGAGGAGAAAAGTTGAAAACTCAAAGTCATCTCCCTTTTCATTTCTTATTATGAAAATAACTTGATTTAATTTGGGTTTAGAAGTTTGTAAAGAAATGACGAGTGTTTAACTGACCGAGTAAGAAAACTCGTATTCAAACAATCGAGGGGAGGAGTTAAAGGCTTAAAACCATCCCCTATTTCATTTTTATTCATTGTAAGAACGTTTGATTTAATTTATGCTTAAGTGGATTAGAAATGATGACCGTTTGATTAACCGAGTAAGAGAACTCGTATTCAAATAATCGAGGAGAGGAATTGAAAACTCAAAGTCATCCCCCTTTTTATTTCCAACGAAATGGTGTTTGATTGTGATTGGGTATTTCGATTGAGTTTGAAAGAAAATACTCGACATTGGATCGAGGTTTTAAATTTGTGTTCGTTTAGTAAATCGAATTTTATTTAGTGAATCAATCATCTAATCGATTAAAATCGAATAGGTCTCATTGTAAGAAAGCCCAAGAGTAAGCTACGTGAGATTGATGGCGATGCTTAAGAGAAATCGACTTACAAAAGTGTTGAAATTGACTCGAAATTGAATCGAGAATTGTTTGGTATTGAATTGATGAGGAAATGGAATGAAACTGAATTTGTATTATGAAATGATAGTGAAAAATGATGGTGAAATAAGTCAGTCGATTAATAATTAACAAAATTAATTTACACATAATAAAAATTAAACAATCAATAACATAGAATCATTACAAATTATAGGGGTACCATTAGTAAAACAGAAGTGCACCAAATACGTAAAGAAAAAAAAACGGGGCTATATTCTGAACATTCAAAATGACCCAAATCCGATTTTTTAACACCTACATACTACCATAAAAATAATAGTAATAATAATGATCTAAATGATATTAATGTTTACTTTAAAAAAAGATTAAAAAATATTCACATAAACATTATAATAAAGTAAGCAAACAGGTTGACTTTTCAACCTTCCATTACACATTTGTTGGAAAAAGTTCATAAAGTAAGAAACACGTCCACATTTCTAGAAATGAAACAATAACACTTCCACAAGCTCATAAGGCCAACTCGGGTACTTGATAAAGAAAAATGTCACACTTAACAAATTCATAGAAAAACGATTCATTGATCTATTAATGAGACTTTTTAGAAATTGTTTTTATATGTTCCTTTGGTCACTATAAAGAAGGGATAGAACTTTAACTATCATATTTAGATAAAACGCATAGCCATTTTCTAAATAACATCATACACCATAATTAAAACAAACATGTTTTTATTATTCAACAGCAGGATATTCATTCTCCACAATTTAGGATTTTGTAACTTAATCACAACCTTTAGCTTATCATAAGAGGCACATAAATTATAAAAATGTAAGAAACTCGATACCGTAACTGGAGCGGTGACCCAAATAGAAGGAAGTTGTAGCTGCAACATGTACATCACAACATTAATCGAATCGACATCCTTGCGGTATCTCAATCTGGTACAAAAATTAAACTCAGCCTGCACAAAAATGGACAACACCCAAATGGAATAGAAAAAAGAAAACTTCTTAATTTCAACAACTAAAAAAATGGAGTTGAGTTGGAAATGCAAATTCGTCTGTTGTTGTCGGCATGGTAATGGCGAAAGAATAATGTTATGCCAAACAAATCATTTTGTTGCTATTGTTCTAAGTTCGTTGTTGTTGTTGTGTTTAGAGATGATGTTGTTGTTGGTGTTTTTCGTTGAAGGACGAGTCACCGGCGACGGGAACAGCAAGACAGTTGTGATGGTGTGGTCGTTGTCGGAGTACGGCTGTAGCGACGGATTCACGACGTGGTGGTATTCCTCCGGTGATGGCACGGTGATGGTGTTTGACGGAAGATGGACGGAAGGGTAGTTGGGTGTCGCGGAGGCTAAAGGATGATGGAGGCGGAAGGGTTTTCGTGAGAGGGTGAAGGATGATGAAGGCCGGCGTGATGAAGGGAGCGGTCTTGGGTTTTGGAGTGGTGGTGTACAGTGAGAGATTCTCTGTGAGAGAAAAAGTGGATCTCCAGGAAGAAGAGGAATGATCCCTCTTTCTTTTTTATTATTTCCTTTTTATTTTTTATTTGTAGCAGAGAGGGAGATATAAAGTGGAAAAGACCATCCCTTCATTTACTATCCGTTGGACTCTATGTACTGGAGAGAGAGAGAGAGAGAGTTTTTTTATTTTCATTATTAATATTCAATTAATTTAAATTCTATTTTTGATTGGATGATAGAAATGGACACAGATTGCTAATGAGAAGCATTGATCAATTTGAATTGATGGCCTGGATCGAATCAAAGAAGCACACCGAGAAACACATACTATTTAAATAAATTAAAATGTCTATAATGCTGTTTTTAGATTACTTAATCAATTTCAATCAATTGAATCAAATAAAATTCACAACTTTTAAAATAATCATGATAAAATTAAAATGATAACATGGGAAATTATATTTATTTAATCTGACTATTTTGACGAAAGAACAAAATTAAAACGACTAAAAATGAATAAAAGTCGGGAGAAAATTTGCTCGAAAAATTAAATTGGATGCACTAAAATGATCAGCACAAAATATACTTATTGAAAATATACAGTGTTTCTTTAAATTTTGAAATAAATTTTCACAGGTTAAAAGGCTCAAACGGATTAAAATGCAGCTGAAAAAGTCGTCGAAAAATATAACGAGCACACCAGGCTGAACTATGTGGACCGTAGATTAATAATACTGGCGTCTGCAAGTTTATTTTTGAAACTTTTTATCCGCTGATTTTGCACGTACTTGAGGAATGATTTAACCAAATTGTCTGTATTTTTAAGAATTTATTCCGACTGATATTTTAGATATTATTAGTGATGAAATACATGTTATGTTGTACAACTGATGCAAATTGAAATCGAATTTATGAAAATTTTTAAAATACCCGGACAAAATTGGGGTATGACAAGAACACAACCATGGATACAGACTCTCCCACACTTAGAATTTTTTTTAACATGTTGACATTTCTAAACTTCCACTTCAAAATTCATCATGATACAAGCTTCAAATGGAAAAGTGTTGAACATAAAAGTTGTTCCTCTTGATCTAACCTTTTCAAAAAGTCCAATTTCATATATTTTGGACAAGATTTGCTAGGGCTGCGCATGGCTTGAACATGGTATCATCATTTGGCAAAGATCAAACTTCAAGTTTCCATGCACACTTGTCTTGCAATCGAAGTTGATTTCAGACTCTCTCACACTCATTTGTGGACCTAAATCAATGATCTCATGGGCCTGTACACGCCCATGCACCCATGCATCATCCATTTCCAATTTTGGAAAGTGATTTGGAAGGTGCAAATATCACATGATCCAGCTATAAATAGAGCTCCATATGCTCAAAATTCAACACACATTCACGCCAGCTTTGATCCTAAACCCCTTACCCTTCCATTTGAGAGGATAATCTTGAGAATTTCATCTTGAAATTGAGTTTGAATCTCACTGTTTTGAGATTCAAAACTCCAGGGATCCAAGACCTTTTGTGCATTTCATTCTACTTCTGCAAGCATTTTGAGTGAGATCAAGCACGAGCCAAGGCAAGAACAGTTGAATCCATACCTACATTGAAGGAATTTACCAGAAAATTCCATCTCTTCGATTCTCTCTCAATCTTGCTCAATTCTCTTGATTCTTTGGTTGTCTGAAATCCTACCAATGTAGGCAAGAAGATTGAGTTGCTTAGAGGTCAAATCGTAGCAACTCAGTTGACATACCTCAAAATTCAACTCCTCATATCTTTCTATATGTGAGGAGTTAGTTAAAATTGAGGTCAGATTCGTGCTCTACGCCATTTTTTTCTTTCAGATCATGTCCTCCTTTTTCATTTATGATGTGGCGATGAATGGACCAGTCCGGCCAAGGTCGCCTGAGAAGACGACCGGCGCTTTGCTCCGGTAATGATGTGGCACGGTCCAGAGCCATTAGATGAATTCAAAATGTTTTAATCATGAGCGTACATATTGATTACCAAGCATGTGGATGTTTGACTCAGGCGCATCACGGAACGTGCGCGCTCAACCACTTGATCTGCCACCTCAATTAATGAGGCAGATCAAGTGGTCCACGTTTTTTTGATTTTCTGATTTTAATTTTTATTCCTTTGATTTTCATTAATTCATATTAATTTTAATATTGATCCAAAAAATATGAGAGTTTCACCAAAAAATTTCAAATAATTTCTTCTTTCATATTTTAAATTAAAATTATTTTTTGGATCATTATTAATATTTTTCATGATTTAATTGATTTTGCATTTGTTTTTTATTGTTTAAAAATACTTTTAAGTCTTCAAAAATTTTGAAAATTTTTCTCCAAGGTCCTTTGACCTTGTTTGACCTATGATAAATCTCATGGCCATTTATTTGGTGTTTTGATGAGGTTTTAGGAATTTGAGAAACCATATTTATTTTAAATGTATTATTTTAGTATTTTTAATTTGAATAAATGCCAAATAATTTTGTTGACCAATTGTAATGACTTGTTTGTGTTTGACTCTTGTTGGGCATTGGTCAAGGTTGATTTGATTTTGTCAAGTTAATATTATTGGATTTAGGGGATTGATGGAATGTGCATTCCATCTCCCAAAATGAATGGATGATATTAATTTGGTAAAAGTCCTCCTTTGATCAATTTGAGTTTTCATCTATTCCCCTCCCACTTCATCTTATTCCCTTTCTTTATGCATTCATCTCATTTGGCCTATGATATCTCAAAGTCCAAAAGCTAGTTGATTGAAAAATTAACATGAGTATGGATGAGATTAGGCCACACCTTTTGCATATTCTTTTTTTTGTGATGTGTTTCATGAGCATAGTCCATAATACTATATCTCTAACATGCATTAACACCAAAATTATATTTCCCGACCTCAAATAGTTATGACTTCTACATAAGTCCAATTACGATTGCTTAACATAGCACAAAATTTGACATAAAAGGCATAGCATTCTAGTTAGTGAGATTGTAAGTCTCCCCTCTTTCATGATATTGTGTGGAAACTTGACCTTTTTTTCTTCCTTTGGAAGATGTCTTGGCTCAAGGATTCATGCTTGTGATAAGTGGGTTGAGTGTTCTCCAAAGAATGTCTAAGAATGAAAAGCAAAAGCAAAACAATACTAACTTCTAACTTATTAACAACTAACTTTTAATTTCAAGCCATTTACTTTAATGTTATTTAATTCTAGCTTTTATACATTTGCCATTGTTCATATCATTCTAATTGTTTATTTCTAAACAGCATAGAGGTTTAGGAATAAATCAAATATTACTAATAAATACATGAATTGGAAAGAGCAAAAAAATATTGGGGACAGAAATAAAATTGTTTGAAAGCATATTCGGTGTTTATTAGGAATAAACAGGACAGAAATATTCCTAATAGAAATATTTCTAATAAATAGGACATAGGCAAATTTTTTATTTACCAAGAACAAGAATCTGCTATTGTATCAATAATTCTGTAGGCTTGGGCTTCTTCTGCTGACATAAAAAAATCCCTGTCCAGGTCTTTAGATATCTGCCAGGAAGGTTTGCGTGTTCTTTGGCAATAAATATTTGTCATCGTTTGTTGAATTGATACTTTTCTTGTTTGTGTGGTCTTTGACCATTAATGTACATAATAACAACAAAAAATCCTAAAAAACTTTTGTGTGGACTGTTGGCTTGATCTTGGACAAATGAACTTAGAATTTAGGCAACATTCCTATGCTAAAGGACTTGGCCAATGCCAACCTGTTGAGAATTCCAAGTGCTTGCAATTTGAAACTTCATCTGATACATCATTCAAGATCCCTCTGAGTTCATCTGCAGCATGATCATTGTGAAGTTGTTATTTTGAACCTGTGACTTGTGGAATTCATCTGTTACATGGGCTATTTTGAAGAAGATCATGGAATGGATAAGCTTGGATGTGGCTATCTTTATTTGATGCCTTGCTCTTCAAGATAATATAATTGTGTATTTGTGTGTTTCTTGATTCTAAAAGTCCAAGGGAATTCTGGGTTTCTATTGACATTCTTGTCTATTGGATTGCTACCCATTTGGTCATATCTTTTCAACTCTCAACTTTTAATTTTGTGCATAGGATTAGTCCCTTCATCTTTTCCCCATTTCTTTTATTTCAAAATCTCTCCCTCCTTTTTTCAAAATCTTCTTCGTTTGAACTTATTTTGTTCTAAAACTTTGACCACTTTGCAAAAAAGATAGAAACTTTGGCCTTATGCCATTGTATTTTCAAACTTCTTTTCTTAAAACAAACTTGTAAATAAACTTAACCATACTTGACTTAAACTTTCAAAAAAACCAAAAAATAACTAACTCATTCAAACCATTTTTAGGCCTTTGTGCCTTTAAAACTTAATTTTTATTAAAAGCAATGCATCCACTTTGAAATTTATATCACGAACTACGAGGTTTTGATCCCTCATTTTTATGTTGGTACGTAGGCACAAGACCGAAGGTCTTGCCAAACGCAAAAATATAATTAATGAATTCTTTTCTCATCCCCCCATTCTATTTGTTTGAAAACATCATTTTGTACCAAATACATATGCACACAAAAAGGGCTCCCTAGGAGTACCTAGGACACTTTGGGTGCTAACATCTTCCCTCTGTGTAACCAACCCCCTTACCTATAATCTCTGACATTTTATTAGTTTTGATTTGAAAACTTCTTACTTTTGGGTTTTGTTTGTACTTTTTCCCTTTTCCCTTGGAAACAATAAAATCGCAGTGGCGACTCTTGTTATTTGATCTCTAGCTTATCGATAGCTTGATGATCATCAATTTACCGCTACATAAATTAAGTGGAGACTCTGCTGGGGAGTAGTATCCAGTGGGTTTAGCCTATTTTTTGTGTGTATATATTTGTATATATGTATGTGTGATATAATCTGCTTGTTGTGCTTGGTGATCTCCGAGTGGTGAGATAAGTTCTAACCTGAACTTGAGTGCAATTAAGATAGGAGGATGGTATAGTCATGTTCAACTTGTGTGGAGTAGTCCTTAACAAGTTGGCTTAAGATCCATCTGCTCAGCGGAGACTCTTTTGGATTTGGAAATGTCACACAAGTATTTGTGGTTAGGCATTACTATCTCTAATTTGGGTCTGAGAAGCTGAGGACCATAGAACATTTACCCCCTCTTGGCCTATTTAGGACGTAGTGCGGAAATTGTTCAAGTGTAGACTTGATAACATTTGTTATGCGATACTACACTCAGACGAGTTTCTCTTGAGAATATTATGGGTCGATGAGTCAGTCATCTTAACTTGTAATATCCGATAGATGGAATTAAGACTCTGGGAACTTTTTAGAACATGATCTACAGATTTTTATCCTTCGTTCACTCCTTTGGGATGGTTCTTACCCAGACTCCATGCTCGTGACTTGCAACAAACCCTTGATTCTTAGTTGATCCAATCAAATCTTGTCAATATCAATGGAACTTGAGTGTTGATAAGGTGTAAACCATAATCCACCAAAATGGATGATTGATCTTGACAATGACTTGATTCATCCATTGACCTTTATTTGCCTTGTGTGTGAAGTTCAAAGTCCTGGTGAAGTTCAAAGTTCCTGACTTTGAAAAGTATAAGGGGAACTCTTGTCTGCTCATTCATCTTGTGATGTATGCTCGTAAGATGTCTACTCAGACCGACAATGATCAATTGCTTATTCACTACTTCCAAGATAGTCTGACCGGTGTTGCGCTCCGTTGGTACATGGGATTGGATAGTGCCAGCATTCGCACTTCCAATGACTTGGGGGAGGCTTTTGTCAAGCAGTATAAGTATAATGTGGACATGGCGCCTGATAGAGACCAGCTGAGGTCTATGTCTCAAAAGGATAAAGAGACATTTAAAGAGTATGCACAACAATGGAGGGAATTGGATGCCCAGATCACTCCTCCTTTAGAGGAAAAAGAGATGACAAAGATCTTCTTGAAAACTCTGAGTTCATTTTACTATGAACGAATGATTGCTAGTACCCCTAGTGACTTTACCGAAATGATAAACATTGGGATGAGGCTTGAGGAAGGAGTCCGAGAGGGACGTTTGTCAAGAGATGCGACATCAACAAGCAAGAGATATGGCAGTAATTTCGGTAAGAAAAAAGACAGTGAAGCGAATGCAATAAGCAGTGGGAGGCAGAAGAGGCCTCAGATCAGAAGAAATCCACCATCCCGTCAACATCATCACCATCAAGTATCTTTCGTTATCTCGGTATTTTCTAATCAACAATCAACACCAGTACGACAACAACAACAACAACAACAACTGCAACAACGAACGAACACCTACAACAACAACAATACCAACAACAATCATCATCAACAAAACTTTGAGAGGAAGAAGGTCTCTTTCGACCCGATTCCTATGTCTTACGCAGAACTCTATCCATCCCTGGTTCTCGAAAACCTGATCCAACCGAGAAACCTGCCACAGATTCTAGAGCCACTTCCTTGGTGGTATAAACCTGAGCGCCGTTGTAAAACTTTGATGATCATTGTGCACGAATTGGAGTTGAATTGATTCATGAATTGGGCCCAAATCATTGCCCATGCATCCATGCACCAATGTTACTAATTTTGGAAAAATTTAAAAGGGTGCAAAACTGAATCCCATTGCCTATATAAACAAGTGCATTGCCTCAAGATCAATACTCACACCTTGCCCAAGCCTTGCCAAGCTATCGCAGAACCTCACACCATAGAATTCCTTGAAGGTTTCTTTGAAATCGAGTTTGAATTTCACCTTCTGTTTTGAGATTCAAACTCCAAGGATCCATTGCATTTTTCATCTCAATTAATCACTTCAAGCAAGAAGAGGAAGAACGGAGTGAATTCAGATCAAGATCAAGTCAGATTCAAGCTGCCCGAAGATGATTTTTCATAAACTTTGAGCCTTCAATTCTCTCTCAATTCTTCACAATTCTCTTTGATTTTTGGTTGGCTGAAGTTCTACCAATGTAGGCAACAAGATTGAGTTGCTTTGAGATCAAATCGAAGCAACTCAAATCATGCACCTCAAATTTCAAATCCATGTATCTTTCAATATACTTGGAATTGGATGAAATGGAGATCAGGTTCTAGCTCCTGAGCATTTTTCCTTTAAAACCATGTCCTTACTTTTCATTTTAGTGATGGTTTGTGGTGGACCAGTCCGGTGAGCTCCACCGGAGAAGATGACCGGAGCTAGGGCTCCGGTGATGTGTTGACAAGATTCTACCCATCTGATCTCACTACCACGTTATAATCTCAACCATGTGATCAGATTACCTTTGGTGTTACGCGTTGACTAGGACCTTTGGTGAAACGTGTGCGTTTGGCCATCAGATATTCCACCTCAATTAATGAGGGAGATCTGATGGCTCCCTTTTTTTCTAATTTCTTTTTATTTTCTGAATTTTATTTAATCCCTTTATTTTATTTTATTTGTAGAAATTCATTTATAATCCAAAAAATATGGTACTTTCACCAAAAATCTTTAAATATTTTTCTCTTCCATGTTTTGAATTAAAATTATTTTTTGGATTCATTTTGGAACTTTTCATGAATTGAATGTTTTTGTGCATGTTTTTAATTGTTTTAAAATACTTCTGACTTTCTAAAAATTGTGATTTTTTTTTTGTTTAAGGTCCTTTGACCTAGGATAAATCCTTGGCCATTTATTTGGTGTTTTGAACGGATTTGAGGATTTGTCCAAATTTAAATGCATTTTAATTCATTTTTAAATTGAATAATTGTTTGAAAATTATGTTGAGCCATTTTTATGGTCTTGTGATGTTTGACTTTCTGTTTGGGCCTTGGTCATGGTTGATTTGACATTTGTTTGATCAAACCCATTGGATTTAGGGGATTGATGAAATGTACATTTCATCTCCCAAAATGAATGGATGGTGTTGATCAAATGGAATTCCTCTCATGATCAATTTGTGTTTCTATTTCCCCTCCCATCTTCATCTTCATCCCTATTCTTCCCCATCCATCATTGACCAATGAAATCTCTACATGTCTAATGCTAGTTGATCCATCAATAACCTTGTGTCAGATGAATCAACATGAGCCATACTGAGATAGGTCCTTCACCCATTTCTTTTAGTGTGTGGTATGTTTTAGGAGTTTGGTTCTTTGTACAAAATCTATAACATGCACTAACACCTATATTTTTATTGTCCGACTTCCCCCATTTCTTTTAGTGTGACTTCTGCATAACTCCAATTACGATTGCTTAACATAGAGCTAAATTTGTCCCTCAAGGCATAAAATTCTAGTAAGTGAGATTGTAAGTCTCCCATTCTTCATGGCATTGTGTGGAAACTTGACCTTTTTTCCTTTTATGAGAGTTAGTGGCATACTTGTTGAATTATCCAAGTTGGAGCCCTTCTCATGGAAGATGTCTTGGTTTAAGGATTCATACTTGTGAATGAATGGTTGAGTATTCTCCAAAGAATGACTTAATCAATTAAAACTCAACACTAACATTTGACTAACCATTGACTAACTCTTATTCATTATGCTTTTACTTTTAAGTCATTTACTTTATGCAATTTAAATTTCAGTCATTTATCATTCATTGCCATTTATATTTCATGCAACTTGTATATGTTTCAAGTCATTTTCATTTTGCTCACTTGAGCCATATCTTGTGATTGTACATATTTGTTTATATTTTTTGATTTTGTTTGTGGTCTTAGGACCCTAAAACACCTAATAATAACAAAAACTATAAAAAAATATTTGTTGGACTGTTGGGACTTGTTCTTAATTTTTGGACTTAGGACTAGGCAACATTCCATGTGCTAAAGGACTTGGCCAATGCCAACATCTGAGACTGAGTTATCCTTGACAGTTACTTTCATCTGATGTAAGACCTTCGATCTCTTTGATTCATCTGCTACTCTGTCTCTGGGTTTAATTGTTATTTTGTTATTGCCTCTGTCTGATGCTTTGTTCTAAGTTGATCAAGGAATATTTCATCTGATACATTGGAAGATACTGAAGACTGCTAGCTATTGGAGTGCTTTCTTGATATGGCTATATTTATTTGATGCCTTGATCTTCATGATGTCTGGATATTTCTTATTTCTTATTGTTTATTGCTTATGAAAGTCCAAAGGAAAATGGGTTTCTATATGACATTCTTGTCTGTTGGATTGCATCATATTGGTCAGATCTTTTCAACTCTTAACTTTTAAATTTTTGCTTAGGGTAGTCTCTTCATCTCCTCCCATTTCTTTAATTTCAAAATCTCTCCCTCTTTTCAAAAACCTTCTTTGTTTGTGTTTTCAATTTAGACATGTTTTAATGATTAAAAACTTTGGCCTTATGCCATTGAATTTTTCAAACTTTTTCTTAAATCAAACTTGTAAATAAACTTAACCAAATTGACTTAAATTTCAAATGACAAAAAGAACTAAAAACTCCATTCAAATCTTTGGCCTTTTATGCCTTTTCTTATTAAACCTTTTGTTAAAACCAATTCACCAACTTCTTTGAAATTTTTACCACGAACTACGGGGTTTTGATCTCTCATTTTTATGTTGGTACGTAGGCATAAGACCGAAGGTCTTGTCAAACACAAAAATATAATCAATGAACTCTTTTCTCATCCCCACACTCTTTATTTTATCAAACATCATTTAGACCAAAAAACATATGCACACAAAAAAGGGCTCCCTAGGAGTACCTAGGACACTTTGAGTGCTAACACTTTCCCTCTGTGTAACCAACCCCCTTACCTGTAATCTCTGACATTTTATTAGTTTTGATTTGAAAACTTCTTATCTTTGGGTTTTGTTCATACTTTTCCCTTTTCCTATGGAAACAATAAAAGCGCGGTGCCGACTCTAGTTTTATTGACGTCAAGTTTTTCCATAGCTTGATGGTCATGAATTTACCGCTACAATAATATCCAAGCAAGCACTCCAATAGCTAGCAGCCTTTGGTTTCTTCCAATGTATCAGATGAAAATATTTCCTTGGTAAACTCAGAAACAATCATCAGATATCAATAATAATAACAGTATAACAATTAAGTACAAAGACAAAGTGACAGATGAATCAAGGGCACACAAAGTCTTGCATCAGATGAAAATCAATGTCAAGGATAACTCAGTCTGAAATAGTGGCATTGGCCAAGTCCTTTAGCATAGGGAATGTTTCCTACTCCTAAGTCCAAAAGTTCATATCAAGTCCAACAGTCCACCAACATATTTTTTAGAGTTTTTGTAATTATTAAGTATTTTAAGGTCCTAAGACCATAAACAAAAATAAAGACAAACAAACAATATATGCAATCACAAGATATGACTCAAGTGAGCAAAGTGAAAATGACTCAAACATAAACATTTTGCATGAAATGTAAATGGCAATGAATGATAAAGATGTTTGAATTTAAATTACATTAAGTAAATGACTTGAAGATAAAGCAACATCAATAAAAGTTAGTCAATGGTTAGTCAAATGTTAGTGAAGAGTTTTAATTGCTTAATTTTGTGATACTCGTGGATATTTATCGTCTCATATCCGTGCAGGTATTCGCTAAACGAGTATCTGTGAATTTTGTGATGCTCGTGGATATTTATAGATATCTATGGATACTATTATTTAACTTTTTTTAAAAATAATATAATTAATCACATTTTCTTCATCCCTTTTAAAGACAAAAAAAATACTTTCAAATTGAACACATAATAATAATAATAATAATAATAATAATAATAATAATAATAATAACGAAAATAAATCATATTCATTTTATTTTTTCTTTTATCAAATAATTATATTAGATTCAAAAAAATTATAATAGTTTCATATTTAATATAATAATAATAATAATAATAATAATAATAGTTTCATATTTAACAAAATAATAATAATAATTTTAGATTAAACAAATTAATATATAATTAAGTAATTTTGTTAATTATTAACGGATACAGATATCAACAAATACAAGTATCATCAAAATCCATATTCATGCCCCTAAAGAAATATGTAACTATTAATTTTGTAATTTTTTTATTTAGTAGTCAAAATTATATTCTACTAAATCAATTTCAATATTAATTAACACATTTTAACCTTTTGCGTCCCACTTCTTGATTATTTTTTATCTAATTTTTTTGGATTTTTTTAATTAAAGGATTAGTCATTCGTTTTTTTACATGTAGTAAGTAAATATTATTTAATTTATTAGTTATCGATTATATTAAATAATATTACTAAATTAATTTTTATTTTAAAATGTAACATGACATATATTTTCTGATGTGTCGTCACATACAAAATGTAATATTAATGTCACGTCATAAAATAAAATGCGAACAAGATAAATTTGAAGAGTACTATAAAAAATCTCAAAAAAATTGAATAAAGGATAAAAAAAATTGAGTTTTTTTTAATAAATATATTGAAAGATTCATGTGGTATTTGGATAAAACTCTTACCTCAACAAGGTTAGCTGCATGGGTCGACTGTAGTTAAAGATGTGCATGTCGTAGTCGAACTTTGTTGTTGCATGCAGATGTATATGTTAGCTTGTTGTTTAAGTTAGCATGTCGAATTGGGTCAGTCTGTTGGACCAATTGTTTAGTATGTTAGTTGAAAGATAGGATTTAGTTTTCTTATAATTAACATACTAGTTCTCACTTATCCATCAATATTTTATAATCCTAATAAGAGGGAGAAAATGGTGTGATTGAGATTCAATTGTAAACATTATTCCCTAATGCATAATTGAATCAAGAATTCAATTTTTAACCACTTTGATTGTTATTTCTCTTCTCTCTTTTCTTTTACATTGTGGTTTTCTTGTTAATCAAGAAACATATCATACTCTTTTTCTGGGCATCGATTTCACAATAAATTGATGCAGTGAGCATGGAGAAGAAGATGTCGTCAATAAAGTATGATATTGAGAAATTCACTGGTGTGAATGCGTTTGGTTTGTGGCACTTGAAGATGTAAGCCCCGCTGGTTCAACAGGGTTTGTTAGAAGCATTAAAAGGATCAGAGAAGATGAATGTTTCCCTAACAAAGAAGGAGAATACAATGATGATCGAGAAAACCCATAATGTAATCATCTTGAGCCTTGGTGATAAGGTTTTGAGGAAGGTCTCAAAGGAGAAAATTGTAGCGGGTGTATGGAGCAAACTCGAGGGTTTGTATATGACCAAATATTTGGTCAATCACCTCTACCTGAAGCAAGCTTTGTAGTCATGCAAGATGAGTAAATACAAAGTCTTGACTAAGAAGTTGTATATGTTCAACAAATTGATTCTTGATGTTAAGAATATCAAGGTCAAAATTGATGATGAAGGTCAAGTGTTGTTGTTGTTATATGCTTTACTTAAGTATCATGCCCGTTTCAAAGAAACTCTATTGTATGGAAGAGATTTGTTGACCTTTGAAAATCTTCAATCAACTTTTTACTCTAAGGACTTGAATGAATGAAGGGAAAACAAGTTATTGTCTATTGGTGAAGGTTTGTTCTTTAAGGGGAAATTCTCAAAGAACATGGTAGGTTTGAGAATAAGAATGGTAAAGTTCTGGGTAATTCTTATGGTGGTAATGCTCCTGCAATTAGGTGTTATCACTGTAAGAAGAAGGGTCCAACAAGTTGATTCTACTGAATAATTATGGTGGAAAGGATAATGGTAATGCAGCTATTGTGCAAGATAATTATGAATCATCTGATGTCCTGGAGGTTTCAAGAAGCGACTCTAGGAAAGAGTGGATTATGGATTCAGGTTGTACTTAGCACGTGACTCTAAACAAGGACGTGTTTAAGGAATTATGTGATCAAGATGATGGATTAGTGTTGTTGGAAAACAATAAAGCCTGCTAGATTTTAGGAAATGGATATGCCTGATTCAGGCTCCATGATGAGTCAATAAGGCTATTGACTGATGTCACGTATGTACTTGAACTTAAAAGGAATTTGATTTCTCTTGGTGAATTCAACAAGAAAGGATATGTTTTCAAAGGAGATCAATGTATTCTAAGGATAATGAAGGGGTAGAAGGAAGTCTTTAGGGACATCAAAAGACAATGCCTATATACCCTTGAGGTTGAGGTTGTAAGTGGTTCAACAGATGTGGCATCGATAAAACCTATGTTGAATACTAGGATATGGAACATGCGACTTAGCCATGTTAGTGAAAGAGGCTTGGTCGAATTGTCGAAACAAAATCAACAATTTGGTGACAAGGTCGAAATACTAGATCTTTGTAAACCTTGTGATTTGGTAAATCCTGTAAGGTGAAGTTTAACAAAGGTAAAACAAAGAACACATGTATTCCTTAATTATATTCATGTTGGTCTTTAGGTGCCTACAAGAAATCTTTCACACTCAGGTGAAAGATATTTTCTATCCATAGTTAATGTTTACTCACGAAAGTTATGGGTATTAATTCAGGAAGCGTGAAACTTTTGAAAATTTCAAAAGTTGGAAGACCCTGATCGAAAACTAAACTGGTAGGAAGGTCAAGAGGTTGAGGACCAACAATGGTGTTGAATTTTGCAATGAGGCTTTTGACAGCTATTGTGATATGCTTGATATTGCAAGGCACAAAACTACTGCATGTACTCCCCAACAAAATGGTTTGATTGAAAGGTTTAATTGAACCATTCTGGAAAGAGTGAGGTGCACATTGGTTAGTGCGAGATTAAAGAAGGTTTTTTGAGTTGAGGCAGACATGACCGCAGCTTACCTGATAAATATGTGTCTTAGGGATGAAAACACCTTAAGAAGTATGGTCGAAACATCCACTTAATCTCGATAAACATAGAGTATTTGGTTGTGTAGCTTTTGCTCACATTAAACAAGACAAGGTCGAACCTAGAGCTCTAAGATGTATGTTGCTTGGATACCCTAAAGGCGTCAAAGCTTATAGGTTGTGGTACCTAGAGCCAAGTAACATGAGGTATATCATAAGTTGAGATGTAGTTTTCAATGAAGCGGAAATGGCATTCAATAAAATTGATGATGTTGTTCGAAATGTAGAGATATTTGTAGAAGAGTTGGAACAAGAATAGACTCTTGTTGAGGTGAAGTATAGTGATATTAAATTGTATAACCCATATGAAGTCGAAGAAGATGCACAAGTTACTGATGAAGATGAGGAGACTAAAAATGACTACATGGTGGAAAGAGAGATATCGAGAAGAGTCATCAAGCCACCTAAAAGACTTGGTTATGTAGATCTCGTAGCTTTTGCCTTAATTTCTGCAAGTAAGGTCCTTGATGAAGAACCTAAAGATTATAAGGAAGCTCTGAGGAGTCAAAACAAGACTGAATGAAAGCCATGGATGACGAGATGAAATCTCTTCATGATAATAACATTTGGGAGATGATCAAAAAACATGCAGGGGCTAGGTTAGTTAGTTGTAAGTGAAGGAGAAGGGCGATCCAAAACGCAGCGGAATTTAAAATTTCTCCTTTAATGATCCTTACGAATGGGCATGATCAGTGATAGAATTGTTACCTCTTGTGGCGATTGTAACCTTTGATGTAGATCTACGGAGCGATCACGAACGTTGAACGATGACAACGCCTCTACTCAGTCAACACGAACTGATTCCTTCAATCCCAGTGCTAGCTGCTACGAATGAAGGCTTTGAGTGAGAGAGAGAGAGAGAGAGAGAGAGAGAGAAACGAAATTGCAACTGCACTAATGCTTCTACACAAGGGTTCTATTTATAGAACCACTTGTGTGGGCTATAAGCTAAAAAGCCCACTCAAGTGTATGTGGCCCATATCTTATAATATGCCAAAATCACTTAAGCGCGTGGTACCTTACCATATTTTGTATTCTACTTAAGTACACCGTACCTTATGATGTTCTACAATTCACTTAAGTGCACTGTACCTTACGATGTTCCTTAGTTACTCTATCTCTCATCAATCCTTCCTTTGTGTGTGACCCTGTAGGTTTTCACGGCATTGGCAATTATATTAAATCACGCATTTAACATAATAAACAGTGAGCGGTATCTAGCAACACATCACTGCTACCCAAGACACGAAAATGTCATGTGATCTGACAAATCCTTCTGTGATAATACTCATGTGTATAATTACCATTTTTCCCTTATGTCTATATTGAACACAAGGCATAGACCGTGTCATCCTTGTCCATTTCAATATTGGGCCCATAGACATTTATCCTGTTACGCGGGATGGGAAAATTCCATCTAGGTCACTCATGTCCCTTAGGATGCTTCATGGAGTACCCATCAACTGTCTTTATGGTCATCCAGTTACGGACAATGTTTGATCAGCAATAAGGCACTCGACTCTACATCTAGGGTCCATAGTGGTTTCAGGTCGAAGGGTGGTATACACCATTATCACCATGAGAATAACTTATGACACTTTGCATAACATTCTATATAGTATTCTCATAGCGGGTCAATCCGGTATAAATATTACTCTTAATATTCATACTTATGTTTAAGACTTGATAATTCATTATCCATGATCCATGAGATGTGATCATCAGTCTATAAACATAATAGTCTTCATGCTTTAATGTTATCCCACTTCACAATAAAGCTCGACTACGGATACTTTAAGAATAATGTCCTTATGTTTAATGTGATCTCATGATTAAGTCATACTCGATACATTAAACAGACTAGCTATTCTAGGGACTTTATTAAACAAACATAATAAAGAAAAAGCCTTTTATTATTAATAAATAATTCGATACAAGTACCAAAAGTATTGGCCTCTAGGGTTTACACCAACAGTAAGTGGATCTTCAAGGTTAAGGAAGGAATTAGAGGAATGATGTCAAAGCAATTTAAGGCCGGGTTGGTTGCTAAGGTTTCACTCAGAAAGAAGGTTTTGACTTTAATGATGTGTTATTGCCTATTATAAAGCATATATCCATTAGAATGTTGTTAGCCAGGGTGACAAAGTTTGACCTAGAACTTGAATAGATGGATGTGAAGACAATCTTACTGTATGGTGATCTAGATGAAACAATCCTGATGAGGTAACCTGAAGGGTATGCAAAAAATGGTAAGGAAAATTATGTGTGCAATCTTAATAAGTTACTATATGTCCTAAAATAATCTCCTCGACAATGGAATAAAAGATTCGACAAGTTTATGGCACACATAGGTTTCACTAGGAGCCAGTCTGAACACTGTGTTTACTTCAGATTTCGACCCGAAAATTCCCTTATTATTTTGTTACTTTGTGTGGATGACATCCTCATAGCAAGAAACAATGTCAAGGATGTAATGAAGGTGAAAGTTGAACTCAATAAACAGTTTGAGATGAAGGATATGGGAGTCGCCTCAAGGATTCTTGGGATTGACATATGGAAAGATAGAAAGCAGTCGAGATTATGCTTATCTCAAGAGATATACTACTGAATATTCTCGACAAGTTTCGTATGTCGAATTCAAATCCTATTGTAACCGACTAATCCTCAGATCAAGTTGAGTACGACTCAAATTTATAGTACTTAAGTCGAAAGAGTCTATATGAAAATCATTCCATATGCTGGTATAGTAGGTTCTTTGGTGTATGTTATGGTCTATACCAGGCCAAACATATCATACAGAGTGAGCCTTGTAATCAAGTATATGGCCAATCTTGGGAAGGCGCACTTAAAATCATTAAAGTGGATCATAAGGTACATAAATGGGTCTTTGAGCAGATTCCTGATTTATGGTGGATCCTGTGGTGATGATAGCAAAGTCGAAATCAAAGGATTTTCAAATCTGATTATGCAGGTTGTATGGGTTCCAG
Organism: Lathyrus oleraceus; assembly: GCF_024323335.1. Taxonomy (NCBI): domain Eukaryota; kingdom Viridiplantae; phylum Streptophyta; class Magnoliopsida; order Fabales; family Fabaceae; genus Lathyrus; species Lathyrus oleraceus. The sequence continues at coordinate 364,010,183 of NC_066583.1, forward strand.
AAAATCTATTTATGGATATGTGTTCACTATGTTTGACACAACAATCAGTTGGAAAGAAACACTTCAGAAGGTTGTTGCCTTATCAACCACTAAAGCAGAGTATATTCCCTTCACTGAAGTTATGAAAGAAGCGTCGTGGCTTGAAGGTTTTGCTAAGGAGCTGAAACTTCAAGGTCGAGCCATCACTGTTAAATGTGATAGTCAAAGTGAAATACACCTGTTAAATAATTCATCCTATCATAAGAGAACCAAACACATCGATGTGAGTTATCAGAGAGATAATCGAGCATGGAAAAGTCCAAGTGCTGAAGGTTTCGACTGATGAAAATGTTGTTGATATGATCACCAACATTGCCAAGAAGCAAGTTCTTCCACTGTATGCAACTGATAAAGCTACATGACGAAAGCTAGTTTGTTCCATTATTAGTGTAGAGTTTGTTCCAAGATGGAGATTTGTGGTATTTGGATTGAACTCTAGCCTTGATAAGGTTAGCTTTATGGTCCGACAGCAGTCGAAGATGTGGATGCCGTAGTCGAAGTTTGTTCTTACATGCAAATGTATATGTTAGCTTGTTGTTTAAGTTAGCATGTCGAATTGAGATAGTCAGTTGGGTCAATTCTTTAGTATGTTAGTTGAAAGCTAGGATTTAGTTTTCTTAGAAATAACATATTAGTTCTCACTTCTCCATTAATCCCTTATAATCTTAATCAGAGGGAGAAAGTGTTGTGATTGAGATTCAATTGTAAATATTGTTCCCTAATATGTAATTGAATCAAAAATCTAGTTTTTAACCACTTTGATTGCTCTTTCTCTTCTATTTTTTTTATGGTTACCTTGTTAATAAAAAAACTGATCAATCTTTATTTTATGGACATCAATTTCACAATAATTTAAATAATTAAAATAAAAAGATCAAAATTATACTTAAGATATTATTAATTTATCATAAAATTAATAAAATAAATAAAATAAATATATCTTAGATAGCAAACAAAAATAAAATACTAGTGGTTATAATTATTTGTTTGACTCTAAAAACATTTTATATAGAATCTCGTGTGTATCTTTATATTTTAGTATGAGTTGTTCATTAGACCAGTAGAGAGAAAATTACATTATAAAGAGTAAAGAAAAACAAAAAGAAACTTTTTTCTTTTGACCATAACATTAAATATCATTAAATATATAGTTTATTTTTAAAACTTTTTTAAGCTAAAAAGGTATTCTTAATAAAAAATGAAAAAATACATAGCACTGAGGGGTATGAACCAAAATCAGGTGATTTTTTTTCTGTTGATAATTCACTTTTTGTTAAGGAGGTAAATAAAGTGTAATAATTTTTTTACTACAAGTCAAAAATATATTCTACTAAAGTAATTCAAAATTAATTAAAACTCTTTAACCTTTTGCATACCAATATTAGATTATTTTTTATTTAATCTTTTTTAAAAAATTTAATTGATATACACGGACAGTGTAAAGATTTTTTAAACTATCAGTTAATAACAATTAATCTCTTTTTTAAGATGTCAATGGAAACGATTAAGTATTATATTATCCTTTTTCATATTTACTGTTTGAAAAATTCATTTATTCGATTCTACCCTCACATTAGCATTAGTATATATAAATGTAGTTGCATCCTCTTAGTGTTTAAATACATATACTCATAACCGCAATTCTAATAAAAATAAATTAATAATTTTTAATATCATATAATTTTAGATTTTTAAAAATATAGATAAAATTTAAGAAATTATTGTTGAAATATAAACTAAATAAATATTTACATTAAAATATATAATAATTTAATAGTAATATATTTTATGAAAGAGATAGACACTTATTTTTATGTAATAATATATATATATATATATATATATATATATATATATATATATATATATATATATATATATATATATATATATATATATATATATATATATATATATATATATATATATATATATATTATTACGGGTAAGAAATGCCGTGGATACTATCATTATCGTAATCGTACTCGTACACATTTATTTTAATAAATAATTTTATCTTTATTCATACTTGTATCTATTTTGTAAATTTTTATCTTATTTATTGTGTGTATTTATGGATGACAATTTGATCCATCACCAATGACACCCGCAAATTTATTCATAATGGATAGGGTAAAAACCCGTAAAAATGAGAACGGACATGAATTCAGATAATTACTCAAAAAAATAAGTGGATATCCCACTCTACCACATATTTGCACACCATATATTTATGTATTTTTATTTATATTATTATATAAAAATTTATGTCTATCAATTATACAATGTATATCAATGTCAAACCATTACGTATTTAATATAAGTGTTAGTTTATTTCAATAATAAAATATTTAATTTTTTAAAAATATTTTAAAGTTTTAAAATCATATAATATTTTATAATTTATTTATTTATTTTAATAGGAATGCAGATCACGGGTATGGATATGGATACTTACATATCCATAGAGCACGGGTACGAATTATATCTTTGACACCCAAGCGAATATGGGTTCGGACATGAAGATTTTTTTACATTACAAGTATGAAAATGGATATTATAATACTCTCCCCAAACTCTATCCATTATCATTATTAGGTGTATTTTTCAGCTTTTTTAATACTATTTTTTTAAATAACCGTTGAGTATGAGATCATCCATATTTTTAAGTAAACTTACATTCAGGATTTATTTTATATAATTATTGTGGAACATTTACCGAAAATCTCACAACTATTAAATATAAAAAATCTTAATATTGTATTATTTTTGTTATAGCAAACACAAATAATTATTTCTAAATCCAAACATTTAAATAATATTCAATAAACAATTTCACGGGCAGGGTATAAAGACTACTAAAGTTCTAAATATTTATAATTACAATAACATAATTAAATAATCATTTTATTTTATGTTAAATATTTCTATATTTAATGATACACTAATTTTTAAATTTTTACATGCAATGCTTTTCTAAATTTAACGATAAAGTCATATTCTTTTTAATAAACAAACATTATTCAAACAAAAAATATTACTTCTTTCTAGCATATATCTTTAGGCCTTTCTAATATTTTTTTGTTATTATTTTTTATGAAGCATAGTTTCTTCTAAAAAATTACTTTTTCTTTCTACGGATCCATTCTCTTGAAAAGTTTATGGAGTAGAAAAAGTATGTTAAATATAATTATACTTATAAAATATTGGGTTAAATATACTTTATTTCTTATAATTTGAGCAACTTTTAATTTATTCTATGTAATAACTTTTTATTTTATTTTTCTCTTGTAATATTTAGATTATGTTTTTTTTTACCACTTTGATGACGTGACAACTATGAAGTCTTTATAGTTTCTAAATCTACGTTAGTTTTATATTTTCTAATTATTGTTTTATTAATTTTTATAATTTTTAAATTTTATTTTATTTTACTGTTTTTATTTTTTTTAAGTTGTACTCAATAAACAAAATAAAATGAGATGATAAGAAGCAACATTAAGGAAAAATTTAATTATCATACCTTCTTTATACATTCAGGCCCATTAAACGATTGCTTGCATGACAAGTGTTGACCACACCTGGAGATTAAAATATTGGCGAAAACCATAAATATAAAATAGTTTTAATTTTAAACCTTAAAATGAGAACAACATATGGCACATAAAGTATATACAACTTGGTAAACAAAAAAGTTTAGAATACTTGTTTAAAAAATTATAAAAGAAAAAAAAACTTATGGTGTATTAAATCTTAAAAAAATAAAAAATAAAAAATATATTTTTTAAAAATAATTAAAAAATATAAAATCGACGTAAATTTTAAAAAAAAATGTCCTACCAAGTCAATAATTATGAAGATTTCATAGTTGTCACGTCATCAAAGGCGCCAAAGAAACATACTTTAAACATTACAAAGGGGGATCAGGTGCTTCTGCGACTATATTCTCAATGGTTTTACCTCACATGGATTTGTTTATGATATAAAATAAAAAAAGGGTTGATACAAAAAGATTAAATAAATAAATGATTTTTGCTCAAATAAATAGTTAAGAACATAAACCTTAAACCAAAATAATTTTCTACTCTTGCATCCATCTTAGCGATCTTTTCATGACAAATGATCTTGCAAACCCAAAGAGGTGGATGTAGATATGTTTCAAGTGCTTCATGATACTTCACTTGCATCTTCATATTCAGAAATATGCTTTTATAATAGAAGTTTTTTACGTTTCACGTGGATCACTAATGATAGTGTCTTGAGCGTTGATATCTTATGAAATGAACGACATATATTTGATCAACAAAATCACTAATGATTTTTTAATTTTTAATTTAGGTAAAATACTCTTACCCTCGTTTTAATAGAAAACTAGTAAAGGACCCGTGCGTTCACACGGGTCGTGCAAGTGCAATAATTTATTTTTAAAAAATTAAAATATAATATATTTTTTATTTATATATATATATATATATATATATATATATATATATATATATATATATATATATATATATATATATATATATATATATATATATATATATATATATATATATATATAGTTGGATCAACGTACACAAATTTATTGCATAAGAGTTTTTTTTAATGTAATGGATATTAAATGATCAATAAATGGGTTCAAAAAATTTCCACAAATAACTTTTTCCAGTTTGGGACATAATAAAGTAAAACATTATTAATTTATAGTAATATAATTTGCTTAATTTTTTTGTATACTATATTAAGGAAATAATCAAAAAATATAATACAAAAATATTTTTATAATTTATTGATATATTGATATATAATAAACATTCCATTGTTAATGTTATGAATAAACATTCCATTTATCATTGAGATTTTGGACATAAGAAATAAAAATATATTTATTTAGTAATGGATGAAATTTTTCAATCTGTTACTAATTTGAGGTATAAAAGCGCAATATTAACCTTCATAATAAATGATTATTTAACCAAAATACATAAACCATGTAAAAGAAATATCAGAACCTCATTTGTTTTAAAATATAGCAATGAATACTACCAAATATTGAAATTAATTGCAATTAATTGCAATTGATATAGTAAGGTTTAATGCAACAAAAGATATTGAAACAAAAGGTTCACAATTTTAGTTAAAATTGTGAGAAATAAGTCCAGCAACAAAAATGATTTAACTTCGTACAATTCTTTGGTCCTTAAAAAACTGGGTTTATACAAAACCTGCCCGCAACCTTTTAGGAAGTGATGATTCAAAACCTGCCCGCAACCTTAAAAAACTACAATAATAACTAATTTGATTTCAGGATATTGATTTCATTTTGGAATGATAAGATTGCAACAACAATAAAATAACGGTAATATTTTTTAGTAGTATAAATAGGTAATTTATTTTATCACATTTTTCACTCACATCTAGTCTAAATTTGACCAATTTATTTTATTTAATTTTAATTTTTTTGTGTACACATTTCATTTGAAAATGAACCTCAATCAACATAACACATGCTCCAATTTTATGCAAAATGATGGAAGTCCTCTTTGTATCCCAAATCAACAAAACACCCCATATTTTGGAAATCCACCTCTTATTCCAAATCCACACCATAATTCAAGATTTCAAAATTCTCTTTTTATCCCAAATCCATAAAATAATTCACCCATTGGAAATTACTCATATCATACATCACCTTACCCAATGAAAAACTCTCTTTTAATGTATTTTGATATATTTGAATCAATTTTTTAATTATATTTTATATAATATATAGTGGGATTTAGTGGGGCCCATTTTCTTAGCCCACTTTAATTATTTACAATCATTTTCTTGTACAACTAAATGTATAAAGAATTGATATTCTTATTGATTTATTACAAATCATGCATAACATTAATTATCTTACGGCTGAATTATTTTAATACTCCACTGACCTAGCCAATAGAAAGGAGGCAGTGGACATAATTATTCATTTCAACCCCCAACTATATTTTGGCAAATAAATAATTTAAATATGTTGAGTTATAATACTATATATGATGACGTGAGATTGGTAAAAAGTATAGTTGCATGCTTAACTTAATCATTTCAAACAAACAATGTAGATTTTCCATTACCAATCAAAAGACAATTCACTGTATATGATAATTATATCTTGTTTTTTTTATAAATCCTTAATTCAGTTGAATGCAAGATTCAAACATTGCTCCAACATTTCTGAACTACCTGCAATTTTAACATATGTATTAGACTTTGAAAAAATTTGTAAAAAATGTGTTTCTATGTGTTTTCTATAATTAGTTTTGAAGGATTTCATAATAAATTTTTATGTAATTGTTTTTTTAATTTCTAACACCACTAGGCACGCTGAAACCAAACAAGACATGCAATAATCTATTTATAATTTAGTCGTATACACATATTTCATAAGATGACAACGTATTTTGTTATCAATCTAAAATACTTATTAACATTTGAAGATATGATACTCATATAAATTTTGTAGTTGAAATAACACACAAAACACAATGTTCAACATAACAACATAGGATTTTGAATAATTTCACACACATGAATTAAATACTCATTATCATCCTTTAAACCATACATGAAATATAAATGTCAATTGTAATCCCACAAAATAAACACTTCAAAAAAGTAAGAACACATCCTACAACCAAAACATATCATGTTCTTAACAACTTCATACTTAAACTCATTCTGGTGCTAAAAAGTTCATAAAATATATTTCAATATCAAATTTCCCAAAATTCTAATTAAGAAGATGATTCTATCTTTAATTTCTTGGATGGTTTGGTGCCTGATAATTGCGTAGCGCCAGACGCTTCAAAATCAACTTCTTCACACTTGTCAGCAATTACAACATCCTTAGCCTGAGTTATTAGAATGATTGATTCTGGATCATTTTCACCAGATGCAGATAATGTTTGCTTGCAATATGAAAAATTAATTGTCAGATATAAAATGAATTATAGGACATTTGTTGATATAATATAACTAATGAAAAACTTACGTTCTATAAGTTTTCAAAAACTTCTTTGAACACGACGTTTGTTGTAGAATTCAATGGATGGTTATCCTTGTCATGGATTAATATCTTAAGCCCTTTTTTGATTTTGACCCTTGATATTGCAACATATAGTTGACCATGACTAAATACACTTCTAGGCAAATACAATCCAACATAATCCAATGACTGACCTTGAGATTTGTTAATTGTCATAACATAACATAATACCCTCCTGATCATCAATAGTATTTAATTCATATGTTAAATGAGTTGTATTTCATAATAATAAAATATTATTTATAGTAAATCATTTTAAAATACCTGATGTAATTTCAAAAGTTTCCATAACATCTGTTCCATTAGACATTTCATCTTCATCAAAACTTGAATTTGTTGCTGAACTGTAACCTTTTGACATAACATTTATTGTGTTAAGAATATTATAATATTCTATGACATATCATAAACAAATTAACTCAAATGAAAAATAATTAAGAATATACCGTCAAATTCATCATTCATATTATCGTCTCCACTATCAGATACAAAAAGCTCATTGAGTTGCAATTCTGGTATTGGATCTTGGTTTGATGTTGTTGCAGCAAATGTATTATCAAACCTCTTAGATAAGTTAACTCCTAATTTGGTAATGTTTCTGCTTGATATCCTTTTTGATCTGATATTATTATTGGTACTTGACTTAGTCTTTAAGGACGAATGAAGTTGACGACTTACTTCAATGTTGGCTATACCACGACCGTCATTTAGTATGTTTGGCGAAAGTTCTGATAGTGGTATCCTCAAAGCTGTTGAGTCATTGTCGCGTCTTTTATCAAATGTACCGTTTTCTTTTAGAGCAGTTTTCAACCTCTTATATTTCTTGTCATCAATAACACTCTTTCTATAAATTTTGGCTTTTGCAGCATTCTTCCTCCTCAAAATAGTTTTAAAATGTAATTCTTCATCTACCATTTTGAATATTTTCTATTATAGTACTCACTCAGGCTCTATAATTCAAAATGATCATATTTGATCATACATCTGAAAAAATTACACATATATAACAGATATTATATATCTTCATCATTATAAATAAAACAAAAGATATATAATTTTATAGTGAATAAAAATATCAAATGTTCACCTGATAAAAAACATAACTTACATTGCCATGACTTTATTTGAATAAATTTTTCTTACAGCTTTTGCTCATTTAACATGATAAGTTCATTTCTTGAATTTGGAACAATACTTGAAATGCTAATATATAATATATAAGGTACATGTTAAGAATGGATCATTTCCATTATATATATATATATATATATATATATATATATATATATATATATATGGTACGAAAATTCGTCTGTTCCCTCCAAAATAATTGGCAATTACGTAACATGTAGATATGTGTAATATAGGGAAATGAAAAGTTTTTCATCAGCCTATGTATTAATATAGCCGTAAAACCTAAAGGGATTTCATTAGAGCATGTTTATCTATAGTTTTTCCAAGTTCCTACACATTTACCGATGTTGCTGTGTCAGAAGCATTTGGATATTTGAGATTTTCTAACGTTCTCTCATTTGCAATGTCCATAAAGAAACACACGCTCCTACAATTTAAGTGGTTCATATTTATTATTAAAAAAATTCAATTTGTCATTTAAAGAAAATCAAACAACGATAATATTTGGCAAAAAAAATACAATAATAATTAATTTGATTTCAGGATATTGATTTCATTTTGGAATGATAAGATTGCAACAACAATAAAATAACGGTAATATTTATTATTAAAAAAAATTATTTTGTCATTTAAAGAAAATCAAACAACGATAATATTTGGCAAAAAAACTACAATAATAGTTAATTTGATTTCAGGATATTGATTTCGTTTTGAAATGATAAGATTGCAACAACAATAAAATAACGGTAATATTTTTTAGTAGTATAAATAGGTAAGAAAAAATATTGTCAATGTAAGAAAAAAACAGTATTAAGAAAAAATATTGTCAATGTACAGAATAAATTTATAAAAATTGCAATTACATAATGATTTTTTTAAAATATATATATATGAATCCGAACAGAATATTGTTCCTGGAATTAATTTAAAATTGTATTTTAGTAATCTTATAGGGGAATGAAATAAATTTGTTAGATTTCAAAAAAATTAATATTATATTATTCAAATTTGGTTTCTATCTTTATTGAAAAGTATGATAGATATAGGTTTGATGTGATGTTAAAGTAGAGCATTAATGATGGTTACTTTTGGGAAAGTTTGCTTCAAATATAAGCAAAAAATATTGAAGTGAAAGGTGTGGATATACTGATTTTTTAGGGTTGAAACACGTGTATTGGAAGTTGCATATCTGTATCCATTACATTTAAAATGGTATAATATTGTCAGTGGTTTTGGAATAGTGGTTTTGGAATAGTTTGAGTTATTAAGTGGGTAAATGGGATTAATAATGATGATAATAAATATTAATAAATAACAATATTAATAATAATAATAATATCAATTTATTCAATTAAATAAAACCCTAATTTTCATCAAACCGTTTCATATTCCTTCTCCCTCTTTTCATATTCTCGGTTTGACATCTCAGAAACACCACTTAAAAAATCAGTATATTTATTATTAAAAAAATTTATTTTGTCATTTAAAGAAAATCAAGTAACGATAATATTTGGCAAAAAAACTACAATAATAATTAATTTGATTTCAGAATATTGATTTCATTTTGGAATGATAAGATTGCAACAACAATAAAATAACGATAATATTTATTATTAAAAAAACTTACATGTTTGATTTTGCAGAACTGACTTAAGGACATACATTTCGGCTCTATAGTATTCAACTTACATGTTTGATTTTGCAGAACTGACTTAAGGACATACATTTCGCATTATGAACAAACCTTTCTACTGGCGAATACTGAGAACCACCAGACCAATTAGAAAGAGATTTTGCAGATTGAGTAGGCTTCTCCTTCTGTTCATTAGTAGGCAACCTATAGAAATAAGATTGTTTTTGAAATTAAAAATTATGTATAATAATCTGAATATAAATAAATAAATAAAATTCATACTTAGACATAAAATCTTGAATTTCAGGGATGTCTTCATTTATCAACAATTTGGAACCACTCCATGCATTTGACACTGTAAATTGTATAATTAATATAAAAATTATTGAACGTATAATGAAAAATACAAATCAGCTATGTATTTATAAAGTCTGATAGTGTAATACCTTGGTCATCTTTTACCATTGCATGAGTGAGCAGAATTACAATAGCTCCATTATTTTTAGGATCATTGTAGTAAGCCAAAAATTTTGATCCATAGATTTCCCATAAATTGCAATTTATGCAATTACCCCTATTTTACAATATAAATAAACAATATTATATGATGGGATTCAGTGATGCAAAATATATAAATTTATCAAACACATAAGTTATGAAAACAATGCGCATTACTTCAAATCTTTCAGCACAACAGAAACAACAACTTTCTTCCCCAGAGTGTTGGATTGGATATGGTTTATCTCACTAACAGCACCAATAATATCTACATTAAAGTAAGGTTCATTATTGAATGTGTTTGCAAATATATAAGTTATATAAGTTATAATAGAATTTAAATTACCTTCCAGTCTATCGGTTTTGCATTTGCCTTGAAGTATCTCACCAAAATCTTTAAAGAAATATCCTTTAGGTGTAATATTTTGAAGTTCGATTGCCTTCATTGTGGTACCACCAAGAAACACAATTTTTTTTGAATGATCACATACCTTCCACAGAAAATCATTGTTATAGACACTGCCATTCTTTATAATGCAGGTCATATTCTCCTTAATGACCTCTTTCCATTTCAGTAAATGGTCATGACGAATAAGGACCTGAATCCGATCACCCTAACAAAATAAAAATAATCTTCTTTTTATATGTTATATAAAAAAGCATTTTGTTGTGATTACTAACTATCATACAAAAATCTATACTTAAAAAAAGAAAAGCAATTTACCAAGGAATCCATAACAATCATCTCCAAATGTTCAATACCCTTATTATTCACAACACTCCAAACATCCATTATTCGAACAGCAAGACGCCAAGTTTCTTTTGAGTCATTGATGTCTTTCACAGAATCAACCTTTCTACTCATTTTCACTAAAAAAAATTCAAAAATTAATGTAACTGCAAATTTAGATGACTATAAAATTACAAACCTAATAACCTGGAAAAAAAGAGAGTATATAAATTTGATAGAGGTGTGTGGCAAAATGCTGAAAAGGATCCAACGTTTGATGTTCCACATATATAACATCGAATTGATTAGCAGCATTCTTGAAGAAGAAGGCGTGAAGACTGTTGTGTTCCCAAGGAAATTTTTGGCGTGCAAGTAATAGGAAAAGGCGTTTTTTTATGTTATCGAGGCAAATTTATTAAATTGTAAAATGGTAGAGTTAGTTAAAATGGTATAATATTGTCGGTGGTTTTGGAATAGTGGTTTTGGAATATTTTGAGTTATTAAGTGGGTAAATGGGATTAATAATGATGATAATAAATATTAATAAATAACAATATTAATAATAATAATAATATCAATTTATTCAATTAAATAAAACCCTAATTTTCATCAAACCGTTTCATATTACTTCTCCCTCTTTTCATATTCTCGGTTTGACATCTCAGAAAGACCACTTAAAAAATCAGTATATTTATTATTAAAAAAATTCATTTTATCATTTAAAGAAAATCAAGTAACGATAATATATGGCAAAAAACTACAATAATAACTAATTTGATTTCAGGATATTGATTTCATTTTGGAATGATAAGATTGCAACAACAATAAAATAACGGTAATATTTTTTAGTAGCATAAATAGGTAATTTATTTTATCACATTTTTCACTCACATCTAGTCTAAATTTGACCAATTTATTTAATTTTATTTAATTTTAAATTTATTAAATTGTAAAATGGTAGAGTTAGTTAGAGTATTAAATAGAGTTTAGTACGAAATTACTTATAGGAACATGAAATTAGCTGTATTATGGATTGTAATTAGGGTAATTAAGTAATTATGGTGGTAATTAACTTTTATATATTAAAAGTAGATTGAGGTAAATAACCTTTAATTTTTTTTTACATTTCATTGATTACAAAGAATATTTAAAAATAAAAAATATAATAAAAAAGAAAGGTTCATGGATTGTTGGTTCCTGATTTTTTCACTCGATTATATAAAAAAAACCGAGCTAATATATTGTTTTAATATTTAAAAAAAAAGTAATGGTCATCCTTAGAATCATATCACTATAATAGTAATGATCATCCATCTTCAAAATGTAACGTATCTTTTGGATTTTAATGAGACGTTTCAGCTTCTCTGATTGTTTCACTTCCTTTTTTTCAATTTATTTATACACTATTCAGGTCTAATTTCATTTCCATCTCTTTGTGTCTTCAAATATAGTTTAAAAGTCTTATCTTTTTATTCAAAAAATATCTAAAAAACCTTCAACATAGATGAAAATCTTTTGTTCGTTATCAATGAAAAGTTTGTTGATTTCGATGAGTTCAAAGACCAAAGTTTTGATCTAATGAAAACTATTTCCAAACATAAGTTGAAAGGTTATTTTGACATGCTTCATGGACCCATCTACACTAATCTCGTAAAAGATTTCTGGTTAAATGTCTCTGTTAGGAAATCTGATAAGGATGTCAAGTCAATACAGTCCAATTTATATGGTTTTCCTATCACCATTACTCCATCACTTATTGCTCAAACAATAAAGTGTGAAGAGAAAGGTAGTTGTCTTGAACAATATAGATTAAACAATGTCTTCTCAAACCACCTTCTCATGTTTTATGCCATCTACAATAACCTCATCAGTCCTTCTACTCTCATCCCAATTGCAAATGTTTGACATCAACTTCTAGTGTCAAATCTCCGTCCAAGAGAGAAACAATTAGAAACGCTTACTTTAAACGACAAACATCTTTTGTACTTCCTTATCCTCGACGTCAAAATTAATATTCCTCTTAATATTTTAACTACTTAGTGGAAATGGTTGTGACCTTTCATGAGGAAATAACTTTCCTCATACCATATGGAAGACTTCTTTCTAAATTTTTCTCTCAGTTAGGGATAGTTAAAGGGTAAAAGGAGCACGATTAATGGTTGAAGTTGAGTGGAGTTAGAAGTTTGAATATGTAGAATAATTATTTTTTGTCCTGTTTTTTTGTTATTTGTTGTTCTACTTCTCTAATTATCAAAGAAAAATTTTGTTTCTTTTTCAATTATATTACTGCTTAATCTTTTTTTATTGATAACAAAGATTTTGAGTTTTTCTAATTAACTTAGAAAAAATGTAGAAAAAAATTTAACGAATAAAAAATGGAATCTAGAAAGGTGTCAAGTGAGAAATACTAATTAAATTATTGAAAAAACATAAAAATAAAGTAACCGGGATTCGAAGCGTCACTAACATTTATATTCCCTCGATTTTTTAGAAACACCAAGGTAATAGGTTATAATAAAAATAAAATGCCGCTATTTATAAATATATTCCCTCAGTTTTATGGATAACTGGGGTAAAAGGTTGTTAGCATGACCCTACCAGGAACTATACCCTCGGTTTTTAGCATTTCGAGGTGAAAGCTTCGTCATAAAAAATGTTATTTGTAGTAGTGAATATTTTGAATTCTTTATTTTGGAATTTTCTACCGTGATCACTTTTGATGGATGTAATGCTTACTCCTTTTTCATTATGGATACATTGGCTAGTAATAGAAAGGAAGCAAACACAACTCTTTTCTAAAATAAGAATAATGTCCAGGTGTAGCGAGAGTAGTTATCTACAACTACAAGAGCATAAATGTTTCCACTAAGACTTACAGTTCTAGATGGGTCAAAAAGGTCCATGTAGAGCAGTTGTAAGGGCCGATCTATGGAAACACTATTATTTGCTTTGAAATAGACCCTTATTGACTTACCCTTTTGGCACACATCACATAATCTATTCATTTTGAAATACAAGTCTGGCATACCATCTTCGAGATCCTTGCAGACCAGCTTGTTTAAGTAGTCAAAATGGATGTGAGATATTCTCCTATGTCATAGCTAAGATTCATTCATGTTACTCATAAGACATACATCAGTTGAAGGAACTTTATTCAAATTCATAGTGTAGATATTTCTATTTCTTGAGCTCGTAAGTAGAGTTTCATTTGATTTAGATTTTAAGACCATGTATCCAAAAGAATCAAAGGTTACAATGTTACTTTGTCACATGATTGACTTATGCTGAGTAAATTATATTTTAACCGTTTAACCAAAATAACTTACCCAATCGTTGGTCTGGGGAATTTATTGACATTACCAAAACCTAAAATTTCCCTTTATTATTATCACCATAAAAGACAACATCCATTCCTTGGAGTGAAGGAGGAGAATAAGGTTTTATCACCAGTCACATGATTTGAACAACCATTATCACGGGCCATTTAGTGTTTAAAATTGTAAAAATCGAGGCTTTGACTTTAGGTACCCATACCATTTTAGGTCTTCTATTTGTAGATTCATAAATATCTCACTATTGGATTTTATATCAGAGACACAAGTACATGATGAGACAAATATATTTTTTATTTTGCACTCATAATATTTTTTTAAAGTATGAAGGAGGATGTCCTTGTTTTCTTTCATTACTTTTTTTAATGAAACATAACATAGCAATATAACATTCTTTATTAAAGTAATTGCATTTAAGGTTTTTCAATGAGAGGTAGATTTAGCATTGCAAATAGTACTTAAGTTCTTACTATAGTTGTTGGGTTCATAGCCAAGACCGACTCTATTGTAGGAAAATCTTTAGTTTCCCAACAAAAGATTCAAGTTATCTCTTCCTTTAGAGAACTTGCCAAGTGTTTTTTGAAGATTGCAAATTTAATCTTTCAAAATATTGCATTCATTGCACTTGACAGGTTCACCTAATTTTTTGTTTAAGGGGAAGAATTTTGGACTAGATCATTTTCTCTCTCTCTAATATTTTTTATTTCTTTCACAAGGTTTTTATTTTTAGATTTTAGGGAATAAATAGTATTTTTGGAGACAGAGACAATTTTTTCTAGTTTACTTGTTTCTTTTGTTAGATTCTTACAAATGTAGAGAAAATCTTGATAAGAAAAATGAGAGGGTACATCACCATCTTGATAATTATCCATGAGAAAAATGTTGACTTCTTCATCGTCTAAGGATTCCATGTCATTATCCTCCCATGCGATGTAAGCTTTCTTACCCTTTTTTGAAGTTTCTGAGATTTCTTTTGATTTTGATTTTCTTTTTTCTTAGACGTCACTTTAGTTTGATATGTCATTTCTTTCCACATTGATATCATGTAGGAATGACAAAATTATTTTCTTCACTTTTATGTTGCTCTTCTTGTTGTTGTTGTGTCTCATGCTTTAAGAATTTTTTGTAATTTTGCACCATGAGTGACATGCCTCCATCCGAATCGAAATCTATGACTTTAAAAGCTAGACTTTTTATTTTCTTCCCTCATTCCTCATCCATGGAAATCCTTTTTAACTCCATCTCATATTCCTACAATTTATCAAATATAATGCGTGTGGATGTAGTTGCTAAATTCCTATATTCACAAATTGCAATGATTTTGGTTTCCATATATAATTTAGGCATCTCAGAATTTCCACAACCAATTCCTCATTTGAAAATGTTTTTCCTAGAGTTCTCATTTGACTCATGACGTGGGTAAACCATGTTTGCATTTGATCTATGTTCTCTTCAACTTTCATTCTAAAAAGTTCATACTCGTGAGTTAACGTTCCCAACCTCACCATACTTACCTTATTAGTTCCTTCATGGGTAATTTGGAGGATGTCCTACATTTCTTTCTCACTCTCATGGTGAGAAACTCGTAAAAATTCATCAAGACCGACAACAGTAGTGATGACAGTTTTTTCCTTCAAACTGCATTGCACGTTTTCTTTATCATCTTTGGACAAACCCTTTTCAGGTTTGTTTATTACAACATCATCTTCATGTGTTGGAAAAAATAGACTTTCCTTCATAGCCTTCCAAATACCACGATCAATCCCTTTGATGAAGAACTTCATCTTTTATTTCCATAAAATATACCATTCTTCATTAAAGAAAATGGATTTGTTTAATTAATAACTTGAAGTGATTTCCTCCTGGGATGATTAGTTTTTAACAAGAGTAAGACTCTGATGCCACTTGTTGGACAAGTGGCTTCAAGGAAAGAGGGGGAGGGGGTGAATTGTTTTATTATTGACAAAATCATAGATAAAAATAGCACAAAGAAATAAAAATAATAATGTAAATGACATAATTTAGAGAGATAGGGTTAGAGATATGACACATATATTTTTACAGGTTCAGACGAATGTTGGTCTAGTCTTCTTCCCAAGAGATATTCTTGAGAGTTCCACAAAACTCATGAGCTTTTAGAGGTCATTGTTGTTTCTTTTTGGATTGACTGCAGTATGAAAAACAACATGGTATGTTCAATTTTTGTTGTTATGAAGAAAGGACACATGTGGGACATGATGTTCTAGCAGGTATGGCACATCTGGCCCCTATTACTGCTACTGCATTGACATGTTTTATGTTTGTATTTTGAGCTTATTTCTGGATTTGTTTCTGATTGATTTGTTGCTATCTTATAGAAACATAATTAATTAAATTTGTTTGATGATTTATTATGATCAAATTTAAATATTTGGAAATTTAAATTTGAATTCAAATCAAATTAAATCTTGTTGGGGATCTATTTTGAAAAATAAATCTTAACCAAATCTCCACTTTATCTACTGATCAAATATTATGCCCATTGGAGGAAAGCCCAACAGAGGAACTATATTTAAAGAGACTCAATTCCATCATTAAAGAGGATAAGAAAGTATTGTATTGAAGATACCTAGTGTTAGGGTTTATTTGAGTCCTTTATTTATGTTTCTTGTACACCACCCTAGTTCCCTCATTCAAATCATAAGGCATAATGTTGGTTTGTTTAGTTGAGTTGTAATTCAACATTATTTAAGTTGTTTATTGAATTTGATCACTTTGTATTAGTGATTGAGAGAATGTGATGGGGGTTATCATATTTATGGGGAAACTTAAATAGAAAGTTACTAGGATTAGGAAGAGGCATTAAATAACATGGGATTTTTGTTCCTATAAGACTAATTGTACTAATTTAAAATAGTGAATTTCCTTTCTTGGGTAGAGTACCCCTCATACGTAGGTGTGGTTTCACCAAACTGGGTTAACAATTATTTATGTCCTTTTATTTATTTCTGCATTTATCATCTTGTTTATCAATTATTTGTTAATACTGGTGTAAGATGTTGAATACTTTGACTTAAGCAATCTAGTCCAACATATGTCCCCTATGAAAAGAATTTCAATTGGCATTAGAGCAAACATCCTATTCTGTTTCAGTCTGTTACATGGTTCTTATTCTATTTAAGATGGAGAATTTCAAATAAGGAGAAGCAGTTCATCAACCAAATATTCTTTACGGTGTTAAGAATCCACCAAAGATTATTTACAATTACGAAGGTTGTGAAGACCAATTATATTATGATACTGAAGAAAATCTCCGGCTTCACAAGATCTTTAGTAAAGTCATGAGAAAACTAGATAAGAGATATAGGAATAATGTCTCTTCAAATGTTCATGACAATAAGAAATACAATTTCAAGAGGCGTAACTTTCAGCATAAAGAAATAGGTGGTGACAATCTCAATTGGATCAAATGTCTTAAATGCAAAGATTTTGGGCATATTCAAGTTGAATGCTCAAATTTTTCAAGGAAACAAAGAAGAATCTACAATGTCACTAATGATGAGAAAGGTGGATCTAATCAAACATACAATGTTGTGACTTTCAAAGACGTGTAAAAGGTTATACATATTGGTGAGCCATCAAATTCAAATAAAAGTTGTATTACTCCTATTCAAAAAACATATTGTAGTATTTCAGGTAACAAGTCTCAACATCCTGTCAAACATGTTTACCAGAAAACATAATGCAAAATGTTAGGTAACATGTATCAACATCATGTCAAACATCATTAACAATGCTTTAATTTGTTCTACTCCATTCCATTGTACTATTTTAAATTTTATGGTAGTCAACCACATCATCAACATATGTATTCCTAGTGAAATAAGAAGTCTGAAAGGCATCACCAATAAGTTTGGAATGTCAAGCCTAATATTCTTGTTCATATTGCTTCCTCCCATAAGGTATTTTATTGTGAAGATTATCATATTTACAGTAGTTGCAATAGAAACTTGATAGGAGAAAGAACCTATGTTACATTTTGTGATAACAATAAGAGAAATAATTATGTAAAGATGAAGATGGTAGCTTCCACTGTAGAGAAAAATGTTGAAGGTCATGTTTCATACATTATGGAAGACATTGTAGATACAAAAACTTGGTAGCTGTTGCAGAGAAAGTTGCCATATGTGTACTGATCTAAAAATTGAAGAAGTTATAATTTATGAAGACTCTCAGGTTGGGAAACAAATCAAGATATGTTACAAGATGTTTCAACATATTACTCATGTTTCTTAATTACCACTTATGGAATTCATGAGACTCTTACAAAGAGTTATCATTGAAGGGAAGGATGATGGTCAGGCTGAAGGTCCTCCTAACATTGAACAACCTATAGTGGCTCATAAGAAAAAGCTAAAAAAGATTAGTGATTATGACAAAATTCTTCCTATTGGGGTTCCTTCTCATATTTATGGAGTTTTGATTAATAAAAAATATGATATTGTGTTTGTTGAAGCTGGAATTGGTGGTCCTCTTAGTGTATTGAGTTTCGGCTATAGGTTGTATGTCAAGAAACATGCACCAGACATTGCTCTCTATAATATTCCATATTTTGACAAGTCTGATATAACTGCTGGTGGAAATGTGTTTAATGTTCCACCCATATATGGACTTACAAGAAACCATAATCTCATTCGAAATACTTTTACTGATAAGAACTAGGAAATCGATCTAGGAAATCAAGATCTTGGTAAAGATGTGTCAAACATCCTGTCTAACATGTTGGAAATATAGTTTCAAATTCATAAGGATAACGAGGATGTGATCCTTCAGAATAATTCAGTAAGTGATGATGATCATGTCCTTAAATATGTTGAGGTTGATACCATTGTAGCCCATGGTGGTGGTGTTAATGGTGTTAAAATGACTTCCCATGAAGACAAAGACTTTTATCTTATTGGTCTTGATGTGGAGTTAGTTGTTGTTGACAGAATAGGAAACATGATGTTGTTTGTTGAAGAAGATAGAAATTTATATGATACTGAAACTTTTACTCATATTGCCTATCTTGGAGCCATAAGATTGTAACTAGAATTGTCATGTATTATGAAGTTCAAACTTTATTAACTGGATGTGAAAAATTCTTTCCTCAATAGGTAATAAAATGTGAAAATCAATCAGGATGTTGGTAGTGTTATTATTGACATTGATGGTATTATTGAGAAGGATGATTATCTAGAAGTAAATATGGATAATATTTCTGATATCAATAACATAAGGGGTGTAAGTAAGAAAGACAAAGAGAATATGATGATAATTCACATTTATGTTGAAGACACTGTATTTTATAGGATGTCAAGTACAATGTTAGAACATTTTTCTCAATAAAGGAAATCTGATTTGAGTTGAGCATGGTAGGATATGTTACCTACTTTCCTCATTTTCAAGTGAAGCAAATGAAGGACTACACCTTTGATTCCCAAATTATATATGTTAGAAGTAGTTGCACTCAGCTGCTGTGGAGTAACCAAATGCTCAAATATGTCACTAAAGATGATAATGTAGATGTCAAACATGATATGCTAGACAACCTAAAGAACAAACTATATTCGGTTAACTATTACATTTTGGATGGAAGATGAGTACTCGAATAACAAGCTAATTATGATCAACAACTAAATACTCAGGGACTAGGATGGATAATTACATCCAACCAATCCTTTTTCATCCGATTTAATTATGAAAAGGATTTTGAAGCATTCTTGATTAAGTTTACAAAAGACTTGATTATCGATAAAGTGTTTGATTTGTTTTTGTTTGAAATTAATTTGAAAAGTTTTTTTTGATTTGATGGTGAAGTTTTGAATTTGATGAAGGAATATGATATATTTTTGTTTTGACAATTGACTTGATGTTGATCAAGTGTTTTTTGATTTTTAAAGATTGATTTTAAGGAATTCTTATTTATTTTAAGCATTATTTTTTATTGATCAATAAAAGATAACACACAAATAAAATAAATGAAATACAAAGGAAGGGGGTGCATATCAAATTCAACAGCGAAGGCTCATCATTCAAAAGACTCACACCAATAGGGAGTGTGAGACTAAATGGGCATGCTAATCAACACTAAGAACAAATCCCAATGTGATAGGGCCCAAGGAAATGTCGAACAAATAAAACACAAGGGGAGTGAACAAATAAGAATTTACAAAGGTTTCCGACTTCTGTATCCTAACCTTGTTGTCGCTCTCTCTTCTTTCTCATGGCTTTTGGAATGGAAATATGAGTTTTTCCACTCGAGGGTGCTAATGGAGGGGATACCAGTTGAGATGGTCTTCTTGAAACTTTTTCTGATGTTGGCATATTTCTTTGGCCTTTCACATTTGTCCTGATCATGCCTACTTGATAGTGATTTTCTCTTTCTACCTCTAGCTCCCTGTTTTCAAGAACATTCAAGGTTATTTCATCATCATAAACTTTTAAAGTTAGTGTACCGTGGTCTATGTCGAAATTGCATCGACTTGTCCGCATGAATGGTCGAACAAGAATGATAGGTGTCTCTTCATCCACATGTATGTCTATGATCACAAAATTAACAGGAAAACTAAATTCCTCTATTGTCACCAGTACATCTTCCATGATCTCATATGCATTCTTTATGGAGTGATCTGTAAATTTCAGATTTGTCTTTGTATCACTGACATTTCTAATAGCAAGCCTTTGATAGACTGACAATGGCATTAGACTCATACTAGCTCCTGAATCAATTAGTACCTTCTTGAAAATTTTGTCGTTTATAGTGCATGGGACTGTGACATATCTAGGATCCTTCTTTTTGATTGGGATTCTCCTACATGGTGATATTGCACGAAATTTTTCATTAAAGGTTACCGACCCATCTCCTATTGGTCTTTTTTTAGCGACTACCTCTTTCATGAATTTTTGGTACATAGGAATTTGCTCGAGTGCTTCAAAGAAAGGTGTAGCGGTAAATTCATGATCATAAAGCTATGGCTAAGCAAGATATCAAATAACAAGAGTCGCCATCGCGCTCTTATTGTTTCCAAGGGAAAAGGGAAAAAGTACGAACAAAACCCAAGAATAAGAAGTTTTCAAATCAAAACTAATAAAATGCCATAGATTACAGGTAAGGGGGTTGGTTACACAGAGGGAAGGTGTTAGCACCCAAACTAATGCAAAGCTTTGGATCCTGCTTTAATTCGTGCTTGATCTTGCTTATGGAGCTTGTGGAAGTGGCTTAAGAATAATGCAAAGCTTTGGATCCTAGAGTTTTTGAATCTTAAAACAGTGAGATTCAAACTCAATTTTAAAAATGAAAATTCTCAGGTTTTCCTTTCAAATGTGAGGGTTTGAAGTGTGGAGGCAAAGCTGACGCACAAGGGTCCTTTGAATTGATGCATCAAACCTCTATTTATAGCCAAGAGAAGTGTTATTTGCACACTTGAAAAATTGTCCAAATTTGGTAATGCAATGCACATGCTTGCTTGGGCATATGCAGGCCCATGAAGCAATCCATTTAGGTCCATAATCAACTGAAATGAGGTCTGCATGAAGCTTGAATGGCAAGGCAAAGTTATTTGGACATTTGGATCATGAATCTTGCCAACTGATACAGGCCTATTTACATCATGCGCAGATCTATCAAACTTATTCCAAAATGAATGAATTAGAACTCTTTGGAAAGCTTAGATCAAAAGGAACAGCTCTTATGTTGAACACTTTTCCATTTGGAACTTGTATCATGGTGAATTTTGAGGTGGAAGTTTAGATATTTCAACATGTTGAAATTTTTTCTAAGTGTCAAGTCACATATTCAATTATTCCACCTTGCTTAACTTTTTATGTGAGATCCAAATAAGAAAAGTGTATTCATAAAAGTTGTATATATTTCAAATACCTTATAAAAGGTAACTAATTTGACATAATTTGGATTTAGAATGAGTGAGTTATGCATTTTTGAAGTTGAGGAAAATCACTTGTTCAATGGTATTGGTTAAAAATGACCTACAATGTATCCTCATATCACATGCTCATATTAGTTGATTTAGATTTCACTACAAACATAAAATTTGAAGTAGACATCTTGCATTTGTTTGTGAAACTTGGAAATCTTTCATTCATATCATAACAATTTAGCAAGTTATGGTCTTGGGAAGTTGACTTTCAAATTAGGGTTTAGACAAAATGACCTAGAATGTTCCAACATAGAAAATGACTTTCCAAGCAAAATTAGCTCTAGACATAAACATGAAAGTTGTTTGGAATGTCATTTAGAGTAAAGTTTCTCTTGGAATAATTTTCATATGATGAAATTGTAGGATATAGGGTCTAGGGAGACCCAGTTTTGATCAGATGAATTCATCTGGCCAACCACCATCAAACAACTTGCTAACTTGCAATTCTCTTGACTTTTTAGGCTCATGGTAGATCATATATGCATAAGATGATGAATTTTGAAGTGTCCCTTGAGATATTTGATATATTGGTGAGGAAGCTTGTTGAAGAAGTTACACAAGATACCCAGATGAACTAGGGTTTCCAAGGCAAACCAACTTCAAACTCTTGAAGAATACTTGATAAAAATAACATGTAGAGATCATTGGGACTCATATCTGATGTTTAGAGCTCTTGTGGATCATTCCTTGGTTGTGCTCATAGCAATGAGGGTCTTAAACCCTAGATATGGAATTGATAGATCAAGATGATCATGCCCTACCTACAAAAGAGTTAGGCAAATGCAAAGACATATTTTTGGTATTTTGGTTAGTAAAATGATAAAATACAAGTATGATACAATCACATGGTGCTTGGTGATATCTCCCAAAACAAACCCAATGAAACAGGGGTAAGGAGGATCCCAAGGTATGATCCCAGTGCTAATGCATATGATGAAATTGCATGAGGGATCTTAGGGTCAAATTTGGGGTCTTACAAAAGGCATATTGATCTCTAGCTTTTTGAACATTGTGATGAATTTCTAAAAGTATTTCTCTTTTGGATCCTTCTTTGTCACTCTCTAGGGGTAAGGTAACTTAATCACAGGTTTAGCCTCTTTTTTATTTTTCTCTTCAATTGGCTTTACTGGTGGTATAACTTATTCTTCTTTTTCTGATTTCCCCCACTTCTAGAACTACCTCCATGTCATGGTAATCCTTTGTTGCCATCTATTCTTCATCTTTAGAAACTTTCTGACTTCTTGTCAAGACAACATTAACATTCTCATGATTTCTCAGATTCTGTACTATTTCACATGGGAGAGAACCTTGTGCTCGAGACCTTTCTATTTGTTGCGCTATCTGACCCATCTGAAAATCAAGATTTTTAATAGAAGCAGTAGTATTCATCTGATTATTTCTTGTTTCTTCTTGGAATTGGGAATTTTGAGTTGCCATCTTTTCGGTGGCAAGTCCTGATGACACTGAAATTCACCGTATTTTCGACTCCGATTCGCGTGCATTCTAGTTGTTTTATTGTCATTTTGTTGTGTTATTACTATGTTTCTCTTTGTTTTCAGGTTTTCAGTCTAATCGGAGCCCCGATAGAGAAAAGGAGTGAAAACGAGCTAAAAACCCTAAAATTCAGCATTTTACACTTGTGGCTCCCACTGTGGCTGGCGCCATGGGCCCTGTCATGACGTGTCCTAGCTCAACTTCCCTCAACTGCCATGTTCCCCACTACTTCCACTAAGGCGCTACAGATTGGCCTTGTGGCGGGCGCCATGGACTTGTGGCGGGCGCCACAAGAAGGAAAGTTTTCCCTCCCAATTTCAAACTGAAGGGCATCCTTGTCATTTCCATTATTTTACTTGCCTATAAATAGAGACTCGAATTCATTTGTTTAATCATCCAAACTTAGAGAAGAGGTAAACTCAGAGCAAACTTAGTTTCACTTTGGCATATATTCAGTATTTTAAAGTGGTAATCACTTCCCATTGGGGTGTTACCACAATTGTGTAATCGAGTTTGTGATCGAGTCTGTAATCGAGTTTGGAGCACTTTGGAAGGAAGTTAACCCTGCCGCCATTTTCATTTCCGCTTCGCATTTTATTCAATCCTCCGATTGGAGCAGGTTTTTATTGCTTTGCCTTTATCTATTTTATTTTCCCGCACTCGCACTTTACTTTATTTATTTCCCGCACTCGCTTTACTTTATTTATTTCTCGCACTCGCTTTACTTTATTTATTTCTCGCACTGTCTTTACTTTATTTATTTCCCGCACTCGCTTTACTTTTATTTATTTCTCGCACTCGCTTTACTTTATTTATTTCCCGCACTCGCACTACTTTTATTTATTTCTCGCACTCGCTTTACTTTATTTATTTCCCGCACTCGCACTACTTTTATTTACTTCTCGCACTCGCTTTATTTTATTTATTTTCCGCGCTCGCACTACTTTTATTTATTTCTCGCACTCGCACTACTTTTATTTAAATTAAAATTCACTTTTACTTTACCATGTCTAACTAAACCTATAAGGTTAGAATGTAAGGATCGTAATTGAACCGATAATCCGTACAATTGTTCGTAGAAACACTTAAGGGATATTTTGACTTTCAACTTAAGTTTTCCCGCACTTAATTTCCGTTGGGTAAGATCGAAAGCCGTCCAACGTCTTTTTAAACTTAGTTATTTTTAACTATTTCAAAAACAGTGAAAGCACTTTGTTTAGTTCATTAGGAGTTTTTAACTTAAGAAGAAAAGTGATTTTAAAACTATTTTCGGACGCGTTTATAAGTTTAGAGTCTGGTTCGTGAGAACCTCTTTTGGTTAAGAAATCCAGGTTAAAATACTTTTCAACTTAGTCAAGATACTATATTTCTTAAAAATAGGTTTACTACTCTAACGCAATGCGCGCCTTTTTATAAGTGACAATAAGAGGGTTTGATTAGGGAGTACAACTCGGTTCTGAATACGCGAAAGCGACAGTTCCTGTTAAATTAGTTCTTTTCAAAGTAGGAAACACTGCCCATAAGTAGTTCTATTAGCAAGTACTTGGATTATTAATTGATTATGTGAATTACATTCGAGTCTGTCTTTATTAATTGAACTTTATTCAACACTTTAATTTTCATTGCACACTCTAAAAATCCCTATTTTGATTACCTTAGATAAACACCATAACAATAGATAACGATAGATTGAGACTTGGTCTCTGTGGGTTCGACAATCTTTTATATTACTCTGACACGTTCGTATACTTGCGAAAAACACGCATCAAGTTTTTGGCGCCGTTGCCGGGGATCGATTTCGTCAAATTTCGTACCCTGTTGTTATATCGTTTAGACTTAGGTTATTACCCGCCGGTCAATGCGAAGAACTCGCA
This sequence comes from Lathyrus oleraceus, assembly GCF_024323335.1. NCBI lineage: Eukaryota > Viridiplantae > Streptophyta > Magnoliopsida > Fabales > Fabaceae > Lathyrus > Lathyrus oleraceus. Next base: position 364,035,965 of record NC_066583.1, read on the forward strand.
GCACCGGAAGTTTAGTATACCCTCTGGTGGAACCTAAACGTTACGCTCGCGCACGTTTATTCTTCCATAGAATTAGGAGAGTTATGGCCGAAGATCAAAACCAAAGACCTCTTAAGGATTTCGCCCAACCATCCAACGAAGAACCTAGTTCTAGTATAGTAAACCCAACCATCCCAGCTAATAATTTCGAACTTAAACCCTCCCTATTGCAACTAGTGCAACAAAGACAATTCGCAGGTCTCGCTACCGAGAACCCAAACCAACATTTAAAAATCTTTCTCCAATTAGCAGACAATTTTAAAACCAATGGAGCTTCTCCTGAGGCAATCCGTTTAAGATTATTCCCTTTTTCCCTCAGAGATAAAGCCCTATCATGGTTAGATTCCCTTCCACCCAATTCCATTACGACTTGGGATAACCTTAGAAGAGTATTCCTTGCTAGATATTTTCCCTTGAGTAAGACCGCCGTTCTTCGAAACCATATAACTAGATTTACCCAGAACCAAGGAGAATCGCTCTTCGAAGCTTAGGAGAGATATAAAGAGTTGTTAAGAGCATGCCCACATCATGGCTTAGGAAATTGGTTAATAATTCAAACCTTCTATAATGGACTTCAATATAACACTAAGATGACCATCGACACTGCCGCAGGCGGTGCTCTGATGAACAAACCTTATCCTAAAGCTAGTGCCCTCATTGAAGATATGGCTCAAAACCATCAATCATGGGGAGTCGAACGAGCGACAGTTGAGAAGAAGGAAGTCCAAGGAGAAGTGCATGAACTAAGCTCTATAGACATGATGCAAGCTAAAATGGACGCATTAGCCCTTAAGGTCGAGCATATGTGCATAAACCCGAATACTGCAGCCGCAGTTTCGTTGGATTGTGAGATATGTGGAACCAAAGGACACCAATCTGCAGAATGCAGTCTATTAAACGAAACCCACTCTGACAAGTGAACTACACCCAAGGGAACCCATATTCGAATACCTATAACCCTGGATGGAGGAATCACCCAAACTTCTCCTATAAGAACAATAACCCTATCCAAAATAATGCACCTCCGAGACAATCAGGTTACCAAGCCCCAAGATCAAATCAACCTATGCAAACTGTACCACCAAAGTCGAGCCTTGAGAAAATTATGGAAAATTTTATCACTGCTCAAACCCAACAAAATAAAGAGTTCATGAACCAAAACATTCACGTTAACGAGCTGATTACTCAGTTAGGAACCAAGGTTGACCAAATAGTTACTCATACTAAGATGCTTGAAACCCAGATCTCTCAGGTAGCTTTAAACCAAGCCCCCCAAACCACACCTGGAGGACAGTTCCCTAGACAACCTGAACAAAATCCGAGAGGGCAAGCCAATGCCATTACCCTACGAAGCGGGAACGCTTATGATGAGCCACCAAACCCTAGATTGAGTGAACCCGAAACTTCTAAGGAATATACCAAACCCCCGGACAAAGTAAAGGAACCAGTGGAATCTAAAAAACAGGAAGGTCAAGAAAAAGGAGAAGAACCTAAAGATAAAACTTATGTACCACCCCCGCCATATAAACCACCTATACCATATCCGCAAAGACTCAAACAAACCCAGATCAATAACCAGTATCAGAAATTTATTAAAGTTATAGAAAAACTTCACGTAGAAATCCCTTTCATAGAAGCCATCACCCAAATACCTTCTTATGCAAAGTTCCTTAAAGACATCCTTACCAACAAACGTAGACTAGACGATCTGAAACCCTTGGAATGCAATTCTATTTCAGAGAATAAGTTAGCCAAGAAAGATAAAGATCCTGGAAATTTCTCCATTCCTTGTCTTTTGGGAAGTCATGTCATCGAAAAAGCTTTTCTAGACTTAGGAGCTAGTGTAAGCTTAATGCCTTTAGCAGTTTCTGAGAGGTTAAACTTAGGAGAATTACAGCCTACTAAGATGTCACTTCAGTTAGCCGATAGATCTGTTAAATATCCGATAGGCATTTTAGAAGATGTCCCTGTTAGGATAGGTCAGTTATTTATCCCTACTGATTTTGTTGTCATGGACATCAAAGAAGACAATGATATATCAATCCTTCTAGGTAGACCGTTCTTATCAACTGCAAGAGCCATAATAGATGTCAATAGAGGAAAGTTGACCTTTGAGGTAGGTGACGAGAAAATAGAATTTATACTTTCAAAATTTCTTATGGCACCTGTGATGGGAGACGCATGTTATGCCTTAGATATCATTGATGAATGCGTTAGAGAATTAGAACAAGAAGAAATCATAAAAACAATTAAGTTACCATCAACTCTCATACTGGAAGATGATGACTTTAGGAAACCCTACATCGATTACGAATGTTTATCCCTTACCCCAGATCCTATGCCATGCCCTAAGAAACCAACCTTAGAACTTAAGGAACTGCCTACGAACCTGAGATATGAGTTCCTCGATGAAGAGATGAACTGTCCAGTTATAGTCAGTGCTACCTTGAGCCAAGAGGAAACAGACCAACTATTAAACGTTTTACGAAGATATCCCTCAGCCTTAGGATATAATATCTCTGACCTGAAAGGTATAAGCCCATCCGTATGCATGCATCAGATTTTGCTCGAAGAAGATTCAAAACCCTCCAGAGAACATCAGAGAAGAATAAACCCTATAATGAGTGATGTTGTTAAAAAAGAAGTTCTTAAGTTACTTGAGGTAGGTATAATATACCAGATCTCAGATAGTAAGTGGGTGAGCCCTGTGCATGTAGTACCTAAAAAGGGAGGCATCACAGTCATCCAAAACGATAAAGGCAAACATGTAGCAAAACGGTTAGAAGGAGGATGACGAATGTGTATAGACTATAGAAAATTAAATAAAGCAACCAGGAAGGATCATTTCCCTTTACCATTTATAGACCAGATGTTGGAGCGTCTAGCCAGACACTCTTACTTCTGCTATCTAGATGGATACTCAGGATTCTTCCAAATACCTATCCACCCCGAAGATCAAGAGAAAACTACCTTTACATGCCCTTATGGAACTTTTGCCTACAGACGAATGTCGTTCGGCCTCTGTAATGCCCCAGCCACTTTTCAACGCTGCATGATGTCAATCTTTGCAGATTACCTAGATGGTATCATGGAAGTGTTTATGGATGATTTCTCGGTTTGCGGATTTGATTTTCACAATTGTCTTGCTAACCTTGAGAAAATCCTGGAGAGATACGTGGAGGTGAACCTCGTGTTAAACTGGGAAAAGTGTCATTTCATGGTGACCGAAGGAATTGTTTTAGGACATATAGTTTCCGAAAAAGGTATATAGGTAGATAGAGCTAAGATAGAAGTTATAGAGAACCTAAAACCCCCTAAAACTATCAGATAAGTCCGAAGTTTTCTTGGACATGCTGGATTCTACCGGCGTTTTATTAAGGACTTCTCCAAAATAACTAAACCTTTAACTGGACTTTTAATGAAAGATGCTGAATTCATTTTTGATGGAAAATGTAATGAAGCATTTAATCTTTTAAAGCAAGCGTTAATATCTGCACCTATTATAAAACCCCCTGATTGGTCAAAACCTTTTGAGATAATGTGCGAGGCTAGTGATTATGCCGTTGGAGCCGTTCTAGGACAAAGGAAAGATAAAAAATTACATGCCATTTATTATGCCAGTAGAACCCTAGACGCTGCCCAACTTAACTATGCAACAACTGAAAAGGAATTACTCGCTGTAGTTTTCGCTATAAACAAATTTAGATCTTATCTAGTAGGAGCAAAATATATAGTTTACACTAATCATGCTGCCATTCGTTACCTATTAAGTAAAAAAGATGCCAAGCCCAGGTTACTCCGATGGATTCTGTTACTACAAGAGTTTGATTTAGATATAAGAGATAAAAAAAGCACTGAAAATATAGTAGTTGATCATCTTTCTAGGCTAGAACACCTAAAACCAGACTTAGTACCCATAAATGATGATTTTGCCTATGATAGACTGATAACTAGACTAGAAACCATTGAAGATGACAGCCTAGGCTCTCATGAGCACTTCCAAAATTCCTTAGCAGTAAGTAACGTACCATGGTATGCAGACTTTGTTAATTACCTAGCTGCTGATATCGTACCCCCTGATCTTGACTACCACCGCAAGAAGAAGTTCTTCAACGATGTGAGAAACTTTTATTGGGACGAACCGCTCCTTTTCAAAAGGGGTAAAGATGGCATTTTTCACCGTTGCCTTCCAGAAGAGGAGGTAAAAAGTATCATCGAGCATTGTCATTTTGAACCCTATGGTGGACATGCGAGCACCTCTAAGACACACACCAAGATTCTTCAAGCTGGCCTATTCTGGCCTACCATGTGGCGTGATGTCCATGCTTGCATTGTCAAATGTGATAGATGCCAACGCACTGGAAACATTTCAAGGCGTGACGAAATGCCTCAAAGAAACATTCAGGAAGTAGAACTCTTCGACGTATGGGGTATAGATTTCATGGGTCCTTTCCCACCATCCTTAGGAAACAGGTATATCTTAGTAGTTGCGGACTACGTGTCTAAGTGGATTGAAGCCATAACTGCACCCATAAACGACACTAGGGTGGTGATCTAGCTATTTAAGAACTATATATTCCCTAGATTTGGAACACCACGTTTAGTCATAAGCGATGGAGGATCACACTTCATATCGAGAATATTTGATAAACTTTTAAGAAAATATGGAGTTAGGCATAGAGTAGCAACACCATACCACCCACAGACTAGTGGCCAAGTAGAAGTATCCAATAGGGAGATAAAACAAATCCTAGAAAAAACAGTTTCAATATCTAGGAGAGACTGGTCTCAGAAGCTTCAAGAAGCATTATGGGCCTATAGAACTGCTTTCAAAACCCCTATAGGAACAACTTCCTACCAACTAGTCTATGGAAAATCCTGTCACTTACCGTTCAAATTAGAGCATAAGGCCTATTGGGCCATTAAAACTTTGAATTTAGACCACCTGACCGCTGGTGAGAAGCGTATCCTTGACATTCACAAACTAGAAGAACTCAGGCAATCTGCCTACGGGAATGCCAAGATATACAAAGAGAGAACAAAAGCTTGGCACGACAAAAGAATAGTAAAGAAAGACTTCAATATAGGCGACCCTGTTTTCTTGTTCAACTCTAGGTTACGACTCTTCCCTGGGAAGCTGCGCTCGAGATGGACTGGCCCTTTCAAAGTATCCAAGATTCTGAGATCCGGAGCCGTAGAAATCAAGAACGAGACTTGTAGTCCATTCATTCTAAATGGACAAAGACTGAAGCTCTACGAAGGAGGAGACATTCCAGCAGACTACTCAAGCCACACACTGATTGATCCACTGATCCCTACTACAGGTGTATAACTTCTGATCGTCAAGCTAATGACGTTAAACAAGCGCTGCTTGGGAGGCAACCCATATTTTTTCTATTTTACCTTTTTTGCATTTATTTAAGTTATTTTATTTTATTTTCTTTTTATCATATTTTCACCGAGACTAAATATTTGAAATGTTTGTGTTTTCAGGATCCCTTTCTAACTTTTACAGGATGTAGGACTTCGACGATATGCACGTAGCCTATAGAGATGATGCTCAGAGAGAGTGCTACATAGCTCTCTATCAGCACCCTATGGCACCCACACGTTATCCAGATCAGCACTGCATGGAAGCAATGGGCATTGAGCCAAGTATCCGATTTCTGAGCCACCAGCTCCATTGGGACGAGTTCGCTGACGACCTAAGCAACACCTACAGGAACTTGACATTGGAGTTCCTCAGTTCATTTGATTATGACCCTTACTCTGGACCGGATGGGTATGTTGCTTTCAGACTCTTCGGAGTTGAGTACTCCTTCAGCCAGAAGGAGTTCGGTGTCCTATTAGGCTTCCAGACCACCCCTGACGCTATCCCTGAGACACCAACGGGATACTTTCTAGGGAAGGAAGTGGAAAAGTTATGGAGTCACATCTCAGGTGGAGGGAGTCAAGATCCTTCTACTCAGTTATCCCAGGCTATACATAACCCTGCTTTTAGATACTTCCAAATGATACTGGCACATTCCTTCCTAGGAAGACCGGATGCTGAGACATTACTGAGTGAGGAGGAGATCTTCCTACTATTTTGTGCATCCCAGTCTCGCCCAGTAGCATGTGGGAACTTTCTGTTATGTGGCCTCAACGGTGTTTCCAGGTTGTCTGAAGGAGTCATTCATGTAGGAGGGATCATCACACAGATCGCTATCGCCTTAGGTCTATCTCGCAAGCTGTTACATCTCCGGACCTACTGTGGGTACACTACCATGGATATCGACTTTTGCTTGACTAGAGGGTTGATGAGGAGATCCTCGTTCAATCCAAGACAGTTCAGACTATTGATCGATAGCGAGGCGATTCATTATTTTACATTGCCTGATCCTATGATGACTAGCATCCACGACCCAGTGAACTGGAGTTATGCTCTGGAGGGCCAGGGAAAGACTATCGAGGAGCCGAGATCACCATCTATTGCTGAGTATACACCTACACCACCTTCTCCCAGGATCACTGTATTCTCTAACAATTTATCACTGCAGACCCCAGACATCCGCACCCAGATAGCAGAGTGTCGTAGAGAGATCGCCGAGCTTAGACAGGAGGTGGCTGACCTCACCTTACAGATGGGAGTATCTGACCTCACACACGCTACCGAGGCCGACTGTTTATACCAGGAGATCACAGAGCTTACGCAGGAGATAGCCATGCTCCGTGGATCTACTCAGGAAGACGAACCCCCTACAATTTGATTTTTCCATCTCATTTTATTTTGTCTCGTTCATGCTTATATTTCTCGCATTTATCTAACTCATTTTATATCATTGCATTTGGGATATTTTCTTAACTATATTAGCACATTAATATCATTTCCATTTTATGTTTGTTTATTATATTTATACTTTTTTATCAAAGCCTAATTATATTAGTTATTTATTTATTTACTAGTCTAATGTTTTAAATTTTATTTTTATACAATTATGCAAGCCTTATGTCAATAGGAAATTACAATGCAAACGCTATCCAGACCCCCCAATCGAAAAGACAACGAGAAGCCCAAGCCAAAATGACCAAAATCCGGCCCAACCGAATTTTTCCTTGTGGCGCCCGCCACAGCGTCTGTATAAGCTCGGGGCAGACTCCCTTTCTTCACCATTTTCACACCTTCAAACCTTCAAAACCCATTTTTCCACCTTGCAAAAACGCCCTTGAACCCCACAAAAGCTCACACATTTCCCATCTTCACACCATACAAATCATTTTCCCGACTTCCATTTTCATCTTCATCCGTCAAATCTCATAAAAATCACACCTTTTTTCATACCCATTTCATCTTCTTCATCACATTCCAAGAGCCGAAAAATGGAGTTCAATGGATTTATTCTTCGAGGAGGGAAACCGGGAGATAGGCAAAGGAAGATTATCGAACGGTTGCAAAATCGGGAGATCCTCCCGACAAGGTATGTTGATGAAAATTGTCTTTACACTTTGGGTATCTACCATAGCATTTTTTATTTATTAGATAATTTAGGCTTGTATACTATCTTTTCAAACAAAGAACCTACCTTTGAGAGATTGACAATCGGATTTTTAAGTTCTTTAATCTATATTGTCAATCCTAACACTGCTAGCACAGTTGGTATTGTCCGATTTAGAATGTTTGTTGTTGAATATGAATTCAGTACCGACGAACTAGCAAGCTTGTTAGGTATTCCTCATGGGGACGGTGCTATTTGTGAGGCCCCTTTGGATTCCGATTGGTCGGTCGAGGTGTTTTCCTTCTGGCAGAGATTGTCAAACACTTCCATAAATTCTTTTGAAGGAATTCTCGCCTCGACCATCCATAACCCGACCATCAGAGTTTTTAGATATCTGTTGGCATGTACTATTTTTGGTCGGGAGAATCCAAATAAGGTCAATGCTCGAGAGCTTCTATTTTTGCAAGGAAGCCTAAAAAATAGAAGAATTAATTCGGTCCCGTTCATGCTCGCTCATATGGCTTTAACTCTAAATAAAGCGGGACCGATTGTTTTCGGAGGACTGATTACGTCTATTGCTCAGGCGCTTAACCTGAACAATGAGATAGCTACCCTAGATCCCTTAGCTCCTCGCACAATCAACCTAAAATTTCTGAGAGATATGAAATTGTGCCGATTGAGGAGAGAAGGAGGCTATGTGCTTATGGTTCATGGTGTAGCTATCCCATCAGTTGTTTTACCATGCACTAGACGTACTGATGTACGTGATGAAAGGAATTGGACCTATGTTTTAGATGCTCCACCTGTTTGGGTCCTCTTCCTCCTAATGTTCCTGATGAGGAGGGACACGACACTGACGAAGAATATGATCGGCGAGAGCGATCTCCCGTACCTCATGTGTCCCCCCATCACCCTTCACCATCACACACCACACCATCTTCTTCTTCTTTTGCAGGTTCTGCCCCTGGCTTTTATATTACATAAGAGATGTGGCGTGACCACATGGCTAGAGAGCAAAGGCGTGACGACCTACTCTCTAACATCCAACAATAACTGGAGGATAACATGAGCTTCATGCAAGAATCGCAGCGGAGGACAGATAGATCCTATGAGACTGTTGTACAGTCCCTACTTACGATTATAGACCAGCAAACCCGTCAGCAACAATACCACCGTCAACATACTGCACTCATCGAAGCCACTCAGGGTTCCATTTTGGGTAACCTTCGAGAGGTGAGGACTGCTCAGGATGCCTTACAGGCCTGGATGGATCAGAGAGACCGTCGTCGTACCCGATCCCGTCATCCACCTCAGGATGGCGAAGGCACCAGTGGTCAGCAGTAGGATGTCAGGTGACTCTCCCCTTATCTTATTTCGAAACATTGGGGACAATGTTCAATTTAAGTGTGGGAGGAGACTTTATTGCTTTTCTTTATCGCTTTTCTTTGCTGTTTTCAGTTAGTTTGTTTATTTTCTTTGTTGTTTTTAGATAGTTTGTTTATTTTTTACTGCTTTTTAGTTGCTTATTTTGATTTTAGTGTTTTAGATAATGCATGAGTCTGATGAGTCACCAGTATAGTGTATCTTTAGTACAATCTAATCTCCCCATTCCTTTAGCCCTACCAAAAAAATTTTGCAAAAGAAAACAGTGTTATTCTGAAAGTTTTTGGGTTTTAAAGACGTGTTTGAGTAAGGATGCGGTGACTTGGGAGAACTTTTTGAAACATCAGTATTGTTTTAGCACCATAGACTTCATAAATATAAGAATCATTCCCGAAACCCCATATACCATGGCCTTAATCATCATTTCAGTATAAGTCCTCAGTAGTTTGTTCCAGCAGTCAGCTCTGGCCTACGCATCCTCGACGTAGGGGACCGATGAAAATAAGTGAATGATCTAGTAAAATAAATAAAAGAAAGAAAAAAAGGAAACTCCAATATAGGTGACCCTCACAAATTCATTTAAACCAAAAAGTTTGTAAAAATTTGCTACAAAAGAAAAAGAAAAAGAAAAAAACTCACTCACTGTTAGTTGGTTCAGAGGTATCTAGCGCTGAACTCGGTAGGACGGATTACGATCCGATCCCCCACAACTGCAGTTGGGTCAAATAAAAGGGTTTACACAGATTTATGTGCCAGGAACCCCATGTTTAGATCATAATCACTAACAGGTCACTCTGCTATGAAGCATGTACGGATAAAAGGCTTAATGTGATTGCGCCTGAATGAAAAGGACACAAAAAGAGATGAAGAGGTAGGCCTAGGTATTATGGGATAATATGGGTTGGTTAATATAGGAATGGAGTCTATGTCCGTATTTGCGGATTAGTGTCATCATGATACCCTTAGTTCACTCAGTTAGTACCTATCACTGCATCCCGACTTGAACTTAGAAATCTTTTAACCCGAATCACTCGTTGACACCAGTTTTTCTTCTATGAGCTTTTTAATGTTTTGCTTGAGGACAAGCAAGGGTTTAAGTGTGGGAGAATTTGATGACACTAAAATTCACCATATTTTCGACTCTGATTTCGCATGCATTCTAGTTGTTTTATTGTCATTTTGTTGTGTTATTACTATGTTTCTCTTTGTTTTCAGGTTTTCAGTCTAATCGGAGCCCCAATCGAGAAAAGGAGTGAAAACGAGCTAAAAACCCTAAAATTCAGCATTTTACACTTGTGGCTCCCACTGTGGCTGGCGCCATGGGCCCTGCCATGACGTGTCCTATCTCAACTTCCCTCAACTGCCACATTCCCCACTACTTCCACTAAGGCGCCACAGATTGGCCTTGTGGCGGACGCCACAAGAAGGAAAGTTTTCCCTCCCAATTTCAAACTAAAGGGCATCCTTGTCATTTCCATTATTTTACTTGCCTATAAATAGAGACTCGAATTCATTTGTTTAATCATCCAAACTTAGAGCAGAGGCAAACTCAGAGCAAACTTAGTTTCACTTAGGCATATATTCAGTATTTTAAAGTGGTAATCACTTCGCATTGGGGTGTTACCACAATTGTGTAATCGAGTTTGTGATCGAGTCTGTAATCGAGTTTGGAGCACTTTGGAAGGAAGTTAATCCTACCGCCATTTTCATTTCCGCTTAGCATTTTATTCAACCCTCCGATTGGAGCAGGTTTTTATTGCTTTGCCTTTATCTATTTTATTTTCCCGCACTCGCACTTTACTTTATTTATTTCCCGCACTCGCTTTACTTTATTTATTTCACGCACCCGCTTTACTTTATTTATTTCTCGCACTGTCTTTACTTTATTTATCTCCCACACTCGCTTTACTTTTATTTATTTCTCGCACTCGCTTTATTTTATTTATTTTCCGCACTCGCACTACTTTTATTTATTTCTCGCACTCGCACTACTTTTATTTAAATTAAAATGCACCTTTACTTTACCATGTCTAACTAAACCTATAAGGTTAGAATGTAAGATCGTAATTGAACCGATAATCCGTACAATTGTTCGTAGAAACACTTAAGGGCTATTTTGACTTTCAACTTAAGTTTTCCCGCACTTAATTTCCGTTGGGTAAGATCGAAAGCCGTCCAACGTCTTTTTAAACTTAGTTGTTTTTAACTATTTCAAAAACAGCGAAAGCGCTTTGTTTAGTTCATTAGGAGTTTTTAACTTAAGAATAAAAGTGATTTTAAAACTATTTTTGGACGCGTTTATAAGTTTAGAGTCTGGTTCGTGAGAACCTCTTTTGGTTAAGAAATCCAAGTTAAAATACTTTTCAACTTAGTCAAGATACTATATTTCTTAAAAATAGGTTTACTACTCTAACGCAATGCGTGCCTTTTTATAAGTGACAATAAGAGGGTTTGATTAGGGAGTACAACTCGGTTCTGAATACGCGAAAGCGACAGTTCCTGTTAAATTAGTTCTTTTCAAAGTAGGAGACACTGCCCACAAGTAGTTCTATTAGCAAGTACTTGGATTATTAATTGATTATGTGAATTACATTCGAGCCTGTCTTTATTAATTGAACTTTATTCAACACTTTACTTTTCATTGCACACTCTAAAAATCCCTATTTTGATTACCTTAGATAAACACCATAACAATAGAAAACGATAGATTGACACTTGGTCTCTGTGGATTCGACAATCTTTTATATTACTCTGACGCGTTCATATACTTGCGAAAATCACGCATCAAGTCCTCAATCGACCTTTTTGGCTGCTGGTTGCTCATATTAATGTGGCTGGTTCTGATATTGAATATGACCCTGCTTTTGAACATTCCCTTGTTGATCTTTCCAGGAAAAAAATTGATGATTCCTCTAGCCTGGATTATAAGTGTTAGAATAAGGGTTGTTCTGCTTCAGAAATTTTATCTCTTCCATTTGTTGTGTGATTGCAACACAATATACAGTCCAATGAGATCCGCTGCAAATTTCACAACTAACATTTTGGAATGGGTGAATTTGAGCTACCCGTTGCGTACCAATATTCATTACTTTAAGTTTCTTTTTTACTTCTCCAGTAAATGTGTCTTCTATGCTTATTTTATTTGTTTCAAATGCTCATTTTAAGCTATTGCCTCAATGATCTTTTTAATACCTGTGGCTATTGAAAAGTTTGATGAGCCACCAACTGCTGTATCAATCAATTGTTTTGTTTTCAATCGAAGACCATTGACAAACATCTGCATTTGCTCCATCTGATCCAAGTTGTGTGTCGGGAAAGCAACAACTAACCTCTTGAATCTTTTGTATGAATCACCAAGTGATTCACCTTCTTTTTATTTGAAGTTTAAGATGTCGTATCTTTTCCTAAGGAAAAGTGAGGCTGGAAAATACTCATTCAAAAAAGAGGTTTCCATTTGTTGCCAGGTGGTAATACTCCCAGAAAGTAATAAGTAGAACCATTCTTCTGCATCTTCAGATGGGGTAAAAGGAAACATTCGTAGCTTCTTTACCTCTTCAGTGTCCCCCTCTATCTTTAGAGTGGTGCTCATAGTCAGAAACCTTTGTAAATTCTTATTTGCATATTCATTGATTTTTCCTGAAAAAGGTCTCCTTTCAAGTTAATTAATAGTTCTGGGATGAAGCTGAAAGTTTGGCACATTCACTGGTTGGTTCACAATTGTTAGCCTCTCACCTGATGCATTTGTCATCCCATAGTCACCTAATAGTCTTTCTGGTGGTGGTGGATTTTCACCCATTGTTTCGACCTCTCTTTCTGGATCTGAATCTGAATGAACGGCAGGTTACTCTTTGTCTGATTCTAGTCTTGCTAATCTAGCTTGTCTGAGTCTTGCATGCAAAGTTCTTTTGATTTCCGTGTCAAAAGGAAATTCAGTTGAGGCCTTACACCACATACAAATATCAAAAATAGATTAATTGATAAAGGTTGAAATAAATGAAATAAAATAAAATAAATTTTAGTTACACATCAACAAAATTTTAACTGAACTAAATTAAACTCTATATTTAGGCAGTCCCCAACAACGATGCCAAAAACTTGATCAAAAAATAGCAAATGTACTATTTTGCCTTTATAGTAATACTGAGGAAAATTCCTGGAATGTCGATCTCAAGGAATACTTGTAAATATTTAGTTCTAATTGTTGTTAAATTAAACAAAAACTAATGTTGGGAATTTTTGATGTGAATATATAAAAATAATTGCAAATAAAATAAATAGTGTAGGGAACGGTTTTTGACAGATATGAATAATATGCCAGGGAATGTGTGTGATTTCTTCCTGTAATAACTATGAGTCACTATTGCAACAAAAAATATCAATTAATTACTACCAATTCTTACGGGTGTTTTCTCCTAATTCCTTAGTGACAAAACCTTTAATCATTCATACCTAATCTCTATGTCCATAGAAATTAACCAGTGAAATTAAGCATTATTATATCAAGAACAAATTGGTTTCTATAGGGTATCCCTAGTCCTATGTAATATCTACTGTAGAATACTCTAATGAAAGCATTACCAATGGCGGTCCAACCTAATTGATAATCATATAACAATCTCAATAGTTCTGAAAGAGAAAACATTAAGAACATCACGAGAATAAATTAATTATGAAAAATATTATTGTTATTGCAAATATAAACTCAAAGTCATTACAGATTCAAATCAGGGACACCCCATAGCATTGGGGGGTTTAGCTACTCATAGTATTCAAGGAAATCAAAAGATAAAATGTAGACATTACAAGTATTCAGATGAAATTTGATCTTCAATTGCTTATGCTCATGAAAATCTCGTCTACCCCAAAACCTTGTTTTCTTTAATTCTGAATCATGTGATTTTTTCTTCCCCAAAAAAAGTGTCCTTTGTCTTGTCTGAAAAACTCCCTTAAATAGAAAAATCCTTCTCTTTCTTTCTCTCTCCTCAATCAGATCCACAATAGTCAATGAAATCAGATTTTTGATGGACCAAAACTCCCTTCGCTTAAAATTATCAAAAACAAAGGAAATATCTGATTTTTGCACGCATGTCTGCTATGGCCCATAGCCGGTGCTATGGGTGGCCGTAGTAGGGCCATGTTTTTTTATGTTCTCGTCTAGACCCCCTGCTACGGCTCGTAGCAGGTTCTACGGGTGGCCATAATAGGCTATTGTCTCTATGAAATCTGGGCTTTATTCCAAACCTTCCACTATGACCCGTAGCATGTGCTACTGGTGGCCATAGTGGGGCCCTATTTTTGATGGATTTTTGATCTGTTCAGACCTCTTTGCTAAGGCCCGTAGTAGGTGCTACGGGTGGTTGTAGTAGGCTTACTGAAACATTGGAAAACTTCTCTGATTCTTTATGATTCTCCTTGGCTTCTACATCTGATTGTACTGGAATATCTATTTGAACCTGAAAAAGAGTAATAACATACAACCCAAGCATAAATTGTGGAAAATGGAAACAAACTTATGAAACACGGTGAAAAGATTAAATGATACTAATGGTAAAAGAAGGTGTAAAAATCACTTAAACTATATGAACAATACAACTAAATCACTTACTTTCACTTTTTAACATGATTATAATTATAGCACAAATGGTGACTGATCAGTTCCCACCAGTGGCTACTCCTCAGATTCATCCTTGGTTCCAAGTACCTTTGGTTCCCATGCCTTACTACTCATTCTCACATGGTGTTACATCCCAATATCAACAGCCTCCTCGGGCTCATATTCTGCACAGTCAACAAATTGTTCCATATAACTGTAGCGATAAATTCATGACCATCAAGTTATGGATAAACTTAACATCAATAAAACCAGAGTCGCCACCGCACTTTTATTATTTCCAAATAAAAATGGAAAAGAACGAACAAAACCCAAAGATAAGAAGTTTTCAAATCAAAACTAATAAAATGCCAGAGATTACAGGTAAGGGGGTTGGTTACACAGAGGGAAGGTGTTAGCACCCAAAGTTTCCTAGGTACTCCGAGGGAGCCTTTTTTATGTGTGTATATGTGTTTGGTATAAAATATTGTTTGAGATAAATAGAATGTGGGTATGAGAAAATAATTCATTTGATTATTTTATTTTGTTGTGTTTGACAAGACCTTCGGACTTGTGCCTATGTACCAACATAAAAATGAGGGATCAAAACCTCGTAGTTCGTGGTATCAATTTCAAAATGAGTGGATTACTTTTAATCAAAAGTTAAGTAAAAATAGGCACAAAGGGGCCAAAATTTTGAATGAGTGTTAGTTCTTTTTGTCTTTTAAAATTTTAAGTCTATATGGTTAAATTCATTTACAAGTTTGATTTAATAAAAGAGTTTTAAAATGCAATAGCATAAGGCCAAAGTTTCTAATTTGAAATAAAGTCTAAGTTTAGAAATCACAAGCAAAGAAGGTTTTTGAAAAGGGGGAGAGATTTTGAAATTTAAGAAGTGGGATAAGATGAAGAGGCTAACCTAAGCATAAAATTAAAAGTTAAAGGTTGAAAAGATCTGACCAATAGGACACAATCCAACAGATAAGAATGTCATATAGAAAACCCACTTTCCTTTTGGACTTTGAATCAAACAATAATCAGCAAACACTTATCAATATCAAGCATCATGAAGATCAATACATCAAATAAAGATGGCCACGTCCAAGCAAGCAAATCCCATAGCTAGCAGTCTTCTTTGTCTTCTCATGTATCAGATGAAGTACTCCTTGATTAACTCAGAATAATGCATCATAATCAAAATAACAATTAGCATCAAGAAAATGTAGCAGATGAACTGAAGTGGATTCCAATACTTACATCAGATGAAAGCTCAAATTACAATAACTTGGTCTATGAAATGTTGGCATTGGCCAAGTCCCTTTTGCATATGTAGTGTTGTCTAATCCTAAGTCCAAAAGTTCAAATCAAGCTCAACAGTCCACACAAACATTTTTTAGGGTTTTTGTTGTTTATTAAGTATTTTAAGGTCCTAAGACCACAAGCACAAACATAAATACACAAACAAACAAATATATACAATTACAATATATGACTCAAATGAGCAAAGTGAAAATGACATAAACATAAACAAAGTTAAATGATATATAAATGGAAAATGAATGATAAAGGACTAGAAATTAAATTGTATAAAATAAATGGCTTGAAAGTAAAGCAAAGTTAATAATAGTTAGTGTTAATCAAAGTTAATTAGATGTTAGTTAGTTTTTGCTTTTTAATTGATTAAGTCATTCTTTGGAGAACACTCAACCATCTATTCACAAGCATGAATCCTTGAACCAAGACATCTTCTAAACGAAGGAAAAAATGCCAGTTTTCTACACAATACCATGAAAGATGGGAGACTTACAATCTCACTTACTAGAATGCTATGCCTTTAGGGTCAAAATTTAGCTATATGTTAAGCAATCGTAATTGAACTTATGTAGAAGTCATAACTATCTGAGATCAGGCAATAAAAATTTAGGTGCTAATGCATGTTAGAGATTTGGTATGATGAACCAAACTCCTAAAACATACCATACACTAAAAGAAAAGATCAAAATGGGTGGACCTATCTCATCCATACTTGTATTGGTTCATCTAACACAAGGTTATTGATGAACTAATTAGCCTTAGGATCTTGAGATTTCATTGGTCAATGAGAGAGATGGGAGAGAATGGGATGAAGATGAAGAGGGATGGGAGATGAGAGAAACACAAATTGGTCATGGGATGAATTTTGTCAAATTAAAACCATGCATTTATTTTGGAAGATGAAATATACATTTCATCAATCCCCTAAATCCAATGATTTTAATTCAACAAAAGTCAAATCAACTTTGACCAAGGCCCAAACAAATAGTCAAACATCACAAGTCAATAAAAGAGGCTCAACATAATTTTTTACATAATTAATCAATTAAAAATCAAATTAAAATGCATTAAAAGTCAAATAAGGACACCATTTCAAAGAGAAAATGCTCAAGATCATGAATTTGGCCTCAATTTTTTCCAATTCCAAGTATATAGAAAGATACAAGGATTTAAATTTTGAGGATCATGAACTGAGTTGCTTCGATTTGACGTCAAAGCAACTTAATCTTGTTGCCTGTATTGGCAGGACTTCGGCCAACCAAAAATCACAAAGAATTATAAATACTTGAGAGAGAATCGAAGAGATGAAGTTTGTGAAAAATCACCTTCGAGTTACTTCAAATTCACTTGATCTTGATTTGGATTTGTTTGCTTTCTCTTCCTATTGCTTGCAAAAACCAATTGAGATGAAGAAAGCATTGAATTCTTGGAGTTTGAACTTCCAAACAGAACATGAAGTTCAAGCTTGATTTCAAATTAAACCTTCAAGAATTCCATGAAATGAAGGGTTTGGATTGCTCTGGCAAAGCTTGGGCAAGGTGTTAATGGAGTTCTGATCACAATGCACTTCTATTTATACGCTTGGCAATTGATTTTCACACACTTTCTTTTGAATGTTCAAAAATAGAAAGTTCCTTCATGAGCTAGCATGGGCGTGTGAAAAGCCCAAATAATAATTTGAAAAGGTCCAAAATCGTGCATAGGTCATGCTGAAAGTCTTACATTAAGCCATGCAATGTTGAAATGAGTTTGATCATGAAATCCTTCAAAATGGTACCACACATTTCACCCATGCGCAAGTCCTTCAATATTGATCTAAATGAGATGATTATGGATTTTTTGGAAAGGTGAGATCAAGGGGAACAACTTTCATGTTGGACGCGCTTCCGTTTGAAGCTTGGATCAGGATGAATTTTGAGGTGGAAGTTTGGGAAATCAAACATATTTGAAAATTTTCTAAGTACCAAGTCAAATGTTCACTTCTTTCACCTTAAATAACTTTTGCTATGGACTTCAAATGAAAAAATTCCCTAATCAAAGTTGTAGCTCTTTAAAACCTCTTCAATATGGTCAAAAATTTGACCTCATTTGGATTTGGCATGAAGGAGTTATGCATTTTAGAAGTTGTGGAAAATCACTTGTTCAATGATAATGGCCTAAAGTGACCTATAATGTTTCCTCTTGGCACATGCATTTTCAAGTTGAATTTGAACTTCCTACCAACATAAAAGTTGAAGTACACATCCTGAATTTTATCATGGAATTTGAATGGATTTCATCTCATAAAAATTGAACAAGACATGGTCTTAGGAAGTTGACCTCCTAACTAGGATTCATACAAAATGACCTACATTCTTTCACCATAAAAAATGACTTTCCAAGAAAAACTAGCTCTTTAATTAAACATGAAAGTTTTTTGGAATGTCATTTTAAGTAACTTTTATCTTAGAATAATTTTCATATGACAAAAATTGTAGGAGATAGGGTCTACGGAACCCCAGTTTTGACTAGTTGACTTTCTTTGGTCAACCACCATGAAACATCTTGCTAGCTTGACATTATGTTGATTTTTGGGACTCATGGAGGATTATCTATGTGTAATATGATGTAATATGAAGTATCCCTTGAAATATTTGATCAAATGTTGAAGAAACTTGTTGAAGAAACTTGTTGAAGAAGTCACACAAGATACCCAAATGAATTAGGGTTTCCAAGGCAAACAAACTTCAAAATCTTGATGGATTCTTGATAAAAATGATATGTGAAGAGCAAAGGGATCCATATATGATATCTAGAAAAAATGTGAACTATTTCTTGATTAGTCTCCTTGCATTGAGGGTCTAAAACCCTAGATATGAGCTTGAAGGAGCATAGGTGAGCACACACACTACCTACAAAAGCAACAAACTATACATTGACATATTTTTTGGTATTTTGGTTAGTAAATAATGAAAAATAAAGTATGATACAATCAAATATGCTTAGTGATCTCTCCCAATGCAAACTCAATGAATGAGGGGTAAGTAGGATGCAAAGGTGTGATCCCAAGGCCAATGCATATAATGAGATAGCATGAGGGATCTAAATTCAAATTTGGGATCTTACAGCTACCCCTATTTAAGGATATTCTAATTGAGGATGTGAAGGTTAGAATCTTCGTATCAACTTAGTAGAATGGACTTAAATAACAATATATAGAAACAAATTTTGATCCCTAAGAGACCTCATGATGCATATGATATGAAATGCTAAAAATAAACTTTGTGGGGAAAATTTTGCCACAAAGGAGAAGAATCCGGAGAGACTGGAACTCCACAGGAGTGTAATGCATTCCGTGAGGAAAACTCACTGGTGAGACAGAGACTCTAGGGAATAGAAGTTGTGCGTAAGCCAGGCTACAACTTAAAAACTACTGGAGACACGAGGGAATTCCATGAAAATAAATCAATGGAAGGACTCGGTTGGGGAATAGGGGACAATCTGCAGGAGAAACGGGTAAATCAGAACAAAACTGAAATACTGGAACCAAACAGGGTGTAGCGGTAAATTCATGATCATCAAGCTATGGATAAGCTAGAGATCAAATAACAAGAGTCGCCACCGCGCTTTTATTGTTTCCAAGGGAAAAGGGAAAAAGTACAAACAAAACCCAAAAGTAAAAAGTTTTCAAATCAAAACTAATAAAAAATTAGAGATTACAGGTAAGGGGGTTAGTTACACAGAGGAAAGGTGTTAGTGTAACACCCTTCTAAAATACCCCAAATATTTAATTTAAAACAACAAAATATAGATCAGAGTAGATATGCAATTAAGGGTGTCACACAATTACTTCACACCATTCACCATGATAACTGTCATGCTATTTTATTAATTCAAAACATAAAGCATTTGCACAATACGCAGCGGATAGAGATTAAATCAATCATGCAAAACATGTAGCATATTACATGTAAACTGGTTCACAACCAACAATAAACATTTAAAACATCCCATCCCGATGTTACATCTACCAGAGCATGACCCACTAAGGAACTACACTAGACTCCAAGCACTAGCTCCTACTCAATTACTGCTCGTTACCTGAAAAATAGTTGTAAGGGTGAGTTCCTCAATCGATATAATAAGCATTATAAAGTATCATGCAATGTTAAGTAATTTAACACATTTCATCACCCTAATCATAACACACATTCAGTAACGGCACATCAACTCAAACATCATACTCAACACCAACATAAAGCACACGTATAATCTCAATTCATACTCAACACCAACACAAAACACACGTATAATATTGGAATACATCCATTCATATTATACGTCATACATACATTATGCAATGAGACTCCATGCATACGGTACCGACTATTCGTGAACATATAGTTCAACTTCACCGACCAAATCCAGGTACGGCTACCAAGCTCACTAGTCCCACTCATTTGAGACCTAGTGACTCACATCACTAATTCCTCACCATGGGAATTAGCTACCACCCCAAGGGCCATGCTATGCACGCTAATCACCTAGCATGCAAACATCAACAACAGTCCAAAATGACTAACATCACTAATTCCTCACCATGGGAATTAGCTACCACCATAAAGGCCACATTATGCTATGCCAAATCACCTAGCATGCAACATCAACAACAATCCACAATGGACATATGCTCACACTCTAAGCCATAAAACAGTCCATCCACAATTACATACATAATATATACATTCACAACATTATGCATATTTTCACACATCATCAGCATATTTATCACATAATCATATCATGTCATGCCAAATAATTCAATCACAGTATTAGCACACTCTACTAATACCTATCCTACTCAAAACAACGGGAAATAATCCCTACTATATCACACACCGATATAGGTCAATCACCAATTATGTTCACAACATTAAAATATCAATTTTTTTCCAATTTCCAACAGTGTTAACCGGTTAACGCCCTGGGTTAACCGGTTAACGCAACACAGAACACGCTTTCTGGCAAAACTCAACAGTGTTAACCGGTTAACGCCCTGGGTTAACCGGTTAACGCAAACAGAACAGCAATTTTCACAAATCACAACAGTGTTAACCGGTTAACGCCCTGGGTTAACCGGTTAACGCAAGCAAAACAACAATACTTCACAATTCCTAACAGTGTTAACCGGTTAACACCCTGGGTTAACCGGTTAACGCAAGACAGAAAGCTGTTCCTGCGCTAACACGAAGCAGAATGCAGAATTCTCCGCATTTTCCGCCGTTGGAGGACTTCCGGACCTCCGATTTCAATTCCGTAAAAAGCTACACTTTCGGGAAATCAAGACTCATCCAATTACAGAGTCAATTACAGCTTTAACACAACTTATCCAACACCATTTTTCAGCATTCAACATCCCAATTAGGGTCAAATCAATGGCTTATCACTACCCATTACATGTTAACCCATAATACCCATTAAACGACGATAAACCCCCTTACCTGAGTTAATCCGGCGAATCTTTAAGCTTCAAGCTTTTCTCTTCTCCAACCTTCTTCCTCTTGCTCTGTCTCTTTTCCCTTTTCCTCTTTTCAGCCGCTTCTCTGCTTTTCACGTGAAACCCTTTCTTTACCAAATGGGACTCTTTTTCTTATTTCCAACTTATATATATTTTCCAATAATTATTATTCCAATAATTATAATAATAATAATCCAATAATTCCAATTATTTAATTAAATTAATAAATATAATATTAACTTAAATTAAATAATTATCTTATTTTTATCGGGGTGTTACAGTTAGCACCCAAAGTGTCTCAGGTACTCCTAGGGAGCCCTTTTTGTGTTCATATGTACTTGGTATAAAGTGATGTTTACAAACAAATAGAATGGGGGGATGAGAAAAGAATTCATTAATATATTTTTGTGTTTGGCAAGACCTTCGGTCTTGTGCCTACGTACCACCATAAAAATGAGGGATCAAAACCTCGTAGTTCGTGACACAAATTTCAAAGTGGATGCATTGCTTTTACCAAAAAATTAAGTTTGAAAGGCAAAAAGGCCTAAAGATGGTTTGAATGAGTTAGTTCTTTTTGGCTTTTTTTTGAAAGTTTAAGTCAAGTATAGTTAAGTTTATTTACAAGTTTGATTTAGAAAAGAAGTTTGAAAATGCAATGGTATAAAGCCAAAGTTTCTATCCTTTTTTGTAAAAGTGGTCAAAGTTTAGAACAAAATAAGTTCAATCAAAGAAGGTTTTGAAAAAGGAGGGAGAGATTTTGAAATTAAAGAAATGGGGAAAAGATGAAGAGACTATCATATGTACAAAATTAAAAGTTTAGAGTTGAAAAGACCTGACCAAATGGGTAGCAATCCAATAGACAAAAATGTCAATAGAAACCCAGAATTCCCTTGGACTTTTAGAATCAAGCAACACACAAATGCACAATTATATTATCTTGAAGAGCAAGGCATCAAATAAAGATGGCCACATCCAAGCTTATCCATTCCATGATCTTCCTCAAAGTAGCCCATGTAACAGATGAATTCCACAAGTCACAGGTTCAAAATAACAGCTTCACAATGATCATGTTGCAAATGAACTTAGAGAGATCTTGAATGATGTATCAGATGAAGTTTCAAATTGCAAGCCCTTGGTTTCTCAATAAGTTGGCATTCGCCAAGTCCTTTAGCATAGGAAGGCTGCCTAGATTCTAAGTCCATTTGTCCAAGATCAAGCCAACAGTCCACACAAAAGTTTTTTAGGGTTTTTTTTGTTATTATATACATTAATGGTCAAAGACCACACAACCAAGCAAAGTGTACACAAATAAAATATATCACACAATATGGTCCAAATGGACAAAGTGAAAATTGCATTAACATAAACAATTAGAATGATATGAACAATGGCAAATGAAATAAAATGCTAAAAGTAAATTTCATTAAGGTAAATGGCTTGAATTTAAATGTTAGTAGTTAATAGGTTAGAAGTTAGTGTTGTTTTGCTTTTGCTTTTCTTTTCAAGACATTATTTGGAGAACACTCAACCCACTTATCACAAGAATGGATCCTTGGACCAATATATATTCCAAAGGAAGGAAAAAAGGTCAAGTTTCCACACAATACCATGAAAGAGGGGAGACTTACAATCTCACTAACTAGAATGCTTATGCCTTTTGTGTCACAAATTTAGCGCTATGTTAAGCAATCATAATTGGACTTATGTAGAAGTCACAACTATTTGAGGAATGGCAATAAAATATTGGTGTTAATGCATGTTAGAGACATAGTATAATAGACTATGCTCATGAAACATACCACACACAAAAAAGGATATGCAAAAGGTGTGGCCTAATCTCATCCATACTGATGTTAATTTTTCAATCAACTAGCCTTAGGATTTTGAGATATCATAGGCCAAATGGAATGAATGAATGAAGAAGGGGAATAAGATGAGGTGGGAGGGGAATGGATCAAAACACAAATTGGTCAAAGGAGGACTTTTACCAAATTAATATCATCCATTCATTTTGAGAGATGGAATGTACATTCCATCAATCCCCTAAATCCAACGATATTAATTTAACAAAGTCAAATCAACCTTGACCAAGGCCCAAGAACAATAGTCAAACACCAACAAGTCATCACAATTGGTCAACAAAATTATTTGGCATTTAATCAAATTAAAAATACTAAAATAAGTCATCTAAATTAAATATGGTTTGTCCAATTCCTAAAACCTCATCAAAGCACCAAAGAAATGGCCATGAGATTTATCATAGGTCAAACAAAGTCAAAGGACCTTGGGGAAAAAATTTCATAATTTTTGGACATCTAAAAGTATTTTTAAACAATTAAAAACAAATGAAATTTCAATTAAATCATGAAAAATATTAATAATGACCCAAAAAATAATTTTAATTCAGAATATGAAAGAGGAAATTATTTAAATTTTTTTGGTGAAACTCTTATATTTTTTGGATCAATATTAAAATTAATATGAATTAATGAAAATAAAAGGATTAAAATGAAAATTAAATGATCAGAAAAAACGTGGACCACTTGATCTCCCTCATTAATTGAGGTGGCAGATCAAGTGGTCACAAACGCACAATCCACGATACGCTTGAGTCAGTGCGCCACAGGAAAGGTAGTTCAAACCAACGCACGAGATTATTTCATTTTAAAAGGATCATGTGGCTCTGAACACGACAACTCACCACCGGAGCTACAACTCCGGTCTCCTTCTCAGGCGAGCCTCGTCGGACTGGTTCAGTCATAACCATCACCAAAATTAAAAAGAAGGGACATGATTTCAAAGTAAAAATGGCACTGAGCACGAATCTGGCCTCAATTTATCCTAACTTCAAGTATATTGAGAGATACATGGAGTTGAAATTTGAGGTACATGAATTGATTTGCTTTGATTTGGCCTCAAAGCAACTCAATCTTCTTGCCTACATTGGTAGCACTTCAAAAAAACCAAGGAATCAAGAGAATTGAGCAAGATTTAGAGAGAATCGAAGAGATTAAAATTTCTGGAAAATACCTTCAATGTACGTCTGGATTCAGTTGTTCTTGCCTTGGCTTGTGCTTGATCTCACTCCAAATGCTTGCAGAAGAAGAATTGAATGCTCAAAAGGTCTTGGATCCCTGGAGTTTTGAATCTCAAAACAGTGAGAATTCAAACTCAATTTCAAGTGAAATTCTTAGGATTATCCTTTGGAATGTGAGGGTTAGAGGTTTGGGATCAAAGCTGGCGCGAATGTGTGCGAAATTCTGAGCATATGGAGCTCTATTTATAGCCAATTCAGTTGATATTTGCACACTTGAAATGAACTTCCAAAATTAGCAATGTGCGATGCATGAGTGCATGGGCGTATGTAGGCCCATGAAATCACTCTATCTGATCCATAATTGAGTGTAAGCAAGGCCGAAGTCATGTTGGAATGCTAGGCAATTGTGCATGGATGTTTGAAGTTTAATCTTGCCAAATGATGATACCATGTTCAATCCATGCGCATCCTATTCATTTCTTGTCCAAAATGAATGAACTTGGACTTTTTAGAAAGGTTAGATCAAGAGTAACAACTTTCATGTTCAACACTTTTCCATTTGGAGCTTGGAACTTGAAGAATTTTGAGGTGGAAGTTTGGAAATTTTAACATATTGAAATTTTTTCTAAGTGTCAAGCCATATGTCTCAATATTCCACCTTGCTTAACTTTGTATGTGAGCTTCAAATGAGAAAACTGTCTTCACCAAAGTTGTATCTCTCTCAAAGACATTCAAAATGGTCACCAATTTTATGTCATTTGGATTTGAAATGATAGAGTTATGCATTTTTGAAGTTTGGAAAAATCACTTGATCAATGGTGTAGGTCAAAAGTGACCTATAATGTAACCTCATATCACATACTTAATTTAATGCATTATTTAATTTATTTTATTTGTTTAAATGCAAAATAAATTATGTTGAGCTTTTGATATTAACTTGTTGAGTTTGACTTGTGTTGTTGGGACTTAGTCAAGGTTGATTTGACTTTTTTGAGTTAAAATCATTGGATTTAGGGGATTGATGAAATGTACATTTCATCTCCCAAAATGAATGAATGATTTTAATTAGATAAAAGTCCTCCTTTGACCAATTTGTGTTGATTCCATTTCCCCTCCCTCTTCATCTCAATCCCATTCTCTTATCATTCATTTCATGGACATATGATGTCTATATATCCTAAGGCTAGTTTATTGCAAAATCAACATAAGTGCGGATGAGATTAGGTCCACCCCTTTTGCATATTCTTTTTAAGTGTGGTATGTTTTAGGAGTATGGTTCATAATACCATATCTCTAACATGCATTAACATTAAAATTTCTATTGTCCGGCCTCAAATAGTTGTGACTTCTACATAAGTCCAATTACGATTGCTTAACATAGCGCTAAATTGTTGACACAAAAGGCATAACATTCTAGTAAGTGAGATTGTAAGTCTCCCCTGTTTCATGGTATTGTGTGGAAACTTGGCATTTTTTCCTTCCTTTGGAAGATGTCTTGGTTCAAGGATCCATGCTTGTGAATAATGAATTGAGTGTTCTCCAAAGAATGACTTAAACAAAACAAAAGCAAAAGCAATACTAACTTCTAATCAACTAACAACTACTATTTAATTTCAAGTCATTTACTTTTATGCACTTTAATTTTAAGTCTTTATTCATTTTCCATTATTCATACCATTCAACTTATTTACTTTAATGTCATTTTCACTTTGCTCATTTGAGCCTCATTTTGTGATTATATTGTGATTGTATATACTTGTTTGTGTTTGTGGTCTTTTGACCTTAATGTACATAATAACAATAAAAAACCTTAAAAGACATTTTGTGTGGACTGTTGGATTGATTTGAGACATTGGACTTAGAATTAGGCAACACTCCCTATGCAAAAGGACTTGGCCAATGCCAACTTTTATAAAACCAATTGCTTGTGATTTGAAACTTCATCTGAAGAAAGTATTGTGATCCCATCTAAGTTCATCTGCTACATGGTCTTATTGAAGCTGTTACTTTGAACCTGTGTCTGGTGCCTATCTTTGAATTCATCTGATGCATGAGAGATTATGAAGAAGATCATGAAGTTGCTAAGCTTGGATGTGGCTATCTTTATTTGATGTCTTGCTCTTCATCTTTCTATTTGTGTATTGATATTGCTTGATTCTAAAGTCCAAGGGAAATTTGGGTTTCTATATGACATTCTTGTCTATTGGATTGCAATCCATTGATTAGATCTTTTCAACTCTTAACTTTTAATTTTTTGCTTAGGATTAGTCTCTTCATCTCTTCCCCGCTTCTTTAATTTCAAATCTCTTCCTCCTTTTAAAACCTTATTTGCTTGTGTTTTCTAAACTTAGACCATATTGCAAATTAGAAACTCTGGCCTTACGCCATTGAATTTTTAAACTCTTTTCTTAATCAAATTTGTAAATGAACTTAACTATACATGACTTAAAATTTCAAAAGACAAAAAGAACTGACACTCATTCAAATATTTTTAGGCCTTTTGTGCCTTTGTTAAACCTAAATTTTTGCTAAAAACAATGCATCCACTTTGAAATTGATACCACGAACTACGAGGTTTTGATCCCTCATTTTATGTTGGTACGTAGGCACAAGTCTGAAGGTCTTGTCAAACACAAAAATATAATTAATAAATTCTTTTCTCATCCCTCCACTCTATTTATTGCAAAAATCATTTTGTACAAAAATACATATGCACACAAAAAAGGGCTCCGTAGGAGTATCTAGGACACTTTGGGTGCTAACATCTTCCCTCTGTGTAACCAACCCCCTTACCTATAATCTTTGACATTTTATTTGTTTTGATTTGAAAACTTCTTACTTTTTGGTTTTGTTCGTACTTTTCCCTTTTTCCTTGGAAACAATAAAAGCGCGGTGGCGACTCTGATTTAATTGACGTCTAGCTTATCCATAGCTTGATGGTCATGGATTTACCACTACAATATATATATCTCCTGAAGTCACCATTCTAACATCACTTTCGGACGTCGATCATTTCTCTTGTGCCTTTATAAATTTATGGATCATCTTGTTCCATCGTGTCATCAGTGTCTTCAATCACGGTCAAGAACATACAAGATCATTTTCATTGGAATGTCCACAAAGACATTCTAATTGCCCACCTTTAATAACCCGATACATTATATTGATTATTTTATGTGTAAATAATTTTTTTAATTTCATTAAGATTGTCAACTTGATCTAAACAAGGTATTGGAGTTAAAATTGTTCTCACAAAATACATTAGATTAAAAACATTCTAAACAAACAATTAAAAATATATTAACCTATAAATATTATTTTTATTATAACAATTATATATTTTAAAGCATAAACAAAATATTGGAGTTATGCCCCCCACCCTTAAAATACAATATTACAATAGCAAATAAAAAAGTTTAACACTAACATGATAACATAATATTATTTCTTATGATAAAATCCCTATTTTTAACAACATCCTAGTCCTTCATTTTATCAATGCTTTCATCACACATGCCACCAATATTGGACAAAGTAGAAGGATCAGAGTTTGCTGAACCATCACCCAAATCACTCAGTTCATCCCAAAACTCATCAATGTTTATTGCCTCATCTATCTCAAGAGCAACAGGTGGTGATGGTAAGGTGTGCTTAGGAATCTCACAAACCACCTGCATAGGCCTAATTCCATTACTATAACGATAGCGTTGGAGATAAAAGCTCAAACCCTTAAAATAGTTATGGTAACCTAAACTCATCATGGCCCATAATAAATCTTCAGCACCTAAAATTTTTCTTGACTCCTTTATGCAACGTTCAGTGGCTTTTTTGGTTACCATGCTAATGAACTTTGAGGCACTTTGTTCAGCCATCTCTTTTGCTCCATCAGAGATTTTTATGTGTGGTGGTAAACCTTTTCTCATGATTTTTGCCACATTTTTTAATGGCAAGGAACTTTTCTCTTGCATAGTCAATTGTGGCACAATGTCATCCTTTATGGGATTCATTGTTGTAGGTATTTTTGCATCTGTATCTGTTAAAATCATAATATAAAGATTTAAATAAAATCTAATTTAATATTTAAATCAATTAAAAAATATTTTCTTTAATTTAACATTCATGGAATTATGCATTTCATGAACATAAAAAAGTATAATAAAAAACGTATATTAAGTATTTGAAATAATCGAATTATTCCGATTTTAATAACTTAATAATTTTAATGAAAATTTTATAAGTAATATGAATAAAATCACATGTAAGTTGCGGATAGAAATCGAAATAAGTTAAATAGATAAAAGAAAAGATAAAAACTATTTTTTTTTAAATGACTCAACCAACTAATGTATCAACCATGTATTTCTTATTTTATGTAACTCAACCTTGTATTTAAATTTAGAGTCCCATAAAAAAATACTTAGAATCATTTGTATGAAAGGAAAATAAAGACATTTTGATTTTATTCTTACCAGAACTTGATATTGGATTTTGACCATTGTGAACGAGAGGATATTCATGCTCCATGCTTGATTCTCACACTTCAGTGGATACTAACCCCAACCCAACCACTGAATATATAGTAGATGAAAAAGTCATGCAATTAAAATTATAATTTAAAAGAGATTTTTTTAAAGTATTTCTAGGAACATTTTCCAATATTAATCTTTATTAATATAATATTGATTATTCACAAAATAAAATTTAGAAATATAAATTTTATTTATTTATAACAAGACAAATAATGCATATAAACTAAATAAAAAGTATAAAAGAATTATTAAAAAAAGAAAATTTAAATTTTTCTTTTGACTATAAATTAATATAAAAGTACCAAACGACTTTTCATATAATTTAATATTATTTTCTCCCAAACAATTTATTTTCCAAATTCTTTAGCTTTTAGGAAAAAAGATGCAGATAATTAAGAGATTGGTAACTAGGAATATAAATTTTGATAATAAAAAATTTAATAGTATGGACTTTTAAAAATAAAAATAAAAAAGGATAGCTTAATTTTGTAATAATATTTTACAACTATTCATAAGAGAATTTGAACATAATACTTTAAGAGTGTGTTTGGACGAGGTAATTGAGAATTTATAAGGAATTTAAATTTATAAGTAATTTAGATGATTCAATTGAAATTCATTCAGTTAAAAAAAAAATTGGATGGAATATTAAAATAATTCATTGTTAAATTGTGAGGATCATTTTCATAAATTTTAAAAAAATTGGGTCAAATTTAAAATATGAAAAATAGGGATTAATTTGTGATTTTTGAAAATTTAAAGCAACCAATCTGTAAAATTTGAAAATTATTAGGATATTATTTGTAATTTTTGAAAATTTTAGAAATGAATTTAAAATGTTTATAAAATATATGAACCATCTTACAAAAATTAAAAAATTGATAATAAATAATTTAACAATCCCATTATATAGAATGAAGAAGCAATTTGAAATTCTTTACTTTTTGATATTATTTTAAATTCCTTAAATTTAACATGAATAAAATACTCCATAAATTTATATCATTAGAATAATTATCCATATTTTTTATCCAAATAATAGAATTTGGTTTAGTCATTTCAAATTT
Source organism: Lathyrus oleraceus (assembly GCF_024323335.1). Classification (NCBI taxonomy): domain Eukaryota; kingdom Viridiplantae; phylum Streptophyta; class Magnoliopsida; order Fabales; family Fabaceae; genus Lathyrus; species Lathyrus oleraceus. The sequence goes on from NC_066583.1 coordinate 364,065,896, forward strand.
CCTCAAAAAATTATTTTCTCCTGTTAAAATACTTCATCCAAACACGCTAAAATTATAGGACTAAACTCTTACCACTAAGATTTCTCCTCAAGTTCAATTTTAGTTTCGAATCAAAATTAGATTCTATCAAAACAATTCAACTTTAATTAAAACAGATTAACCATTCACATTCAAATATTTTTTTATAAATATATTTTGGTTCATTTTATGTAAACATAATTAAAAATATTAATTTCTATGTAGCATTTATAATTTTTTATAAATTCAACTTTTTTATTATATTTTAATTATCATTTCTATTTAACATTTAATTTAAAAGTTGTGTAATTATTACATTTATAAATTTCAATACTATATTGTTTTATTTTTAGATTTTTTTTTTAAATTATTAATTTATAAATATCAACAATTTATTTACATTAATAATACATGAATATAAATAAATTTTTTATTAAAGATTAAATTTTACACGAACCATTTAAACTCATTTAACAAAAAAATATAATTAATAAGATATTTAATAATATTCAATAAAAAGTTTTACTAACAAGCGTAAAGGACTGGTTAAGTTCTTTATATTTTAAATTATATAAAAATAATTAATAATTATGTTTTTTTGTTGTGTTAAATGACAGTATCTTAAATGATATATTATTTTTGAATTTGACTATAAAACCATATTTTTTCTAAAAAGGTTATACGATAATAAAAGACCGTACATCCATCAAACAAAAGAGATCAGTCCCTAAATAATCCTAATTGTTTGCTTAATTTTTTAAAGATTCCAAACATGTGAGAATCTTTCTCACTTGTCTTGACTTTGAAGCAAGCAACTTCTTTGAATCTTTCTCGTATAGAAAAAAAGACTTCTATAATTGATTCATCTATCCTTATGACATTGAAATGAGCTAAAAGATATTGTTATAGTTTTGTTGCCACGAAGATCAAAGTTAATGTGACATTTAGTATCTAATTTCAACTCCATGGAAAACTTGATGAATGGTTTGAATATTCTTTTTATACCATGAGTTTATGGTTAGAATTTTGGATCACAAATATAATAATTAAGGTGTTAGAGTTATTGTTTAATTAGTTAAGAATTAAAGAGGTCTAACTAATATTATCTATGTTCTTTTATATAAGAGATGATTTATTTTTTAAATTTATTGAGTAACCAATGTATTTAGTCAATTTATAGACTAGATACGTTGATTATTCAACGAATCTAAAAAATGAATTATCTCTTATATAAAAGAACTGAAATATAAGGTTAAAAAAAATAAATATCATTAAAAAATAAGATTATTGTGTATATAAGTTAATATCTAATTTGATGAGAAGCGACAATAGAATATTTAAAAATTCTAGAGTTATTTATATGGATTATGGTCCCCATTTGTAGAATAGACAGAAAAAGAGGGTTAATCAAAATTCTCTCATCATTCCCATTAGAAGAGATTCAATAAATCCTAAAAAAAATTACAAATCAGAAGATCACATATTCACAAATCGGAGAGAATTTAAATGAAAAACACAAATAAGCTTCCGCTTTCATTCTCTAATTGAATTCTGGTATGAGTTTAAGGAATATGAGTTGATGAGTTATCAACTCATTGATATTAGTTTAAAGTTATATTATTGATTACTATATGACTAGAAATCATAAAAATATAAGCAGATCCAACAAACGATATAAGAACCACTCATATCTTATACAATTTGAATTTGATTTTTTATTTATTATATATATTATAGTTTTAAAATTTAAATTCTTTTTATATTTTTTTTATTTCTTTTGTAAAAAGATTATTCTGTTTTGGTGTAAGACATGACATAAATTTTATTTAGTGATCAGATAATAAAAATGAAAACAAAGATTATCTTTTACCAAAACAAGTTTTATTCGCGTTTAATTTAGTTTTATCGGAATAACATTTTGTTTGGTTTTATTCGCATTTTAGTGGGAATATAGGTTTTATTTAATCTTCAAGAATTACAATAATTAAAATAGGTTTTATTTGGTGAAAGGATAATCCCTTTTGACATGGGTTTTCAAAAAGATAGTTAATGAATGAAAGCAATCACGATATGGTTCACATGATTACATAGAAGATAGGCAACATGTTTAGCCCACTTATAAAAAACACGAATAGGAGTTATCAATAGTTAACCCACCAAATGGGTAGGATTGCTTATTTTTTAGGGGCACAATCAATGTCGCCGACTCTAGTGCCTAACTTTCCTTAGGGGGCTAACCCCTTAGAAAATAGGATTGTCGAAAATAATCATAGGCCATAAGACCTCGACATGATCCTAGTGCAACACAACCAAGATGCCTACCAAGTCCTAAGACAAGCCCGACAGGACAACATGGGGGTACAAGATAATATCACCAACGTCGTTAAATGCGTTTTGGTCCAGAATGGCTTCAACAGGCCAAACTATATATCCCCATTGTGTGAGTATGTATGGAAAACCGAATTTCCTAGGGGATGGAAAGTCCCAAAATTCACTAAGTTCACTAGCGACATTAGTGAGTCCACCGTCGAACATGTCGCCCGGTACCAGACCGAGGCTGGTGATTTAGCCAACAATGAGAACCTGAAAATCAAGTATTTTTTCAAACTCATTGACAAAGAACGCTTTTACATGGTTAACCACCCTTCCCCCAAATTCCATTTTTACGTGGGACCAATTAGAAAGGGCATTTCACAAGCAACTTTGCATGGGGCAATGTAAGATTAGTCTCAAGGAATTAGTCAGTGTAAGGCAAAAGGTGGATGAAGGCATAAATGATTACCTCAATAGGTTTAGAACCTTAAAAGCGAGGTGTTTTACACAAGTGGCAGAACATGAGTTTGTTGAATTGGCAGTAGGGGGTCTCGACTATTCCATTAGGAAGAAGTTAGACACCTAATACTTGAGAGACATGACCCAGTTGACCGATAGATTTCGACAAGTCGAACTGTTAAAGGCTGAAAAGGCTAGAACTTGCAAGTTCAGTAAAAAGAAGGTAACTTATGTCGAAGTCGACAACATAGGAAAATCATCTGACTCATCGTATGCGTGTGTGGAGAAGAATGAGGTTAATGTGGCCGAACTAAATCTGGAGCCTCCTTACACGCAAGCTGCTGAAAACCTCAAACAGGAAGAATCCCGTAGAGCTCAAAAATAAAAATATTTTTCTAAAACATATACCTTCAACATTACTAAGAGTTACAAAATATTTTATCTATTGGTTGCTGATGGACAAATCATTGTACCTAAAGGGGCTAAAGTCCCATCATTAGAACAAAAAAAGAAAAAATGTTTTTGTAAATTCCATAACTTTTTGTGTCATAAAATTTCTCAATGTATACTTTTCATGGACTTGGTGCAAAATGCGCTCAATGATGTCATACTCAAGTTTGATGACAAGCAAAAGCCACACCCAAAAGAGGAAGCTGGAAAAAAAGCTAAGGCTATTAAGCGAAAAAGACGAGCCAGTGGACAACATGGTTGTCGAAACTATCGACAATGTTGGGGCTGAAGACAACAAACCAAACTGTGAGGGTCGAGAAACAAAGGCCTACCCCAAGCTGAAGAGGATCTGGTCAATTTCTTGGATTGTTGCAGGTTGAAAGATTCAAAGGTAATGATGTGTCCCAGGTGCAGCTCTGTGTTTGACAAAGAAGCTGCTAAAGAGCTAGAAAGGACAAACCCTTACCAAGCCAAAAGGTTTGTCCGATAGGATAAACCCAAGGAACCTTTCTCCAACAAAGGAAAAGGCCCGGCAATGTTTCAGGGTAGGACTTATGTACCTACCGCAGATGCATCTGCTAAAGAATGGTTACTCCCTGATCATAAATCAGAAACTAGTGGGGGAAAATGGAAAGTAGTGAATATTGATTTTGGTTCCTCATACAGATACAACTCTCGAGTTTCAAAGAAATACTTTTATGTCTCGCACAACTACATGGGAAAGAACCCCATAACGAGGACTCAGTGGAGGAAACACAAGAGAAACAAGAAAGTTGCACGAAAGGCTGGAAGCTCAAGTGGAAGTTGTCGCAGTGAGAATCGGAGAACAAGCTATTAGGTTAATTTGACTCGCAAATCAAAATGTCACCACCGAACTTTAATTTATCCAAGAGAAGGGGAAAAGATCAAATAACCCATAAACATGCAATGCAAAATAATGCAGTAAAGAGATTGAAGGTTCGGGGATTTGTTATGAAAAGGGAAGGTACTAGCACCCTAATCATCTATAGTATCCTATAGGAACCTCTTAAGATATTTATGTTTGTTAAAGATTTGGGAGATGAGAAGAAAAGTTTGTTTTATTGCTTTTTGATTTGAAAAGACATAAAGTTTTGTGCCTACGTGCCAATGAAGGATCAAAATCTCGTAGTTCGAGTAGAAAAGATTGAAAACATGCTTGTTGGTTGATTTTAGGAGAAGAGACAAGTTGTCATCTTAAGAAGGAATGTTCAACTATACCACCACAAACATAATGAAGATAGATTTTTACCTCATTGTAAGAGAAGGGCTCCAACTTGGATATACAACAAGTATGCTACGTACTTCTCTTAAATGGAAAAGTATCATTTTAATTATGTTATGGGGGATAGAAGAGATATCTCTTCCATATAAATTACTCATGTCTAAATTTTTTGAAAAGAGTTTTAAATGGGAAAAGCCAAAGTGGCAAAGATTTGAACGAAGGTTTGTATCTTTTAGTTTTATGAAAAGGTTGAGATATTAAAGTGTATTGAAGTATTTGATTTAAGAAAAGAAGTTTTAAAAAGTCAATTAACAAGTGTCAAAGGTTTTTAATGAAAGTGGTTTTCAAAGAAAAATCCTAAGGTTTTAAACTAGGACTAAGATAAAGGGGAGTAAGTCAAGGCAATAATTATATACACACATATGCACATGGATGACAAGAAAGTCAATAAGAAGTCCCTTTCTCTTGGATTAGGAAATAATAGAATAAGATGAATATGGGTACACAAGCAATACATGACATTCAACAATTATGTCAAGTATAGGAACATGATACACAACATTAATATGACATGACCAAACAAGGAGCAACATCAAGGCATAGAACATGGCTCAAGCACAAACAAGATCAATCATGAACCATCAAGCACCAACATGGTACATGCTATCAATACACATCATTATCAACCAAGATATGCTCATAACAAGATAACATCAACACATGAACATCAAAAAGAAACATGGATTCATCATTAATTATTTACGCATCAAGCATTCCAAGATTATGTCAACAAAGTGTACAAACATTGGAAACAAACATGAACACAACATGGACATTATAATTAATAATACAATCAAACAAAGTGCGTCAATTAATTAATCAACGATGTTTTAAAATAAAAAATCAAAGTACTTTTCAAAAATAAATAAATAAAAGAGTACAAATATTTTTAGATTTTATTTGCATGAGAATAATTTATAATAATGAAATAAATATGTTTTTTTAATTTTATTTAAGATTTAAATTATAAATGAGAAAAATAAATAATTAAATAAGATAATAAATATTTTTTTGATTTTTTTAATTATAAAATAAAAAAATAATAATTAAGAAAAAGTAAATATATAAATTATTATTTTTTTAGAATTTTGATATTAGAAATTAAGTACTAAAAAATAAAAGAAATAAATAAAAAAACATTAAAAAAACAAGAAAATAATGAAGAAATAGCAAAAATAATAAAAAAGGGGATCCAAGGGTGTTAAACTCAAGACCCTAATGTAACCAAACAAACATACAACAACTACCTCAAGGCTGGTCTGCTGGTTATGTAAATCAACTCATTGCATAATATATAAAAAATAAAATTTAAAAATAAAAAAAATGGCGCTGAACATCATCTTCTTCCTTGTGCTGTTACCGTAAGTTTTAGTTTTTTTTTTCAAAAAATACAACTTTTTCTTTTTTGAACCAAACGCGACATGTGAATATAGCAAATTGATTAGAATTTCACAAGAAATATGAATATGAAAATAGTTTTTATTTATTTTATCTCAAACTCACATTTTTTTGACAAAATCAGATGAACTCTAAAATTTCAAACAAAAATTAAATGACATACATTAACAATCCATGTACAATAGCTTAGGGGTTTAATTCCTCATGTCAAAACAAACATAATGGTAACAATGATGAGTGAAAATGATGCTTTTATGAGGGAGTTCAAAATGAGCTTTTTTGACCTAACGGAGTGTGTCCGTTGCATCTTTAAAAGCACTTCCAGATGAGAAATAATGACCCCTCTAGCTTTCTTGAGTCCCCAAGAGTGTGTTGATGTGCTTAGTTTGTGTAAAGATCCTCTAAATTATTGTACCCAGATCCATTTGCAAATGAGAAAAGTGAGATGTGGTTATGAAGTTTGAGATGCTACAACACGTATCTAATGCATACAATAAGTTATATGAAGTTCATGGAAAGTATTTGTGGTGGAAAAGTGGAAGGAATGTGGAGGAATTGTGAGTTTAGAAATTTTGGCTTTTGAGCAACAATGGAGTTTGGGAAATTTTGAATTTTGGTTCTTGATGAAAGGGTGAGTTTCTATGTGTTTTAGAAATTCAATTGAGGTTAATGGAATATGTTTATGATGAAAGAATGGATGTATTGTGGTTGAATCTATTTGAAGTTCAAAATGGAGTGAAAATATGGAAAGAGTACAAGAATGATTCAATGTTCTTTCTTGCTTGATGATGGATGTTTTTTGTCTGTTGGAGCAATACAATGAGACCTCCATTTATAGTCAATGAATTCAGATTTAGCGCAATGGTTATTGGTATTGTTTGATGGACTTTGGATCAAATCTAAAAAAATGGTGAAAAGTACAAAAGTGATTTTGCTTTTGAGATAACTCTTAAGTTGTCATCCTAAGCAATCACTTCTAGTTGTACAAGTTGACTCCAATATTCAGAACATCCTTCATGGCTTAGGGAACAAGTAATGGCCAAAAGTGCTTTTCAAAGTTTGTCCATAATGCAATTCAAGTTGGCACATTGGACCATGTTTTTCTCCCTTGTATTGAGATCAAACTTCCACAATCTTGGTACTTACTATTCTGAAGATTTCATGGGATACTACAAGTTTCATGTTGATCACAAGTCTCGAAAATGCTTGGAAAGTGTCCAAAAAGTGCCCCAAACTCGTGTGGCCAAAACGGACTAGGATATAGAAAAACATGGCTCAATTTGGACTTTGTTGATCATGGTGAAACCTCTACTTTTGTGATCCATATCTTTCAATTGGTAAGGAATTTTGAATGGATTTTTCCACTAATATAAAATAGGGAGTATGCTCTTTAAATTCAGCTATCAAGCATCAAGAGTGTTGGTTTGAATTATTCACAAAGAATCCATAAAGTCGTGCACTTGACAAGGTTAAAAACTTAGAAACATTTCTAAGTGTTTTAGATTTTTTAACAACTTGAAACCCTAACTTTGATCATATATATCTCCCAATTCAAGAAAGCTTTTGGATTGTAATTTTCATCAACTTGTAGTAACAAATGTCATATTTAAGTGAATCCCTCAAGAATTTTCATTGGATGCTTGAATCAAACACTATGGCCTTGGAAAGTAGGTCACTTGATCATGGCATGGAATTTTGCTCTTAGAAAATTTTGCAAAATCCTAATGTGACAATTTTTGATCTTTTTCTTGATTTTCTTGATAAAGCTTGATTAAAATCAATCATCTTCCATATTTTCATGATTATTTACTTGAGAAGTCCATGGTTGACCAAAAATGACAAAAGTCAAACTTTGACTTTGATAATCTGTTGACTTTGTATTAGATGAATTCAAATCTTGCAATCATCAATGAATTGAATTTCCTGAGCTATTTGGATTATGTGAATGGAATTCAAAGATGTATTTGAGACCTTTGAATCATATTTTGAAGGATGGGGTCATGCTCAGATGAAAAAGTCAACTCTAAATTGTCTTTGGCCTAAAACCCTAATTTGGAGTACCATATGAATTGGAGTTTGATGAACTTGAAATGATGCAAATCTTGCACTTGATTGTTGATGAAAAGGATCTATTGATCATCATGAATGAATGGGAGATTTGAGATGTTGAGTATCACATAAATGCTTGAATGACCATCTGCTTGAACTTCTTGATGCCAACCTTAAATCGTAAAGCAAACAAGGCACATATTTTTTGTATTTTCATAAGGTTAGTAATGCATAAAAGACACACACGCGACATGTATGTTGCTATGCAAATGATGAAAATAAGATGGTATTTTAGGGATAAAAATTAGGGTATGACATATGCCCATATTTAAGTTTTTTCCATCCGAAGATATGAAGATTGGCATTTTCGTCTCGACGAGATAAGAGAGACTTAAATACAAACATGCACAATTTTGGCCCTTAAGATGCCACAAAATGATATGATATGATATGAATACGGATAAAGGTTCTGTGGGGAATAACACCACAAGGGAATAACAACAAACTAATCTACTGGGAAATGATTAATATTACTAGGAAAGGGTTGCAACTTCACTGTAAAAAAATTGCAATTCTGACAATTGGAAAGATAGGAATTTCGCTAGGGAAGAGACTGTCAACTACCAATCGTAAGGTAGCTTCACAGGGAATAGAAATCTTACCTATTACCAAACATATGGTAGCATAATAAAAGGTAATAAAATCAGGGAAAATATCGGATTGCAACAGATTTCTCAGATAAAGAGATGACCGCCTGTTCAAATAATGAGTCTAGTTGAAGATTAACAAACTTTCATTAAAAGAATATGATTTAATTTCTTCTTTACCTAAATAATCCCCTACGAAAAAGTAAATAAACCTCCCCAACGCTCCGGGTTGTAAGTTACGAACGGGTTTCAGTTTCTTCTTTAATCAAGTTTTCCACTTGAAAAGGATAAAATAAACCTCCCTAACGCTTCGGGTCAGCAGCCCGAGCGGGTCTCAGTTTCTTCTTTAATCAAGTTTTCCACTTGAAAATGATAAGAAAACAAGCTCCTAAAAGGGTAACCATTTTATGAATTGATAACTTCACCGAGGATCTTTAAAGAGATGTGGGTCAATTAATTTGCTAAACGGATTTCTCAAATAAAGAGAAAAATCATCTGTATGGATCTTCATTAAACTTCTCACTGATATTTATTGGGGAGATAACTGTAATTTAATAACAGACTTACTAGGGAAGCTGCCATTAGATGAGGTTTACATTGCATGAAGTAGATAAAACACTTGTAATAATCTTCGATAAACTTCTCTAACAGAACTTTTCGGAGAGATAACCATTTGATGATAATAACTTCATCATACTTCTCTTCGAGACTTTCAGAGAGATTACCATCTGATGAAAGGAAAATTAATATGTTGATCTTCAAACTTCCTGGAGAGATAGTCATTTGATGAAGGATAATTTGAGGTATTGATAGCTTCATTGGGGAAAGACAAACTTCTCAGGAAGAGATTACCATTTGTCATTCACAAGGGAATTCAGGAACAAAACAAGCTTCTTAAATAAAGAGATAACCACTCATTGTTGGTTATAAACTTCAAGGGAGTGTGGTAAAAACACTTTTGGAGGAATAAAATTCGTCTTCAATGGGGAACAACAATTAGATTCTTCCCGAGGGGACAAAGTATTCAAAGGTGAAAAATAAATGAACTATCAATCTAGGTTTTAACGCCTAAACAGACTCAATCATTAAAATTGTCAGAGACCAAGTTCAATCGGGGAATAAACTGGAAAGAAACTGTCAAACAAGATACTACCCAACGAGGGACGGAACCCAACAGGGCATTTGTTCAATACATGGACGGAAAGGAAAGCAAAAGAAAAATCTTCCACGATGGATAACTCAGTGGGGAAATATAAAGGATATACACTTTCTTATTAAGGTTGACAATTATATTTAAGAGAATAAAAGTATCACTTGGGTATAAACACAACCAAGTTGAAGTAATCATATCAAAAAAATACGAAATGAATATGACTATGAGTTTATCTACGCATTGTAAGACCCCAAATTTGACCCTAAGACCCCTCACGCTATCTCATCATATGCATTGGCTTAGGAATCACACCTTGGCATCCTCCTTACCCCTCATTCATTGGGCTTACATTTGGAGAGACCACCAAGCACATTTTGATTGTATCATAATTTATTTTTAATTATTTACTAACCAAAATACCAAAAAAATATGTCAATGTATAGTTTGTTGCTTTTGTAGGAAGTGTATGTGATCACCCATGCCTCATCAAGCTCATATCTAGGGTTTAAGACCCTAAATTCAAGGAGGTCAATCAAGAGATGGTTTAAATTTTCTCTAGACATCATATATGGATCCCCATGGTCTTCACATATCATTTTAATCAAGAATTCATCAAGAGTTTGAAGTTTGTTTGCCTTGGAAGCCCTAATTCATCTGGGTATCTTATGTGACTTCCTCAACAAGTTTCTTCATCATTTGATCAAATGTTTCAAGGGATACTTAATATTATATCATCCTACATATATATGATCCTCCATGAGTCCCAAATATCAAGAGAATATCAAGTTTGCAAGTTGGTTCATGGTGGTTGACCAGATAAAGTCAACTGGTAAAAACTGGGGTTCCCTAGACCTTATCTCCTACAATATTTGTCATATGAAAATGATTCCAAGAAAAATGTTACTTATTATGACTTTACAGACAACTTTAACGTTGAAGTCAATAGCTAGTTTTTCTTGGAAAGTCATTTTTTATGGTGAAAGATTATAGGTCCTTTTGTCTGAACCCTAGTTAGGAGGTCAACTTCCATTCAAGTTCCATGATTAAATTAAAGATGTCCTATCCAACTTGTATTTTTGGAATAAGTTCAAATTCAACTTGCAAATGCATGTGCCAAGAGGGAACATTACATGTCAATTTTGGCCATTACCATTGAACAAGTGATTTTCCTCAACTTCTAAAATGAATAACTTTTTCATAGAAAATCCAAATGAGGTAAAATTTGTGACCAAATTGAAGAGGTTTGAAAGAGATACAACTTTGATGAAGGAAAGTTTTCCATTTGAAGTCCATGGCAAAAGTTATTCAAGGTGAAATAAGTGAACATTTGGCTTGGTACTTAGAAAATTTTCAAATATGTTTGATTTTCCGAACTTCCACCTCAACATTCATCATGATCCAAGATTAAAATTGAAAAGTGTTCAACAGGAAAGTTGTACCCCTTGATCTGACCTTTCCAATTGGATGATTTTCACGTTCACATTTCAAACTTAAATGCATGGCCACATGAAATGATTTCAGCATGATTCACAAGCAATTTTGGATCTGAATACATCACTTAATAGGCCTATCACACGCCCATGCAAGCATGCAATGAAAATTGCTAAATTTGGCAAAAATTGGAAGTGTATGGAAATGAATCACATTGGCTATAAATAAAACCCTCATGACTCAGAATTGAGGACCTCATGCCCAAGCTTTGAACCAGCAATCCAAACCCTCACCATTAAAGGATAATCTTGAAGGTTTTCATTTGGACCTGATCACATCACTTGATGGGCCTATCACATGCCCATGCAAGCATGCAAGTGAATTTTTATTTTTGGTTAATTTTGGTAGTGTGTGGAAATCAAATGCAATGCCTATAAGTAAGACCCTCATGGCTCAGAATTGAACACACCTTGTCCAAGCTTTGAACCTGCAATCTAAACCCTCACCATTAGAGGATAATCTTGACGGTTTTCATTTGAAAATCGAGCTTCAAATCTCATTCTGTTTTGAGATTGAACTCTAAGAGTCCAAGCCTCTCTTTGATCTTAATCTCTTCCTACAAGATTCTGAAGCCAAGCCAGGCACAATTGGGATCAAAATTAAGCAATGTTGAAGCTCCCTCGAAGGTAATTTTTCAGAATTTTCATCTCTTCGATTCTCCTTCAATTCTACATTATTCTTTGTGATTTTTGGTTGGCCGAAGTCCTACCAATGTAGGTAACAAGATTAAGTTTCTTTGAGGTCAAATCGAAGCAACTCAGTTCATGATCCCCAAAATTCAAATCCCTGTATCTTATTATATACTTGGAATTGGAGAAAACTGAGGCCAGATTCGAGCTCTTGAGCATTTTTTCTTTAAATTCATGTCCTTGTTTTTCATTTTAGTGGTGGTTGGTGGTGGACCAGTCCGGTGAGGTCCACAGGAGAAGAAGACTGAAGCCCTAGCTCCGGTGGTGTGTTGGCACGCTTCCTGACCATCAGATCATGTTCAAACGTTTTAATCTCAACCTCCCATTGTGATTATCACATGTGTGATGCTTTGACTGAGGTGCATCGTGGATAGTGCGCGCGTGGCCATCAGATCTGCCACCTCAATTAATGAGGGAGATCTGATGGCCCTTGTTTTTTTGTATTTTTTTATTTTATGTTTAATTTCTTTATTTTGTTTAATTCATAATATTTTCATTTTTAATCCAAAAAATATGGGAGTTTCACCAAAAATCTCTAAATATTTTTCTCTTTCATATTCTGAATTAAAACTATTTTTTTAGATTAATTTTGATATTTTTCATGAATTAAATATTTTTGTGCATATTTTTAATTGTTTAAAAATACTTTTGACTTTTCAAAAATCAAGAATTTTTTTGTCTAAGGTCCTTTGACCTTTTTTGACCTAGGATAAATCTCTTGGCCATTTACTTTGTGTTTTGAAGAGGTTTTAGGTTTTGACCAAACTAATTTGTATTTTAATGCATTTTTAATTTGATTTTTAATTGATTAATTGTGTAAAAGTTATGTTGAGCCATTTTTATGGTCTTGTGATGTTTGAGTATTTGTTTGGGCATTGGTCAAGGTTGATTTGGCTTTTGTTGGATTAAAATCATTGGATTTAGGGGATTGATGAAATGTACATTTCACCTCCCAAAATGAATGAATGATTTTAATTTGATAAAGTTCCTCCCATTATCAATTTGTGTTCCTCTCACTCCCCTCCCCCTTCATCTTCATCCCTATTCTTTCCCATTCCTTTCATTGACCAATGAAAACTCAAATATCCTAAGGCTAATTGGTTCATCAATGGCTTTGTGTCAGATGAACCAATACAAGTATGGATGAGATAGGTCCATCCCTTTTGATATTTTCTTTTAGTGTGTGGTATGTTTTAGGATTTTGGTTCATCATACCAAATCACTCACATGCATTAACACCTAAATTTTTATTTCTCGACCTCAGATAGTTGTGACTTCTACATAAGTCCAATTACGATTGCTTAACATAGAGCTAAATTTGACCCTAAAGGCATAACATTCTAGTAAGTGAGATTATAAGTCTCCCATCTTTCATGGTATTGTGTGGAAACTTGGCCTTTTTTCCTTCCTATGGAAGATGTCTTGGTCAAGGATTCATGCTTGTGAATAGATGGTTGAGTGTTCTCCAAAGAATGACTTAATCAATAAAAAGAAGAATGTCACTAACATTCAACTAACCTTTAACTAACATTTGACTCACTCTTATTAATATCGCTTTAATTTCAAGTCATTCACTTTATATAATTTAAATTTCATTCATTTATCATTCATTACCATTTACATTTTATTTAACTTGTTTACGTTTATGCCATTTTAACTTTGCTCATTTGAACCATATCTTGTGATTGTATATATTTTGTTTGTAATTTTGATTTTTCCATTGGTCTTAGGATCTTAAAATACTTAATAACAGCAAAAAATCCTTTAAAAAAATGTTTGGTGGACTGTTGATCTTGATCTGAACTTTTGGACTTAGAACTAGGCAACATTCCCTGTGCAAACAGGACTTGGCCAATGCCAACATTCTGAGATCAAGTTATTGTGAATTGAGTCTTCATCTAATAAAAGTCTTGGGATTCATTTGAACTCGTCTGCTACATTATCTTGATGCAAATTGTTGTTTTGATCTGGTGTCTAATGCTTTATGCTGAGTTGATCAATGAGTATTTCATCTGATACATGAGAAGACAAAGAAGACTGTTAGCTATAGGATTTGCTTGCTTTGATGTGGCTATCTTTATTTGATGACTTGATCTTCATGATGTATGATATTTCTAATTGCCTCCTTGATTATTGCTTGATTTAAAGTCCAAAGCGAGAGTGGTTTTCTATATGACATTCTTGTATGTTGGATTGCATCCCATTGGTCATATCTTTTCAACTCTTAACTTTTAATTTTATGTTTAGGATTAGTCTCTTCTTCTCCTCCCACTTCTTAAATTTTAAATCTCTTCCCCTTTTCAAAAACTTTCTTTGCTTGTGATTTCAAACTTATACCTTATTTCCAATAGAAACTTTGGCCTTATGTCGTTGAAATTTTGAACTACTTTTTCTTAAATCAAACTTGTCAATAAATCTAATCATATTGAGTTAAAATTTCAAAAGACAAAAAGAACTAACAATCCCATTCAAACCTTTGACCCCTTTGTGCCCTTCTCAGTTAAATTTTTGTTAAAAGCAATTCACCAACTTTGAAATTTTTACCACGAACTATGAGGTTTTGATCCTTCATTTTTATGTTGGTAGGTAGGCACTAGTCCTAAGGTCTTGTCAAACACAAAAATATAATCAATGAATTCTTTTCTCATCCCCACACTCTATTTTTCTCAAACATCAGTTTATACCAAAAAAAACATAGACACAAAAAAAACAGGGCTCCCTAGGAGTACCTAGGATACTTTGGGTGCTAACATCTTCCCTCTGTGTAACCAACCCCATTACCTATAACTCTGGCATTTTATTAGTTTTGATTTGAAAACTTATTATCTTTGGGTTTTGTTCGTACTTTTCCCTTTTCCTTTGGAAACAATAAAAGCGCGGTGGCGACTATGATTCTATTAACGTCAAGTTTATCCATAGATTGATGGTCATGAATTTACCGCGACAGAAATTAAGTGGCGACTCTACTAGGGAGTAGTCCTCAATGGTTATAGCCTACTTTTTTTATGTGTATATAATTGTATATTTGATGTTTGTATATTTGTTTGTGTGATATAATCTGTCTGTTGTGCCTGGTGATCTCTGAGTGGTGAGATAAGTTCTAGCCCGAACTTGAGTGCAACTAAGATAAGAGGATGGTATAGTCAAGTTCAACTTGCGTGGAGTAGTCCTTAACAAGTTGGATTGAGGTCCATCTACTCAGTGGAAACCCTTTTGGAGTTACTAATGTCACACAAGTTATTTGTGGTTAGGCATTACTTTCTCTGATTTGGCGTCCGAGAAGCTAAGGACCGTAGAACATTTAACCCAACTTGACCTATTTAGGACGTAGTGCAGAGACTGTTCAGGTGTAGACCTGATAACAGTTGTTACGTGATACTACACTCAGACGAGTTTCTTTTGAGAATATTATGGGTTGATGAGTCAGTCATCATAACCTGTAATATTTGATAGATGGGATTAAGACTCTGGGAACTTTTTATAACATGATCTACAGGTTTTCATCCTTAGTACACTCCTTTGGGATGGTTCTTAACCTGACTCCATGCTCGTGACTCACAACAAACCCTTTGATTCTCGGTTGATCCGATCAAATCTCATCAATATCAATGGAACTTGGGTGTTGATAAGGTGAAATACATAATCCACCAAAATGGATGATGGATCTTGATGATGACTTGATCCATTCCTTTACCTTTGTTTGTGTTTGCCTTTTGTGTGATCCCTTGTTTGTGATTGTTGCATTCATGCATACATGCGTATCATAACATTCATCACAGGAAAATAAATTTCAAGGAACTGAGGTCTTATTTGCAAATATTTCCAGACCATGGATTATGGACGAAGGAACACTAAGAAGTACAATTTCAGATGTCCTGATTTGAAAGAGCTAAGGAAGTTGTCATCCTTTGTACTAGATCCCTTGGACTTCAAGCAACGTTATGTGAAGCTTTTATCTATATTATCTACTAATGTGGAAGGGCATATGAGTGTTTTGGTTCAGTTCTATGACCCTCTTTACCGGTGCTTCATCTCTTGGGAATACCCATATCTGACAAAGTGCCCTTAGGTGGATTGGAGGAGATTCCCAGATCTCATATCATAGTTGAAGCTCTTAATCTGAAGAAATCTGAGGTTGATGCTCATTGGGTGAAGAAAGGAGGTATTTTTGGGTTAACTTTTGAGTTCCTCATTGGAAAAGCTACTATCTTTACTTAAGCCGGTAGTGTGGGAGCCATTTTTGTATTGCTCATCTATGGTTTGGCTTTGTTCCCTAGCATTGACGGTTTTGTTGATGTTAACTGTAAGAACAAATCTAGTATCTACAATGCATCTCTAAGATTTTTTATGATAACAAAGGATGAAACAAAAATGGTAGCCTAACAAAATTTATCTAAGTGTGTCGGACTCTAATCAAAATAGTCAGATAGACATTCTTCAGATACAGATACAAGTTCTGAAATACCACTTAGAAGATACGCAAGAAGAAGCTCTGACTCTGATTAACGGAAACGTTAACTAAACAAGAGACATCAGACACTCTGAAGCAGAAGAACACACTCTAGGATATGAAGTCTTGCACTCTGATGAAATCAATCAGAAGAAACTCTGAAGACAGTCAGCAACAAGCATTTATCTAAAGATACATTTGCTGAATAGAGACTCTGATGTTCGAACCTTCTGATTCAGAAAACTTAGCTATGAAGAATTTTACTTGTGGAAAGAATCTATTTCAGCAAGAAATTTATGGCGCCCAAAAACTGCTTTAGAAAGAACACAGAGATTAATGACATTAATCATCCATCATTGCCAAAGATTTTGACATTCAACATTCAACGATCTTCTCATCGCTCCTATATAAAGGATGGAACGCCTCACTAAGAAGACAACTGAAGCACACGAGAATACAACACTACTTTCATATCCATTATTCATTCTCTTTCTCACACGAGCTGCTGCTCTAAAGTGTGAACAATTCTTAGAAGATCATTTGTGTAATCTTTCAAGATTAGTGGATTACATCCTTTCTGAAGGCGAAATCACCTTGGTCGGGTGGACTGGAGTAGCTTTGAATTTCAAGCGAACCAGTATAAAATTCAATGATGATATTATTTGTTTCTACGCGTGTCTCATTTCCAAAAAGTTTTTATTATCGTTAAAACAATTCAAACCCCCCTTTCTTGTTTTTCTCTACCTTCAACTGGTATTAGAGCTCCGACTCTGTTATTGATTTTCTAATCAAACACTTAACAGTGTAGAGAGATCTAGCGTGAGAAAAACACTATGGCCAACACCAATGAAAGAGATAGTTACAATGCTAAACCTCCAATCTTTGATGGAGAAAAAATTGATTACGGGAAAGACAGAATCAAAAGTTTCTTTCTGGGTTATGACGTTGATCTATAGGACATAGTTACTATTGGCTACACACCTCTTGTATCTGATGCTCGTATTGCTATTTCCAGAAACAAGATGACAGATGATCAGAAGCGTGACTTCAAGAACCATCATAAAGCCATAATAATACTGCTGAACTCCATTTCCTACAATGAGTATGAAAAGATCACCAACAGGGAAACTACTAAAGAAATACTTGACTCTCGGAGGATGACTCATGAAGGAAATTCACAAGTCAAAGAGACAAAGGCTTTGGCTCTAATTCAGAAGTAAGAAGCCTTCAAGATGGAAGACGATGAAGCTATAGAGGTAATGTTTTCTAGATTTCAAACTTTAATTGCAGGACTCAAGGTTCTGGACAAAGGCTACACAACTGTAGATCATGTCAAAAAGATTGTCAGAAGCTTACCAAAGAAATGGAGACCCATGGTCACCACATTAAAATTGTCAAAGGGTTTGTTTAACATCAACCTTGAAGAACTCGTTAGCTCCCTCAGAAGTCACGAGATAGAACTTGAGGAAGATTAGCCTCAAAAGAAGAAAACATTTGTAGCCCTGAAATCCAGATCTGATAGATGTAAACCAGAAAGCAACAAAGCCATCCAAGCTGAAGAAGAAGACAATGACGACTCTGAAAAGGAAGACTCTGACGATGAAGAAGAGTTATCCATTTTGACCAGAAGAGTAAAACAACTCTGGAGAAAAAGGAATAACAACTTCAAAAGACCAAGACCCAAGGGAGATCGCTTAGAATCAACTTCCAGAAGCAAATCAAACAAAGAGGTAACATGCTATGAATGTAAGGAAACAGGTCAATACAGAAACGAATGCCCAAAGCTTAAGAAAGAAAGCTCCATAAGAGAAAGTTTCAAGAAAAACTCCTTTAAAACTAAGAAGGGACTCATGGCCACCTGGGACGACACTGAATCTGATTCCTCTGAATCAGACTCTAAAGAACAGGATAATGTTGCATTCATGGCTACCACTTCTGGAAACTCATCAGATGGAGAGTCTGATCCTGAAGAGGTATTTTCTGACCTTTCTCGCTATGACCTTGAATCATGCCTTTCTGAATCTTTAAACTCGTATCAGAAACTTAAACAAAAATTTAAAGCACTAAAAATGGTCCTTGAAGGAACCATCGAAGAATGTGATAAGCTTGAGATAACAATTCAAAATTAAAGAATGATAATCTTACTCTGACAAAAGAAAGAGACTCCACAAATAAACAATGTCTAAAACTTGAAGAAGCTTTATCTCAAGCCCCACAAACTTCCAACACAATGATATATAAATATGAAAAATCTTTTCAAAAGTTTCTAAAAAATGGGATAGAAAGAAGTAGAATGACTTCCATGATTTATGGAGTCAGTCAGAATAAAAAAAAAGAGGAATAGGATATGATCCTAGTGAAGATAAATCTTCTACAAATGACAAACCTAAATCCCCATTTTCTTATCATTACACATATGCACAAGCACAACATTTTACTAATGCTAGAAAACCCAATGTCTTAATAAACTCTAGGAAAACTAATCACAAAGGACACAAGATTCTGGGTACCAAAGGATAAGATTATTTATGTTGCAGATGTCCTATGCAGTAGAGTTAAGACACCAATCATGGTACCTGGACTCTGGATGCTCACGACACATGACCGGAAGAAAGCATATGTTCTAAATCCTGGAACTTAAAGATGCTGGCCTCGTAGGTTTCAGAGGAAATTAGAAAGGAAGAATCGGAGGCTCCGGAAGTATTGGTAACAAATCTCTCCCTTCTATATATGATGTTCTCTATGTAGAAGGATTAATGCATAACTTGTTATCAATAAGCCAATTAAGTGATAACGGTTATGATAGAATCTTCAATCAAAAAACATGTAAAGCAATTAACCAGAACAATGGAACAGTTCTATTCATTGGCAAGAGGAAAAACAACATTAGAAAATAAATCTTTCAGATCTAA
This sequence comes from Lathyrus oleraceus, assembly GCF_024323335.1. NCBI lineage: Eukaryota > Viridiplantae > Streptophyta > Magnoliopsida > Fabales > Fabaceae > Lathyrus > Lathyrus oleraceus. The sequence goes on from NC_066583.1 coordinate 364,085,228, forward strand.
AGGATCAAAATGTAAAATGTTTGATGTCTGTACACAAAGAGCAATGGGTATGGCATAGGCGCTTGGGCCACATTAGCATGAGAGAACTCTCTTAGCTAAATAAACTCGAGTTAGTCATATGTCTACCTAAGCCAAAGTTTTCTTCAGATGCTCTGTGTGAGGCATGTCAAAAAGAAAATTTTTCTAAAACATCTTTTAAAAAGAAAAACGTTGTTTCCACCTCTAAGCCTCTGGAACTTCTTCACATTGACCTTTTTGGACCTGTTAAGATAGCGTCACTCAATGGAAAGAAGTATGGACTGGTCATTGTTGATGATTTTAGTCGCTGGACATGGGTAAAATTTCTAAAACACAAGAGTGAGTCTCACTTTGTATTCACGAGCTTCTGTCCTAAAGTGCAAAACGAATTTGACTCTAAAATCATCAGAGTCAGAAGTGATCATGGTGGTGAATTCGAAAATAAGTTCTTTGAAGAATTGTTTGATTCTAATGGAATATCCCATGATTTATCCAGCCCAAGAACTCCACAATAAAATGGAGTTGTAGAGAGGAAGAATAGGACACTCCAAGAAATGGCCAGAACCATGATCAATGAAACAAATATGGCTAAACACTTTTGGGCTGAAGTAGTAAATACAACATGTTATATTCAGAATAGAATCTCTGTAAGACCTATTCTAGAGAAGACTCCCCATGAACTGTGCAAGGGAAGAAAACCACAATTATGGAAGAATCAATACATGTTAGATTTGATAATAAGCTTGACCCTGAAAAGTCAAAGCTAGTTGAGAAACTTACAGATTTGGAGATAACTCTTGCAGGTTCTGACGAAAAGACTAAAGCATCAGAAGAAGCTAAGAAACAAAGTCCATAAGCAACTGAATCTCAACTATCCAGAAAAGCTCAAGAAATCGCCCAAACATCTCTGAAGATTTGATTCTAGGAAACAAGGATGAACCTGTCAGAACAACGTCAACATTCAAAGTATCTGAAGAAACTCCTCTAGGATTAGTATCTCTGATTAAGCCTGATTCCTGTGATGATGCACTTCAAGATAATGACTGGGTTCTTGCAATGAAAGAAGAACTGGATCAATTTTCAAAGAATGACGTATGGGATCTTGTCCCAAAGCCTAAAGGAACTCACATTATTGGAATAAGATGGGTATTCAGAAAAAAATTGAACGAAAAGGGAGAAGTAGTCAGAAACAAAACACAACTGATGGCACAAGGTTACAGTCAACAAGAAGGCATTGACTATAATGAAACCTTTTCTCCAGTTGCCAGGTTAGAATCCATCTGTTTACTTGTTTCATTTGATGTAAATCGCTCCATCAAATTATATCAGATGGATGTCAAGAGCATATTTCTTAATGGTTATATATCAGAAGAAGTGTATGTTCATCAACCCCCAGGTTTTGAAAACTCTAAATGTCCAGAACATGTTTTTGAACTAAAAAAATCACTATATGGTCTAAAACAAGCTCCTAGAGCTTGGTATGAAAGACTAAACAACTTTCTTCTAGAACATAACTTTATTAGAGGAAAGGTTGATTCTACACTCTTATTTAAAAACATTAGAAATGATCTCATGATATTTCAGATATATGTTGATGATATAATTTTTGGTTCAGCTAGCCCCTCTATGTATCAAGAATTCTCTGAGCTAATGTAGGCAGAATTTGAAATGAGTTTGATGCAAGAACTAAAGTTCTTTCTGGGAATTCAAATCAATAAAGCTTCAGAAGCTACTTATATATATCAAAGTAAATACATAAAAGACATTCTGAAGAAATTCGAAATGCCAGAATGCAAACCTGCAAAGACACCCATGCATCCAACCTGCAATCTGGAGAAAGAAGAAGTTAGTCAAAAGTTTTGTCAGAAGCTCTATCGTGGTATGATAGGCTCTCTCCTCTATCTGACGGCTACTCATCCTGACATTCTTTTTAGTGTATGTCTCTGTGCCATATTCCAATCAGATCAAAGGGAATCTCATTTAACAGCTGTTAAAAGAATCCTAAGGTATCTGAAAGGAACTCCTAACCTTGGCCTGATGTATGAGAAAACATCAAAGTATAGGCTCTCTATATATTGTAATGCAGATTATACATGAGACAAAATGGAATGTAAAAGCAGATCTGGGAACTGTCAGTTCTTGGGAAACAATCTCATATCTTGGGCCAACAAAAGACAGTCAACCATCGCTCTGTCTACTGCAGAAGCAGAATATATATCAGCTTCACTATGCACTACTCAGATGCTCTGGATGAAAAATCAACTAGAAGACCTTCATATTTTTGAGAGTAACTTTCCTATCTTCTGTGATAATACTGCTGCCATATGTTTAAGTAAGAGCCTATCTTGCATTCCAGAGCTAAGCACATAGAAATAAAATATCATTTTATCAGAGACTATGTTCAGAAAGGGGTAATATCCTTAAAATTTATTGATACAGATCATCAATGGGCTGATATTTTCACTAAACCTCTCGCTGAAGATAAATTCTCATTTATTTTGAAACATTTAAAAATTGAAATTTGCCCAGAATAAACCAAATTTGCTTCTCTAAAATAGAGAAATAAGGCTCTGAAAGAACATTTGTTATCTGGATCTGACTCTGATACTTCTACCAGTTAAAAGTCATATGAATCAGAAATCCTCAGGACCCAATCCCTTGGTATTCCTGAAGATCAGATAGATCAACACGTAGGGTATCTTGCGTCTGACCTTGGATCTTCTAGACAACTGTCTAGCAGAAATCAAGAGACAAACCTTTGAGATATCCTCGAGCAGTGTGCTGATTTGGGGATTAGACTACTATCATGGGTTGTAATCATGTCTCCCCTAAGCGTGTCAACTTGGTTAATATGCCGTTATTAATTTTCTAACTTCTCAACTGTCTCTAACGCTGTCGTTTTGCATGCCCTATATGTGTATTTATATTCTTCACAATTCACAATTTCACAGTTTTACACTCACTGCCTACACAAACCCCTCTCCTCTTTCAAGTTCATCAAAGTTCATCATCTTCATCAAAGTTCATCAAGTTCTTCAGTTTTCTTCAAGTTCTTCATGGATTCTCAACAACAATCTGTCTACAACTACTCTCAGCAAATGGAATCAACGGAACAAACTCCCATTTCTTCTCAACAAACAACTTCTACCACTGGTGTTGTCTCTACCCCAATCTACAAAGAACCACATATTATGGACCGTGAACCTCATATTCACCTTGCCACTCCACTTGACAAGCTTGAAGTCCTATGTGAATTGCTGGTAGACTTTAACAACATGAAGAGAAATGGAATAGACCTCAATGAGGAACTGAGAATGCAAGGGTGGGAAACCTATTTTCAAAGACTCTATGGTCTCGTCTATACCTATCTGGTAAAGGAGTTCTGGCGCTTCGCAGACTCAGATGATCACTACATAGTCTCGCATGTTCTAGGGGTCAAGATTGTCATCACTAAGAAGTCCATCGCCTCCCTTATGAATATGCAGAAGATAGGGGGAAGAAGAATCTACAACATCAACCCTAGGGCCGAAGAAGCAGCACACATAACTGAGGCAAAAGCAAAAGCCGAAGCTGAAGAAGAAGCACACATAGCTGCGGAAGAAGTTGCAAAGGTAACACTGATGCTCTGACTCAAGGGAGAAATCAAACTTTGGCTTCGCCCCTCTGGTCCTGAAAACTCTGGAAGAACTGCAGAAGGAGAAACAGATTGTGTGAGAAAGATTGGATCACCAGGACTCCCTCAACAACAATATTCAGAACCTGCTGACTCAACTGCTCCAAAGGATGCCTCCGCCTTCAAACCCTTAGGCATTTAGGCTTATTTTGTTGTTTTCTTCTTATGTTTTCCTTATGTTTTGTGCTCTCTTTCTGAATTGCTGCTTACCTGTACCTGTTTTTCTCATATATATGAACCTTTTTTTCTTACATTGTATTATGTCTTTTTGAGTCTGCCAAAAAGGGGGAGAACTAATACAACTCTGATGAAAATTCTCTAATGTGCCCCTCATTGGTACACAAGGAGAAATTAACTACAACCCTGCTTTGGCTCGTCGTCAACATGGGTTCCCCTTGAGACACAAACCTAATAACACTCAGTTAAAAGGTATTTTGTATCAAGAGGGTAAAAATCCCCAACATTTGAAACAAAATATGATAGATGCTTGGCATAATGTGCATAGGAAAGGAAGATCCGAGTTTGGTCCACACAATTGTGTAGCTTTGGAAGTTTACACTATTTGGCTAGGGAAGAGAGATTTGGAGTTGAAGATGTCGTATGGTTGTGAAAGACCTATGTCTTTGGTTGTGGCTGAGCCATCAGCTCTTCCTAACCAAGATGTAGAGGAGTTGGAAGACACACTCACCAAGATGAAGCAAGAGAGAGATATGTGGGAAGAGCGATTCCATGCTTTAAGGCAAAAGCATGAAGAATTGCAGCTTGAGTCGAGAGACAAGGATTCACTTATTGAACTTCTTGAAGACCGAGCAGTGAAGAGACAGAGAGAACCAGAGGGTCCATCTTCCTCTAGTATGCCTCAGCCTTTCGGTGCTCGGAAGAAGATTGTTGATCAGCTCATCCTTAAGAAGGCTCAGATGAAGACATCTTTTGAGTCCGAGATTCGAAGCATCCAAAGAAAGTATGTGCCCTCAGCCAGATCATCTGACACAGCTGCTAAGGGGTCCTTAGGATGATTAGTTTCCTTTTCTCTTGTATTTGTATTTTAGTTTCTGAAATTGTACTCAGTGTAATCCTTCCAAACTTCATGAATAAAAAGAGATTTTATGGTCAATCAAATTGTTACTATTGTTAGTATTTTGCAAATAGAATTTCATATGTTCCTTGAAATTAAATAAACAAAAACATTGCATTTCATGCATCATTTGTATAGCAGGTTTTCTTCCTCCAAATGTCTTATCGGCTATTCTTCTGTCCTTCATCCAAGCTGACTCACCGATACAACACTCGCGCTAATCAATCGAAGATCATGGAACATTTAAAGCAAGAGAATAGAGAGCTAAACGATGAAATTGCACGGTTAACTACTATGATGGAGTCTGTTCTTGCTGCGTAGAATTAGTCTTCACCAACTCCTGCAACTCCTCCCTAAAGGACTGTTATTTCTGAGGTTGCTACCTCAACGGTTCCTATTGCTTCCAGCCAATCCGGTCCTTCCATGTCTGCTAGATTCCCTTGGGGAATGCCATCCAACTTTGTGCCTGAAGGGTATGCACCCACATTTTGTTCTCTGCCGGTAACTAGCTCGGTCATGTTAGTACCTCCTCCAGTTGTTCATACTCTGCCTCGTGTTAAGGACACCATCTACCATTCTGAGCCATATGAAGGTCCATACGTGTACCAGAAAATGGATGAAATGAAGGATCAGTTCCTCGAGCTGCGTAAAGAGTTAAAGACTCTGAGAGGGAAGGATTTATTTGGGAAGAGTGTTGATGAGATCTGCATGGTACCCAATGTGAAAATCGCGATGAAGTTCAAGGTCCCTGACTTTAAAAAGTATAAGGGAAATACTTGTCCGCTAATACACCTTATGATGTACGCCAGAAAGATGTCTACTCAGACTGATAATGATCAGTTGCTGATTCACTACTTCCAAGACTGTTTGACTGGTGCTGCTTTGAGATGGTATATGGGGTTAGACAATGCAAGCATTCATGCTTTCAATGATTTGGGTGAAGCCTTTGTTAAGCAGTACAATTACAACATCGATATGGCACCCGATAGAGACTAGTCGAGGTCTATGTCTCAAAAAGATAAGGAGACATTCAAGGAGTATGCTCTGAGGTGGAGGGAGTTGGCTGCCCAAATTAGTCCAACATTGGAGGAGAAAAAAATGACAAAGATTTTCTTTAAGACATTGAGTTTGTTTTATTGCGAACTATGATAGCCAGTGCCGCCAATGACTTTGTCGAAATGGTGAATATGGGGATGAGGTCAGAAGAGGGAGTTTGTGAAGGACGTTTGTCTAAAGAAGAAGCATCATCTAGTAAGAAGTATGGGGGTAGTTTCTCCAAAAGGAAGGAGGGGGAAACTAATTCAGTGTCAGTGGGGAGGCAGAGGAGGCCTCATGTCAGAAAGAGTTCTCAACCTCGTCAACATCAACATCAAGTTTCTTCAGTGATTCCAGTTTTTTCAAACAATTCCAACAATCAATCAATTTCGATTCAACAACAACCACGTCAATAACAACCGCAACAAAGAACCAACTACAACAACAACAATCAACAAAATTTTGAGAGGAAGAAGGTCTCCTTTGACCCTATTCTTATGTCGTACGCAAAATTGTGCCCATCTTTGGTTCCCAAGAATCTCATTTAACCCAGAAATCCTTCGCAAATTCCTGAGCCACTTCCATGATGGTTTAAAGTTGAACTTCATTGTGCCTTTCACCAGGGAGACCCTGGCCACGACATATAGAACTCTTGTCCGTTGAAGTATGAAGTACAAAAGCTTGTAAAAAGTGGGATGGTGTCCTTTGAAGACCGAGCGCCTAATGTGAAAGCTAATCCATTATCTGCTTATGGTAATTCTTATGTCAACATGGTAGATGGTTGTACTGGAGAGTACAAGGTTTATGATGTTCGCCATATCAGACAATCTTTGGTAGCAATTCATAAGGATATCAGTTTGGTCAGTGACTGTGAGCACGACCATGGTGGTTCTGTGATATGCAGTGTGAACCCGCGTGGATGTGTTATTGTTAAGAGGGATATCTAGAGGTTAATGGATAAAGGTATTATCCAGATTTGCCAGTCGAGAGATGTAAATGATGGAAATATGATCATGCCAGTGTTCAAGACCCTGAGCGGGTAGTTATTCAATTTGATAGCAGCAATAATAATAATGTTAATAGATCGGTATCGCTGTTGGTAATACGGTTTGTGGGCCCTGTTCCGTATGCATCCGATAAAGTTGTGCCTTATCAGTATAACGCCACAATGGTGAAGAATGGTTAAGAGGTTCCTTTACCAGTTGTAGATTTTATGGTAAATATTGTTGATATTGTAAAGGTCGCCCATAGTGGTCGTGTGTTTGGTCCAGTTTTCCCGAAGGAAGTAGAAGATGTTGCAACCAGTACGAAGACAGAGATGCTAGTGATAAAACCAGATAGTGCTCTAGTGTGTCAGTCTGGTGAATCCAGTAAACTGAAGGGTAATGATGATGACGAAGTGTTGAAGCTGATAAAGAGAAGTGAGTTTAATACGGTGGAGCAGCTGCTCCAAACCCCGACAAAGATCTTCGTGTTGTTCTTATTGATGAATTCTGAGGCACATAGGAAGACGTTGCAGAAAGTGCTCGAGCAGGCTTATGTTGAGCATGATGTGACTGTGGATCAGTTTGACCATATTGTTGCTAACATCACTTCTTGCAATAATTTGAGATTTTGTGATGAAGAGCTTCCCGAGGAAGGCAAAAATCACAATCTGGCACTCCATATATCTATGAATTGTAAGGAGAACGCTATATCCAATGTGTTAGTTGACACTGGGTCCTCTTTGAATGTGCTTCTGAAGTCAACTCTGTCCAGACTTTCCTACCAAGGCGCCCCAATGAGGTACAGTGGCGTAATTGTCAAAGCGTTTGATGGTTCCTGTAAAACCGTCATTGGTGAAGTGGACCTTCCAGTTAAGCTAGGTCCGAGTGATTTCCAAATTACTTTTCAAGTGATGGATATCCACCAGGCCTATAGCTGCTTATTGGGAAGGCCATGGATTCATGAAGTTGGAGCAGTGACGTCTACTCTACATCAGAAGCTTAAATTTGTGAAGAACGACAAGATTGTCATTGTTGGTGGAGAAAAGATATTATTAGTGATTCATTTGTCGTCTTTTTCTTATGTTCAAGATGAGGAGGAGGTTGGAAAACCGTTCAAAGCCTTATCTATTGTTGATGAAGTAAAGAAAACTTGGGCACCCATGTCTTCTTTGAAGGATGCTCAAAAGGCTATTAAGGCTGGCAGTATTGATCAGCGGGGCCGAATGATAGAGATTGCCGAGAACAAGAATAGGGCTTGATTGGGATTTCAACCAGGGCCATTCAACATCAAAACTGAAGTTGTGCAACCAAGTTTCTGCAGTGGAGGGTTCATCCATGGTAATGATCAATACTCAACTGTTGTGATTGAGGACAGTGACGTTGAAGATGAAGCTTGCGCCACCTTTGTGACGCATGGCCATACTTGCAACAATTGGGTTGTTATTGATGTTCCTACTATTATTCATTGCTCTAATTAATTTGTTTTTCATTTTAAGAAAAATCCTTCTCATATGCCTAAGGGAGAAGTGAACATTATTAGGCATTTCAATTATCATCAATAAAAGACAATTTTATTCATCCACATCTATGATGTTTTATTTTTACTTTTTGCTTTTCTGAAAATGGTAATCACAAAAAACATAAATAAATAACAATTTTCCATTTGCATAATATTTGGTCATAATTCACTTCTCTAAAATCAAAATATCAAATTATTATGCAGGTTGGTTCTCAAACCCTTTGAATACAATGATCCTACCCCCTCTCCCAAACTTTGATTTCCCTGTGTTCGAGGTTGAGGAAGAAACTGATGATAAAGTATCTGATGAATTATCTCGTTTACTTGAGCAAAAGGAAAAATCCATTGATTTATTCGAAGAGCAGATTGAGCTAGTCAACTTGGGTTCCGAAGATGATGTGAAAGAAGTCAAGATTGGGTCTCAACTTTGTCCAGAGGATAAGAATGGGTTGATTGATCTTATTCGAGAGTATTCGGATGTGTTTGCTTGGTCCTATCAAGATATGCCTGGTTTAGACTATGAGATTGTGGAGCATAGATTGTCGTTGAAGCCAGAATGCCCGTCGGTCATGCAGAAGTTGAGGAGAACTCATCCTGATATGGTAGTAAAGATCAAAGAGGAAGTGCATAAACAAATTGATGTTGGTTTTCTTGTAACCTCTGAGTATCCGTAGTGGGTGGCCAATATTGTGCATATTCCTAAGAAAGATGGAAAAGTCTGCATGTGTGTTGATTATAGAGATTTGAACAAAGCTAGTCTGAAAGATGATTTCCCTCTACCACACATTTATATGTTGGTAGACAATATAACTAAATTCAAAGTCTTTTTTTTATGGAAGTATTTTCCGATTAAAACTAGATCAAGATGGCACCTAAAGATATGGAGAAGATCACATTCATTACACCCTGAGGAACATTTTGTTATAGAGTGATGCCTTTCGGTTTAAAGAATGCAGGTGCAAAATACCAGAGAGCTATGACCACTCTTTTTCATGATATGATACATAAAGAGATTGAAGTATATGTTGACGATATGATTTCAAAATCAAGTGATGAAAAAGAACATGATGAGCATTTGTTGAAGTTACTCCAGCGTTTGAGGAAGTACAAACTCTGCTTGAATCCCAATAAGTGCATATTTGGTGTTCATTCTGGTAAGTTATTGGGCTTTATTGACAATGAGAAGGGTATTCAAGTTGATCATGCCAAGGTCAAAGTAATACAAGAGATGCATGCGCTAAAAACTGAGAAGCAAATCATAGGTTTTCTTGGCCGCTTGAATTATATCTCAAGATTTATATCGCATATGACTACCACGTGTGCACCTATATTTAAGCTTCTTCGGAAAGATCAGTCTTGTGATTGGACCGAGGACTGCTAGAAAGATTTTGATAGTATCAAGGAGTATCTGCTTGAGCCTTTGATTCTGTCTCCGCCTGTTGAAGGAAGACCATTGATCATGCATTTGACCATTCTTGATTACCTCAGTAAGAAGTTCACCGACTGTGATACTCGTTATTCTATGCTTGAAAAGACTTGTTGCGCATTGGCTTGGGCTGCTAAGCGTCTGCGCCAGTATATGTTGAATCATACTACTTGGTTGATATCCTAAATGGATCCAATCAAGTATATTTTTGAGAAGCCTACTTTAACTGGGAGAATTTCCCGTTGGTAGATGTTGTTATGTGAGTGTGATATTGAATACCGATCTCAAAAAGAAATTAAGGGTAGCGTCTTAGATGACCACTTGGCTCACATACCTATTGAAGATTACCAGTCAGTGCGGTATGATTTTCCTAATGAAGAGATTTTGTACTTGAAAATGAAAGATTGTAATGAACCATTGCTTGAAGAAGGGCCAGAACCTAGTTCCTGTTGGGGCATAGTATTTGATGGAGTTGTTAATTCATATGATAATGGCATTGGGGCAGTGATTATTACTCCTCAAGGAACTCATTTTCTGTTTACAGCTAGATTGACTTTCAAGTGTACAAATAATATGGCTGAGTTTGAAGCTTGCATTATGGGGCTTGAAGAGGCCATTGATCTCAGAATCAAGTCTCTTGACGTCTATGGTGATTCAGCTTTGGTTGTGAATCAGATCAAAGGTGAATGGGAGACGAATCAACCCGGTTTGATACCATATAGAGACTATGCGAGGAGGATTTCAACTTTCTTTACAAAGGTTGAGTTTCATCATATCCCTTGAGATGAAAATCGGATGGCAGATGCTCTTGCAACGTTGGCTTTAATGATTATGGTAAAGTTTTGGGATGAAGTTCCTAACTTGACTTTAATGCATCTTGATATACCATCTCATGTGTTTGCTGTTGAAGAGGTCAAAGATCAAAATCCATAGTATTTTGATATTAAGTGTTTCCTCCAAAGTCAGATTTACCCGCCTGGGGCATCTTTGAAAGATAAGAAGACTTAGAGAAGAGTAGCTGGCAACCTCTACCTGAATGGTGAGGTGCTTTACAAGAGAAACTTTGATATGGTTTTGCTCAGATGCATGGATAGACACGAAGCACACATGTTGATGACTGAAGTCCATGAAGGTTCCTTTGGTACTCATTCCAATGGACATGATATGGCAAAAAAGATGTTGAGAGCAGGTTACTATTGGCTGACAATGGAATCTGATTGTTGCAAGTTTGTGAAGAAATACCATAAGTGTCAAATTTATGCATTTAAGATTCATGTTCCTCCGACACTGTTGAATGTAATTTCCTCTCCATGGCCCTTCTCTATGTGGGGATATGATATGATTGGCATGATTGAGCCAAAAGCTTCGAACGAACACCGTTTTATTCTGGTGGTTATTGACTACTTCACCAAGTGGGTTGAAGCGACATTGTATGCAAATGTAACCAAGCAAGTTGTTGTAAGGTTTGTCAAGAATTAGATTATATGTTGTTATGGTGTGCCAAGTAAGATCATTAATAATAATGGATATAACTTGAACAATAATATGGTGGAAGCTCTTTGTAAATACTTCAAGATTGCACATCATAATTCTTCTCCCTACAGACCAAAGATGAATAAGGTTGTTGAAGTTGCAAATAATAATATCAAGAAGATTATTCAAAAGATGGTTGTAACATACAAAGATTGGCATGAGATGCTCCCATTTGCTTTTCATGGATACCGTACATTCGTCCGCACTTCAACAGGGGAAACCCCTTTCTCTCTTGTTTATGGTATGTAAGTTATGCTCCTAGTAGAGGTTGAGATCCCATCACTGTGTGTCTTGATGGAAGCCAAGTTGACTGAAGTTTAATGGTGTCAGACCAGATATGACCAGATGAATTTGATTAAAGAGAAGAGGTTGACTGCCATGTGTCATGGTCAGTTGTATCAGTAAAGAATGAAGAAGGCATTTGATAAGAAGGTCAGGCCTCATGTGTTCAGAGAAGGTCACCTTATGCTAAAAAATATTCTATCTTTCAAACCTGATGCTAAGGGCAAATGGACTCCTAATTATGAAGGCTCATATGTTATTAAGAGAGCCTTTTCAGGCAGTGCTTTGATTCTTACAACTATGGATGGTGAAGAGTTCACTAGTCATGTAAATGCCGATGCAGTCAAGAAATACTTCTCCTAAAAAGAAAAGAACATCTCGCTAAGTTGAAAACCCGAGAGGACGGCTTAGGCAAAAATGAGGGTCTCGGTGGATTGAAAACCCGAAAGGGAGATCCAAGAAAAAGTTAGAGACATAAAACAAAAATTTATCCCGCTAGATTGAGTACCCCGCCTTGGGGCAATCTAGGAAAAAATTAGGGATTATGGCAACTAACTTCATTCGGTTGATCCTGATCATTGGAGACAGTTTTTGAGCAAGTCATTAGTTTCTGATTTGTCATTCTTGACCAAAACCAAGAGCACAACGGGTATTGAAGTTTGGTAGGAACATTAGTGATCATTGTATTCAATGAAGTCCTTTCCCATATAAATACCATTTTCAACTTTGTAAAGATCCATGGAGTCTTGTCATTTACAGACTATCATTCTATTAAATAAAGTTGAGCTTTTTATCCAATTGTTCCTACTCGTATTTATTTCAGCTAAATAAAATTGAATTTTTATGATGATAATTTTGAAAAGAATTAATAAATTAAAATCATTTTTCTTAAATATGAAAGCAATCACTTTAAAGGCAATTGATTTTAGTAAAGAATATCAACAGTAGTATAAGAACATGTAAGTCTTGACAATGCAGAGCCTCGTTGGTCTTCCCCGAGGAGTTGGTTTGGAAATAATTCCCAAAAAATTTATCATTTATCCCCAATAGAGTTGAACTTGCGATCAATCCCATTTGCAAATTTTCCCAGCTGAGTTGAAGGCTCACATCCTTAACAATTTGGCTCAGACCTCGTGCAGAGTTTTGTCTCCTGTATTCCTCAACTGAGTCCATCTCCAGATATCAAAGATCTCTGATTTTCAACAGTGTTTGATCTTGAGCAATGTTTGATATGGTTCCCTGCGAGGTTTTCCCCCATTTAATATTGTGTTGACCTAAAATTCCCCGCGGAGTTGACAACTTGGATCCTCAACAGATATTTTTTCTCCTTTCCCCTGCTAGGGTTGAATTATTCAGAGTCGGATTATTGGTGTTCATCCCCAGCATTTTTTCTCCAGTTGGTGTTTCCATCTTGTTGAGATTAGCTGAGTGTTGCAGTGGTGATTCAAATCTGTGATATTTGTATCCCTTGTGATAAGTTTTGTCAGCATAATCATAATCATACATATATACATAAAAAAACAACATCAAATATTTCATTATGCATTTTTGTTGCATTTGATTCCTTATTTCTGATCCCCTGCTATGGTAACATTATTTCCCTATGCAGATTGGTGTGTCTGTCTTCCTTCAATGATAGAGTGTCGGTCCATTAAGCGGAAAGAATTTAACCTTTCTCTTTTCCCCACTAAGTTATTTCCTCGTGGATGATTATTGCTTCAGTTTCCTCCCTAGTTAACTATATGGATGGAATCACTCCCCTTGAGTTATATCCTCATTGGGTTGAGTCTTTGTTTGACCGTTTCTTTCTAGTTACTACCTCGATGAATATTTTGGTCCCTTGAGAATATGTTACCCAGTGACTGGTAATATTCCTCTCAATTTTTGGGTACATTTACTTTTTCCCAATACCAGGTAAAATGTAATCCACTTCCTTTATTTTCCCCAGCGGATTCGTTTCCACGTTTCCTCAGGCAGTCTATCCTTGATATGTTCATCCTAATCGGTGACAGATATTCTCCCTTTGTGGTTTTCTACCCAGTAAAAAGGTAGTTGTAATCCCTACTTTTATTCCCCCGAGAGTTAATCCTTGATATGTTCATCTTGACCGATGACAGATTTTCTTCTCTTTGCGGTCTTCTGCCCAGTAACCGGCAGATATAAATCTTACTTTTTCCTTTGAGTTTATCCTTGATATGTTCATCTTAACCGATGACAAATATTCTCTCCTCTTTGCGGTCTTCTGCCCAGTAAGCGGCATATATAAATCCTACTTTTTCCTTTGAGTCTATCCTTGATATGTTCATCTTAACCGAACGCGGATATTCTCTCCTTTTTGCGGTCTTCTTCCCAATAACCAGTAGTTGTAAATCCTTCTTTCCCCCCGCTGAGTCTATCCTCGATATGTTCATCCTAACCGGTGACGAATATTCTCTCTTCGGTATTCTATCCAATAACTGATAGATACAATTTCTATTTTTCCCCAGCAGTCTATCCTTGATATGTTCATCCTAACCGATGACAGATATTCTTCCTTTGAGTTTATCCTTCATATGTTCATCCTAACCGATGACGGATATTCTCAGGAAGCTATTATTACCCAGTAGCCGGTAACGAATACACCACTTTTTCCTCAGCGAGTCATCCTTGATATGTTTACCCTAATCAGTAATGGATGTCCCTCTATCAGAGTACATTATCTTCCTACCCAGTAACCGGTAATAGATAATATACTTTTGGTACTCCTATGTTGAAGTTCATTCTTCCCTTGTCGAGTTCGAGTGTGTATTTCCTTATTGAAGTCGCTAATCCCATTTTAGGTTTGAGTATTTCAGTTTTGTTTTGATTTACCCGTTTCCCCTACAAATTTCCCCTTATCCCCAACTGAGTCCTTCCATTGATTTATTTTCATGGAATTCTTCTTGTGTCTCCAAAAGTCTTTAAGTCGTAGCCTGGCCTTCACACAACACTATTTATCCCCAGAGTCTTTGTATCCCTAGTGAGTGTTCCTTACGAAATGCATTTTGCTCCTGTGGATACTCGGTCTCTCTGGATTCTTTTCCTTTGTGGCAATATTTTCCCTACAGATATTATTTTAACATTCATATCATATGCATCATGAGGTCTCTTAGGGACAAAAATTCATTTCGAGATGTTGTTATTTAAGTCCATTCTACTGAGTTGATACGAAGATTTTAACCTTCACATCCTCAGTTAGAATGTCCTTAAATATGGGCAGCTGTAAGACCCCAATTTTGACCCTAAGATCCCTCATGCTATCTCATCACATGCATTGGCTTAGGGATCACACCTTGACATCCTCCTTACCCCTCATTCATTGGGTTTACATTTGGAGAGATCACCAAGCACATTTTGATTGTATCATACTTTGTTTTTCATTATTTACTAACCAAAATAACAAAAAAATATGTCAATGTATAGTTTGTTGCTTTTGTAGGAAGTGTACGTGATCACCCATGCTCCATCAAGCTCATATCTAGGTTTTAAGACCCTCAATGCAATGAGATCAATCAAGAGATGGTTTACATTGGCTCTAGACATCATATATGGATCCCCATGGTCTTCACATATCATTTTGATCAAGAATTCATCAAGAGTTTGAAGCTTGTTTTCCTTGGAAGCCCTAATTCATCTTGGTATCTTATATGACTTCCTCAATAAGTTTATTCATCATTTGATAAAATATTTCAAGGTATACTTCATATTATATCATCCTACACATATATGATCCTCCATGAGTCCCAAATATCAATAGAATATCAAGTTTGCAAGTTGGTTCATGGTGGTTGACCAGAGAAAGTCAACTGGTAAAAACTGGGGTTCCCTAGACCCTATCTCCTACAATTTTTGTCATATGAAAATGATTCCAAGATAAACTTTACTCCTTTCTGGAAGTCTTCGGTCCAATCACAAGATTGATCTTTCCGAAGAAGCTTAAATATAGGCGCACATGTCGCAGTCATGTGGGAAATGAATCTGGAGATATAATTCAAGCGGCCGAGAAAACCTCTGACTTGCTTCTCTGTTTTGGGCGCAGGCATCTGTTGTATTGCTTTGACCTTGGCAAGAACAACTTCAATACCCTTCTCGCTGACAATAAAGCCCAAACAACTTACCAGAATGAACACCAAAAGTACACTTATTGGGATTCAAGCGGAGTTTATACTTCCTCAAATGCTGGAATAGCTTCAACAAATGCTCAACATGTTCCTCTTCATCAATCGATTTGGCAATCATGTCCTCAACATATACTTCAATCTCTTTATGCATCATATCATGAAAAAGAGTAGTCATTGCTCTCTGGTAAGTTGCACCAGCATTCTTTAGACCAAAAGGCATCACTCTATAACAGAATGTACCCCAAGGTGTAATGAATGTGGTCTTCTCCATATCTTCTGGTGCCATCTTGATTTGATTGTATCCAGAAAATCCATCCATAAACGAAAAGACTTTGAATTTAACAGTATTGTCTACCAACATATCAATGTGTGGCAGAGGGAAATCATCTTTCGGACTGGCTTTATTCAAATCTTTATAATCGACACACATGCGGACTTTTCCATCTTTCTTCGGCACAGGCACAATATTGGCCACCCATTACGGATACTCAGCGGTTACAAGGAAACTGGCATCAATCTGCTTTTGCACTTCCTCTTTGATCTTTACAGCCATATCAGGATGCGTTCTTCTCAACTTCTGCTTGACTTACGGGCATTTTGGCTTCAACGGCAATCGATGCTCCACAATTTCAGAATCCAAACCAGGCATGTCTTGATAGGTCTAAGCAAACACATTTGAATATTCTCGAAGAAGATTAATCAGCCCCTTTTTGACATCTGAACACAATCGAGACCCAATCTTGACTTCCTTCACATCATCCTCAGAACTCTAGTTGACTAACTCAATCTGCTCTTCGAACGGTTGAATGGTCTTTTCATCTTGCTCAAGAAGACAAGATAATTCATCACTCACTTCTACATCACTTTCCTCCTCGGCCTCAAACACAGGGAATTCAAAATTTGGAGAAGGAGAAGGATCATTGTATTCAATGGGGTTAGGAACCAACCTGCATAATGATTTGATAGTTTGATTTTAGAGAAGTAGATTTGTGACCAAATATCATACAGATGGACAATTATATTGTTTATTTATGTTTTTGTGATTACCATTTTCAGAATAAAACAAAAAGTAAAAACAAGACATCATAGATGTGGATGAATATAAGTTATTGGATGTTGAGAAGTTATTGGATACATTTTTTATGTAAAACAAACATCAATTTGCATTTGACCCTTTTTATTCAAAGAGGTTCAAGAATACTTTAAACTCTTGATTTTGATAACAATTGAGTTTCGATACAAAATCGTGATTATTAAGATACTAAATAAATAAAGGAAAATTAAAAATACAATAGAATTAAATAAAGAACAAGCATAAAATCTATTTAAATGACAACGAACCACTTTTTCTTATGGAGGTTTAAGAACACTTTTCAACTATTAATTTTGAAATCAATTGAGTTTCCATATAAAATGGTGATGGATAAGGTACTAAATAAATAAATCAAGAGTAAAAATTTAATATAATTAAATAAAGAACAAACATATGATTCATTTTGTATGGAAACTTTTGTTTGTGGAGGTTAAGAACACTTTTCAACTCTTAATTTAAAATCACTTGAATTTCAATGCAAAATGGTGATAATTAAGGTACTAAATAAATAAAACAAGAGTAAAAATACAATATAATTAAATAAAGAACAAACATAAGAGCCTACCTATTCAATAAGAAGAAAGAAATAACTTGAAAGAAAATGAAGAGAAAAATGAGGAGAGTTTTGGCTTAATTTTTCTCAATGATCGGTGGTTAGATTTGTGAATGAGAATGAATTTATTTATTGGCTCTAAATAGGATACTTTATAAATTATGCAAATAGTCTGAGTGCCTTCTAGAAACTTATTTAATTAAATAGTGAATAATGATGTAATATATGCATTGAATAATGATGTAACATATGCATGGAATAATGATGTAATTAATGAGAGATATTTTAGATTTTCTAGAAACATTGATTTTTTTTTATGATGTATGAAAATGATTAATAAAATTCAGATGAATATTTTAATGATAAATGAAATGATCATGGAATTATTTTGCAAAATGCATAATGAAAAAAAAAATGCAATTTTAGTCAATTTCTTCAACATGTAAAATATTGACTTTATGTTGTCTTTTTTACTATATATATGCATATATGAATAATTTTTGTGACTTTAGTTGATGATAAAAATGCATATAGCTAAAAATGCAAAATTGGACAAATGGACTTCTATCAGATGAACTTAAAATTCCCAGACAAAATTGGGGTATGACACCCTTAAACACATAATCCTTCTTCTCGTTATGCTCAAATAAACAACAAGTATTAGTGAAAGTGACTTTAAAACCCTTGTCAAAAAGTTGACTAATTCTAAGAAGGTTGTCTTTAAGACCATCAACAAGCATTACATCGGAGATAGTAGTAGATGAGGAATTACCTACACTACCTTTTCCGTGAATAGCTCATTTGTTGTTATCTCCATAAGTGTTGCATCCCCTTTTCTTTGGCTTCAAATCAATGAAAAGCGATATGTCACCCGTCATATACCTTGAACATCCACTATCAATATACCTCATCTTTTCGGTAGATTTCAGACATTCAACTTGTAGAATTAAACAAAGGAAATACGTACCCAATTTTCATTGGGTCCTTGGAAGTGAGTGAAATCAAGGTTGAATTTAGGCAACCATTGAGAGACTCCTTTAGGAACTAACATCTTCCTAAATTTTCACTTTTCAATCGTATGACCCTTTTTGCAACAATAATGACAAGATATATTATGATGGAATATGTGTTTAACATTCAAATACTTTTTTAAATTTGTATGTTTTTTGTATGAATGATTTAAAGATCTTCCATACTTAGAAGGACCAATAGAAAATTCACTTTTATGTTGTAAAGTTGTGTCTAATTTGACTTGAATAGCAATTATCTCTTTTTCCCAATTATGACAAAATTCACAACCAAACCTAGAAGGTTCTTCACACATATTCTTGTCACTTTGAATATCTATCATAGATGTCTTAATAGCTTCCAACTTCCTTTCTTAATCTAATACTTTAGCTTCTAATTGAAAAAATATTTTTTCATGTGAATCTAATTTCTTAAAAGCATTTAATGCTTCTCTATTAAGATTATCAAAAGCATATTCTAATTGAGAATCAGATAAATCACTAGTAAGCTCAAGTTTAGAAGTACTTACTTGTTTCTTCTTCCTTCCATTAGCCATAAGACAAATCTGGGTCGATTCTACACTTGAAGTGGAGCTTTCATTGTTTGAAGAATCACTTGCACTCTCACAAGCTACATAACCTCTTATAGATCTACTAGGCTTCTTGTGATGCCCTTTTTCTTTGTCTTTCTTAATCATGGGACAATCCAGTCAATAGTGACCAATTTCACCATAATTATAACAAGAGCTTATAAATTTATCTTTCCTATTCTCACCATCTTTTGAAGACTTGGACTCCCTTCTAAATTTTGCTAAGTTGCCTTCAGAATGCTTGACCTTTTTCTATTGAATATACCTTTGGTATCTATTGAAAAATATCCAAACATCATCATCATCGGAGATCTTGTCCTCCATTTCTTCATACTCACTAGGCTCATTCTTTTTGGACGTGAAACCAAAAGTCTTTAGAGCAATGTACTTCTTCTCTTCCACCTTGTCTTTACCTTACTCTTTCTTCATCATATTTTCATATTAATTTTCATGTTTTTCCAAGAAAGTGAGTTCTTGATCATGTTCTTCCAATTTACCAAACAAATTAGTAAGATCAGGTGCTTTAAGATCATTCACCTCTTTGATAGTGGTGACATTGGGTTGCCACTCCCTGTTAAGACATCTCAAAACCTTTTTATTAGCAATAGCATTAGAGATAGGATTACCTAGAGCATTCAATCTATTAATAAGATATGTGAATCTCTTTTGCATGTCGGTAATGGTTTCATCAAGCTTCATACGAAAGAGTTCAAACTCTTGGTTTAAAGTATTGATCCTAGCTTGTCTGACTTCATTGGTTCCTTCATCGGTAACTTCTAATGTGTCCCACGTAGCCTTGGCGGTTTCACAATGAGAGACACGATAATACTCATCAACACCTAATGCGGATATGAGAATATTTTGTGCTTTCTAATCATGAGACCATAACTTCTTATCATTATCATTCCATTGATTTTTCAGTTTTTGTACGATGACTACTTAACCATTGGTCATTGTAATTTGATTAAGACCATTGGCAATGACGTCCCATACACCCTTATCAATATAGTTGATATGGATATGCATACAAGCTTTCCAATATCCATAATTTTTGTTGGTGAAAATAGGTGCTCTATTATACGCCCTTTTAGGTTCGGTAGACATTATCTAATAAGCAATTCTTAAGGTCGGAAACAATCGGAGCTTATAATATCACTTGTTAGACGATTGGCTTAGATCTAGAGGGGGTGAATAGATCCCAAATTAAAATTTTATTCAAAACTTGGACTTAGAAAAATTTATGGCGCGAAAGTAATTTTAAAATAGTTCTCGGATACAAAATCGTCTAACCGAACCTTCTATAGAAAAACTCGGATATGCGTATGAGTACCAATGGTATGATAATAATTCAAATGTTGATTTATCAATACTTCAATCCTTAAATTTGAATACTCTACTATAGCAACTATCTATCTCCAATGTCAACAACATACTAAATATTAGTTGACACAATTTGTCAAACACTTTACGTGCAATCAACAAAGTTTTGATATTAGTATAATGTTTGTAGTTCTTAAAAACACAATCACTACCAAATGGTATGTGATTACTACAACAACATAATTTAACAAAGAATTAAAAAATTATTATCCAAACAATGTTGATCAAGAAATCAAAGTAATTAACAATTTATGAACCGAAAAATAAACGAGAGAGAGAGAGAGAGAGAGAGAGAGAGTACGCAAGGATTTGTTTAGGCAGTTCCCTAATCGACCTTGCTATGGGTACGCCTGACCTCAATTAGAATTTGAATTTAGTTATTAACATAATAAATCTTACTTTGCAAAAGTATCAATACAATAGATGAGAAATCGAATCCTACAAACCCTAGGTTTGTTCTTGAGTCTAGCACCTCCAAAAGTTTTGATCAAAGTTTGATAAAGTCATCAACAATGTCGCTTCAATTCATCTATTATTTCTACTTCCTTACATGACCTCCTTGTCTCAAGGCTTTCACCCGACTGAATTAATCCCAAGCGTACACTTGTTGAACCCAAGAATTTTCAAGGCGATCCACCGTTTTACGCTATTCCCTTACTGACGCACCTAGTCTCAAAGCTTTCACTCGATCGTATCAGAATTAAACAATCTTGATAAAAACCTTTAAACCCTAAAGTTCTTGAAGGAAACCCCCAAACCGGTTTTCTTATTTGAATCCCTTAAAGATCGCAACCCAATATTCTTGGTACAACAAACCTAATTGGACGTTATCAATCCTAATCTTGATTGTGTGTATGCATAGATTGAATTGAAGATTATGGGATTCTTTGAAATCCTAGATTCATGTAGGTTTTAATCACTCTATAAACCTTACTAGAGACTGATTCATGTATGAAGTATTTATATGCTTGGGTGATTTAGGGAAAAATAAATGAAAAAGAGGATAAAAAATATGAATTTTAAAAAAAAATATCGGATAGGTCGACTTATACAAGTTATGTGTCGACCTGTTCGATGCATTGGTCGACCTGTCCAAGATCATGTGTCGACCTATGACAATTATGTGCTCCCTATGTGTCGACTTATGAACTTGACACTTGAAACAGAAGCCACAATATTTAATACAACAACATATGTGTCGACCTATAGGCAAGAAATTTTTTTAATAGGTTGACCTGTAGTTCTATGTATCGACCTATAACCAGAAAAGTTTCCCATAAGTCGACCTGTACTGCTATTTTTCACACAAATTGATTTTTCATGCATGTTTGATGCATGAGACCTTTCCCACATTATTTCCAAATAATTTTATGCTTCCTAATGCTAAGATGCACATAGAGATTCAGAGGATACCGTCCAATATACATTTACGCTAAAGTATCATAGTTTTGACATAATATAAAACATATCTAACAGAAGTTGCACTCACACAGCTGCTCAAACATTAAATCCTGCTTTTCGCACCCATCGCCTGTTAAGAATGTTGCTCATACTCCTCAAAGGGTTGCCACTTAAAGGGTCATCAAGTTCAATCAGCCTAAGCTTGTAGAGTATCAACTATTAGAGGAGAGGATATGTGATATTCAAGGTTTGTCTGCTCATTGGTCGAATGCTAGAGAACTATGCTTAGTGCCAAAAGTTGTTCTCCCGTAGAAGTTCAAGGTACCTTACTTTCCCAACTACAAAGGTTTGAGTTGTCCTTGAAGTCACATCACTATGTACTACAGGAAAATGGCTTCTTATATTGACAATGATGAGTTACTAATTCATTGCTTTCAAGATAGCCTATCTAGGGCATCTTTGGACCGGTACATGAATTTGGAACCTGGGAAGATAAGGACATGGAAAGATATGTCTAAGGAATTCTTGAATCAGTACAAGTATAATCTATATATGTCTCCTACAAGATTGCAGTTACAGAATCAGTCACAAAGGTCTAATGAGACGTTCAAAGAGTGTGGGTAAAGGTGGCGTGAGATAGCTTCAAGAGTCAGGACTTCTCTGTCTGATACTAAGCTGGTGGATATATTTATGGGAACTCTCTAAGGTTTATACTATGAATATATGGTTGGTAGTTTGTATTTGAACTTTGTTGATATAGTCGTGATTGGAGAAAGGATAGAAAGTGGTCTCAAGTAAGGGAATATTTCCAGTAGTAACAATAATTAACAATCTGCAGCCAGGAAACCTCTGAGTAGGTAAAGAAGAAGGAAGGATAAAAAAATATTATGATGTCAAGTTCTCCTCAATACCAAGCTCATATGGCCCCTGCATCGTACTTTCCTTGTCCATATATGGTCTCCGCTCAGTTCTAACAACAACCTTTCCAATATCAATCACAACTCCAACATCCTCCCCAAACTCCATAACAACAACAAATTCCTCAGGCACAAGCTCCAGAAAAACAATACCATAACAACAGAAATCAAAATCAAAATTGTCATAATCAGGGTCAGAATCAGAATCAGAGGCGTCTGTAGTATACCAAGATTCTTGTGTCGTACACTCAGTTATTACCTTACCTGGTGCATGTAGGGCCCATTGTTCCTAAAGAGATTCCACCGACAATGTTTCCTTATAAACCAAAACACAACCCTAATGTGTCATGTGCTTTCCATGGAAGCTATATTCGGCATTCAACCGAAGATTGTATTGTGTTCAAGAACAAAGTGCAAGAACTTATTGATCAAGATATTTTTTCCTTCACTGAGGAGAAGCCGAGTGATGTTCTGGTAGACAATAATGCTAAACACTTAGTCTCTTCCTTCATGCATGGGTCCTCAGGGTACAATCAAATAAATATGGCTCTAGATGACATGGAGAAGATAACATTCATTACACCTTGGGGAACCTACTGCTACAAAGTCATGCCATTTGGTTAGAAGAATGTAGGGACAACATATCAGCGTGCTATGATGACTCTATTTCACGACATGATCCATAAATAGATTGAAGTTTATGTAGACGATATGATTTCCAAATCTAAGACTGAATACGACCCCTTATACCATTTGAAAAAGCTATTTTCTAGACTCCGTAAATTCAAGTTAAGGTTGAATCCTGCAAAGTGCACCTTTGGGGTCCGATCTGACAAGCTATAGGGGTTCATTGTGAGTCAGAGGGGTTTTGAAGTTGATCCTGACAAAGTAAGGGTCATTCAAGACATGCCATATCCCATAAAAGAAAAAGAATATTGAGGCTTCCTTGGACAAATTAGTTATATTTCGAGGTTCATCTAGCATTTGACGGCTACCTTAGAACCAATTTTCAAATTGTTAAGAAAGAATCAAGTGATCATGTGGTATAATGATTGCCAAGAGGCATTTGACAATATAAAAGAGTACTTGCAAGAACCACCGATCTTGAAATCACATGTTCCTGGTAAGCCACTAATCATGTATCTTACCGTGCTAGATGAATCAATGAGTTGTGTGTTAGGTCAACATAATGACACATGCCGAAAATAGCATGCAATCTATTAATTAAGCAAGAAGTTCATCGAGTGTGAGATCATATACTCATTATTGGAGAAGACTTGTTGTGCTTTAGCTTGGGCAGCTCAATGTCTAAGACAATATATGATTTTCCATACAACTTTGTTGATATCCAAAATGGATGCAATAAAGTACATTTATTAAAAGCCCGCTATCATTGGAAGGATTGCTTGGTGGAAGATGTTGTTAACCAAGTATGACATCCAATATGTAACACATAAAGTTATCAAGGGGAGCGTCTTTTCTGACCATCTTACCCATCAACTAGTAGAGGGTTATCACCCGATGAAGTTTGACTTTCCTGATGAGGACTTCATGTTCTTTCAAAATTGCAATATTCCAGGCCTTGATGAAGGACCCGAATCAGGATCATGGTGGAAGCTCGTGTTCGACGGTTCCTCTAATGCCAAAGGTCACTATCGCATCTCGAAAGATACGACCCCTCGTGATGTTCGCGAAAGTCACCACCGAACATTATATATCCTAATGAAGGAATATGAAAATATCAATAAAACCTTTCAAAAATAGAATAATGGTCGTCGCAACCATATTCAAGTTCAGGAGTCGATTACGTAAAGGTAAGGTATTAGCACCCCTCATATCCGTTGTACTCAACGGGAACCTTTTAATTTAATTTGCGATTTGAATGTTAGTTGATGTTATTTGTTTTCTTCGAGTGAATAAAAGATTAAAAATAGAGATGGATGGAAACCTCAGAAGGGGGAAAAGAGAGGTTTTTTATTAGTGTGCTCGCCAAGATCTCGCAATCTCGTGCCTATGTATCCTTATAGTGCAATAAGGAAATCAGAGCATTCATAGTTCGGGGACTGCAGTTTATGGGTTGGTTCGTTTTAATGAGCCAATACTTAGATCGCGTTCTAATGACTAAACGTGTGCTTGTATGCTCGCGGCGGAGACTTAAGCGCTAGTTTGTATATGCATTAGAAATGATTAAGCATCACCCTTTTTGAAATGATTTTGATAGATTAATAATGTATTGATTTGAACACGTATCTAGATCACATTATAACAGTAAAACATTGGCTTGCATTCTCGTGGAGGGGACTTAAGCGCTAGATTATATACATATTAGAAAGGATTAGACAAACGTTCTTTTGAAAAGAAGTTGTTAATTACGCGGGGGAGAAAAATTAGGTTAAATTTATATTGAGTTATTTTTTAGGAGAACGACGAACATTCGATAAAAACAAGACGTGGGCCTTCGAATCAATGAATCGGGGTATTACCGGAATGCTAGATTCCAACAACAGCTTTTTCATTCAATTAATTACGAAAGTTTTTTGATGGACAATGAACTTTCAAGGGTTTGTTCAAAGGTTCCATTGTGTTACATTTTTTAGAAGATTAACTTGTGTTAATTCTCTAACATGTTTTACACATAAATTGTTATTGCCCGACCTCATATAGGTATGGCTTCTATATAAACCTACTTACGGTTGCTTAACATAACGCAAAATTTTCTCGACACAATTAATTAACCACTAACTGTTTGTAGCAGTAAATTCATGATCATCAAGCTATGGATAAGCAAGACATCAAATAACAAGAGTTGCCACCGCACTTTTATTGTTTCTAAGGGAAAAGGGAAAAAGTAC
Source organism: Lathyrus oleraceus (assembly GCF_024323335.1). NCBI lineage: Eukaryota > Viridiplantae > Streptophyta > Magnoliopsida > Fabales > Fabaceae > Lathyrus > Lathyrus oleraceus. The sequence continues at coordinate 364,110,707 of NC_066583.1, forward strand.
GAACAAAACCCAAAAGTAAGAAGTTTTCAAATCAAAACTAATAAAATGTCAGAGATTATAGGTAAGGGGGTTGGTTACATAGAGGGAAGGTGTTAGCACCCAAAGTGTCCTAGGTACTCCTAGGGAGCCCTTTTTTGTGTGCATATGTATTTTGTACAAAAATGATGTTTACAAACAAATAGAGTGAGGGGATGAGAAAATAATTCATTAATTATATTTTTGAGTTTGACAAGACCTTCGAACTTGTGCCTACGTACCAACATAAAAATGAGGGATCAAAACCTCGTAGTTCGTGATACAAATTTCAAAGTGGATGCATTGTTTTTAACAAAATTAAGTTTGAAAGACACAAAGGCCTGAAAATGGTTTGGATGAGTTAGTTATTTTTTGGCTTTTGAAAGTTTAGGTCACGTATAGTTAAGTCTATTTACAAGTTTGATTAAGAAAAGAAGTTTGAAAATGCAATGACATAAGGCTAAAGTTTCTAGTTTGCAAAGTGGTCAAAATTTAGAAAATAACAAGTTCAAACAAAGAAGTTTTTTGAAAGGAGGAAAAGATTTTGAAATTAAAGAAACGGGGAGGAGATGAAGAGACTAATCCTATGCACAAAATTAAAAGTTAAAAGTTGAAAAGATCTGACCGATGGGTAGCAATCCAATAGGCAAGAATGCTATATAGAAACCCCAAATTCCCTTGGATATTAGAATCAAGAAACAAACAATGCATACAATATTAACTTGAAGAGTAAGGCATCAAATAAAGATAGCCATATCCAAGCTTAGCCATTCCATGATCTTCTTCAGATTAAGCCCATGTAACAGATGAATTCCATAAGTCACAGGTTCAAAATAACAGCTTCACAATGATTATGTTGCAGATGAACTCAAAGGGATCTTGAATGATGTATCAGATGAAGTTTCAAATTGCAATCACTTGGTTTCACAAAAGTTGGCATTGGCCAAGTCCTTTAGCATATGGAGGTTGCCTAAATTGCAAGTCCAATTTGTCCAAGATCAAGTCAACAGTCCACACAAAAGTTTTTTAGGGTTTTTGTTCTTATTATGTACATTAATGGTCCAAGACCATACAAACAAACAAAATATACACAAGCAAGATATATCACACAATATGGTCCAAATGGACAAAGGGAAAATGACATTAACATAAACAATTAGAATGGTATGAATAATGGCAAATGAATAGAACTTAAAAAAAATTAAAGTGCATTAAAATAAAGGACTTGAAATTAAATCTTAGTTGTTAGTGAGTTAGAAGTTAGTATTGTTTTGCTTTTGCTTTTCATTTTAAGTCACTCTTTGGAGAACACTCAACCCACTTATCACAAGCATGGATCCTTGAGCCAAGACATCTTCCAAAGGAAGGAAAAAAGGCCAAGTTTCCACACAATACCATGAAAGAGGGGAGACTTACAATCTCACTAACTAGAATGCTATGCCTTTTGTGTCAAAAATTTAGCGTTATGTTAAGCAATCGTAATTGGACTTATGTAGAAGTCACAACTATTTAAGGCTAGGCAATAGAATTTTGGTGTTAATGCATGTTAGAGACATAGTATAATGGACTATGCTCATGAAACATATCACACACAAAAAGAATATGAAAAAGGTGTGGCCTAATCTCATCCATACTCATGCCAATTTTTCGATCAACTAGCATTAGGACTTTGAGATGTCATTGACCAAATGAAAATGAATGGATGAAGAAGGGGAATTAGATGAAGAGGGAAAAGGATGAATAAAATAACAAATTGGTCAAAGGAGGACTTTTACCAAATTAATGTCATTCATTCATTTTGGGAGATGGAATGTACATTCCATCATTCCCCTAAATCCAATGATATTAACTTAACAAAGTCAAATCAACCTTGACCAAGGCCCAACAACATGAGTCAAACTTACACAAATCATCACAATAGGTCAACACAATTATTTGGAATTTATTCAAATTAAAAATACTAATAAGGCATTTAAATTAAATATGGTTTGTCAAATTCCTAAAACCTCATCAAAACACCAAAGAAATGGCCATGAGATTTATCATAGGTCAAACAAGATCAAAGGACCTTGGAGAAAAAATTTCAAAATTTTTAAAGACTTAAAAGTATTTTTAAACAATTAAAAATATTCACAAAATCAATTAAATCATGAAAATATTAATAATGATCCAAAAAATAATTTTAATTCAAAATATGAAAGAGGAAATTATTTGAAATTATTTGGTGAAACTCTCATATTTTTTGGATCAATATTAAAACTAATATGAATTAATGAAAATCAAAGGAATAAAAATTAAAATAAAAAAATCAAAAAAATGTGGACCACTTGATCTCCCTAATTAATTGAGGTGGCAGATCAAGTGGTCTGAAACGCGCGTTCCACCAAACACCCGAGTCAACACGCTGTACCAAGGGTAAACACAATTGGCGCTTAGGATTAAAACATTTTGAAAGGATCCCGTGGCTGGGAGACGTGCAAACGCAGCGCCGGAGCCAGAGCTCCGGTCTTCTTCTCCGGTGGACCTCACCAGACTGGTCCACCCTCAACCATCACCAAAATAAAAAAAGGAGGACATGATCTGAAAGAAAAAATGGCGTAGAGCACGAATCTGACCTCAATTTTAACTAACTCCACATATATAGAAAGATATGAGGAGTTGAATTTTGAGGTGTGTCAACTGAGTTGCTTCAATTTGACCTCTAAGCAACTCAATCTTCTTGCCTACATTGGTAGGACTTCAGACAACCAAAGATCCAAGAGAATTGATGAGAATTGAGTGAGAATCGAAGAGATGAAGTTTTCTGAAAATTACCTTCAATGTTGTGCAGAACTTTAGGTTGCTTGCTTCAAACACGATCTAATCACACTTGAGAAACTTGCAGGGAGTGGTTAGAAATGGTGCAAGGCTTTGGATCCTGGAGTTCTTGAATCTCCAAACAGTTGAGATTCAAACTCAATTTTTCAGATTAAAAATTATCAGGTTTTCCTTTTGAACAAGAGGGTTTGAATTGGGGGGAAAAGCTGGCATGCAAGGTGTACTTGAAATGAGCTCAGAGGCCATGTATTTATAGCATTTGGGATTGATAATTGCACACTTGAAAATTTGCTAAATTTGGCAATGTGATGCACAAGCTTGCATGGGCGTGTACAGGCCCATGAAGAAATCCATTTTGATCCAATTGCAACTGTACTGAAGTAAAAATGATGCTTGATTGGAAAGGTAAGGTGAAATGGAGTTTTGGACATTCGATTTCCTCCAATGGTGCAGCTTTGTTAAAGTCATGCGCAAACCTAACAAACTTCATCCAAAATGCATGAACTTAGGTTCTTTGGAAAGCTTAGGTCAAGGAGAACAAGTTTGATGTTGAACACTTTTCCATTTAGAGCTTGGATCATGGTGAAATTTGAGGTGGAAGTTTGGAAATTTCAACATGTTGAAACATTTTCTAAGTGTCAAGCTATATATCTCAATATTCCATATTACTTAACTTTTTATGTGAGCTTCAAATGAGAAAAGTGTCTTCATAAAAGTTGTATATCTTTTAAATACCTTCAAAATGGTCACCAATTTCATGTCATTTGGATTTAGAATGATAGAGTTATTCATTTTTGAAGTTTGGAAAAATCACTTATTCAATGGTATAGGTAAAAAATGACCTATAATGTATCCTCATATCACATGCTCATAAAAGTTGATTTATCTCTCACTCAAAACATCAAAGTTGAATTAGACATCTTTAGTTTTATTGTTCAACTTGGAAATCTTTCATCTCATAAAAATTGAGCAAGTTATTTCCTTGGGAAGTTGACTTTCAAATTAGGGTTTAGACAAAATGACCTATAATGTTTCAACATAGAAAATGATTTTCCAAGAAAAACTAGCTCTAGGTATCAACATGAAAGTTGTTTGGAATGTCATTTAGAGTAACCTTTATCTTGGAATAATTTTCATATGGTGAAAATTATAGGAGATAGGGTCTAGGGAGACCCAGTTTTGATCAGATGAATTCATCTGGCCAACCACCATCAACCAACTTGCTAACCTTCAATTCTCTTGACTTTCCTAGATCATGGTAGATCATATATGCATAAGATGATGAATTTTGAAGTGTACCTTTAGAAATTTGATCAATTGGTGAGATGGCTTGTTGGAGAAGTTACTCAGGATACCCAGTCAAACTAGGGTTTCCAAGGCAAATCACCTCCAAACTCTTGAAGAATAACATGCAAGAATCAATGGAACTCATATATGATGATTATAACCATTCTTGGATCAAATTCATGGTTATGATCTTTGTCATGAGGGCCTCAAATCCTAGATATGAACTTGATAAATCAATGTGATCATGCCTTACCTACAAAAGAGTTAGGCAAATGCAAAGACATATTTTTGGTATTTTAGTTAGTAAAATGATAATATACAAGTATCATACAATCTAATGGTGCTTGGTGACCTCTCCCAAAACAAACCCAATGAGAGAGGGGTAAGGAGGATGCCAAGGTATGATCCCAATGCTAGTGCTTATGATGAAATTGCATGAGGGATCTTAGGGTCAAAATTGGGGTCTTACACTCTCACCATTAATCATTAACTTTATTTATTTTCATTTAATTCTTGTCATTTAATTTAAGTCATTTACTTTTATGCCTTTACTTTATGCAAATTACTTTATGTCTCATTACTCATCATTTCACTTCATATATTATTCATCTTGTCTTATTCATCTGTTTCTTCTTATATTATGTTTGATCTACTTGACAATCTCAATAAATTAAAACATGATAAAATGATTTGACATTATCCTTAAGACCTAATCTTGACTTGGGGTGATGATGCCCACACTTTGGACTTTAGACTTTGGACTTTAGGCTTAAGACCTTGAACCTTTGTTTGATTTGGAGTGGTTTGGGACTCAGTGGCCTTAGTCCTTTTGACTTGGTCCTACTGTTGAACTATTGAAGTTATGGCCTTGTCATCTTGTTTATGGTTCATTTGCCTTATGCTTTTGCTTATCACATTCATTTGTTTAGGTTAGCACACATTAGCAGACACATGGATTTCTCTTGGACTACCTAACAATAAGATCTAGGATTATTACATATTTTACCGACATTGCTTTCTCTTGAGCTACCTAACAACGAGACTCTAGGTTAGTATGTATATGATCATGCATTATGTGTCTTATTTATACCATTCTCGTAGCTTGATCAAATTCTTTGATCAAATAGATCATTTGACTTTACATACATCCCCTATGTCTTTGTCAAGTGACCATAAGTCCCTTAGTCACTTGGTGAGACTTGTCTCGGTCACTTTGGAGCTTTAGCTTCCCAACAAGTACAAGAACTTAAGCACAAATCATGCAGAAGTCATTTGCCTCATCCCCACAGATCATCCTTGTGATCCTGTTTCAACAACTTGTCAGACATTGACGACGGTTGCATGACATGAGCCTTGAGTAATAAGGAAGGGTTGAGAGAGATCATTCATGTCCTCATTCTGAGTATTTTGGGTACGTGAAGAATGACCCAGGTGCTCAGAGTATTCAACTCTATGCAGAGATTTTATTGCAATTCAAGTCAATTCACTATCAAGTCTGCTCCACCCTTGTAGCTTCTCTTTTCATATCCTTTTGGTTTAAACACCATTGCAACTTCCTTTTTGGACACACCTTTACGGTTAAACCCTTTCCTTTTGGGACACACCTTTATGGTTAACCCCCTTGAATTTCTTATTTTTGACACCACAATCCAGGTTGACACCTTCACTGGTTATATACCTTTGCTTTCCTTTTAGGAAACGCCTTTATAGTAAACCCCATTCCTTTACCTTAGGTTTGACACCATAATCCAAGTTGACACATTCATTGGTTATATACCTAAGTTTCCTTCTTGGGACACACTTTTATGGTTAACCCCCTCCCTTTCTCTTGGTTTTGACATCGCAATTCAGGTTGACACCTTCAATTGTTATATACCTTTATCTTTCTTTCTTGGGTTGACATCTTTATGGTTATACACCTCTTATCTTTGTTTTAACACCATTTCTTTACCATGCCAGTCTTTGTGCTTTGGTAAGTCTTCCTTTCGGTTTAAATACCATCCTCAATCTATCTCGTTTCTCAGTCTTTGTCCTATGGACTACAGAGCTCTGATTTTCGCATTTCACTATGAGGATACATAGGCAAGAGGATGTGAATCCTTGACGAGCATTTTTATTTCTTTCCCCCCCTTTCTCGCTTTGGTTCCGCAAACTACGAGACTCTAACTTTCTCATTGCACCATGAGAATACGTAGGCATGAAGGCCCCCAATCGTCTTCGAGCACTCTCTCTCTAACCCATTTTCTATTATTCAGGTACATGAAGATAGCAACACCCATCAAAGAAAGAGCATTCAAAATAGTTCCCATGGATTACCATGGATATGAGTGGTGCTAATATCCTTTTCTTGTATATTTCACTTCCTTACCCCGTTTCTCTATTCCCCTAGGGTTTTATCAATATTATCCCTTTCCTCTTTTGGGATAAATAAAGTTTGATGGTGACTCTATTGTGTAATCAATCATGCGACGCGTTCGAGTGCAATTCGTTCGACTTTAGGTTGAAGGAAAGCCTATAAGGATTGATTGGTAGTATATATACCAACAAGATGCATATTCTTTTCGGTAGCCTAACAAATAAGAATTACATAGTTAAACGTGTTTAACTTGGAATAATATTTAGATGAGTGACCTTCTAGAAATTTTCTTGGAAAACATGCAATTGAAGATAAGACATGCTGAAAATACACATGTTAGTATGTAGAATCAATCGGTACTCTTAAAAGAAGTCTGAGACGTTACACATCTAACAAATATCAGTTGTGCTACTTAACTCACTAACCTAATATATTATTTAGTATACAATTACTTAATATAAAAGTAATATAATCATTTAATTATTTTAATATAATTAAAAATAGTAAGAATTTAATTAGTCTTTATATGTATGCTAGTCAAACCGTTTTTTTTATATATTTTAAATATCAAGTGCGAAATTAACTATTTTTTTTTCTAAAAGGAGAATATATATATATATATATATATATATATATATATATATATATATATATATATATATATATATATATATATATATATATATATATATATATATATATATATATATATATATATATATATATATATAATAATTTCAATATCTCATTAGTGCTAGTTAGCAATCAAAAAATTTATCTTCTTAATTGATCGCGTTTACGTAAAATTAATCAAAATAAATTTAAATATAAAATAATAAAGTATTTTGATGAAAATTATTGATGTATTTTATTTTCATTTTTAATTTGATTTATAAGTATTAACAATTTGTTTACGACTTTAAATAACCAAAATTCAAATGAATGTTGTTGTTTGAGATTAAAACATGAATCAATAATTTACATTCATCTATCTTAACTAGCACATACTAATTAAACTATCTAACCCACCACTTAAATAAATGATTTTTTCATTTTTTTTCTATTAAATTTTTTTTTTACTAGAATCTAATTTTTATTTATTACTAGAACAAACATTGAACAAACTTTCCGTACTACGTTACCGACTCTAAAATATAATATTTCAAATGAAAAAAATTGTAGAAAATATGATATTTAATGATATTAAAAATAATTTGTAACTTTTAAATAAATTTATAGTCAAAGGAGAAAAATATTATATTAATGAAGATTAGTATTCAAAATTGAGCATAGATATACTCTAAAAAATTACAAAAAGTATTTTTTTAATTGAAAATAGTACTTGTAGTACTTTTTCATCTACTATAAATTCAATAGTTGGACTGAGAGTAATATCCATTGAGGTGTTACTAGTAAGCATGGAGGATGGAGATTCTATCTTTCATAACGAGGAAAATCGAGTTTCAGGTTTTAAGTCATTTTCAATTAAAGATCTGATTTTTATATACTTTATCTATTTTAATTTATATCTCGCAATCTATGGGTGATTTGCATATGATTTTGAGTATTTTTCTTACAAAAACTTTCATCTCATATACAATGATTTCTAACCATAGTTATTTTTTTCTATTATATGGTATACAGAGGAGAGATAAAATTATACCACTATAGTATTCAGTTATAAGATAAAGATATTACAATCTCTACGGATTGTCTTGGTGGTGAAGGCTTTAAGACATGAGAGTGTGATCTTCTCAAGATCTCTGATTTAAATTCTATAGGTGTCAACCATTTCTATGTTGAGTTATTTCTAACATAGCTTTGTTATGGCATCAATTGAGCCAATAACCAGTGGTGGGATTCCTCTCCCAGATTAATTGGTCTTATAACTGATTTTTGAGTTTGAAAAAAATTACAAAAATAAAATGCACATATTGAGGCACGCCGAGAATAAACGATGTCAATATTGTCATGTCCCAACAACATTTCAATGTATTTATATTTTCTTTAAAAAATACAAAAACAATTCATATATTATAAATATTTCAATTTTAAGTTTCAAGTATTCAATAAAAAAAGTATAAAATGGTACAACAATATCAAAATATAAAAAGTTGGTTAAAATTAGATTATTTCTCATAATTTTATATGAAAAGTAAAGATATCATTGTATTTTCCAAGTTGTAATTTTATATATATTTTTTTACCATTGTTATTTATGTACATAAAATGTAGTATTCTTTGAGTATTAAAATAAGAAGCGTTGAATTGGTTCAGGTTCATTTATGTTTCAACAAGTTGAAGCCCGTGCAAATCCAGGATCTCCAATAACTCCATTCAACCCAGAAAAAGATGACATTGTGCCTCAACTATCTGTGCGAGAAAGAAATATCTCACCTTTAAAAAGATCCACAAAAAGAAGGAAACTTAATTTGACTATAGAGATTCCTAAACCCTTTTTACCGGCCTTTGATATTTCTCATCCTACTTTATTACCACCACCGACACCTATTGATGCCATCCCAAACCATTCCATAAACCCTGACACATTTATTGAAATAAATGAAGCGATGAGCATAGATGAGTTCTGGGAAGAATTAAAGAATAAGGGTGGTGATTTCTTAGACAACGCTTCTACCAGCTTTGACCCTTCTATCGAGTTCAACTTTGATGGATTGGATGATGACTTTGATCCTAATACTGAGTTCAGATTTGATGGAATGGATGATGACTTTGATCCTTTTACTTTATTCAACTTTGCTGAAATAAAATTAGATTGGGAATTTAAAATGGATGACTAAGATATTGTTTAAACAATATTTTGATCAAAAACAATACAAATTAATTAGTAATTTGTTGAAATGTTTGTGTTTGAATATTCTTATTGTTATTTTTCTTTTTTGTTCTGAGAATAAGTGTAGACATACTCCAATATTTTGTTTATGCTTTAAAATATATAATAATTATAATTGAAATGAAATTTATGAGTTACACTCTTATTTTATTTTTTTTTTGAAAATTCTTAATCATATGGATTTCACGGTATTGTGATTCTTCACATCAACTTAACCATTTGAATGAAATTTAAAAATATATTTACACATATAAATTTAATCAAAATTTAATGTTTCACTTATTTATTTCATTTTAAAAGGACAGTGTTAAGAATTTCTTGAAGTTAATTTAATAAATTTTAAAAAAGAAAAATGATTTAAATTTTGTATAAAATTAATTCATAAAGATTTAATGTGTGTCTTTGTCAAAAATAAATTTAAAAAAAAGTATATTTATTAATTTTATTTATTATAGAATTTGATTGATACTAAACTTTTATCTCTAACGTTATTATTATAGTAATGAGATTGCATAACATCCCATAATTAGATCCCCTAATCACAAGATCAATCATCAGATCTATTTGGAAGGTCGCGATTAAAACCAATCTAAAGTCTATAGGTTACAACATCGTTACATATACCCCCCCCCCCCCCCCCTAATGACTTCTTACCTTGAGAAATTGCATACTACCATGTCTTAACCCTAAAATAATGTTCCCTTACATGCCCCGTGGATGAGGGACTAAGAACAATTATGTTTTCCTTAAAATACTTTGTCTTTATTGGTCTCGTATTTGAGGGAATATGAATATTTATGTGGTCCTTAAAACACCTCACCATTGAAGGAATGATCATAGTTATATTTTCCTTAAAAGACTTCGCCCTTATAGGCTTCATGCTTGAGGGTCTATGATAATTATATTTTTCTTAAAGCATTACATCCTAACAAATTTGTGCTTAGATATTATGGACCGTTATGTCAAAATCTAAAGACCAGTTTTTATATCATTCGCTAAGTTCCATCAATGGCCCATTTTGTAAAGAAGGCAACACCATTTTGTTGCATGTAAAATGTTATAAGCAAGATACCTCACATCCATTTTTTATAGAATAAATTTCAATCACATGATAATAACCATCTAGGAATCCTGAAGGATGGAATGTGATATCTAGCATAACCAGTACATGCTTTTCAGGAAGACGAGGTCATCAAATTAGAGGCCGGCTTCACTTTTAACCAGGGAGGATATTGAACCTTAAGTCATGTAATGGATTTGGATAGGAATCATGCATCTGAATCCCAGGAAATGAAGGAACAAAGAAATAAATGACAATAAAACAAAATTGTCATAGAATTAAAGGTCAAATTAAAGTCATTATTGTTGTGAAAACAATACCGAAATAACAAAGTATAATTGATTTCTTGATCGGCAATAAACGCACAAGGGTAGAAAAAGGGATGTAAGAAGAACATAACAAGTTGGTTATAAACTACTATTCTTTATTTTCTCTTTGAAACAAGATTATAAGTGTTACAAAATAGCAAATAACCCCTCTCACCTTAATTAGGATTTGTGTTATACAATTATGAGAGAATTGTATGTTATTTATAAGAAAACTAACACACTAAACTTATTGGTTTTTACACACAGGCTCATTAACAAGCTAACTTAGAGAACAAGTTAACTTAAATAATTGGGTTTAACAAACAGACCCAATTCAACATGCTAAAAATCCTAACATACTTCGACTACAACATGTGAGCATACTTTCATTACATACTAATGATCTTGTCGAATTGTCAAACTAAGAAGCTACCATTCGACCATACTAGACTTTGATCCAACATCTCACAAATCTCCATGTAACATCCTAAATTTTCCTTGTGTAAATTTAAAAGATTTATTAGAGTAAAATAAATCAACTTGCACTTTAGGATTATAAGATGAACTCAACCTCAGCTTCTAACCTAAAGCTTCCTGCAAACTCTCCCAAAATCTGGAAGTGAACCTCAGATCTCTATCCGACATAATACTCAACAGAACTCCATGCAACTTCACAATCACACGGATATATATCTCTGCCAACTTCTGTATAGAAAAATAGATGTTAATTGAAATAAAATGGGGCGACTTCGTCAGTCTATCAAGAATTACCCAAATGGCATCACGCCCTTTAGAAGTATTCAATAACCCTATCACAAAATCCATAGAAATGCTATCCCATTTCCATTCTGGAATATCCAACGGATGCATCAATCCTTAAGGTTTCTGATGTTCAACCTTTGACTTCTGACAAGTCAAACAAGCATAAACAAGCTGAGCCACATCTCGCTTCATTCCATACCACCAAAAGATCTTTTTTAAATCGGGATACATCTTAGTAGCACTTGGATGAATACTTATGCTACTTCGATGACTGTCTTCTAAAATCATCTTTTTCAACTCAGCTTTGTCAAAAATACAAATTTTGTATCTGCACCTCAACACACCTTGTTCATCCACTTTGAAATCATTACTTTCATTCTAATTACATCCAACTCTCAAGTCCACCAGCTTCACATCCAACTTCTGACTCAATTTAAGATTATTAAGAAAATCATTGTTGATCTTCAGCATACCCAACATAACACTCTGCAGTGTCAGCTCACAGACCAAACTCATGTTTTTGAACTGTTCAATCATTTCAAACTAGCTAACCATCATAGAAGACATATGCAAAGACTTCAAACTTAAAGCATCATCCACGAAATTCACCTTTCCGGGATGATAATTCAAGCCAAAGTTATAATCCTTTAAGAATTCAAACCATATGCGTTGTCTCATATTCAATTCCTTCTGATCAAACAAGTTTTCAAACTCTTATGATCAATGAACACTTCAAATCTGGAACCATAGAGATAAGGCTTGTAAATTTTCAACACAAACACCACCACAACCAACTCCAAATCATGAGTAAGATAATTTCTCTCATGACTCTCGAAAGTTGTGAAGCATAAGCCACAACCTTTCCATCTTGCATTAGCACACCACCTAAAGCCATCAACGACACATCGCAATACACCACAAACGGTTCATTTAGTTTAGGTAAAATCAAAACTGCAGTTGTAGTCAACCTTTTCTTCAGCTCCATGAAACTATTCTCACAATGAACGTCCGACAAAAACAGTTTACCTTTGCAGGTCAACTGAGTTAACGAAAGTGCCAACTTGGAAAAGTATTCAATAAACCTATGGTAATAACCAGCCAAGCCCAAAAAGCTTCTAATCTCTGTCACCGACTTCAGAGCTTCCCATTGTAGAATTGCATCTACCTTGGATGGATCCACAACAATACCACCACCTGAAATAACATGACTAAGAAAACTAACCTCTTTCAACCAGAATTCACACTTCAATAACTTAGCATAAAGTTTCTTCTCCTTTAACTCTTGCAATACAACTTGCAAATGCTCAACATGTCATTCTTCTGATTTAGAATAGATCAAACTGTCATCAACAAATACCACAACAAAATGATCCAAGTAAGTATGAAAGATATGGTTCATGTACTCCATAAATACTTCGAGTGCGTTAGTAACACCGAACGACATCACCAAATACTCATAGTGTCCATATCGACTTCTAAATGTTGATTTCTGTACATCTTCATCCTTCACTCTGATCTGGTGGTAACCTGACCTCAAATTAATTTTGCTAAACACACGAGCACCCACCAACTGATCCCTCAAGTCATCTCTTCTCAAAATTTGATACTTGTTCTTAATCGTCACTTTATTCAACTATCAATAATCCATAGACAACCTCCTGCTACCGTCTTTCTTCTTTACCAACAACACTGGAGCTCCCCAAGGCAACACACTTGGTCTTACAAATCTATTCTCTAACAAATCTTCTAATTGTTTCTTCAACTATGCTAACTCCGATGCAGACATCCTGTATGGTTTCATAAAATTAGGTTTGGTACCAGGGACAAGATCAATAGAAAACTCCACCTCTCTCTCTGGCGGTACATCTAAAATGTCATCTGGAAACACCTTTGGAACATCCTACACTACCTACAATTTATCAATCACTGCCTGACTCTTAGCAGAAAATGCCGCGAACATCATAAACACCTGAGCTTCCTCTTCCAAAAGCTCCTTCAACTCTCTAGTAGACAAGAAACCAACTTCTTCCACCTCATCAGGAGTAAACCACACCAACTTGTTATAAAAGTTAATATAAAAATTATTGAACTCCAACCATTTCATCCCCAAGATAACATCAAGATTCTCTAATTGGAAGCAAATAAGATCAATTCCAAAATCTTTATCAAAGATTAACAGAAGACAATTCAAACAAATTGAAGTAGTTGTCACCGAACCTTTAGCAGGATTTTCGATAACCATTTCTCCTTTCATAGAAGACACAACAAGGCCTAGCCTTTCCACACAGTCATTAGCAATAAAAGAACGAGTAACACCAGTATTAGTAATATCAATCAAAGGTGTTTTATTAATATAACATATACCTCTAATCAACCCGTCATCAAGGGAAGTTTGAGTTCCCGTTAGAGCAAACACCTTTCCTCCAGTTGAAGCTTTCTTAGGCTTCAGGCAATGAGTGATGATATGTTCTGGTTCACTATAGTTGTAGCAAGTCACCACATTCTCTTTGCAATCAGCAACCAGATGTCCTGACTTCCCACACTTGTAACACTTTTTCACATCATTCTTGCATTCAAACTGACGCGATGACCCAACTCACCGCACCTATATCACTTAAAGAGGAGTTGGATCACCTCCCCCACTTGGCCTCTTACCACCAACGACTCTTTGTTTACCTTTATCAGCTGGAGCACTATATGGCTTCCCACAGTTTAGACTTTGCTTTCCTTTTCTCTCGCTCAACTCCTTGTAGTGAGCCGACTGAGCCTTACTATCATCCTCATAAATTCTTTAGTTATTCACCAACTATGGAAAACTCCTAATCTGTTAGTATCCAATCACCTACTTAATCTCAGGATGCAAACCATTCCCGAATTTTATACACTTCGAGAACTCAGTAGTCGCCTCACTGTAATGAGGGTAAAACTTAGCAAGTTCCACAAACATCATTGTAAGACCCTAATTTTGTCCCTAATATCCCTCATGGCATCATAACATTGCATTTGCATTGCCTCAAGGATCACTAGCATCTTGGTTCCCTTTCCCTTTGGGTGGGACTTCTTGAGACTGGTTTGAGATCACCAAGCATGCTTGAATTGTATATCATTGCATTTCTTATTTTGTTTAATAACCAAAAGCACAAAAATATGTCACTAACATCTTTTGTTTGTAGCTGGAGCAATCACAAGGTCAAAGCTTCTAGGAGATCATATGTGAAATGATAAGGCCAAGAGGAGATGATAGCAAGCATGGTAATGGTTCCCAAAGCTCTCATCCATCAAATATTACTCCCTAGCATCTCAAGTCATTATTTTGATCAAAGCAAGTCAAAGGGTTTGAGGTTGGTTCCCCAAAAGAAACCCTAATTCATCTGTGTACCACAATGCCTTGTTCTTGAAGCAACCTCAGCCCATGGTCAAATACAATCAAGGGAAGTTCTTTAATTCATCATTTCATGCATGTTTGAACTTATTTGAGTGTCCTCAATCATCAATTCATCAAGATATGAGGCATGGACTTGAGAAGTTGATCAGTCAATTCATCTGACTATTTTGAAATGCACTGAGACCTAACGTTTTATGTGTTGGTCAAATGGAGATGGTTCCAAAAGAAAAAATGTTCTTAAGGACAATATGAACAACTTTCATGTTCATCAAAAATTGATTTGAAGCTTGGAAGGCCATCTGTCATTCCAATACATTATAGGTCATTTTGACTGAAACCCTAATTTTGGGTCAACTTTCCAAGGACATAACTCATTCATTTTTTATGATTTGGAGGTGGTATAAAATGCATTGGAAATATTAAGATGTCTACTTAAAATGTTATGTTGGACAAAAGTTAAAAATCTCAAAGTAAATACATGTGATAATACAAGACATTATAGGTCCTTTTGGACCAAATGCATTGAAAGGCAAAAAAGTCCAACTTCAAGTGCCCATAACTCTTTCATCCAAAATCCAAATAATGCAAAATTTAAGTCCATTTTGATTTTCTTGAAAATATATACAACTTCGATGTTGGAGGTGTTTCCATTTGAGGCTTGCATCATCAAACAGAAGGGCTTGAACATTGGCCAAATTTGGAAACCTTGCATTGACATTTTTTGCACATCACACTTTAAACTCAAAATTCACTAATTTCCACACTTCAAATGAGTTTTTGTCCAACATAACAATTGTTCCTTACATCAAGACCTTTCCAACCATTACTCACATGATCATGTTTGGATTTGGCAATTGGTATTTTCGAAGAGGTGAACATTTAGGTTAAATTATGGAATTCACATCATAACTTCATGCACAAGCCAATGCAGCTCTAATTACACGTCCAAATCATCGGCATCTGAGTTCAGCTTGTATTCCCATCCATTTTTAGGCTTTGCACGCGCCTGTACAGGCCCATGCATGAGAAGTCCAAATTCCATGCACATGAGAATTCACCTTGCTTACAGTTTGTTTTGCTATAAATAGAAGTGCTCAGCTTCATTCAAACTCAACCAAAAGGCGCCTGAAACCCTGCTGGAGTGATTCCCCAACCTCACCAAAGAAGCTATTTCCATTTTTCTTCAAATTTTTCAGATCCAAAATTCAACTACATTTGGTTGAATCTTTGGATCCAAAGCTTCTAAACCTTCATCATTCATCTCACTGATCTTCTGTTTTGGCAAAGAAAGCAAAGAATCGAGCTCAAGTTTCCAGAATTCAAGCTTACTCTTCAACTGGTATTTTCTTCGAATCTCATCATCCTTTGACCTATTTGCTTGGATCTTGTGTTGGCTGAAGTCCTCTCAATAGAGGCATCATGATTATGCATTTAATTTTTGAAATCCATTGAGTTCATGATGAACACCAGATTTTTCAACCTCTGATTTCTCACACCATGGAAATCTAGAGTGAAAATGGATGGTAAAGGGATGATGTACATCATCCCAGCTTTCCAATGATGTATAGATCGTGTGATTTGGTTAAGCTTTGATTGTCTGCTATGGTGGCCGGAAAATGCAAGCTCACCGGAGAAGAAGGTGGCTCCGGTGGCTGCTTCATTGCCAGATCCAATCTGGACCGTGTGATTGCATTCCTAGATCTAATCGATGCCATTCATTGTTATGACCTTTTTTAATACATTGTACTTCGCCTTTGACTCATGCCTATGGTACGCGCGTGCCTGTGAGCCATCTGATGTGCCACATCATTTAATGAAACTTGATCCAACGCGCCAGGATTTTCCACATTTTCTAATTTCTGATTTTTATTTTGTTTATTTCATTTTATTTCAAAAAATCATAACTCTTTCATTTTAATTCCAAAAATTTTGGGACCAATTGCATTAGTCTCCAAATAAATTCTAGTTTCTATTTCTGATTTTTAATATTTTTTATTTTGTCATTTGATATTTTTTTGTGTATTTTCTCTTTTTCTGGTTGTTTTTAATTCATTTTAAATAGTTTTTGATATTCAAAAAATACAAAAATATTTTCCTAACCTATTTGAATGATGATGGATCTATGAAAAATATTCTCATCAATTTTTAAATTGATTTGAGATTTATTTGAGATTTTAGTTCAATTAGGTTATTTTTATTCATTTTTAATTGTTTAAAAATAGTTTCTGACTTTTAAAAATGCTGAATTTTTTGTCAAACTTGGTTTGACCTTGTTGAACTTGGGATAAATTACTTGGACCTTTCAAGGTTGATTTTAAGTGATTTTGAAGTTTGACCTTTCCATCATTTTTTATTCAAGTTTATTTTAATATTGAAAAATGCAAAAAATATTATGCTCATTGTTTGATCTCCAATATCCATCCCATTTCTGATTTCTTATTGTTTGACTTTGACTTTCAATGTCAATTGGTCAATACATATGGATTGGTACATCTTATTCCATCTTATGCATTTTGATCTTTCCATTTCATTATCCATTCTCCATCTCCATCTTCTTCTTCTTATTTTCTTTTTTGATCAAGAGTTGAAGGTTGATAAGTTAGCATTGATTAGGGAGACTTAATCTTCCTTGATCCAAATCTAATTCATCTTGATCAATTGATCAAGTGAATGGTTTTGCATTAAGGATAGGTTGTTTTCTAAATCATGCAAAAGGCTTAAACCAATACAAGATCAATTCTCTTTTTCTTTTTGGCATGGCAAGTTGTTGGAACTTGGTTCACTAATCAAGACTTCTAACTTGTGTTGTTGCCTACATTATTATTGACCGGCCTCAGATAGTTGTGACTTCTACATAAGTCCAATTACGATTGCTTAACATAGCGCTAAATTTGCCTTATGGCACACTAACTACTAACACTAACTATTGACAATTAACATTTACTTTTTGCTCTTTACTTTTATGCAATTTACTATTCTTGCACATATTATCCATTTGCTTTTCCCTTTGCTCACTTGAGCACATGTTTATATTAATACCATTTGCTTTTTTCTCACTTGAGCACATAATTGTGTATATACTATTGTGCTTGTGCTTTTGTTTTGATTGTTGTGGACCAAATGCAAAGAAATGGACTTAGTTTCTAGGACTTTCCCTATGCAAAGAAATGGAGAAATGGACTTAGATCCTAGGACTTTCCTTATGCAAAATTGGAGTAAATGGACCTTAATGATGAAGATGGATTAGAGGGACCAAATCTCTAAACTCACTATTGTCCATTCTTGTTTTACTTCATGAAACTTTTGATGTGTGTGCTTTTGTGATAGGGAATTCTATTTGAGCTTAATTGAAGGACCATTGCCATGCTCATCCAAAGTGAAAGACACAAGATGCATTGAGGATCTCTTAAGAGACTTGTTTGATTGCTTGAGCTTACTATTTTTGTGATTGCTTATTCCAAAGGATGGGAGCTACTTGGATCATCTATATGATCTCAAGAGAGGAACTCCTTGTGTGGTTTTATTCTCTTTCCCCTCACTTATTGTATGCTTAGGATTTAGCCGTTCTTCTTCTTCTCTCCACTCTAACCCAAGCCAAAACTTTTTGTGCAAACATTTAACCATTGTTTTCAAACATTAGAAACCTAAGCCTTATGCTTTTGATTTTCAAACTTCCCTTTCATAACACTTATTTTGAATTGAACTTTTAAGTCAACTTTGACCATTTTTGTATATACTTCTAATTGGTAAATATAACCCATTCAAGTGTATTTTGTGGTTCCAATGACCACTTCTTTAATCAAATTTTCCATAACCTTTAGCTATTAGGTTTGAGTTATCTTTGTGGTAGATGTAATACTCACCTATGTCCTTAGTGATGGACAATGAGTCTCCCATGCTTATTATAGGGTTAACCCCTCACTAGCATGTTGAATCTATCCTCACATGGTGGATTTGTGGTTTTAGGTTGAGTTTTCTCCCTTAGATGACAAAAGACCTTAAGGCTTTTGGACCAATCAATTCACCAACTTGTTTTGAGTTTTATACCCCGAACTACGAGGTTTTGATCCTAATCTTTTTATAAGATGGTACGTAGGCAATGGGTTTATCCATCAAAATACAAAATGTAAATAACTTGTATATTCTCTTCTCATCTCTTCAATCATGTTTGCACAAATAAATTTTCACAAAACAACAACCTTACAACAAGTATGAAAAGGGATCCCTAGGAGTACCTAGGATGTTTTGGGTGCCTAACACCTTCCCATTGCATAACCAACCCCCTTACCCAGATCTCTGTTCTCTTTTACTAGTTTTTGTTAAAACTATTAGGTTTTTGTTCGCTTTCTAACGATTCCTTTGGATAAATAGAAGTGCGGCGGCGACTCGACTTGTATGATTTACCTTGGATTTAGTCAATATCTCTAATGGTAACGAATACCCCGCTACAGAAAAGTGGCGACTCTGCTGGGGATCATTGCCTAGTGGGTTTTGCCTACTTTTCATACTTGTTGTATTGTATTGTTTTGTGACATATTTTTGTGCAATTTGGGATTACTGTATTGTGTGTAATGATTGATTTGCTTGATATTAATTCCTTGTATGCTTGGTGATCTTTGTGAGATGAGTTTTATACCCGGACTCGAGTGCACTTAGGATAGGAGAATGGCGTAGTCTTGTTGACTTGTGTGGAGTTATTCCTTAGCAAGTTGACTTGCATGTCCATTCACTTGGTGGAGGTCATGTTGGGATCAATAATGTCACATAAGTAAGATGTGGTTAGACATTACTCTTTCGAATATAGACCTTAGAAGCCAAGGACCTTAGTTTACCAAGCCCATCTTGGCATATTCTTAAGATGTAGTGCGAAAGTCATTCAAGTGTAAGATTTGATACGATTGTTACGCGATACTACACTCATAAGAGTCTCTCTTGAGAATATTTTTGGAATACGAGTAGTCGTTTCTCCGATAATATCCGAAAGATGAGATGATGACTATGGGAACCTCTTGTAGAACATGTTTGGCAGGTTTAAACCCTAGTACACTCCCTTTGGGTGGTTCTTAACCGAGACTCCATGCTCGTGACCTGCAACAAACCCTTGATTTATGGTTGATACATTCATGTATCCTTAATATCAATGGAACTTAGGTGTTGATAAGGTGTAAACCATAATCCACCAAAATGGATGATTGATATTAAGGATGATATGATCCATCCCATGACCTTTGTTTGGTGTGCTTTGCTTGATCCTTGAGTGTGATTGTTGCATTTATGCATTCATGCACTCATTTGCATTCATATCATCAATAATGAAGAAAATTTTCAAGGAACTTAAGGGAGTTTATTTGCAAAATTTTCAGACATGGAAAGACAAAGAAGGAATACAAAGAAGTACAACTTCAGACAACCAGACTTGAAAGAGTTAAGGAATTTGACATCCTATGTATTACATCCTTTGGGTTTCAGGGCTCGTTTTGGGAAGCTTCTTCCTCTTATGACTACTCAGATGGATGAAGGGTTGATGAGTGTTTTGGTGCAGTTTTATGATCCCTTGTACCGTTGTTTCATGTTTCCGGATTTCCAGCTTTTGCCTACGCTTGAGGAGTATGCCTATCTTGTGGGTATACCTATTCTAGATCAGTTGCCGTTCAGTGTCTTGGAGAGTATTCCTACTTCTCAAGAGATAGCATACATGTTGCACATAGATGAATCTCTGATTGGTGCTCATATGACTACCAAAGGTGGCATTCAAGGTCCCCCTTCTGAGTTCCTCATTGCTCAAGCTACTGTATATGGGAAGGCCATGAGTGAGGATGCCTTTGAAGCCATATTTGTACTTCTCATCTATGGATTGGTATTGTTCCCCAACATTGACAAGTTTATGGATGTGAACGCTATTAGGATCTTCTCTACTCTTAATCCCGTTCCGACTCTATTGGGTGATACTTATTTCTCTTTGCATATGAGGAATGCAAAGGGTGGTGGCGCCATTGTATGCTGTTTGCCCCTGTTGTATAAGTGGTTTATTTCTCACTTACCGCAGACGATCGCCTTCAAGGAGAACAAGGGATGTTTACGGTGGTCCACGAGACTTATGTCTCTCACTAATGATGATATATATTGGTACAACCGCGTGTATGATGGTGTGCAGATTATCGACTCTTGTGGTGAATTCTCCAATGTACCTCTTCTTGGTACATGTGGTGGGATTAACTACAACCCGGTTTTGGCGCGTCGTCATCTTGGGTTCCCCCTAAAGGATAAACCCAATAACATTTTGTTAGAGGGTGTGTTCTTTCAGGAGGGTAAAGATTCCCAAGGCTTGAAGGGAAAAATGGTCCGTGCTTGGCGCAAGATTCATAGGAAAGGAAGGAAAGAGTTGGGTCCTAAGAATTGTGTTGCTATGGAGCCTTACACTGCTTGGGTTAGGAAGAAAGCGTCTGAGTATCTCATGCCTTACGAGTATCTGAGACCTACACCCTTGGTTATGGCTGGGCCTTCAACCCTCCCTAATTAAGGAGTAGACGAGTTGAGAGACGAAGACCGATCACGTGCTTGGATCCGTGAACGAGAAGAGTTGCTTCAGCAGATCAAGGAGAAGGATGCTTTGATAGAGTTCCTCGAACATCAGGTTATTGATGATCCTGATGATGAATGGACTTCTCTACTTCCTCAGTCTTCCAGGTTTTGGAAGAGGAAGTATGACCGACTCGCCAAGGAGAAGGCAAATATGGAGGCAGCCTACGAGAGGGAGGTGAAGAGGCTTCGTGCATCCTATCTTCCTGTGTCCCGAGCTTTGGATGATTGTTTCTAGGGATCCATAGGATGACTATTTTCCTTTTCTCTTGTATATGATTGACAATGCTGTACTTCTTTTCCCCGACATTATTTGATGAGATATTTCCATATGTGATAAATGTTTAATGCTTCCAAAATTTGCAAATAGAACCCTAAAAGTTCCTTTGAAAATAAAAGAAAAATCATATGCACAAGCATTGCATGCATCATGTGCATAAGCAGGTTTTGTTCCCGGCTTCTTGTCCTGTGGTCTAACTCTGTGTTCTTCATTTATTTTGAAGACAAGCTGACTCACCGGTACTACACCAGAGCCAACATTTCAAGCCTGATGGATCATCTGGAACAAGAGAACCGCGAGCTGAAAGAGGAAGTGGCCAGATTAAGTGCCTTGATGGAGTCATTCTTGGCTGCTCAGAGTCAGTCTTCTCTGACACCTTCAACTCCTCCCTAGAGGACAGTCATCTCTGAGATTGTCTCCTCGACTGTGCCTGCAGCCAGTGCACACTTTGCTCCAACGGCCATGCCAGCCAGATTCCCGTGGGGGATGCCTCCCAATTTCATGCCTGAGGGTCCTGCTCCTACCTTTGCTTCTATGCCGGCATCTAGCTCTGTCCTTGCCGTTCCTCCTTCTGTCGTGCATACTCTGCCCAGGGTAGACAACACCATCTATCATTCTAAGCCGTCTGAGGGTCCAGATGTTTATGAGAAGATGGACGCTATGAATGATCAATTTCTTGAGCTCCGCAAGGAATTGAAAACTCTTAGAGGAAAGGATCTTTTCGGCAAGTCTGCTGCCGAACTATGCTTGGTTCTCAATGTGAAGATTCCTGTGAAATTTAAGGTCCCTGACTTTGAAAAATACAAGGGAAATACTTGTCCTCTCAACCACATGGTCATGTATGCCAGGAAGATGTCGACTCAGACCGACAATGACCAATTGCTCATCCACTACTTTCAAGACAGTCTGTCCGGTGCCACTCTGCGTTGGTACATGGGTTTAGACAGTGCGAACATCCGATCCTTCAACGATCTTGGCGAGGCCTTCGTCAAGCAGTACAAGTATAATGTAGATATGGATTTCGATAGGGATCAATTGAGAGCCATGTCCCAGAAGGACAAGGAAACGTTTAAAGAGTACGCCCAGAGGTGGCGAAAGTTAGAAGCACAGATTATGCCTCCACTAGAAGAGAAAGAGATGACCAAGATCTTTTTGAAGACCTTGAGTTCTTTTTATTATGAGCGGATGATTGCTAGCGCTCATTCTGACTTCACCGAGATGGTGAATATGGGGATGCGTCTAGAAGAAGGGGTTAGAGAAAGACGTCTGACCAGAGAAGAAGGATCTTCTGCCAAACGATATGGGGTGTTTGCGAAGAAGAAAGATAGAGAGGCACATGTTGTGACCTCCCATATGAAACCAAGAAGACCCTCTGTGAGGAGGAAGACCGTGCGTCCCGCCGGTAACCAGCACCAGGTGGCTCATATAGCACCTGTTTTCAGAGACAATCAACAATACCAGCAACATAACAACAATCAGCAACCACATCCGCAGTATCAACATCAACAACACTAACCGCAACAGCAGGCCTACCAACCTCGAAACAGTAATCAAACCAACACGAGTTACGAGAGGAAAAGGGTCACCTTTGATCCTATTCCAATGACGTATGCAGAGTTATATCCCTCTTTGATAGAGAGGAAGTTGATTACTCTGAGAGACCCACCGACTATACCTGCTAACCCCCAGTGGTGGTATAAGCCCGAATTACACTGTGTTTACCATTCTGGTGCTCCCGGCCACGACGTGGAGAATTGTTACCCTTTGAAGACCAAGGTTCAAGACCTTGTGAGGTGTGGCATTCTGTGTTTCGAGGACGTAGGTCCTAACGTAAAGAAGAACCCATTGCCTGAGCATGGGAAATCTGTTAACATGGTCCAGGGCTGCCCTGGCAAGTACAAAGTCAAATATGCCAGTCATATTCGACAATCTCTGGTCGAGATGCATCGTTTTCTATGTGAGTATAGTCATTATGAGCATTACCACGATAGATGTCGAGTTTTTTCTGTCAATCAAAGAGGTTGTCGCCAGGTGCGCAAAGATGTTCAGGAAATGTTGGATGAAGGAGTCATTGAGATCCTTCAGAACAAAAATGTTGACGAAGATGAGCCCGAAGTCAATGTGATTTCTCCAGTATTCCGGATCCCCGAACCTGTTATCATCAAGTATGATGGTAGCAAGCAGAAGGTTTCTCCTGCACTGACCATTAAGCCGGCCGGACCAATACCAGACTCTTCCGAAAAGGCGATTCCCTATCGATACAATGTTGTTGCGGTAGAAAATAGGAAAGAAGTGTCCTTACCATCTTCCTCTGTTGTTAACATTGCAGATGTTAGTGGTTTGACCCACAGCGGTCGTGTGTTTTCAACACCTCCGAAGCCCCAAGCTAATGCTGATTCTGTTGAATGCCCGATTGGGAATGCGACGAGCACTCCGAATCCGGCACCTGTTGTTAAGCCCTCCTCTATATTGATAACTCCTACTTCTGTTGGCCCTAGGGGAAATGTGAAAGAAGACTATGATGAGATGCTAAAGCTCATCAAGAGGAGTGAGTACAATGTTGTAGACCAACTTCTACAAACGCCATCCAAGATATCGGTGCTATCATTGCTTCTAAATTCAGAACCACACCGAGAGGCTCTGTAGAAGGTTTTGGATGTGGCATATGTAGATCATGATGTCACGATAGAACAATTCAATAACATTGTTGCAAATATTACCGCTTGTAAAAACTTGAGTTTCTGTGACTCTGATCTCCCCGAGGAGGGAAGAGACCACAACTTGGCATTACATATATCTATGAATTGCTAAGACGACGCCATGTCTAATGTGCTGGTGGACACTGGGTCATCATTGAACGTACTTCCAAAATCCACTCTCTCAAAACTGTCATATCAAGGGCCTCCTATGAGGCAGAGTGGAGTAGTTGTGAAGGCTTTCGATGGGTCTCGTAAAACTGTGATTGGGGAAGTGGATCTCCCAATCAAGATCGGACCAAGTGATTTCCAGATTACCTTCCATGTCATGGACATTCACCCATCGTATAGCTGTCTCTTAGGCAGACCATGGAATCACGAGGCAGGCGCCATGACATCCACCCTACACCAGAAACTGAAATTTGTGAAGAACAAGAAACTGGTGGTGGTAGGGGGAGAAAAGGCTCTCCTGGTTAGCCACTTGTCTTCCTTCTCATACATAGATGCTGAGGATGAAGTTGGAACTCCTTTCCAAGCTTTGTCTATTGCTGAACCTATTGAGAAGAAAACTCCTTCATTTGCTTCCTATAAAGATGCAAAGTTGGCTATCGAGCGTGGCGCAACCGCTGGTTTAGGGAAAATGATTGAGCTAGAAGGCAATAGGTCTCGGGCTGGCATCGGTTATTCATCTGGGGTTTTCAACACCCAAGGGCTATTCAAGAGTGGAGGGTTCATCCACACCAGTCAAGATGAGGAAGCTGCTTCCGTTTTGGAAGACGATATAGAGGATTCTGGCAACTTCGTCATCCCTGGGGGAATCTGCAATAATTGGGTCGCTGTGGATATTCCAACAGTTATCCATAAGTCGAAGTAATGTTCATTGTGTTTAAAAACCCTCCTCCCATGCCAAAAGGAGGAGTGATGACATTGTTGGCGCATTAATACAATGATATTTTCATTCAATAAATTCATGTTAAATGTTTATTTTTCCAATTATTTTCCCTTTTTGCTTTTTGCATGAAATCAGTGATCACATAAAACCTTAAAAATAGAATAAAATCAATCTTTTCATTTGTATAATGATTTGCCTTGTTTGAATTCTAAAGCTTTTCATATCCAAAATCATTATGCAGGTTGATCAAACCCATTGAACATAATGACCCAACATCATCTCCCAATTTTGAGTTCCCTGTATTTGAGGCGGAAGAAGATGATGTTGAAGAGATTCCTGACGAGATTACCCGTCTACTTGAGCATGAGGATAAGATCATTCAGCCACATCTCGAGAATCTGGAAACAGTCAACTTGGGGTTTGAGGATTATGTGCGAGAAGTGAAAGTTGGGGCACTCCTGGAAGAATCTGTTAAGAAGGGGTTGATTGAATTGCTACGAGAATATGTCGACGTCTTTGCTTGGTCGTATAAAGACATGCCAGGTCTAGATACTGATATTATGCAACATTTCTTACCCTTGAAGCCTGAGTGCGTGCCTATGAAGCAGAAGCTCAGAAGAACTCATCCTGATATGGCAGTAAAGATCAAAGAGGAGGTTCAGAAGAAAATTGATGTAGGGTTTCTGGTGACTTCTACATATCCTCAATGGGTGGCCAATATTGTGCCCGTGCCTAAGAAAGACGGAAAAGTCCGGATGTGTGTGGACTATAGAGACTTGAATAAAGCTAGTCCGAAAGATGATTTCCCTCTACCACACATTGATATGTTGGTAGATAATACAGCTAAATTCAATGTCTTCTCATTTATGGACGGGTTTTCCGGATATAATCAGATCAAAATGGCACCCGAGGATATGGAGAAGACAACATTCATCACACCTTGGGGAACATTCTGTTATCGAGTGATGCCCTTCGGTTTGAAGAACGCCGCAACCACGTATCAACGAGCTATGACCACCTTGTTTCATAACATGATGCACAAGGAGATTGAGGTGTATGTTGATGATATGATTGCCAAGTCAAGAACAGAAGTTGAACATGTAGAGCACCTGTTGAAGCTTTTTCAGCGTTTGAGGAAGTATAAGCTTCATCTGAATCTGAACAAGTGCACATTTGGAGTCCGTTCTGGCAAGTTATTGGGCTTTATTGTCAGTGAAAGAGGTATTGAGGTTGATCCTGCAAAGGTCAAAGCAATACAAGAGATGCCTGCACCCAAAACTGAGAAGCAAGTCCGAGGTTTTCTTGGTCGCTTGAATTATATTTCTAGATTCATATCCCACATGACTGCCACATGTGCGCCGATATTCAAGCTCCTTCGGAAAGATCAATCCCATGATTGGACCGAGGATTTCCAGAAAGCCTTCGACAGTATTAAAGAGTATTTGTTCGAACCTCTGATCCCGTCTCCACCCGTGGAAGGGAGACCTTTGATTATGTACTTAACAGTTCTTGAAGACTCAATGGGTTGTGTCCTTGGTCAGCAAGACAAATCAGGGAAGAAAGAATATGCTATTTACTACCTGAGCAAGAAGTTCACTGATTGTGAGTCTCGATACTCGATGCTTGAGAAGACATATTGTGCTTTGGCTTGGGCTGCTAAGCGCTTACGCCAGTATATGATAAATCATACGACTTGGTTGATATCCAGAATGGATCCAATTAAGTATATCTTCGAGAAGCCTGCTTTAACAGGGAGAATTGCCCGTTGGCAAATGTTGTTATCTGAGTATGATATTGAGTATCGAGCTCAGAAGGCTATTAAAGGTAGCATCTTGGCTGACCACTTGGCACATTAGCCGATCGAGGATTATCAGTCAGTTTAGTATGATTTTACGGATGAGGAGATTCTATATTTGAAAATGAAAGATTGTTATGAGCCTACACTCGATGAAGGGCCAGAGCTTGGTTTCAGATGGAGTATGGTGTTTGATGGCGCTGTAAATCAGTATGGAAATGGTATTGGGGCAGTGATTATTACTCCTCAGGGCACACATATTCCTTTTACAGCAAGGCTAACTTTCAAATGCACGAATAATATGGCTGAGTATGAGGCCTGTATTATGGGATTGGAGGAATGTATTGATCTAAGGATCAAGCATCTTGATGTTTATGGTGATTCGGCCCTCGTTGTTAATCAGATTAAGGGTGAATGGGAAACGAATCAGCCTGGTCTCATTCCATATAGGGACTATGCGAGGAGGATTTCAACGTTCTTTACCGAGGTTGACTTCCATCATATTCCTCGAGATGAGAATCGGATGGCAGACGCTCTTGCTACACTTGCTTCGATGATTGTGGTTAAACTTTGGAATAAAGTTCCCAATATCACTGTGATGCATTTGGACAGACCAGCTCATGTATTTACAGTAGAAGAGGTGAAAGATGATAAACCATGGTATTACGACATCAAGTGTTTCCTTCAGAACCAGGTTTACCCGCCTGGGGCATCTATAAAAGATAGGAAAACTCTGAGGAGATTATCAAGAGGTTTCTACCTCAATGGTGATGTGCTTTATAAGAGAAATTTTGACATGGTGCTGCTCAGATGCGTGGATAGACACGAAGCAGACCTGTTGATGACTGAGGTCCACGAGGATTCATTTGGTACTCATTCCGATGGATATGCCATGGCTAGAAAGATGTTGAGAGCAGGCTACTATTGGCTGACAATAGAGTCTGACTGCTGCAAATATGTGAAGAAATGCCATAAGTGTCAGATTTATGCAGATAAGATTCATATTCCCCCGACACTTTTGAATGTGATCTCATCACCTTGGCCTTTCTCCATGTGGGGAATTGACATGATTGGCATGATAAAGCCGAAAGCGTCCAACGGACACTGATTTATTCTCGTAGCAATTGATTACTTCACCAAGTGGGTTGAAGCGGCATCGTATGCAAATGTGACCAGGTAGGTGGTCGTGAAGTTTATCAAGAATCAACTCATATGCCGTTATGGAGTGCCAGACAAGATCATTACTGATAATGGATCTAATTTGAATAACAAAATGATGAAAGAGCTGTGTAGTGAGTTCAAGATCGCGCATCATAATTCTTCTCCTTACAGACCCAAGATGAATGGGGCTGTTGAAGTTGCTAATAAGAATATCAAGAAGATTATCCAGAAGATGGTTGTCACGTATAAGGATTGGCATGAGATGTTGCAATTTGCCTTACATGGATATCGTACGTCTGTCCGCACTTCAACAGGGGCAACCCCTTTCTCTTTTGTCTATGGCATGGAGGTTGTACTCCCAGTAGAGGTGGAGATCCCATCAATGAGAGTCTTGATGGAAGCCAAGTTGACTGACGCTGAATGGGTTCAGAGTCGTTATGACCAACTGAATTTGATTGAAGAGAAAAGATTGATTGCCATGTGCCACGGTCAGTTATATCAACAAAGAATGAAGAAAGATTTTGATAAGAAGGTCAAGCCTCGTGTGTTCCGAGAAGGTGACCTTGTGCTCAAGAAAGTCTTGTCTTTCGCGCCCGATTCCAGGGGCAAGTGGACTCCAAACTATGAAGGTCCATATGTTGTTAAGAGAGCCTTTTCAGGCGGTGCTTTGATACTTACAACTATGGATGGGGAGGATTTCACTCGTCTTGTGAATTCAGATGCAGTCAAGAAATACTTTGCCTAAAAATAAAAACAGAATAGCTCGCTAAGTTGAAAACCCGAAAGGGCGGCTTAGGCAAAAATGAGCGTCTCGGTGGATTGAAAACCCGAAAGGGCGGTCCAGGCAAAAGTTAGAGACATGAAAAAAGAGGAATATATGTATCCCGCTAGATTGAGTACCTCATCCTGGGGCAATCTAGGCAAAAATTAGGGATTTGGCAAGTAACTACATCCTGACAAGACTTTGTTCTACAACTGTCATCCGTCAGAGATTCTTCCTCATTCGTCATCAACCGAAGCTTCGAATACATCGAATTCAGAATTGGTGGAGAAATGGTCATTATGTTGAATGTAGCCCTTTTCCAATATATATCACCAATTTCAAATTTGTAAAGATCTATGGAGTCTTGCCATTTGCAGACTAACATTCCATCAAATAAATTTGAGCCTTTTATCCAATTATTTGCACTCTTATTTGTTTCTATTCGACAATTGTTTTGCATGTTTTAATTGAAAAAAATATCATTGTTTTGAAGAAATGATTTTTTCATAACTTGTTTTTTAAACAAAGTGAACATTCACAACGACGAAAAGATACTTAGGAGATCCTCAGTGCTCTCCCAAGGATGGTATGATCTCCAACAGGGTAAGACATTTGTTCATTGTTCTGGCATGACTGTATTTTCTTACTCCGGAGCCTTTTGTGGTTTATCCTACTGAGTGGAATGCTTGTTGAGATGTTCACCACTCTCCCCTTTAGCGGATTAGCGACCTTTCCTCCTCAGCAGATGTGATCTCCTTGGTAGATATGGTACTTGGTGTTTGATCCCCAGAATCCCTTCACCTCCTCGGATTGATTCCCCAATAGAGTTGCTTATGCGGCAGATTTTGGTATGTACAATAAACTCCTGTCCCCAGCCGGATTGACCGATGATTCATCCCTTGCAGAGATTTTGTTGCTTCCTGGTATCTCTGATCCCCGACAGATTGGATATTCTCCGGTGAACTTGGCTTTCTCTCTTGAGATGTAGTACCGGATGTTTGTGTGCTTATTTCTTTGAAGTTGTTTGTGTTAGAAATGTCTGTTTTTCAGCATTCATCATACATAAACCACGCATGCGTGCATAATTTTCAAACATTCGGATATTCATATTGCATTCTTTGCCATATATCTTTGTTTGTTATTCTCTGCTAGTTGGTAATACATTCCCCAAGTAGATGTCGGTGTCTGATCCCTCAATATAGAGTCAGCCCATTAAGCAGAAAGTATTTATCTTTCCTTCCGCATTCCCCACTGAGTTATATCCTCATGGACGACGGTTGTTTTTGCTTCCTCCCAACACATATATTGGGATAGGTTTCCCTATTGAGTTATATCCTCACTAGGACGAGTCTTGATTCAGTTTGCCTCTTTGGTTTGATCCTAAATGGGCCTTCTTGAGATTGCTTCCTGTGTTTCCCCGTGGTATAAGTGAATGATTGCTCAGTAATCGGTAATTATTCATCTTATCCTCGGCGGAGTCTGTGGTTTTCTACCCTTATACCGGTAGTTGTAAACCCTATTTTCTCCCCTTTGCAGAGTTAACCTTTTTGTTCATCCTAACCGATGACGGTTACTCTTCCGCGGTTTTCTACCCAGTATCCGGTAGATGTAATCCCCTCCTTGACGGTTATCACTACCCAATATTCGGTGGTGATATTCCCTCATTCTTTTGGATAATTGCTCTGATTAAGCAGTTTATTCCCAGCAAGTCATCTCTCATTTACCGGTTGTCGGTAATGTTTGTTGCTCCCCTTGATTGGTCATTATTATATACTCAGTTTCGGTATCCCGATGCCTTTCTCTTTGTCGGTCAATCTATCCTTTATTAACCCAGTAACTGGTTATGGATAATCTTCCATGCGAGTATATTATCTACGTTATGACGGTAATAGATAATATATCTCATGCACTCTCTGGTCGAAGCCTTTTGTTCTTCCCCAGTTGAGTAAGATTCGTATCCCTTTTTTTGGAATCGAATGTCCATCCCATAATCGAGTTTGCGTTTTTCCCTCTTTTTGGATGATGAGTGTTTTGGGAATATTCCCCAATTCACGCTTTGGTTGGTCACCTATTATATGCCCAGTAACCGGCATCCCTGGTGTTCCTTCCTTCTGCTCCCTATTATGACTTTTTGTCCCCTGTGGAATCAGATTTTCCTGAGTTAAAATATACCTTTCTAGGTCTTCCTCAGATGATTTGGTTGATTGATATCTCTCACCCTCATACCGGTCTTAGATACTCATTCTTCCCGAGCATGTTGTTCTCTCACCCTTATACCGGTGTTCAGATCACACGTCTTTTGTTTTTGAGGTTATTACCCAGTAACCGGTAATACCTCATCCCGTTGCTTCCCCAGGAGATTTCTGTTGGGATCTTCCTTAGTTGAGTCCTTAGTGGACATCCCCACCTGAGTCCGGATTTTCATCTGAAGTATCCATTGCGGATAATTTTTGTTGTATTGGCATATTCCCCAATACATGCATCTTCGAGACAACTCGAGTTCTTCCATTGATTTATTTCATGGATTCTCTCTGTGTCTCTCAGCAAGTCTCAAGTCGTGACCTGCTCACGAATTTTCATCCCTTTATTCCCCGGTAGAGTCTCTGTCTCCCTAGTGAGTGTATTACTCCTCTGGGATTTTTAGTTTCTCCGGATTTCTTTTTCTTTTGTGGACGCATATCCCCACAGAGTTTTACCATTTTTGCATGCATACATCTGCATCATGAGGTCTCTTAGGGACCAAAATTCGTCTCTTTGTTATTATTTAAGCCCATTTTACCCCGTCGAGACGAAGATTTTAACCTTCACTTCTCCGGCTAGAATGACCTTAAATAGGGGCATCTGTAAGACCCTAATTTTGTCCCTAAGATCCCTCATGGCATCATAACATTGCATTTGAATTGCCTCAAGGATCACTAGCATCTTGGTTCCCTTTCCCTTTGGGTGGGACTTCTTGAGAGTGGTTTGAGATCACCAAGCATGCTTGAATTGTATATCATTGCATTTCTTATTTTGTTTAATAACCAAAAGCACAAAAATATGTCACTAACATCTTTTGTTTGTAGCTGGAGCTATCACAAGGTCAAAGCTTCTAGGAGATCATATGTGCAATGATAAGGCCAAGAGGAGATGATAGCAAGCATGGTAATGGTTCCCAAAGCTCTCATCCATCAAATATGCCTCCCTAGCATCTCAAGTCATTATTTTGATCAAAGCAAGTCAAAGGGTTTGAGGTTGGTTCCCCAAAAGAAACCCTAATTCATCTGTGTACCACAATGCCTTGTTCTTGAAGCAACCTCTGCCCATGGTCAAATACAATCAAGGGAAGTTCTTTAATTCATCATTTCATGTATTTTTGAACTTATTTGAGTGTCCTCAATCATCAGTTCATCAAGATATGAGGCATGGACTTGAGAAGTTGATCAGTCAATTCACCTAACTATTTTGAAATGCACTGAGACCTAACTTTTTATGTGTTGGTCAAATGGAGATGGTTACAAAAGAAAAAATGTTCTTAAGGACAATATGAACAACTTTCATGTTCATCAAAAATTGATTTGAAGCTTTTAAGGCCATCTTTCATTCCAATACATTATAGGTCATTTTGACTGAAACCCTAATTTTGGGTCAACTTCCCAAGGACATAACTCATTCATTTTTTATGATTTGGAGGTGGGATAAAATGAATTGGAAAGCTTAAGATGTCTAATTCAAATGTTATGTTGGACAAAAGTTCAAAATCTCAAAGTAAATACATGTGATAATGCAAGACATTATAGGTCCTTTTGGACCAAATGCATTGAAAGGCAAAATAGTCCAACTTCAAGTGCCCATAACTCTTTCATCAAGACTCCAAATGATGCAAACTTTAAGTCCATTTTGATTTTCTTGAAAATATATACAACTTCGATGTTGGAGGTGTTTCCGTTTGAGGCTTTCATCATCAAAACAGAAGGGCTTGAACATTGGCCAAATTCGGAAACCTTGCATTGACATTTTTTGCACATCACACTTTAAAATCAAAATTCACTAATTTCCACACTTCAAATGAGTTTTTGTCCAACATAAAAATTGTTCCTTACATCAAGACCTTTCCAACCATTACTCACATGATCATGTTTGGATTTGGCAATTGGTATTTTCGAAGAGGTGAACATTTAGGTTCAATTATGGAATTCACATCATAACTTCATGCACAAGCCAATGCAGCTCTAATTACAAGTCCAAATCATTGGAATCTGAGTTCAACTTGCATTTCCATCCATTTTTGGGCTTTGCACGCGCCTGTACAGGCCCATGCATGAGAAGTCCAAATTCCATGCACATGAGAATTCACCTTGCTTGCATTTTGTTTTGCTATAAATAGAAGTGCTCAGCTTCATTCAAACTCAACCTAAAGGCGCCTGAAACCCTGCTGGAGTGATTCCCCAACCTCACCAAAGAAGCTATTTCCATTTTTCTTCAAATTTTTCAGATCCAAAATTCAACTACATCTGGTTGAATCTTTGGATCCAAAGCTTCTAAACCTTCATCATTCATCTCACTGATCTTCTATTTTGGCAAAGAAAGCAAAGAATCGAGCTCAAGTTTCCAGAATTCAAGCTTACTCTTCAACTGGTATTTTCTTCGAATCTCATCATCCTTTGACCTATTTGCTTGGATCTTGTGTTGGCTGAAGTCCTCTCAATAGAGGCATCATGATTATGCATTTAATTTTTGAAATACATTGAGTTCATGATGAACACCAGATTTTTCAACCTCTGATTTCTCACACCATGGAAATCTAGAGTGAAAATGGATGGTACAGGGATGATGTACATCATCCCAGCTTTCCAATGATGTATAGATCGCGTGATTTGGTTAAGCTTTGATTGTCTGCTATGGTGGCCGGAAAATGCAAGCTCACCGGAGAAGAAGGTGGCTCCGGTGGCTGCTTCATTGCCAGATCCAATCTGGACCGTGTGATTGCATTCCCAGATCTAATCCATGCCATTCATTGTTATGACCTTTTTTAATACATTGTGCTTCGCCTTTGACTCATGCCTATGGTACGCGCGCGCCTGTGAGCCATCTGATGTGCCACATCATTTAATGAAACTTGATCCAACGTGCCAGGATTTTCCACATTTTCTAATTTCTGATTTTTATTTTATTTATTTCATTTTATTTCAAAAAAATCATAACTCTTTCATTTTAATTCCAAAAATTATGGGACCAATTGCATTACTCTCCAAATAAATTCTAGTTTCTATTTCTGATTTTTAATATTTTTTATTTTGTCATTTGATATTTTTTGTGAATTTTCTCTTTTCTGGTTGTTTTTAATTCATTTTAAATAGTTTTTGATATTCAAAAAATACAAAAATATTTTTCTAACCTATTTGAATGATGATGGATCTATGAAAAATATTCTCATCAATTTTTAAATTGATTTGAGATTTATTTGAGATTTTAGTTCAATTAGGTTATTTTTATTCATTTTTAATTGTTTAAAAATAGTTTCTGACTTTTAAAAATGCTGAATTTTTTTGTCAAACTTGGTTTGACCTTGTTGAACTTGGGATAAATTACTTGGACCTTTCAAGGTTGATTTTAAGTGATTTTGAAGTTTGACCATTCCATCATTTTTTATTCAAGTTTATTTTAATATTGAAAAATGCAAAAAATATTATGCTCATTGTTTGATCTCCAATATCCATCCCATTTCTGATTTCTTATTGTTTGACTTTGACTTTCAATGTCAATTGGTCAATACATATGGATTGGTACATCTTATTCCATCTTATGCATTTTGATCTTTCCATTTCATTATCCATTCTCCATCTCCTTCTTCTTCTTCTTCTTATTTTCTTTTTTGATCAATGAGTTGAAGGTTGATAAGTTAGCATTGATTAGGGAGACTTAATCTTCCTTGATCCAAATCTAATTCATCTTGATCAATTGATCAAGTGAATGGTTTTGCATTAAGGATAGGTTGTTTTCTAAATCATGCAAAAGGCTTAAACCAATACAAGATCAATTCTCTTTTTCTTTTTGGCATGGCAAGTTGTTGGAACTTGGTTCACTAATCAAGACTTCTAACTTGTGTTGTTGCCTACATTATTATTGACCGGCCTCAGATAGTTGTGACTTCTACATAAGTCCAATTACGATTGCTTAACATAGTGCTAAATTTGCCTTATGGCACACTAACTACTAACACCAACTATTGACAATTAACATTTACTTTTTGCTCTTTACTTTTATGCAATTTACTATTCTTGCACATATTGTCCATTTGCTTTTCCCTTTGCTCACATGAGCACATGATTATATTAATGCCATTTGCCTTTTGCTCACTTGAGCACATAATTGTGTATATACTATTGTGCTTGTGCTTTTGTTTTGATTGTCGTGGACCAAATGCAAAGAAATGGACTTAGTTTCTAGGACTTTCCCTATGCAAAGAAATGGAGAAATGGACTTAGATCCTAGGACTTTCCTTATGCAAAATTGGAGTAAATGGACCTTAATGATGAAGATGGATTAGAGGGACCAAATCTCTAAACTCACTCTTGTCCATTCTTGTTTTACTTCATGAAACTTTTGATGTGTGTGCTTTTGTGCTAGGGAATTCTATTCGAGCGTAATTGAAGGACCATTGCCATGCTCATCCAAAGTGAAAGACACAAGATGCATTAAGGATCTCTTAAGAGACTTGTTTGATTGCTTGAGCTTACTATTTTTGTGATTGCTTATTCCAAAGGATGGGAGCTACTTGGATCATCTATATGATCTCAAGAGAGGAACTCCTTGTGTGGTTTTGTTCTCTTTCCCCTCACCTCTTGTATGCTTAGGATTTAGCCGTTCTTCTTCTTCTCTCCACTCTAACCCAAGCCAATACTTTTTGTGCAAACATTTAACCATTGTTTTCAAACATTAGAAACCTAAGCCTTATGCTTTTGATTTTCAAACTTCCCTTTCATAACACTTATTTTGAATTGAACTTTTAAGTCAACTTTGACCATTTTTGTATATACTTCTAATTGGTAAGTATAACCCATTCAAGTGTCTTTTGTGGTTCCAATGACCACTTCTTTAATCAAATTTTCCATAACCTTTAGCTCTTAGGTTTGAGTTATCTTTGTGGTAGATGTAATACTCACCTATGTCCTTAGTGATGGATAATGAGTCTTCCGTGCTTATTATAGGGTTAACCCCTCACTAGCATGTTGAAGCTATCCTCACATGGTGGATTTGTGGTTTTAGGTTGAGTTTTCTCCCTTAGATAACAAAAGACCTTAAGGATTTTGGACCAATCAATTCACCAACTTGTTTTGAGATTTTTACCCCGAACTACGAGTTTTTGATCCTAATCTTTTTATAAGATGGTACGTAGGCAATGGGCTTATCCATCCACACACAAAATGTAAATAACTTGTATATTCTCTTCTCATCTCTTCAATCATGTTTGCACAAATAAATTTTCACAAAACAACAACCTTACAACAAGTATGAAAAGGGCTCCCTAGGAGTACCTAGGATGTTTTGGGTGCCTAACACCTTCCCATTGCATAACCAACCCCCTTACCAAGATCTCTGTTCTCTTTTACTAGTTTTTGTTAAAACTATTAGGTTTTTGTTCGCTTTCTAACGATTCCTTTGGATAAATAGAAGTGCGGTGGCGACTCGACTTGTATGATTTACCTTGGATTTAGTCAATATCTCTAATGGTAACGAATACCCCGCTACAATCATTAGGAAAGTACTCTCTCATAAATTCCCTACTGAACATAGCCCAAATTAAAACTTCAACTGTAACATCCAATGCATGATGAGTGTTGATCCACCAGTCATTAGCTTTCTCAGCTAACATATGTGTAACGAACCACGTCTTCTGTGCTTTAGATCAATACATCACTATGAAAATCCTCTCAATCTCCCTGATCAATGCCTGTGCTCCATCAAGATTGTACCTACCTTTTAAATTAGGCGGATTGTTCCTCTAGAACTTCCCCTAATATCGGAACTCATAGTTCCCATTAGCATTAGGCTGATTCTGCACAGCTTGAGCAACAACCTACATAGCATTAGCACTAGCAGCGTTATTTCTTCCAGCCAAATTTTGTTCCACACCACCAACAACAACAATGGTTAAAGAGACAACATCGAGACTATTCAACTGTCACACCACACCGCCTAAACAACTTGGCCAGAAAGACCGACTTGCTCTGATACCACTATGTAACACCTTAAATTTTCCCCACGTAAATTTAAAACATTTATCAGAGTAAAACAAATCAACATGCAACTTATGATGCTACACTACAACATACAATCAACTTGCTCAATCGAAGATACATATAACACTTTACAGTTATAAAAATAGTAGTAATAAACATATGTTTGAATGTTAACTTTTATTAAATAGAAGTGGAACAACAATGAGAAACCTTTAACTCAACATATTCAACATCAACATAACATGTCATAATAAGAAATGTTAAAACATAACGAAACACACGATGCTCCAAATTCCCCAGTGTTACACATCAGAGCAAACACCGACACTAAAATAAAGGGAAGCCTTCATCTTCCACTCACATCTGAGCTCATACTACGGATTATCTGCTTGTTACTCACGTGAAGGGAACATTCGAACAGAAGGGGTGAGATATCATAATTATATAAAGGAAAACATGATAATAAGTAAGCATCAGATTATCACATGTACATCACCCTTTCCACAACACAATTCCACATAATCCATACAATAATTATCCACACATAATATCAACATCACAACTATCTAACATAATAACGACGTAATCAACCATGTAAGATAATAACAAATGCAACCAATGTACAATGTAATGAGACTCAATAACTCGACTCAATGCATGTTGTACCAATACGTGAACACTCAGGTTCACCACTTTGATCCTCACCAGCTAAGATCAAAGTCACCAATTCATTACCATCACCTCCGATAATGTCTCACTGATTCCATCACCTCTAAAATCAGCTATCGACCCAATCCACACAATGGGATTTAAGGCTCACCAACAAATGACAATTTGTCCAACTAAATGAATGCATGTAACATACAATACATGCAACAAAAACATCATGCCCAATGAACCACCTCCATAGTGAATGTACACCACCAGTAATGGCCATCATGTATCAAACACATGTTATATAGCTCAACAACCTCGAAATACAACATAACAATCAACAACAATGCATTCAAGATTATGTCACACCACCATCTAAACATTTCAATGCCTACCAACACCATCAGATAGAAAAATATTCATTTTCATATTACTAGAACCAATTTTTAATGACAGTACACGCTCTCAGCTTTCCTACACTTCGAACGACACTCGAATTAGTCACTAGGAACAAAAGTTATGATTTTTTAAAGTTTTCAAGAAAATGCTCCCAATGTAACCGGTTATCCTAAGACCAGTAACCGGTTACACTACATCCAGTAGCACAACCTACTCTGCCACATACACGTGGTAACCGGTTACCCAAAAATTAGTAACAGAGTACACCCCCTAATTCCAGCCCCTGCGTGGCTTCTGTTTTATTGGATAACCGATTGCTCAAAAACCAGTAACCGGTTACACCCCTCAAATTTTCCCCAGAAACGTGTTTTTAAGCAGTGTAACCGGTTATTCCAATTCTGGTAACCAATTATAGTGTTGCAGAAATGCTTTTTAATAACTTTTTCAAAACCAAAATCATCTAAAATTCATCCCAAGGCTCCATTTTCCTTACAAATCATTTACACCATATTTTAACACGAAAATTACTTTTTCATAGTTCAAAACCCCAACTTATTTACACTGAAATCATTCATAACACAATTTTGAATCTGACTCGAAACAACATCCATCACAAAACATTGACAACAACCAATTCAATCAATTTTATGATTCTAACAACAACGATTCATCATTCCAACATCAGTCACAACATAATCATACACATAATTCAACAATTAACAAATATTACCATGATCATGAACACAGAGAAGAAAAGCACAAAACCTACATGGCATAATCTATCCACCATCATCATGTTAAGCCTTAGATAATCAGAACCCCAAAGAGTTCCGAGAAATAGACTATTTGACCCTTAACAATGGTGAATTCTTCTCTTGATCCCTAGTTTCTTCTTCTCCCTTTCTCGATTTCTTCTATTTTCTCTCAAATGTTACACTCTCTGAGTTACTATCCTTCAACCCCCTTTTCTATTTTGATTATAATTCCTATTATTTTATTAAATTATTATATTATCACTAATTTCTTATTAATAATAATAATAATCCACTTAATTAACTAATTAAATTAATATTCACTTCATATTAACTAATTAACTAAATAATAACTAATATAATTAATTAGTTTTACTCACCACACCATCCTTTCTACATTTTTGCTCATACACCCCCCAATACGTTAATTTCTAATGCAAATTCCCCATACCAAGGGTACACAACACATTAAAACACCAACCAATACAACACAACCACAAGTATCACATAATTAAATTACGAAAAATAATTTAAATAAAATCGGGGCGTTACACTACACCTTGGAACAAACTCTATATCATCAAAGGAACAAACTAGCTTTCTTCATGCAACTTTATCAACTACATGTAGCGGAAAAACTTGCAACATGGTAATGTCTTGGTCATCATATCTGCAATATTGTGATCTGTTGAAACCTTCAACACTTGGACTTCTCCACGCTCGATTACCCCTCTTATGAAATACAACCTCACATCAACGTGCTTGGTTCGCTCATGATAGGCTGAATTCTTTGGTGGGTGTATAGAATTTTGACTATCACATTTAATAGTGATAACTCGACCTTGAAGTTTCATATCCTTAGCAAAATCTTCAAGCCACAATGCTTCTTTCACAACTTTAGTGAGGGAGATATATTCCGCTTCAATGGTTGATAAGATAAAAACCTTCTGAAGTGTTGCTTCCCAACAAATTGATGTGCCAAACATAGTGAACACATATCCTGAAATATATTTTCTAGAATCCATATAACCTGCATAATCAGAGTCGACATACCCTTCAATTTCTACTTTACTATTTTCACTACATGCTCCACCAGGACTCTATTCAAATACCTATTTATGTACCTTAGAATCCACTTACAGCTGAATAACCTGGATCCAACAGGTTTCTTGATATGTTCCCAAGTGTGATTATCATGAAGAGACTTCATCTCATCATCCATGGCCTTCAATCATTCAGTATTATTTCGACTCCTCATAACTTTCTTATAGTCTTTAGGTTCTTCATCTAGAATCTTACTTGCAGAGATTAAGGCATAAGCTATGAGATCTGAGTAAAATGGGACCAAGCGAAGAATCAAGAGATTTCACAAACTAGGATTTCTTGGACCATAAATTTCATCAAGATCCATAGCCAGCCAAATTAGGGTATTGAGGTGTATGAGATGTATTGAGGTGATCCAAAGAGTTGTGGCATGAACAATGTTTGGATATTAAGGGTCTTCAATGGTGTGGTCAAGGCACACAGTGAATCATGACTTGCACAAGCCATTGAGGGTCAATAGCTAGGGTTGAGGTCTTTGGGTGACCAGATGAATCTTGATGTGTCTTCAAGGGGGACTCACAATCCAATTTCGGGGTGGCTTGCCCTAAAATTAGCCTTGAAGTAACTTTTCCCCTATTCCGCTAATTCAGAGAGATTTGTAGAATCTTGACGTGGTTGTACTAGATTGACTGACTCTTGAAGAGATCTGAGCCATGAGATATCAGGTAATTATTCAATCTTCTCATCATGTAAGCTTCCTCGATGTCAAGTGACTGTTCGTAAGTAAACCTGCTTATTTTGAAAATGATAATTGTAATGTCTTGCTCATGCCAGTTTTGAAACTCAAGTGTGTTCACTAATATTATGACATATAGTGAATGAATCACAGATTTAATGCCATGTCAGTATCAATACAAATGACAAGCAAATCTTTATGAGTCAGCTTTAACGCGATCTTACCATAGTATACTTTCAAAATAAACCATGCTTCAATAGGTCTTTTGAGGGTGTAACATGGCTTGGTTCACGGTTTCAGAAAGAAAGGATATAAGGCTCAAAACTTATTCTAACCAAACCATTCTTCGTAGTGTTCTCCAGTCCTACATTCAGTTAGCTTAAAACAAGCGTCCATCTTTTAGAAAAGGTTTTTGGATAGTGTCAAAGATGGTTATGGAACCCAATGAGAGTTCGGAGCGACAATATCTCACCTTTTGCTTTTTTTATGGTCACAGAGATTTTCTCTTACTGAGGATTTTTTCATTGAACCTCTTTTATTTTGTTTTGGCTTTCCCTTATTTTTACTTGGGCTGATTCTTTGGGTCGGCAGCCCATCGGGATGCCCTAACTTTTGCCTAAGTCAATCTTGTTTTCAAGCTTTTGATTTAGCAGGCTTTTCATTTGCTTTTGATTTTTCTGTTTCTCTTTTTTTAAATATATTGGAGCAAACCCTTTGACATCTGCTTGTTTGATTTGTTGCAAGGTTCGGGACTATCTCACTCCTTTTCTAGGTAAGGGATAATCATTTTGAATTTGTGACCCCATTCTCTCAAGAGGGATATGATATGATTGATCACTTGAGGGAATATTCTCCTTCTGAGTTTTGAACATAGGTTCAAACTAACTGAAGACTACCCTGCCCCTTGTTAAACATGAGGGTTTTATATGTAAAGAATGAAGCTTCTACTTCAAGGCCCAAATGGGTTGACTATGAATTAACTTCCTTATATTTATGGTGTTTAGGGATTGAACAATACCTTACATCATTAGTATAATTTTATTTTTAAAAGCATACAGGTAATGATCTTGCACACTTTATTCGCATCATTCTATTTTAATTTTGTTTGAGCAACAGTTTGATAATGATTAAATAAAGTATGAGTGAACACGAATGGATTTAAGCAAAACATGCATGTTTATTTCATTATTATTATCATATGAAAACTAGACAAGTTTTACAAATGAACAACAATTACCTGTAAGACCCTAATTTTGACCCTAAGATCCCTCATGGAATCATATCATTGCACATTGCATTTGCCTTAAGGATCATAGCATCTTGGCTCCTAACCTTTGGGTGGGAACACTTGTGTGAGTTGGTTTGAGATCACCAGGCATGCTTGAATTGTATATTATTGCTTTTCTTCTTTTGTTTACTAACCAAAAGCACAAAAATATGTCACTAACATCTTTTGTTTTGTAGCTTGAGCAATCGTGAGATCCAAAGCTCCTAGATGGTCCCTATGCTCAAAGAATGGCTAGGTGAAGGTGAAAGCAAGCATGAAAATGGTTCCCAATGCTCTCAACCATCATTTATGCCTCCCAAGTATCTCAATTTGTCAATTTGATCAAATCAAACCAAGGGGCTTGAGGATTGTTTCCCAAGGAAACCCTAATTCAATTGTTCATCAACTGTGCCTTGCTCATGAAGCAACCTCAACCCATGATCAAATACAATCAAGGGAAGTTCTTTCATTCATAATTTCATGAATATTTGAACTTATTTGAGTGTCCTCAATCATCAATTCATCAAGGTTTGAGGTATGGACTTGAGAAGTTGATCGGTCAATTCATCTGACTATTTTGAAATCCACTGAGACTTAACTTTTGCTGTGTTTGTCAAATGAAGATGACCCCAAGAGAAAAAATGTTCTTAAGAACCACATGAACAACTTTCATGTTCATAAAAAATTTATTTTAATCTTGTAAGGTCATCATCCATTTCAAAACATTATAGGTCATTTTGACTGAAACCCTAATTCTGGGTCAACTTCCCAAGGACATAACTCATTCATTTTGTATGATTTTTAGGTGGGATCAAATGCGTTAGAAAGTTTAAGATGTCTAATTAATTTGTTATGTTGAGAAAATTTTCATAATCCAAAACGAAATACATGTGATAATGCAAAACATTATAGGTCACTTTGGACCAAAGGCATTAAAATGTGAAAAAGTCCAACTTCAAGTGCCCATAACTTTCTCATCAAAAATCCAAATGATGAAAAATTTGAGCCCAAATTGATTGTCTTGAAAAGATGTACAACGTTGATGTTGAAGGTTTTGTCATTTGGATCCGACATCATTGAAACAGAAGGGCTTGAAGTTGGCCCATTTTGGAAATTTTCACATGCACATGTTTTGCACCTTGGACTTTATGACCAATTTTCATAAATTTCCCAATTCCAAATGATGTTTTGTTCAACATAACAATTGATCATCATGTCAAGACCTTTCCAACCATTACCCACAAGGCCATGTTTTATTTTTGGAAGAGGCATTTTTGAAGAGGGGAAGATTTTGGTGCATTTATGGAAACCACTTGAAAACTGATTGCACACTCCAAATCAATTGCATTTGCACGTCCATTTCATCTTGTTATGACCTCAGCTTGCCAAACCAATCAGATTTGGGCCCTCCATGCGCCTGTACAAACCCATGCATGAAGGCCCTTATCATTCATGCACACGAAAATTCACCTTGCTTGCCTTGCCTTTCTCTATAAATAAGTGTGCTCAGCTCCATTATTCCACAACCTGAAGGCGCCTGATATGCTGCACAATTGAATTCATAACCATACCTAAAGGAATTCTCTCTTTCATTTCAAAATTTCAGATCTAATTATCAACTTCATTTGTTGATTATTAGACTTAAAATTCCTTGGCCTTGCTTCATCTTCACCTCAAGAGTACACTGCAATCAATAGCTGTGAAGAATTGTGCTCCATAGATCTACATTTTAGAGGCGGATGTTCAAACTTTTCTTCTTCGAAACTCACTAATTGTTGCTTGTTTCTTGTGTTTATTGGTTTGGCTGAAGTCCTCTCATCAGAGGCAATTGAATAGTGTGCTTAATTTTGCAAAATCATCAAGTTCAGTTTGAACTCCATCATTTTCCTCTTCTGATTTCTCTTACTATGGAGATCTAGAAGGAAAACCAATGGTACAGGGGTGATGTACATCACCCCAGCTTTCCGATGACATGAGGATCACTTTATTTGGTTAAGATTTTTTGTCTGCAACTTTGGCCGGAATCCTTGGTCTTGCCGGAGAAGACGGTGGTGTACACCACTGTCCGTTTGCCAGTTTTAATGTAGGCCGTTGGATCATGCTTCCAGATCTAATCAGATCCATTGGATGTTATGCGTTCTATTAAGTCTTTGTGTTATTCAGTTGACTAAGGCGTTTGGTGCGCGCGCATACCACAACCCTTGGATGTGCCAGCTCAATTAATGAGACTGGATCCAACGCGCCACATATTTTAGCATCTTCCAATTTCTGATTTAATTTCCTTTTATTTTCTTTTATTTCATTTTATTTCAAAAAATCATAACTCTTTCATTTTAATTCCAAAATATATGGGACCAATTGCATTATTTCTCTTTTAATTTCTAGTTTCTAAAAATGATTTTTAATATTTTTTATTTTATCATTTGATATTTTTTGTGAATTTTCTCTTTTCTGGTTATTTTTAATTCGTTTTAAGTAGTTTTCAATATTCAAAAAATACAAAAATATTTTCTTAACCTCTTTGAATGATGATGAATCTATGAAAAATATTCTCATCAATTTATTAATTGATTTGAGATTTATTTGAGATTTTAGTTCAATTAGGTTATTTTTAATTGATTAAAAATAGTTTCTATTTTCTAAATATGCTGAAATTTTTTGTCAAATTTTGTTTGACCTTGTTGAACTTAGGATGATACATTTGGACTTTTCAAAGTTAATTTGAAATGGATTTGAAGTTTGACCTTTAATTGTTTATTTTAATTCAAGTATTATTTTAATTTTGAAAAATACCAAAAATATTTTATTTGTTTCTTGACTCTTAAGTTTCATTTTGCTT
This sequence comes from Lathyrus oleraceus, assembly GCF_024323335.1. Classification (NCBI taxonomy): domain Eukaryota; kingdom Viridiplantae; phylum Streptophyta; class Magnoliopsida; order Fabales; family Fabaceae; genus Lathyrus; species Lathyrus oleraceus. The sequence continues at coordinate 364,155,630 of NC_066583.1, forward strand.
CTGTTTACTATTGTTTGACCTTGATTCTATTTGTCTTTGGCCAATGCAATTTGCTTATTTCATTTGAAGTCCATTAATGTATATTCTTATTCATCTCCTTCTTCATCTTTTTCTTTTTGATCAATGAGTTAAAGATTGATGGTTAGCCTTGATGTATAGGAGGTTTAACCTTCCTTGATTCAAATCTAATTCATCTTGATCCAAAGATCAAGAGAATGGCTTTGCATTAAGGAAATGTTGCTTCTTAATCAAGCAAAAAACCTAAATTAATATAAGATCATTCTCATTTTCTCTTGGCATGGCAATTTGTAGGAGCTTGGCTTACTAGTCAAGGTCTCTAAATTGTGTTTGTTGCCTATATTTTTATTGACCAGCCTCAGATAGGTGTGACTACTACATTAGTCCACTTACGATTGCTTAACATAGCACTAAATTGCTTTATGGCACACTAACACTAACTATTGACTATTAACTTTTAATTCTAGTCATTTAATTCTTGCAATTTACTTTATGCAATTTAATATCTTGTACATATTATTCATTTGCTTTTGCCCTTTGCTCACTTGAGCACATGTTTATGTTAATGCAATTTGCCTTTTGCTCACTTGAGCACATAATTGTGTATATACTATTGTGCTTGTGTTTTGTTTTGATTGTTGTGAACCAAATGCAAATGGACAAAAGGACTTAGGCTTTAGGACATTCCCTATGCTAAATGGAGTCAAAGAGCAACTAGGCCTCATGCCTTTAAAATGCTATAAAAGAAGAAATAATGTCAAAGAGCAACTAGGCCTCATGCCTTTAGAATGCTTAATCTTGAAGAGAACTTTGAAAGGACCTAATTTCTAAACTCACTCTTGTCCATTCTTTGTTTGGATTGTGGATTTTTTTGATGTGTGAGTTCTTGTGCTAGGGATTCCAACTTGAGCCTAATTGAAGAACCATTGTCATGAGCATCCAAAGTGAGAGATACAAAAGCCATTGGAAGATTCCTAGGATCTTGATTGTTATGTGATTGATTGCTTGAGTATTTGCTTATTTGCTTGTTATTTCCAAAGGATGAGAGCTACTTGGATCATCACTATGATCTCAAGAAGGGAACTCCATTGTGGTTTTATTTCTCTTCCTTCATCTTTGTATGTTTAGGATTTAGCCATTCTTCTTCTTCCCTCCACTCTAACCCAAGCCAAAACTTTTGTGCAAACATTAACATTTGTTTTCAACATTAGAAACCTAAGCATTATGCTTTTGATTTTCAAACTTTTCTTTTCATAACACTTATTTTGAATTGAATCCTAAGTCAACTTTGACCATACATTGTAAATACTTTTCATTGGTAAATACCACTTGTAGCACCTCAAATTTGCCCTCCCTATTCATGCATTCATTTCATTTTTTAGGTCATTGATCATTCCATATTGCATTGCATCTTGGCAGTCAGAATTGGCATCAAGAGGATCCTCAGTGTAAAAGAGCAAGTCTTTCCTTGAGATGAAGGCCACATGATCATTATATTAAGCTTATATGAGCTAGGGTTCATTTTGAAGCAATTTTACCAAGTGGTAGAGACCCAAATTCATCAGTACATTTCCAGGTCATCTGAGGCCCATACAGTCAACTGTGCAGTCAACTGAGGGCTTTGAGTTGGGGAAGTGAGTGGAAGCATCTCATTCATGTTCATACAAGGCCTATTCATCATGTCAAACATCTATCTTGAAGATTTTGAAGTCAAATCAAAAGTTTCCAAAAATGGAAAGTGACCTGTAATTTCAAGTTTCCAAAAATGGCAAGTTTTTGGACTACATTCAACTTAACTTTCCAACATCAAAGAAGCTTCAAATGAATTTTTGGTCAACATGAAAATTGAAGATCTTTCTCTCCTCTTTTCAAAAAGTCCAAGATCATGAGCATCTGATGAATGGTTGAGAAGTTATGAGCAAAGGATCACAATATGTACATGAAAGTTCAACATGGCATAACTTTGGCTGCAAAACTCCAAATTGAGTCACCCTTTTTGCAAAATGCTTGTCATGACCAATATTTTTCAAATCCACCATTGCCTTGCATGAAAGAAGCTTACATGATCAAGTGTCCATGCATCTACATTTTGGAGGGAAAATGCATAATTCAAATTTGGTTGATCACATGAGTCTAATTCCAATTCCATGTTGTTCATTGGATGATTTTGAGTGAAAATGAACCTTGCATGGCACTGTTCACGTGCACATTTCTCATGCCACCTCACATTTGCATTTTTGGTCATACACCTCATTTCTTATTAATTTTTTATTAGCCATTGCTTAATTATGATTACAACATCATTAACATGTGATATAAAAGCCTAATTGTAACAGAATTTGGGAGGAGAACCATTCTAGATCTGAAAATCTCATTTCCCTCTCAATTTTCTCTCTCTTGATTTTTCAAAATTCTTCACATAAACCTTGATTTTCCTTGCATAATCATGATCATGGAAGGATTCTGAGCAGGATTCAACGTGTGGATTGAAGAGTTGATCAAGATCTTGAGCATAGCAAGCACATGAACATGAGCATGGAAGCTTCAAATTGAACTGAATTCAAGGTGTTTCAAGTGACAATTCTTGTATAAAGCTTCATTGGAGAGCAAAGGGAGTGGATCTGGAAAGTTTGAAGCCTTGAGGACACGGTTTCATCTCACTGCTCTTCAAACAGGTTGAAATTCGAACCTCTTTTTTCTCCAATTCATGCATAGGATCTTGTAGATCTTTCATTGCTGGTGATTCTGATATAAATATCTTTGAATTTGGATGAGTATTGAGGGAGATATGTGGATTTCAAGTTTGGATGTTGAAACTTCTTTCGTTCGATCTGTAAAATCCATGGAGTTTTAGGTGAAATAATCATGATATTCTTACTCCTGGTAGCAAGACGGTTCCAACGGTATCAATTTTGTTGAATTCTGGAATTTTTCATGATGAGTGTCGCCGGAGAACCGCCGGAGAAGACGACCGGAATCACTATTTCGGTCGCCTGGTTCGTCTCTAGGGTTTCACTGTTGAAGCGCTTGCATACGTCCAAACCTCGGTTCAATTCCCACGCGTTGCATTTCTTTTTTTGATTTTCCTTTGAGTGCGCTTATTAACCATACAGGCCCCAGTTCGAATCCTCGCTGCGTTTGTTTTTTTTTAAAAATTCCACTTGAGCGCACCTTTTACATCCAACTCCTGTGTTCGAACCTTCACTCTTGAATTTCTTATGATTTCCAACTGTTTTACTTGAAGCGCGCTTGAACCATGAGAACCTGGGTTCAACAATTGCCTGGTGCATTTTCCATTTTGCATTTTCCAATTCCAAATCTCATTTTATTTTCCACTTTATTTCATGATAATTCTTTTTATCTCATCAACTTCTAAAATTAAAAAAAAAATAGAAGAATAATCCAATTTGATCCAAATTTTTTTCCACATGTTTGTTTCAATGTCTATTATTTGTTGATGTTGATTTCCTGATTTGTATGCTTCTGGATTTTTGATTGTGATTTGTTGATTGCACATGATGCCATGAACATATGTTGTGATCAATTGCTTGTAAAATGATCATGTTTAATCCAATTGCCTTGAAATTTTGCATGCTTAATCCTAACATGTGACTTGATTTTTGAGAATTGGTTTGGCATTTTTATCACATTCCACCACTGTTTTGGACACATGAATACATGGTGCGACAATTTGTGTCACATATTTGATGTTGCTTTTGTGCATTTTCATTTACATATCATATGAGCTCTTCTGGACTTAATTTTTGGTATGATGCTTGCTCATAACATGTTGTGTGCACATAAAATTTTTCATGATCATTGGATTCATTTCTGTTTTAATGTGGATTTTCTATCTTTGATGTCCAATTGTGATCACCTTGTGTGCCTTTGCCTTACCTTGATCATTTGATGGCCTTGCCTATTGAATTGGCTTTGGTCCTTTTTAGGACATGTTCTTGTTTGGTTGAACATGCTTCATGTGAAATGTTGATTTCTGTTTTGGTCATTTGACTTGCCTTTGACCCTAGTCTTTGTACTAGTGGTTTGTACTCATCAATTGTGTTTGTGTTTCAGTTATTTAGCACTAATGATCGGTGTGGCCTCATTACTTGAGATGCCATTTGCTTTAATCACTAACTCTTGTTGTGTTGTAGGTCCATTGATGTGATGAACTCACTTGAGTGCTTGCATTTGTGACTTGCATTGTGTACATATTGGAAATGTCCCATTGTTGTTGACTGTTGATTTGTCTGAATACAATATTGACTGTTTGGCTTTTGTACAGGTACATTAGTCGCTTTTAGCTCTTGCTTGAGCTTTTCTTTGGTTGTGGTTGATATACCACCTAGGTAACCACTCTTATACTCCATGTAGTCTGGAAGTCCTGTCACCTTTTTGGCAGGCATTTGGCTGAAGTCCTCCTTAAGAGGCCATGATTGTGCTTGATTATATTTGTGCTAAAGACCTCCTTGTTGAGGCATGTTACTTGTTAAGTCCTCCTAAGTGAAGAGGCAATCGACAGATAGAAGTGATTTGCAATCAATCCCTTGTTAATCAGTGAGTCTTTCATTATGCTCGCACTACGTGCTGATGCTCTTGAACATAACCCAAGATCTTTGTATAGAGTCAGTCAAGTGGAATAGGGTACCTCATTCTGGATCCCCACGCATTCTTTGATTTGAGCTCACCCAGGCCAGGGTTAAGAGCATGAGGTCCAATCCTCATCTCCTTTCATCAGCTTCACCCTAACTTTCAATGTTAGTGGTTAAGAGCTTCAGCACACCCCTACAGTTTTGGCTTGTTTGTCGAGGTTGATATGACCCCTCTTGACTAAAGCCTTACCCCATATGTTTGAGCCCCCTTGTTGGTGTGTTTACTTCATGTATATGTTTTTGTGGGGTATGATTGTATCCCCATAGGACTGCTAGACTTCGCACAGTCTCTCGTTTGTATGTCAATTAAGGTAGCACAGTTCCTTCGTCTAGGACTTCCTTTCTTGCGTGAGCATTCCTAAAACACAAACAAACTTTATCTTCTCTCAAGGACACGTTGACTCCTTCTACTACAGGCGAGTAAGTCTCCCAAGGTCGAGCATCCGGTAGATTGCGTAGTAACGTTGTTCATCTAAAAAACACAAAACAAATAGAAATAGTTTAGCCGAACTATGGCAACTCTGATTCTCATTTTCAGATGAGATACGTAGGCACGAGATGCGATGTCTTGTCGAGTTTGACTGACGACTAACATTAATCCTTCCTGGTTTTCGCCCGCGTTGCGATTCTTTTCTCTCGCACTCGTTGCGATCGAGACCTTCCTTTTCTCTTGCCCTAGTTGCAATCGAGACCCTTCTCCTTTTCGTGTGTGTTTGTTAGGAGTTGGATGTAAGTCCATTTATTAGCATTTTGTTTCCTTGTTTGCGTGTTTGGAGTCGGACATAAGTCCATTTATTGGCAGTCTGTTTCCTGTTTGTATTTGTTGTTCGGAGTCGGATGTAAGTCCATTTGTTTGCATTATGTTTCCTGTTGTGTGTTTCTTTTGACGTCTCAGCGTCTCTTTTCAGTGTTTTTGCTTCGGCGTGCGTTAGCCGAGCTACGAGTGCTCTGATTCTTTCTCTGGTTAAAGAAGATACGTATGCATAGGATGCGAGGTCCTAGCGAGCATGTTTCCCATTTCCCCGAACTACGTCGACTCTGATGTTTGTTTATCACAAACTACGTAGGCCTAGGATGCGACATCCTGCCGAGTCCCCTTTCTCTGTTTTCCTTCATCTGTGTTTTATTCCAGTGTGTGCAGTTTTTGAGCAGTTTATCAGCAACCTTATCCTTTTATTTTGAGCGTGGATCCCGTCGAGTACGACGGACGTGAGGGGTGCTAATACCTTCCCCTTGCGTAACCGACTCCCATACCTAGCAATCTCTGGTCGTGAGACCATTCCTTTCCCTTTTTCAGGTTTACTTCGAGCGTTTCCTTTCCCTCCTTTGGGATAAATAACGCACGGTGGCGGCTCTGTGTCTTTTCCCGCCGGTTGTTTTTTTCGCGATGCGACAGCTGGCGGCTCTGCTGGGGATCTTTCCCTAAGCGAGTCAATCCTAGCGCTCTTTAGGATAAGTTTTGGTTGCTTTTACTGTTTTATTTATGGCATTTATGATTATAGTGTTGTGATTGTATATATTTGCATATATGTTTGCATGCATCATATTATCATTGTGCTGGCTGTGTATCTGTTTCTCTGTTGGGTGGGAGTCACAAGAGGTAAAAGGCCCAATACACAGGCTATGAGTGAACTTTAGGACACCTAGGAATAGAGTGATTCATGGGAAGCGGGTGGTATGGCGCCACTTAGCGGAACATGGTATCACGAGCAGTTCAGATTCTGATGGGGTATTATCGTTGCATACATCTGGTGTGCATATGATGATATTCTTGAAAGGGTTGTTTATCCTGCGTTCCCCTTGACCTTACCTTGGCCTAGATTACACCCGTGAGTGGGGCGGGAATGAATCATTTATAGGCACTGATGGTGACTTGCTCTGTTGGTGACAGTGTCCTGTTGGTGACTTCTGTTTGGTCCTGTTGGTGACCGTTGGTTCTGAAGTTTGGGTTCTAAGTTGGTGACTATGATCTGTGGTTTCCGGTTCCGAATTCATGCCGAAGTTCTGAACCTGTGCCTTGTGATACACAACCAACCAATCATGGTTTCATCATTTTGCATCATAGCATGTTTATTTTCAAAAAAAATAATGCAAAAAAAAGAAAGAGAAAAAAGCTAACTTGCACATGCATATCATTTCTCAGGTTTATTTAGGAGTCTGTTCGCGTCGAGAGATGGCAGCCATCCCAGAGCTAAAAAGGAAGACTTGCACCTATAGCTTCTACCGTGAGCCGTTGACATCTTTGGAAGAATTGGGTAATCTCGTGACAGACCGTAATCAGAAGGTTTTTGATGATCAGTATGGGGACATTTTGACATTATTGAAGATGGTGGTTGATCCGGTGCCTTTGCAGACTCTCTTACAGTTCTATGATCCGGAGCTCCGTTGCTTCACCTTTCAGGATTACCAGTTAGCGCCCACTCTTGAAGAGTATTCCATCCTTATGAATGTCCGAATCAAATATCAAGTACCCTTCCTGGATGTGCCAAAGGAGGTAGATTTCAAAGTTATTGCTAAAGCTCTTTACTTGAGCATCAAGGAAGTGAGCGATAATTGGAAACCAAGCGGTGATGTTGTGGGCTTGTCCTTGAAGTTCTTGGTGAGGATGGCTAAGGAAGAAGCGAAGAAAGGAAATTGGATAGCTTTCAACGCTCAGTTGGCCGTCATGATTTATGGAGTTGTTTTGTTCCCTAATATGCCTAATTATGTGGACCTCGCAGCGATCACTATTTTCATTAGAGGAAACTCGGTGCCTACCTTGTTAGCTGACACCTATTATGCTGTACACAGCAGGCATGGTAAGGGTGGAGCTATCAGGTGTTGTCTCTCGTTGCTACTCAAGTGGTTCTTGTCTTTTCTACCAACCAGTGGACCGTTTGTGGATACTCAGAGCACTCACAAATGGACTCAGAGGATCATGTCGCTCACATCTTATGATATCAAGTGGCAAGTTTATAGGATTAATGTGTGCAACGTCATTATGAGTTGTGGAGAGTTTCGCAATGTCCCACTCATAGGAACTAGGGGCTGCATCAATTACAACCCGGTTCTTTCTCTCCGTCAGTTGGGTTTTGTCATGAATGGAAGACCGCAAGATGTCGAGATAGCTGAAAGTGTGTACTTTGAGAAACGAAACGATCCTGCAAGATTGGAGTAAGTGGGAAAGGCTTGGGAGAATATTGGTATAAAGGATGGATCTGTTTTAGGGAGGAAGTTTGCAATTGCTATGCCTGCTTACATTGAGTGGGTCAAGGAAAGAGTTGGAACTTTGTTGCTACCATATGATCGGATGAAACCATTGCAGGAGCAACCGCCTTTGATCCTTTCTGAGAATGTGCCTGCCGAGCATTACAAACAAGCCTTAATGGAGAATCGCCGGTTGAAAGAAAATGAACAAGGGATCCAAATAGAGCTTTACAAAGCCAAAGCTGATAGGTTGGATTTGGCTCACAAACTCAAAGGAGCACAAGGTGAAAGTGCTAGCAGATCAGGAAGCAAAAAGAGGTCCTATGACGAGATAGAAACAATGTTGGAAGAGGAACACCGTGAACGCTTGAGACTACAAAAAGCAGAAGCCAATTATCAAAGGAAGATAAGAGACTTGGAAAGGAAGCTTAAGGACAAAGATATTCAGTTGAAGAAAGAAGTAGACCTAAGGCATGCTACAGAGAGCCAGCTCAGAGACAGTGACATCCGTGCATCTCATTTCCGAGAAGAAGTTGTTGAACTCAGGGTGCAACTGAAAGAGAAGCTCACCCCTTTACCCAAGTGTTCAGAATGTGACCGGTTGATGGATCAGTGCCAGTATTTGAAGACTCTCATTCCTGAAGGACGACTTTCTTAGTTTGTGTTGTTGTTTGTTTTGAGAATCACCTCCAGGATTGTTGGATGGGATTCCTTGTCCTACTCTGATGAATTGAATCTTTGCTTGAATTATGTTTGTATGAACCCTATTTCTTATGGCTATAGATGAGATTATTGTGTTTCAACTTTGCTCGTCATCTAGTGTAGGTTGCTTCTTTGTTGTTTATGCTCCGACTACGGGTGCAGGTTGCCATTTTTCACAGGTGGACAAGACTCTTGAATGCCTGAGAAATGATAAAACATAGCAGACGCATCATACTCATCATATTCATCATACACATATCATTCTTGCATTACAGGTATTCTTGAAGAAGGTTTCTCATTCTGGTTCCTGTTTTAGGCAGGATTGCTGATCATCGTCCGCACCGTTACGCAACAAGGTTGAATCAACAGAGGAGTATGGATCAAGTTCAGGCAGAATTAGCAGAGATGAGGGCCAACATGGCTCAATTCATGAATATGATGCAAGGGGTCGTGCAAGGGCAAGAGGAACTTCGAGCCTTGGCCCAGAGACAAGAAGTTGTGATTCCACCTGTCAGTCGGAATTCGCCCGAAGGAGTCCCTGTTAATGACACTGCTGCTGCCACCATCCCTGTCAATAACTATGTCGTGGGTGATGAATTGAGGGGTATCAGAATCAATGGACAACCCATCACTGCCGAGACTACTAATACTCGAGTGGCCCGTGCTCCGGCCTGCCATCCTGCTCATTTGGTTGACAGACAGGAAGATATGTTTACTGTCCTCAGTGATGATGATGAAGTGGGAAGGACGGAAGAGAGGGATAGAAAGGTTGATGCCCTGGCTGAAAAGATCCGTGCCATGGAATGCCAGAATTCGTTGGGCTTTGATGTTACCAATATGGGTCTAGTTGATGGATTGAGGATCCCTTAAAAATTCAAAGCGCCATCCTTTGATAAATACAATGGAACTTCTTGTCCTCGCACTCATGTGCAAGCTTACTACAGAAAGATATCTGCATACACTGATGATGAGAAGATGTGGATATACTTTTTCCAAGACAGCTTGTCTGGGGCGTCTTTGGACTGGTACATGGACTTGAAGAGAGAATCCGTTAGAAGCTGGAGAGATTTGGGTGAAGCCTTTCTGAGACAATACAAGCACAACATAAACATGGCTCCTAGCAGAACCCAGTTGCAGAGTTTGTTTCAGAAGATTGGTGAGAGCTTCAAAGAATACGCCCAGAGGTGGCGTGAATTAGCTGCAAGAGTGCAACCTCCGATGTTGGAGAGAGAGCTGACTGGCATGTTCATTGGGACCCTGTAGGGTGTGTTCATGGATCGTATGGGAAGTTGCCCGTATGGTAGCTTTTCAGATGTTGTAATCTGCGGAGAGAGAACCGAAAGTCTTATCAAAGCAGGAAAGATCCAAGACCCTGGTTCTTCAAGCTCTTCCAGGTCTAAGAAACCATTTTCTAGGGCACCCAGAAGGAGAGAGGGTGAGACAAATGTTGTACATCATCGGAGAAATATGAACAGAGGACAACAGTATCGTCAAGTTGCTGTTGTGACTATTCCAGCACCCCAACCTCAACAACAACAACAAAGAGGACAACCACAACAACAACAACAACGCCAATTCCAACCTAGACAGAGAATGCCAGAGCGTCGTTTTGATCCGTTACCAATGACCTATGCTGAGTTACTTCCTGAACTGCTCAGGCTAAAGTTTGTTGAACTTCGCACTATGGCTCCGTTAACAAAGATTCCTACTGGGTATGATGCTAATGTCCGCTGTGATTTTCATTCCGGTGCACCAGGGCATCACATTGAGAATTGTCGTGCTTTTCATCATAAGGTTTAGGATTTGATTGATGCTAAAGTGATTAACTTTGCTCCTGTTCCGAATGTAGTGAATAATCCTATGCCTCAGCATGGTGGGCCTAGAGTGAACAGTGTGGAAGATGAGGAGGTTGTGGACTTGGTAGTTGATGTCGATGATGTTCAAACGTCGTTGTTTGTGGTAAAGGAACGTCTGCTTAAAGGGGGAGTGTTCCCGGGCTGTGATGAGACTTGTGCAGATTGCGATAATCAAGAGAATGGCTGTATGAAGTTGAGAAAAGGTATCCAAGAATTGATGGATGAGGGTTGCTTACAGTTTGGTCGGGTAGTGAAAGATCGTGGAGAGGTATCAACTGTTACCATTTATTTTAAACCGTCAGAAGGCCCTGGACGTGCTCCGAGAACTGTTAATGCGCCCGTGACTATTGGTACTCCCGTGACCATATCTGCTCGGGTGACTGTCGGTGCTCCTACCACCATTGTTGCTTCTGGTGGAAGACTGTTTGAGAATGGTAGGGCGATTCCGTGGCGATATGACAATGCTTTCCGCAGTAATAGAAGATCAGGGAATCAGACCAGACCGGTAAATCAGGCTCCAGTGACGATTGGTTTGTCAGATAAGACTCCCGTGACAGTGGGTTCAGCTGTGGATAATGTGGGAGGACCCGAAGGGTTTACAAGAAGTGGTCGTTTGTTTGCACCACAGATTCCAAGGGATAACAATTCGGAGGCTATTGCTAAAGCAAAAAGGAAACAAGTTGTGGTTGAAGAAGAATCAGTGCGGAAGGAGGTGCCTGAGGGATCTTTTGAGAAAGATGTGGAGGAATTCATGAAAATCATCAAGAAAAGTGATTACAAGATTGTGGACCAGTTGAACCAGACACCGTCGAAAATCTCTATTCTCTCCCTGCTAATGTGTTCTGAGGCACACCGTAACGCCTTATTGAAAATGTTGAATATGGCTTATGTGCCTCAAGAGATTTCTGTTAACCAGCTGGAAGGTGTTATTGCAAATGTTAACACGAGACATGGTTTGGGGTTCACAGATTCAGACTTGACACCTGAGGGTCGCAATCATAATAGAGCTTTGCATATCTCGATGGAATGCAAAGGCGCGATGTTGTCGCATGTGTTGGTTGACACCGGCTCTTCCTTAAATGTGTTGCCCAAGAAGGTTCTGATTAAACTTGATGTTGAAGGGGTTGTCCTCACCCCAAGTGATCTTGTTGTCCGTGCTTTCTATGGATCCAAGCGATCTGTTTTCGGCGAAGTCACGTTGCCTGTAAAGATCGGCCCAAAAGTGTTTGATATTGTCTGCTATGTGATGGATATTCAACCAGCATATAGTTGTCTGTTGGGGCGTCCCTGGATACCTGGGGCCGGAGCAGTTTTCTCAACTCTCCATCAAAAGTTGAAGTATGTGTGGAATGGTCAGGTTGTAACCGTGTGTGGCGAAGAGGACATTCTTGCGAGTCATTTATCCTCCTTCAAGTATGTGGAGATGGATGGCGAAATCCATGAAACTCTGTGCCAAGCTTTTGAGACGGTCGACATTGAGAAGGTGGCTTTTGTTGAGCAGAAAAAGCCAGGTGCCTCCATTGCATGATATAGGCAAGCTCTGGAGGTCATTAATTCAGGTAAGGCGGAAGGCTGGGGCAAGATGATTGATATGCCCGTAAAGGAAGACAAATTTGGCATTGGTTATCAGCCTCTTCAATCAGAGCAGGGTGTTCAGAATCAGAAAGGGCCGTGTACCTTCACCAGTGCTGGATTGATGAATCATGGTGATGTCTTTACAACAGGAAACGAAGATGGTGACAGTGATTGTGATCTGGATAGTTGGGTGCGCCCGTGTGCTCCCGGAGAGATGGTCAACAACTGGACTGCCGAAGAAATAGTCCAAGTTACTCTTCAGTCAGAGTAATTTTCTTTTGTTTTTCATTTTGCACAAAAACCCTATGCTCTGCCTAGGGCGTAGTGGTTCATTATAGGGCCCCATCATGTTTGAATTTTCAATGATTATCATTAATAAAGTACGTTTTGCAATCAAATTTGTGCTCACTGTCTTTCTGTTTTTGCTTTCATTTTCAAAACAATAAAAATGGCAATGTTTTTTGTTTTTTGTGACTTCCTTGAACTCTTTTCTAAAATAAAGCATTAAACATCATTCGTGCAGAATTGATCTCGCGAATTCCATTAAAAACAGTTCTGTTATGGCTCAGTATGATTTCGATAATCCCATTTACCAAGCCGAAGAGGAGAGTGAAGAAGATTGTGAACTCCCCAAAGAATTGGCCAGATTATTGAAACAGGAGGAAAGGATCATTCAACCTCATCAGGAAGAGTTGGAAGTCATTAACCTTGGTACTGAGGACGCCAAGAAAGAGATCAGGATAGGGGCTGCTTTAGAGGAAAAAGTCAAGAGAGGGTTGATTGAAATGCTGCGAGAATATGTGGAGATATTCGCATGGTCGTATCAAGATATGCCTGGTTTGGATATAGATATTGTGGTGCACAGGCTACCTCTCAAAGAAGATTGTCCTTCGGTAAAGCAGAAGCTTCGCAGAACTAGTCCTGATATGGCTGTCAAGATCAAAGAGGAAGTTCAGAAGCAGTTGGATGCGGGTTTTCTGGGAGTTACCAATTATCCCCCTTGGGTGGCCAACATCGTACCCGTGCCGAAGAAGGATGGTAAAGTCAGGATGTGTGTCGATTACCGATATTTAAACAGAGTCAGTCCGAAAGATGACTTCCCATTACCTCACATTGATGTATTGGTTGATAACACTGCTCAGTCCTTGGTTTTCTCTTTCATTGATGGATTTTCTGGCTATAATCAGATCAAGATGGCGCCAGAAGACATGGAAAAGATGACATTCATTACACCTTGGGGCACGTTCTGCTATAAGGTGATGCCATTCGGGTTAAAGAACGTCGGTGCTACCTACCAAAGAGCTATGGCGACTCTCTTTCATGACATGATGCACAAAGAGATTGAAGTGTACGTGGATGATATGATTGCGAAGTCTCAGACAGAAGAGGGGCATTTGGTAAATTTGCAAAAGTTGTTTGAAAGGCTGAGAAAATTCAAACTGAGGCTGAATCCAAACAAGTGTATGTTTGGAGTGAGATCCGAAAAGCTGTTAGGTTTCATTGTTAGTGAGAAGGGGCCTGAACCAAGAACGGAAAAGCAGGTTCGTGGGTTTTTAGGGAGGTTAAACTACATTGCACGGTTCGTATCTCACCTAACAGCTACGTGCGAACCGATATTCAAATTGCTAAGAAAAGATCAAGCAATCAGGTGGAACAATGATTGTCAAAAAGCTTTTGATAAGATAAAAGAATATTTGCAGAAACCTCCAATTCTCATACCTCTAGTTCCTGGGAGGCCTCTGATAATGTACCTTTCAGTAACAGAGAATTCGATGGGGTGTGTATTGGGACAGCATGACGAGTCTGGTCGAAAAGAGCATGCAATATACTACCTTAGCAAAAAGTTTACCGACTGTGAAACAAGATATTCACTGCTCGAGAAAACTTGTTGCGCTTTGGCATGGGTTGCTCGCCGACTAAGACAGTATATGCTGAACCATACTACCTTGTTGATTTCTAAGATGGACCCAGTAAAGTACATCTTTGAAAAGCCGGCTCTTACCGGACGAGTGGCTCGTTGGCAGATGATTTTAACAGAGTATGATATCCAGTACACGTCGCAAAAGGCCATCAAGGGTAGTATTCTGTCTGATTTCCTTACCGAGCAACCGATTGATGATTATCAGCCGATGATGTTTGAATTCCCCGATGAGGATATCATGTACTTAAAAATGAAAGATTGTGAAGAGCCTCTTGTCGAGGAAGGATCGGATCCTGATGACAAGTGGACACTGATGTTTGATGGGGCGGTAAATGTGAATGGAAATGGTGTTGGGGCAGTACTCATCAATCCTAAAGGTGCACACTTACCTTTTTCTGCCAGGTTGACTTTTGAAGTAACCAACAATAAAGCTGAGTATGAGGCTTGTATCATGGGGATTGAAGAAGCCATCGATCTAAGGATCAAAACTCTGGACATCTATGGAGATTCCGCTCTAGTAATTAACCAAGTCAATGGAGACTGGAATACTCATCAGCCGCATTTGATTCCTTATAGGGATTATACTAGAAGGATCCTGACTTTCTTCAAGACAGTGAAGTTGTATCATGTACCCCGAGATGAAAATCAGATGGCTGACGCTTTAGCCACATTGTCTTCCATGATTAAAGTCCATTGGCATAATCACGTTCCACACATTGCTGTGAATCGACTCGAGAGGCCTGCGTATGTGTTTGCAGCCGAGTCTGTGGTTGATGAGAAGCCATGGTTCTTTGATATTAAGAATTTCCTCAAAAGCAAGGAGTACCCTGAAGGCGCGTCAAAGAATGACAAGAAGACATTGAGAAGGCTAGCTGGAAACTTTTATTTGAACCAGGATGACGTATTGTACAAGAGGAACTTTGACATGGTTCTGCTCAAATGCGTGGATAGACACGAAGCAAACATGTTAATGCAAGAAGTACATGAGGGGTCTTTCGGTACCCATGCTGGTGGTCATGCAATGGCCAAGAAGTTGTTAAGAGCCGGGTATTACTGGATAACCATGGAATCCGATTATTTAAAATACGCTCGGAAGTGCCATAAATGTCAGATCTATGCAGATAAAGTGCATGTACCACCAAACCCTCTGAATGTTATGAACTCTCCTTGGCCGTTCGCGATGTGGGGCATCGATATGATTGGGAAGATCGAACCTACTGCTTCTAATGGACATCGCTTCATCCTGGTTGCGATTGATTACTTTACCAAGTGGGTGGAAGCAGCTTCCTATGCTAATGTTACCAAGCAAGTGGTTGCCCGATTCATTAAGAAAGAGATTATCTGTCGTTATGGGGTTCCTGAGAGAATCATCACTGATAATGGTTCGAATCTCAATAACAAGATGATGAAAAAGCTTTGTAAAGACTTTAAGATCGAACACCACAATTCTTCTCCTTACAGACCAAAGATGAATGGTGCTGTAGAGGCGGCAAACAAGAACATTAAGAAGATTGTGCAGAAGATGGTCGTTACATACAAGGATTGGCATGAGATGTTGCCTTTCGCTTTGCATGGGTACCGTACCTCAGTACGTACGTCGACCGGGGCAACCCCTTACTCCCTTGTGTATGGTATGGAAGCAGTCCTACCTGTTGAAGTGGAGATTCCTTCTCTAAGAGTCCTGTTGGATGTCAAATTAGACGAAGCTGAATGGATTCGGACAAGGTTCAATGAGTTGAGCCTTATTGAGGAAAAGCGATTGCCAGCCGTGTGCCATGGGCAACTGTATTAGAGAAGGATGAAGAAGGCCTTTGATCAGAAAGTGCGTCCTCGAAGCTATCAGACAGGTGAATTGGTTTTGAAGAGGATCCTTCCTCCCGGTACAGATAACAGGGGCAAGTGGACTCCGAATTATGAAGGTCCATATGTTGTTAAGAAGGTCTTTTCTGGTGGAGCCTTGATGCTTTCAACTATGGATGGTGAAGATTTTCCGTCCCCTGTGAATTCAGATGTAGTCAAAAAATACTTCGCATAAATTGACCCGCTGGACAAAAAAAAGGGAGTCCAGGCAAAAAAGGGCATCCCGGCGAACCAAGAGAAAAAGAAAAAGGTTCGGGCAAAAATTAGGGATAAAGAATAAAAATAATATGTACACCCGGTAAGTCGAAAACCTGCAAAGGCGACTTAGGCAAAAATGGGTATCCCGGTGGATTGAAAACCTGAAAAGGCGATCCAGGCAAAAGAGGGATTAAAGCGAAGACTACAGTCTGAGTTATTTGTACTTCATCGCGTTTCAGTGTCTACCATCTTGAAGGATATGATCGGTCCGATCATTCTTCTTAGAAGGCGAAGAATTTGGGGGAAATTGAGGATATACGAGTCATAACAGAATTGGAAAATAGTGGATGTCGTGTTCACATTGCCAATAGGATAGTTTATTTTCTCTTTTGGCGCAATTACCTCTTCCTAGGAATTGCTTCCTGATGTATTTGCCTTTATAGGTCATTTTCAATCAATAAAAGTCGTTATTCAGTCAAATTGCTCTCGTGTTTTTTATTTTTACTGTTTTGTTTGCAAAAACGTCCAAATTTTTGATAAACATTGCATCTAAAAACATGAAGGTTAGACAATAACGTGCAGAAAGATAAAACATTTGAAAATCATTTTGAATGTTGAGCACACTTGATCGTATTTTGTCCATACGACCCCCTGGGGCATGTATGTCTTGCTGTTTTGTAGGTTACTATCTTTGATTGCTGGCTAGAGCAGATAAGCCAAAGTTTGTTTGAAGGAAGAACCAGTTGTTTCAACACTGTCCAGTAGTGTAAGAAGTTGGGTCGTCTAAGTCGAGTTCAGAACTTGCCTCCCCAGTAGTTTCTAGATCTGTGTTTCCTCAGCAGCCAGGTCCGAAGTTTGCTGTTTCCCCTAGCAGGGTTGAGAGTGTTATTTCCCCAGCCAGTCTGAAGGTTGCTGTTTCCCTAACAGAGGCGTTGGTAGTTTTTCCCCAGTGAAATCCCCAAGCAGATCGGGTTCAGTGGAGGTCGTCCCCGGTGAGGGTCCTTTCCCCAGCAGCAGTGCTATTCCCTAGCATGATCGAGAGGTTGGGGTTTTCCCAACAAGCGACTCCCCAGTCGAGTTAGTTTCTCTTCCGTTCCGAGAATGTCAGATCAGTAAGTATCCTCAGCAGAATTGTTGTATCTCCCCACAAAGTTGGAAGATCGAATTAGAGTCGTGTGCTCAGCAAAGTGATCATTTGCTTTCCCAGCAGGAGTTTTCCTCCCTTTGCATCTTGCATATAGTAATCATCACTTGCATTCGCATTCTCAAATCGCGTAGCATTTCCATTAAGTGTGGAGCATTACGCCATAAACCCAAACATATGCATACATGTGTTAAGCCAGATTGGATCATATCCCCAGCAGAGGCAGATCATTTTTCAACACCTGCATGCCCCATTTGCAGCAGTTGCTCTTGGTAGCATTCAGAATTGATAGTCCCCAGAGAGATTTATTTCCTCACCCGTCCGTGAAAGGAAAGCTTGATTATCTCCCAAGTTCAGTCCCCGACAAGTGTTTGTCTTGTTTTGACATGTGTAAATGTCATATTTGCGATACCAGTAAGTATCGTGTTGATCCATGTAATGTCTGTTTTCATTCATGTCGCTAAACATCATCTTTCGATGTCGGTAAACGTCGAGTCCCAATCGTTGGCCATCGGTAAATGGCATGTCTCTCACGATCTCTACAAAAACATTTGTTCTGTTAGCACCCGTGTGTGTCCTTTCTTTTTGATGTCGGTAAACATCATCTTTCGATGTCGGTAAACATCAGTCGCATGTTAACCATCGGTAAATGGTTTTGTCGTTTGGGATTCCCCACTAGATTCACTATCCGTAAATATCGAGTATTTCATATCAACCATCGGTAAGTGGTTTCGTATCATGAGTGTGTTCTTTCTCTGGTGTCGGTAAACATCATTGTTCGATGTCGGTAAACATCGAGTTTCTTCCCAGTCATCGGTAAATGTCTGGTCGTGAAGCGTTTTCTTTGATATCGGTAAATATCAATTCCTCAATACAGTCATCGGTAAATGATTGGTCTTGTTTCAATTGTAAACATGTTGTTTCTCCCCAGTGGAAGCCGCCATCGGTAAATGGACTCGCTTTCCTTCTGTTGAAGCCGCCATCGGTAAATGGCCCCGCTTTCCTTGATATCGGTAAATATCAAATCCTGTTTTGAAGCCGCCATCGGTAAACGGCCTCGCTTTCCTTCTGTTGAGGCCGCCATTGGTAAATGGCCCCGCTTTCCTTGATATCGGTAAATATCAATTTTATTCCCCAGCCGCCATCGGTAAATGGCCTCGCTGTCCTTTGATACCTGTTTTGAAGCCGCCATCGATAAATGGCCTCGCTTTCCTTGATATTGGTAAATATCAATTTTATTCCCCAGCCGCCATCGGTAAATGGCCTCGCTGTCCTTTGATACCTGTTTTGAAGTCGCCATCGGTAAATGGCCTCGCTTTCCTTGATATTGGTAAATATCAATTTTATTCCCCAGCCGCCATCGGTAAGTGGCCTCGCTGTCCTTTGATACCTGTTTTGAAGCCGCCATCGGTAAATGGTCTCGCTTTCCTTGATATCGGTAAATATCAATTTTATTCCCCAGCCGCCATCGGTAAATGGCCTCGCTTTCCTTTGATATCTGTTTTGAAGCCGCCATCGGTAAATGACCTCGCTTTCCTTTGATATCTGTTTTGAAGCCGCCATTGGTAAATGGCCTCGCTTTCTTTGATATCGGTGAATATCAAGTCTTGCTTTGAAGCCGCCATCGGTAAATGGCCTCGCTTTCCTTTGATATCAGTTTTGAAGCCTCCATCGGTGAATGGCCTCGCTTTCTTAGCTTTATCCCCTGCAGAGTGCAAATTCTCCGGTTCTTTTGGTATTCAATCCCTGTTTACCTTGAAAGTATGATAGCCGTTGCTTTCATCCAGTCAGGTTCACAGTTGATTGAATAGGGGCAGCTGTAGCACCTCAAATTTGCCCTCCCTATTCATGCATTCATTTCATTTTTTAGGTCATTGATCATTCCATATTGCATTGCATCTTGGTAGTCAGAATTGGCATCAAGAGGATCCTCAGTGCAAAAGAGTAAGTCTTTCCTTGAGATGAAGGCCACATGATCATTATATTGAGATTATATGAGCTAGGGTTCATTTGAGGCAGTTTTACCAAGTGGTAGAGACCCAAATTCATCAGTACATTTCCAGGTCATCTGAGGCCCATACAGTCAACTGTGCAGTCAACTGAGGGCTTTGAGTCGGGGAAGTGAGTGGAAGCATCTCATTCATGTTCATACAAGGCCTATTCATCATGTCAAACATCTATCTTGAAGATTTTGAAGTCAAATCAAAAGTTTCCAAAAATGGAAAGTGACCTGTAATTTCAAGTTTCCAAAAATGGCAAGTTTTTAGACTACATTCAACTTAACTTTCCAACATCAAAGAAGCTTCAAATGAATTTTCGGTCAACATGAAAATTCAAGATCTTTCTCTCCTCTTTTCAAAAAGTCCAAGATCATGAGCATCTGATGAATGGTTGAGAAGTTATGAGCAAAGGATCACAATATGTACATGAAAGTTCAACATGGCATAACTTTGGCTACAAAACTCCAAATTGAGTCACCCTTTTTGCAAAATGCTTGTCATGACCAATATTTTTCAAATCCACCATTGCCTTGCATGAAAGAAGCTTACATGATCAAGTGTCCATGCGTGTACATTTTGGAGGGAAAATGCATAATTCAAATTTGGTTGATCACATGAGTCTAATTCCAATTCCATGTTGTTCATTGGACGATTTTGAGTGAAAATGAACCTTGCATGGCACTGTTCACGTGCACATTTCCCATGCCACCTCACATTTGCATTTTTGGTCATACACCTCATTTCTCATTAATTTTTTATTAGCCATTGCTTAATTATGATTACAACATCATTAACATGTGATATAAAAGCCTAATTGTAACAGAATTTGGGAGGAGAACCATTCTAGATCTGAAAATCTCATTTCCCTCTCAATTTTCTCTCTCTTGATTTTTCAAAATTCTTCACATAAACCTTGATTTTCCTTGCATAATCATGATCATGGAAGGATTCTGAGCAGGATTCAACGTGTGGATTGAAGAGTTGATCAAGATCTTGAGCATAGCAAGCACATGAACATGAGCATGGAAGCTTCAAATTGAACTGAATTCAAGGTGTTTCAAGTGACAATTCTTGTATAAAGCTTCATTGGAGAGCAAAGGGAGTGGATCTGGAAAGTTTGAAGCCTTGAGGACACGGTTTCATCTCACTGCTCTTCAAACAGGTTGAAATTCGAACCTCTTTTTTCTCCAATTCATGCATAGGATCTCGTAGATCTTTCATTGCTGGTGATTCTGATATAAATATCTTTGAATTTGGATGAGTATTGAGGGAGATATGTGGATTTCAAGTTTGGATGTTGAAACTTCTTTTGTTCGATCTGTAAAATCCATGGAGTTTTAGGTGAAATAATCATGATATTCTTACTCCTGGTAGCAAGACGGTTCCAACGGTATCAATTTTGTTGAATTCTGGAATTTTTCATGATGAGTGTCGCCGGAGAACCGCCGGAGAAGACGACCGGAATCACTATTTCGGTCGCCTGGTTCGTCTCTAGGGTTTCACTGTTGAAGAACTTGCATACGTCCAAACCTCGGTTCAATTCCCACGCGTTGCATTTATTTTTTTGATTTTCCTTTGAGCGCGCTTGTTAACCATACATGCCCCAGTTCGAATCCTCGCTGCGTTTGTTTTTTTTAAAAATTCCACTTGAGCGCACCTTTTACATCCAACTCCTGTGTTCGAACCTTCACTCTTGGATTTCTTATGATTTCCAACTGTTTTACTTGAAGCGCGCTTGAACCATGAGAACCTGGGTTCAACACTTGCCTGGTGCATTTTCCATTTTGCATTTTCCAATTCCAAATCTCATTTTATTTTCCACTTTATTTCATGATAATTCTTTTTATCTCATCAAATTCTAAAATTCACAAAAAATAGAAGAATAATCCAATTTAATCCAAATTTTTTTCCACATGTTTGTTTCAAAGTCTATTATTTGTTGATGTTGATTTCCTAATTTGTATGCTTCTGGATTTTTGATTGTGATTTGTTGATTGCACATGATGCCATGAAAATATGTTGTGATCAATTGCTTGTAAAATGATCATGTTTAATCCAATTGCCTTGAAATTTTGCATGCTTAATCCTAACATGTGACTTGATTTTTGAGAATTGGTTTGGCATTTTTATCACATTCCACCACTATTTTGGACACATGAATACATGGTGTGACAATTTGTGTCACATATTTGATGTTGCTTTTGTGAATTTTCATTTACATATCATATGAGCTCTTCTGGACTTAATTTTTGGTATGATGCTTGCTCATAACATGTTGTGTGCACATAAAAATTTTCATGATCATTGGATTCATTTCTGTTTTAACGTGGATTTTCTATCTTTGATGTCCAATTGTGATCACCTTGTGTGCCTTTGCCTTACCTTGATCATTTGATGGCTTTGCCTATTGAATTGGATTTGGTCCTTTTTAGGACATGTTCTTGTTTGGTTGAACATGCTTCATGTGAAATGTTGACTTCTGTTTTGGTCATTTGACTTGCCTTTGACCCTAGTCTTTGTACTAGTGGTTTGTACTCATCAATTGTGTTTGTGTTTCAGGTATTTAGCACTAATGATCGGTGTGGCCTCATTACTTGAGATGCCATTTGCTTTAATCACTAACTCTTGTTGTGTTGTAGGTCCATTGATGTGATGAACTCACTTGAGTGCTTGCATTTGTGACTTGCATTGTGTACATATTGGAAATGTCCCATTGTTGTTGACTGTTGATTTGTCTGAATACAATATTGTTTGTTTGGCTTTTGTACAGGTACATTAGTCGCTTTTAGCTCTTGCTTGAGCTTTGCTTTGGTTGTGATTGATATACCACCTAGGTAACCACTCTTATACTCCATGTAGTCTGGAAGTCCTGTCGCCTTTTTGGCAGGCATTTGGCTGAAGTCCTCCTTAAGAGGCCATGTTTGTGCTTGTTTATATATGTGCTAAAGACCTCCTTGTTGAGGCATGTTACTTGTTAAGTCCTCCTAAGTGAAGAGGCAATTGACAGATAGAAGGGATTTGCAATCAATCCCCTGTTAATCAGTGAGTCTTTCATTATGCTCGCACTACGTGTTGATGCTCTTGAACATAACCCAAGATCTTTGTATAGAGTCAGTCAAGTGGAATAGGGTCCCTCATTCTGGATCCCCACGCATTCTTTGATTTGAGCTCACCCAGGCCAGGGTTAAGAGCATGAGGTCCAATCCTCATCTCCTTTCATCAGCTTCACCCTAACTCTCAATGTTAGTGGTTAAGAGCTTCAGCACACCCCTACAGTTTTGGCTTGTTTGTCGAGGTTGATATGACCCCTCTTGACTAAAGCCTTACCCCGTATGTTTGAGCCCCCTTGTTGGTGTGTTTACTTCATGTATATGTTTTTGTGTGGTGTGATTGTATCCTAATAGGACTTCTAGACTTCGCACAGTCTCTCGTTTGCATGTCAATTAAGGTAGCACGGTTCCTTCGTCTAGGACTTCCTTTCTTGCGTGAGCATTCCTAAAACACAAACAAACTTTATCTTCTCTTAAGGATACGTTGACTCCTTCTACTACAGGCAAGTAAGTCTCCCAAGGTCGAGCATCCGGTAGATTGCGTAGTAACGTTGTTCATCTAAAAAACACAAAACAAACAGAAATAGTTTAGCTGAACTACGACAACTCTGATTCTCATGTTCAGATGAGATACGTAGGCACGAGATGCGATGTCTTGTCGAGTTTGACTGACGACTAACATTAATCCTTGCTGGTTTTCGCCCGCGTTGGGATTCTTTTCTCTCGCCCTCGTTGCGATCGAGACCTTCCTTTTCTCTTGCCCTAGTTGCAATCGAGACCCTTCTTCTTTTCGTGTGTGTTTGTTAGGAGTTGGATGTAAGTCCATTTATTGTCATTTTGTTTCCTTGTTTGCGTGTTTGGAGTCGGACATAAGTCCATTTATTGGCAGTCTGTTTCCTGTTTGTATTTGTTGTTCGGAGTCGGATGTAAGTCCATTTGTTGGCATTCTTTTTCCTGTTGTGTGTTTCTTTTGACGTCTCAGCGTCTCTTTTCAGTGTTTTTGCTTCGGCATGTGTTAGCCGAGCTACGAGTGCTCTAATTCTTTCTCTGGTTAGAGAAGATATGTATGCATAAGATGCGAGGTACTAGCGAGCATGTTTCCCATTTCCCCGAACTACGCCGACTCTGATGTTTGTTTATCACAAACTACGTAGGCCTAGGATGCGACATCCTGCCGAGTCCCCTTTCTCCGTTTTCCTTCATCTGTGTTTTATTCCAGTGTGTGCAGTTTTTGAGCAGTTTATCAGCAACCTTATCCTTTTCTTTTGAGCGTGGATCCCGTCGAGTGCGACGGACGTGAGGGGTGCTAATACCTTCCCCTTGCGTAATCGACTCCCGTACCTAGCAATCTCTGGTCGTGAGACCATTCCTTTCCCTTTTTCAGATTTACTTCGAGCGTTTCCTTTCCCTCCTTTGGGATAAATAACGCACGGTGGCGGCTCTGTGTCTTTTCCCGTCGGTTGTTTTTTTCGCGATGCGACACCACTCACTCAATTGTTTTTTGTGGTTTCAATGGCCACTTTTGCCAAAGCTTTTCATAAACAATAGCTATTAGGTTTGAGTTATCCTTGAGGTTGATATAATACTCACCTATATCCTTAGTGATGGACAATGAGTCCTCCATGCTTATTATAGGGTTAACCCCTCACTAGCATGTTGAAGCTATCCTCACATGGTGGATTTGTGGTTTTTTAAGGTTGAGTTTTCTCCCTTGGATAACAAAAGACCTTAAGGCTTTTGGACCAATTAATTCACCAACTTGTTTTGAGATTTTTACCCCAAACTACGAGGTTTTGATCCTAATCTTTTTTAAGATGGTACGTAGGCAGTGGGTTTATCCATTCAAACACAAAAATTGTAAATAATTTGTACATTCTTCTCTCATCCCCCCAATCATGTTTGCACAAATAACTTTCACAAATACCAACCTACCTTGCAACAATTGTGAAAAGGGCTCCCTAGGAGAGTACCTAGGATGTTTTGGGTGCTTAAAACTTTCCCATTGCATAACCAACCCCCTTTCCCTGATCTCTGACATTTTTATTAGTTTTTGATTTGATAAAACTTCTCAGTTTTTTTCGCTTTCTAACCTTTCCTTTGGATAAATAGAAGTGCGGTGGCGACTCGAATTGTATGATTTACTTTTGATTTAGTCAATAAATCTAAAGGTAACGAATACCCCGCTACAGAAAAGTGGCGACTCTGCTGGGGATCATTTGCCTAGTGGGTTTTGCCTACTTTTCACATTTTGTTGTATTGTATTGTATATTAATTTGTCACATACTTTTGTGCAAATTTGGGATTACTGTATTGTATGTAATGTATGAATTGCTTGATATATTAATTGCTTGTATGCTTGGTGATCTTTGTGAGATGAGTTCTATACCCGAACTCGTGTGCACTTAGGATAGGAGAATGGCATAGTCTTGTCAACTTGTGTGGAGTTATTCCTTAGCAAGTTGACTTGCAAGCCCATTCACTTGGTGGAGGTTATGTTAGGATCAATAATGTCACACGAGTAGTCGTGGTTAGGCATTACTCTTTCCAATATAAACCCTAGAAGCCAAGGACCTTAGTTTACCAAGCCCATCTTGGCCTATTTTTTAGGACGTAGTGCGAAGGTCGTTCAAGTGTAAGATTTGATACGATTGTTATGCGATACTACATTCATAAGAGTCTCTCTTGAGAATATTTTTGGAATACGAGTAGTTGTTTATCCGATAATATCCGAAAGATGGGATGATGACTATGGGAACCTCTTGTAGAACATGACTGGAAGGTTTTAACCCTAGTACACTCCCTTTGGGTGGTTCTTAACCGGACTCCATGCTCGTGACTTGCAACAAGCCCTTGATTCATGGTTGATCAGTTCTTGTGTATCCTTAATATCAATGGAACTTGGGTGTTGATAAGGTGTAAACCATAATCCACCAAGATGGATGATTGATATTAAGGATGACTTGATCCATCCCATGACCTTTGTGTGGTGTGCTTTGCTTGATCCTTGAGTGTGGTTGTTGCATCCATGCATTCATGCATCCATATACATCCATATCATCAACAATGAGAAAAGTTTCAAGGAACTTAAGAGGTCTATTTGCAAATTTTCAGACATGTATAGACAAAGAAGGAATACAAAGAAGTACAGTTTCAGACAACCCGACTTGAAAGAGTTAAGGAGTTTGACATCCTATGTATTAGATCCCTTGGAGTTCAAGGCTCGTCATGGGAAGCTTCTGTCTATTCTTGCTACTCAGGTGGATGAAGGTCTGATGAGCGTATTGGTGCAGTTCTATGATCTCTTGTACCGTTGCTTCACTTTTCCGGATTTCCAGCTTTTGCCTACGCTTGAGGAGTATGCCCATCTTATGGGTATACCTATTCTAGATCAGTTGCCGTTCAGTGGCTTGGAGAGAGTTTCTACTTCTCAAGAGATTGCTGATATGTTACATATAGATGAATCTATTGTGGGGGCTCATATGACTACCAAAGGTGGAATTCAAGGTCTCCCTTCTGATTTTCTCATTGTTCAAGCTACTTTGTATGGGAAGGCCATGAGTGAGGACGCCTTTGAGGCCATATTTGTACTTCTCATCTATGGGCTAGTGTTATTTCCCAACATCGACAAGTTTGTGGATGTGAATGCTATTAGGATTTTCTCTACTCTTAATCCCGTTCCTACTCTGTTGGGTGACACTTACTTTTCTTTGCATGTGAGGAATGCAAAGGGTGGTGGTACCATTGTGTGTTGTTTGCCTCTGTTGTACAAGTGGTTTATTTCGCACTTGCCACAGACGGTCGCCTTCAAGGAGAACAAAGGAACAGTGGTCCACGAGACTCATGTCTCTCACTAGAGATGATATCTTTTGGTACAAACATGTATATGATGGTGTGCAGATTATCGATTCTTGTGGTGAATTCTCCAATGTGCCTCTTCTTGGTACATGTGGTGGGATTAACTACAACCCTATTTTAGCACGTCGTCAGCTTGGGTTCCCCTTAAAGGATAAACCCAATAACATTCTGTTAGAAGGTGTGTTCTTTCAAGAGGGTAAAGATCCCCAAGGCTTGAAAGTCAGGATGGTCCGCGCTTGGCATAAGATCCATAAGAAGGGAAGGAAAGAGCTTGGTCCGAAGAATTGTATTGCTTTGGAATCCTATACCTCGTGGGTTAGGAGGAGAGATTCTGAGTACCTTATGCCTTATGATTATCCAAGACCTACCCCTATGG
The DNA here is from genome assembly GCF_024323335.1 of Lathyrus oleraceus. Lineage (NCBI taxonomy): Eukaryota > Viridiplantae > Streptophyta > Magnoliopsida > Fabales > Fabaceae > Lathyrus > Lathyrus oleraceus. The sequence continues at coordinate 364,182,023 of NC_066583.1, forward strand.
TTATGGTTGAGCCTTCAACCCTCCCTGACCAAAGAGTAAAGGAGTTGAGAGACGAAGACTGTTCGCGTGCTTGGATCCGTGAACGAGAGAAGCTACTTCAGCAGCTTAGAGATAAGGATGCATTGATAGAGTTTCTTGAGCATCAGGTTATCGATGAGCCTGATGATGTGGTGACTTCTCTTCTTCCTCAGTCTTCCAAGTTTTGGAAGAGGAAGTACGATCGACTCGCCAAAGAGAAGGCAGATATGGAGGCAGCCTATGAGAGAGAGGTGAAGAGGCTTCGTGCAGCTTATCTTCCGTAGGATGTTTATTTCTAGGGTTCCATAGGATGTTTATTTCTCTTCTCTCTTGTACGATTGTTTCTAGGGTTCCATAGGATGTTTATTTCTCTTCTCTCTTGTATTGTATTTGGTTACCAAGACTGTACTTCTTTGGTGTAAAATTTGTTTCCAGATATTATTGATATGATGTTTCCATATATGTCTAAATGATTAATATTTCCAATATTTGCAAATAGGACTCTAAAGTTCCTCTGGTTAAAAAATAAATCATATGCACAAGCATTGCATGCATCATGTGCATAAGCAGGTTTTGCTCCAGGTTTCTTGATTCAGTGGTCTAAATCTGTGTTCTTCATTTATTTTAAAGACAAGCTGACTCACCAGTACTACACCAGAGCCAACTCTTCAAGACTGATGGATCACCTTGAACAAGAGAACAGAGAGCTGAAGGAGGAAGTGGCAAGACTGACTGGCCTTATGGAGTCTTTCTTGGCCGCCCAAAGCCAGTCTACTCCAACGCCTTCAACTCCTCCCAAGAGGACAGTCATCTCTGAGATTGTCTCTTCAACAGTGCCTGTTGCCAGTGCCCATTTCGCGCCAACTGCTATGCCAGCCGGGTTTCCCAGGGGGATGCCCGCGAATTTTATTCCTAAGGGTCTTGCCCCAACGTTTGTCTCTGCCGGCGTCTAGCCCGGTCCTTGCTGTGCCACCTTCGGTCGCGCATACTATACCAAGGGTAGACGATACCATCTATCACTCTGAGCCATCTGAGGGCCCAGATGTGTATGAAAAGATGGATGCTATGAATGATCAGTTCCTTGAGCTTCGTAAGGAACTCAAAACTCTCAGAGGGAAGGACCTCTTTGGCAAGTCTGCTGTCGAACTTTGCCTTGTTCCCAATGTAAAGATCCCTGTAAAGTTCAAAGTTCCTGACTTTGAAAAGTACAAGGGAAATACTTGCCCTCTCAGCCACTTGGTCATGTACGCAAGAAAAATGTCGACTTAGACCGACAACGATCAACTCCTAATTCATTATTTCCAGGACAGCCTGTCCGGTGCCACTCTGAGATGGTACATGGGTTTGGACAGCACAAAAATCAGATCCTTCAATGACCTTGGTGAAGCCTTCGTCAAGAAATACAAATATAACGTGGATATGGCTCCCGATAGGGATCAATTGAGAGCCATGTCCCAGAAGGACAAGGAAACATTCAAGGAGTACGCCCAGAGGTGGCGAGAACTAGCTGCACAGATTGTGCCTCCGCTAGAAGAGAAAGAAATGACCAAGATCTTTTTGAAGACCTTGAGCTCATTCTATTATGAGCGGATGATTTCCAGCGCTCCTTCTGACTTCACCGAGATGGTGAATATGGGGATGCGTATGGAGGAAGGAGTCAGGGAAGGGCGTCTGACTAGAGAAGAAGGCTCTTCTGCCAAATGTTATGGGGCGTTTGCAAAGAAGAAAGATGGTGAGGCACATGCTCTGACCTCCCATATCAAATCTAGAAGACCCTCTGTGAAGAGGAAGACCGTGCGCCCCGCTGGTAACCAGCACCAGGTGGCTCATATAGCACCTGTTTTCAGAGGAAATCGGCAATATCAGCATCACAACCAACAACAACAACATCAATAATATCAACAACAAAAGCACCGCCCTCAATAGCAGGCCTACCAGCCTCGAAACAATAATCAGACCAATACAAACTATGATAGGAAGAGGGTCAGTTTTAATCCTATTCCCATGACCTATGCAGAGCTCTATCCTTCTTTGCTAGAGAGGAAATTGATCACTCCACGTGACCCACCGGCTATACCTACCAACCCTCAGTGGTGGTATAAGTCCGAGCTTCATTGTGTTTATCATTCCGGTGCTCCCGGACATGATGTGGAGAATTGCTACCCGCTGAAGACCAAGGTTCAAGACCTTGTGAGGAGCGGTATATTGTTTTTTGAGGATGTAGGTCCTAACGTGAAGAAGAACCCATTGCACGAGCATGGGAAATCTGCCGTCAACATGGTTCAGGGTTGCCCTGGCAAATATAAGGTCCGATATGTCAGCCATATCCGACAATCTTTGGTCGAGATGCACAGACTTTTGTGTGGATACAGTCACTATGAGCATGACCATGACAAATGTCGTGTTTGCATTGTCAATGAGAGGGGATATCGTCAAGTTAGAAAAGACATCCAAGAAATGTTGGATGAAGATGCAATTGAAATACTTCAGAATCGCGATGAGGATGATGAAGTCAATGTGATATCGCCAGTATTCAGGATACCCGAGCCTGTTGTCATCCAGTATGATGGCAGCAAGCATAAGGCTTCTCCTGCTCTCATAATCAAGCCAACTGGCCCTGTGCCATATTCTTCTGATAAGGCTGTTCCCTATCGTTATAATGTTGTTGCATCGGAAGATGGGAAGGAGGTGCCCTTACCCTCCACCTATGTTGTTAATATCGCTGATGTCACTGGCCTGACCCATAATGGTCGCGTTTTCTCGGCTCCGCCGAAACCCCAGGCTGACACCAGAAGGGTTGATGTTGCTGATAGTGTCATTCGTCCTATGGGAAGTTCTTCCAATTCTCCGAATCCGACACTTGCTGTTAATAGACCTGCCGCCGCTGTTAAAAGTCTTGTCCCTGCTGGCCAGAATGGCATGATGAAAGAGGATTGTGATGAGATGCTGAGGCTCATCAAAAGGAGTGAATACAACATTGTAGATCAGCTTCTACAAATGCCATCAAAGATCTTTGTGCTATCTTTGTTAATGAACTCAGAACCACACCGTGAAGCTCTGCAGAAGGTGTTGGACGTGGCATATGTAGATCATGACGTCACAATAGAACAATTCAATAGTATTGTTGCAAACATTACCGCTTGTAATAATTTGAGTTTTTGTGATGCTAATCTCCCCGAGGAGGGAAGGAACCATAATTTGGCACTTCACATCTCCATGAATTGCAAAAATGATACCATGTCTAATGTGCTGGTAGACACTGGATCATCACTGAATGTGTTGCCAAAATCCACTCTCGCCAGACTGTCATACCAGGGGCCTCCCATTAGGCAGAGTGGAGTGGTTGTAAAAGCTTTTGATGGATCCCGCAAAACTGTGATTGGTGAGGTTGATCTCCCAGTCAAGATTAGACCAAGTGATTTCCAGATCACTTTTCAGGTCATGGATATCCACCCATCATATATCTGTTTGTTAGGTAGACCATGGATTCACGAGGCAGGCGCCGTGACATCCACCCTACACCAAAAGTTGAAATTTGTCAAGTACAAAAAGTTGGTAGTAGCAGGGGGAGAGAAGGATCTCTTGGTTAGCCATCTATCTTCCTTTTCTTACATAGATGCTGAGGATGAAGTTGGGACGCCGTTCCAAGCTTTGTCTATTGCTGAGCCTTCTAAGAAAGGAACTTCTTCATTTGTGTCCTACAATGATGCGAAGTTGGCCATTGAGCATGGCGCAACTACTGGTTTAGGACAAATGATCAAGCTGGAAGACAATAAATCCCGGGCTGGCATAGGGTATTCTTCGGGCACTTTCAACAAGCATGGGCTGTTTCAGAGTGGTGGTTTCATCCACACGATTGAAGATCAAGAAGTTGCTGCTATTGTGGAAGAGGATGCAGATGAAGATTCTGGAAACTTTGTCATCCCTGGAGGGGTCTGCAATAATTGGGTCGATGTTGATGTTCCAACAGTTGTCCATAAGTCAACGTAATGTTCATTTTTGTTTAAAAACCCTTCTCCCATGCCAAAAGGAGGAGTGATGACATTGTTGGCCCATAAATACAATGACATTTCATTCAATAAATTCATGTTAAATGTTTGTTTTTCCAATTATTTTCACTTTTTTCTTTTTGCATGAAATTGGTGATCACATAAAACCCTAAAAATAGAATAAAATCAATCTTTTCATCTGCATAATGATTTGCCTTGTTTGAATTCTAAAATCTCTTTTATATCCAAAATCATTATGCAGGTTGATCAAACCCATTGAACATAATGATCCAACACCATCTCCCAACTTTGAGTTCCCTGTATTTGAGGCAGAAGAAGATGATGTTAAAGAGATTCCTGATGAGATTACCCATCTACTTGAGCATGAAGAGAAGATCATTCAGCCACATCTTGAGAATCTGGAAACAGTCAACTTGGGGTCTGAAGATTGTGTTCGTTAGGTGAAGATTTGGGCACTCCTGAAAGAATTTGTGAAGAAGGGGTTGATTGAGTTGCTACGAGAATACGTCGACGTCTTTGCCTGGTCAAATGAAGACATGCCTGGTCTGGATACTGATATCGTGCAACATTTCCCGCCTTTGAAGCCTGAGTGTGTGCCTGTAAAGCAGAAGCTCAGAAGAACTCATCCTGATATGGCAGTGAAGATTAAAGAAGAAGTTCAAAAGCAAATTGATGCGGGGTTTCTGGTGACTTCTACATATCCTCAATGGGTGGCCAATATTGTGCCTCTGCCTAAGAAAAATGGAAAAGTCCGAATGTGTGTGGACTATAGAGACTTGAATAAAGCTAGTCCGAAAGATGATTTTCCTCTACCACATATTGATATGTTGGTAGATAATACAGCTAAATTCAATGTCTTCTCATTTATGGACGAATTTTCCGGATATAATCAGATTAAGATGGCACCTGAGGATATGGAGAAGATAACATTCATCACGCCTTAGGGAACATTCTGTTATCGAGTGATGCCCTTCGGTTTGAAGAATGCCGGAGCCACGTATCAATGCGCTATGACTACCTTGTTTCACGATATGATGCACAAGGAGATTGAGGTGTATGTTGACGATATGATTGCAAAGTCAAGAACGAAAGTTGAACATGTAGAGCACTTGTTGAAGCTTTTTCAGCGTTTGAGGAAGTATAAGCTTCGTCTGAATCCTAACAAGTGTACATTTGGAGTCCGTTCCAGCAAGTTATTGGGCTTTATCGTCAGCGAGAGAGGTATTGAGGTTGATCCAGCCAAGGTTAAAGCAATACAAGAGATGCATGCGCCCAAAACTGAAAAGCAAGTCCGAGGTTTTCTTGGCCGCTTGAATTATATTTCCAGATTTATATCCCACATGACTGCCGCATGTGCGCCGATATTCAAGCTCCTCCGGAAAGATCAGAGTCATGATTGGACCGAGGATTGCCAGAAGGCCTTTGACAGTATTAAAGAGTATCTGTCCGAACCACCGATTCTGTCTCCGCCTGTGGAAGGGAGACCTTTGATTATGTATCTGACAGTTCTTGAAGAGTCAATGGGTTGTGTCCTTGGTCAGCAAGAAGAATCTGGAAAAAAGGAATATGTTATCTACTACTTGAGTAAGAAGTTCACTGATTGTGAGTCTCGATACTCAATGCTCGAGAAGACATGTTGTGCTTTGGCTTGGGCTGCTAAGCGCATATGCTAGTATATGTTGAATCATACGACTTGGTTGATATCCAAAATGGATCCAATCAAGTATATCTTTGAGAAGCCTGCTTTAACTGGGAGGATTGCCCGTAGGCAGATGCTGTTGTCTGAGTATGATATTGAGTATCGAGCTCAGAAAGTTATTAAAGGTAGTATCCTGGCTGACCACTTGGCACATCAACCAATTGAGGATTATCAGTCAGTTCAGTACGACTTCCCTGATGAGGAGATTTTGTATTTGAAAATGAAAGATTGCGATGAGCCTACACTCGATGAAGGACCAGAGCCTGGTTCCCGATGGAGCATGGTGTTTAATGGCACTGTAAATCAATATGGAAATGGTATTGGGGAAATGATTATTACTCCTCAGGGCACACATTTTCCTTTTACAGCAAGGCTAACTTTCAAATGCACGAATAATATGGCGGAGTATGAGGCCTGTATTATGGGATTGGAAGAATGTATTGATCTTAGGATCAAGCATCTTGATGTGTATGGTGATTCGGCCCTTGTTGTTAATCAGATTAAGGGTGAATGGGAGACGAATCAGCCTGGCCTCTTAGGATCAAGCAACTTTCTTTACTGAGGTTGACTTCCATCATATTCCTCGAGACGAGAATCGGATGCAGATGCTCTTGCTACACTTGCTTCGATGATTGTGGTGAGACTCTGGAATGAGGTTCCCAATATCACTTTGATGCGCTTGGATAGACCAGCTCATGTATTTGCAGTAGAAGAAGTAAAAGATGACAAGCCATGGTATTATGATATCATGTGTTTTCTTCAGAGTCAGATTTACCCGCCTGGGGCATCTGTTAAAGATAGAAAGACTTTGAGGAGATTATCTGGCAGTTTCTACCTCAATGGCGATGTGCTTTATAAGAGGAATGTTGACATGGTTTTGCTCAAATGCGTGGATAGACACGAAGCAGACCTGTTAATGACTGAAGTCCATGAGGGTTCATTTGGTACTCATTCCAATGGATATGCCATGGCAAAGAAGATGTTGAGAGCAGGCTACTATTGGTTGACAATGGAGTCTGACTGCTACAAATATGTGAAGAAATGCCACAAGTGTCAGATTTATGCGGATAAGATTCATATTCCCCCGACACTTCTGAATGTGATTTCATCACCATGGCTTTTCTCCATGTGGGGAATTGACATGATTGGCATGATAGAGCCGAAAGGGTCCAACGGTCACAGGTTTATTCTCGTAGCAATTGATTACTTCACCAAGTGGGTAGAAGCGGCGTCATATGCAAATATGACCAGGCAGGTGGTTGTGAAGTTTATCAAGAATTAACTCATATGCCGTTATGGTGTGCCAGACAAGATCATTACTGATAATGGATCAAACTTGAACAACAAGATGATGAAAGAGATTTGTAGCGAGTTCAAGATTGCACATCATAATTCTTCTCCTTATAGACCCAAGATGAATGGGGTTGTTGAAGCTGCTAACAAGAACATCAAGAAAATTATCCAGAAGATGGTTGTTACGTACAAAGATTGGCATGAGATGCTGCCATTTGCTTTGCATGGCTATCGTACATCTGTCCGCACTTCAACAGGGGCAACCCCTTTCTCTCTTGTTTACGACATGGAGGTTGTTCTCCCAGTAGAGGTGGAGATCCCATCAATGAGAGTCTTGATGGAAGCAAGTTGACTGAGGCTGAATGGGTTCAGAGTCGTTATGACCAACTGAATTTAATTGAAGAGAAGAGATTGACTGCCATGTGTCATGGTCAGTTATATCAGCAGAGGATGAAGAAAGCCTTTGATAAGAAGGTCAAGCCTCATGTGTTCCGAGAAGGTGACCTCGTGCTCAAGAAAGTCTTGTCTTTCGCGCCCGATTCCAGGGGAAAGTGGACTCCAAACTATGAAGGTCCATATGTTGTTAAGAGAGCCTTTTCAGGCGATGCCTTGATACTTACAACTATGGATGGGGAGGATTTCACTCGTCCTGTGAATTCATATGTAGTCTGTAGCGGGGTATTCGTTACCATTAGAGATATTGACTAAAACGAAGGTAAATCATACAAGTCGAGTCACCACCGCACTTCTATTTATCCAAAGGAATGGTTAGAAAGCGAACAAAAACCTAATAGTTTTACAAAAATAACTAGTAAAAGAGAACAGGGATCTGGGTAAGGGGGTTGGTTATGTAATGGGAAGGTGTTAGGCACCCAAAACATCCTAGGTACTCCTAGGGAGCCCTTTTCACACTTGTTGTAAAGGTTGTTATTTTTTGTGAAAATTTTGTTTGTGCAAACATGATTGAAGAGATGAGAGGAGAATGTACAAGTTTATTTACATTTTGTGTTTGGATGGATAAACCCATTGCCTACGTACCATCTTATAAAAAGATTAGAATCAAAACCTCGTAGTTCGGGGTAAAAATCTCAAAATGAGTGGGTGAATTGATTGGGCCAAAAGCCTTAAGGTCTTTTGTTATCAAAGGGAGAAAACTCAACCAAACCACAAATCCACCATGTGAGGATAGCTTCAACATGCTAGTGAGGGGTTAACCCTATAATAAGCATGGAAGACTCATTGTCCATCACTAAGGATATAGGTGAGTATTACATCTACCACAAGGATAACTCAAACCTAATAGCTAAAGGTTATGAAAAAATTTGATTAAGAAAGTGGCCATTGGAACCACAACAGACATTTGAATGGGTTATATTTACCAATTAGGAGTATATACAAAAATGGTCAAAGTCGATTTAAAGGTTCAATTCAAAATAAGTGTTATGAAAAGAAAGTTTGAAAATCAAAAGCATAAGGCTTAGGTTTCTAATGTTTGAAAACAATAGTTAAATGTTTGCACAAAAAGTTTTGGCTTGGGTTAGAGTGGAGAGAAGAAGAAGAATGGCTAAGTCCTAAGTAAAACAAAAGGGTGAGGGATAAAGAAACAAAATTACAATGGAGTTCCTCTCTTGAGATCATATTGATGATCCAAGTAGCTCCCATCCTTTGGAATAAGCAATCACAAACAAAGTAAGCTCAAGCAATCAAACAAGTCTCTTTAAGAGTTCCTCAATGTGTCTTGTCTCTTTCACTTTGGATGAGAATGTCAATGGTCCTTCAATTAAGCTCAAATTGGAACTCCTAGCACCAGAAAACACACATCAAAAGGTTCTATAATACAATCAAAGAATGGACAAGAGGGAGTTTAGAATATGGTCCTTTCAATGTTCATCTTCAAACTCAAGCATTCTAAAGGCTCCATGCCTAGTTGCTCTTTGACTCCAAATTTGCATAGGGAAAGTCCTAAAGTCTAAGTCCATTTTATCCAATTCTTTGCATTTGGTTCACAACAATCAAAACAAAACACAAGCACAATAGTATATACACAATTATGTGCTCAAGTGAGCAAAAGGCAAATGGCATTAACATAAACATGGGCTCAAGTGAGAAAAGAGAAAAGCAAATGGATAATATGTGCAAGAATAGTAAATTACATAAAAGTAAAGTGCATAAAGTAAATGTTAATTGTTAATGGTTAGTGTTAGTAGTTAGTGTGCAATAAGGCAAATTTAGCGCTATGTTAAGCAATCGTAATTGGACTTATGTAGAAGTCACAACTATCTGAGGCCGGTCAATAATAATGTAGGCAACAACACAAGTTAGAAGTCTTGATTAGTGAACCAAGTTCCAATAACTTGCCATGCCAAAAGGGAAAAAGAGAATTGATCTTGTATTGGTTTAAGTCTTTTGCATGATTTAGAAAACAACCTATCCTTAATGCAAAGCCATTCACTTGATCAATTGATCAAGATGAATTAGATTTGAATCAAGGAAGATTAAGTCTCCCTAATCAATGTTAACTTATCAACCTTCAACTCATTGATCAAAAAGAAAATAAGAAGAAGAAGAAGGAGATGGAGAATGGATAATGGATATGGAAAGATCAAAATGCATAAAGTGAAATAAGATGTACCAATCCATATGTATTGACCAAATGACATTGAAAGTCAAAGTCAAACAATGATAAATCAGAAATGAGATGAAGATTGGAAATCAAACAACAAGCAAAATATTTTAATATTAAAATAAACTTGAATTAAAAATAATGGAAAGGTCAAACTTTAAAATCACTTCAAATCAACCTTGAAAGGTCCAAGTGATTTATCCCAAGTTCAACAAGGTCAAACAATGTTTGACAAAAAATTTCAGCATTTTTAAAAGTCAGAAACTATTTTTAATCAATTAAAAATGAATAAAAATAACCTAATTGAACTAAAATCTCAAATAAATCGCAAATCAATTTAAAAATTGATGAGAATATTTTTCATAGATCCATCATCATTCAAATAGGTTAGGAAAATATTTTTGTATTTTTTGAATATCAAAAACTATTTAAAATGAATTAAAAACAACCAGAAAAGAGAAAATTCACAAAAAATATCAAATGACAAAATAAAAAATATTAAAAATCATAAATGGAAACTAGAGTTTATTTGGAGACTAATGCAACTGGTCCCATATTTTTTGGAATTAAAATGAGAGAGATATGATTTTTTGAAATAAAAGGAATTAAAGAAAATAAAATCAGAAAATAGAAAAATGCAAAAAAGGAGAAGCGTTGGATCAGAAGCTCCTTAATTGAGCTGGCGCATCAAACAGACCATGTGTGCGCGTCCACCAAACACTTGAGTCAACCGAGTCACATGTTGCCATTAATTGAGTCATAACATGGAACGGTCCTGATTAGATCTAGAAACAAGATCGTGTGGCCAGGAATTAATCTGGAGTTGGGACGGCCACCGGAGCCACCGTCTTCTCCGGTGAGCCCCATAATTCCGGCCAGAGTTGCAGAAAAAAAATATTAACCAAATGAAGCGATCTAGGCATCAATCGAAAGAGGAAGTGATGTACATCACTCCTATACCATTCACTTCCACTCTAGATTCCTATAAATGGAGAAATCAGAGATGGAAGTATGATGGTGTTCATCATGAACTTCATGTTTTTGCAAAATTGAAAGCATAAATCAAATGCCTCTATTGAGAGGACTTCAGCCAGACCAAGGAACTCAAGAAATAAGCAACGATCAAAGAGTTTCGAAGAGAAAAAGTTCTGTTATCCACCTTTGAAATGCAGGTGTGGAGAGCACGATCCTTCACAACCAAAGTTTGCAATGAAATCTAGTGATGAAGAGGAAGCAAGTCTGAGGAATTATAGGTCTGAAAATCAACCAAGGAAGTTGAAATTCAGATCTGAATTTTTAGAAGAAAAATTGGAATTCCTTTAGTGATGGCTATGGAGAGAATTCTGCAGCATTTCAGGTTGAATCAGGTTGAACAATAGTGGAGTTGAGCACACCTATTTATAGCAAATGGCAAGGCAAACAAGGTGAATTCTCGTGTGCATGCATGAAGAGGGCCTCCATGCATGGGCCTGTACAGGCGCATGGAGGGCCCAATTTGATCTGAAATGGACGTGCATATTGTCGCATCGCGCGAAAAACCGGCGGGAAAAGAAAGAAACAACAGAGCCGCCACCGTGCGTTATTTATCCCAAAAGAGGGAAAGGAAACGCTCGAAGTAAACCTAGGAAAGAACATGGTCTCGCGACCAAAGAGGATGGGTTCGGGAGTCGGTTATGCGAAGGGAAGGTGTTAGGCACCCTACGCATCCGTAGTACTCTACGGGATCCACGCACAAAAGGAAGGAAAATTGGTTGCTAAAACACTGCTCAAACTCACACACACTGGCTGAAAGAGACAAAAGAGACTGACTGAAACTGAACTCGGCAGGATGTCGCATCCTGGGCCTACTTAGTCTATTAGGCATAGACATCAGAGTCGAAGTAGTTCGGACTGGGGAGACGACACATGCTCGCTAGGATGTCGCATCCTATGCATACGTATCTTCTCGGACGAGAGAAGAATCAGAGCATTCGTAGCTCGGCTGACACGCACACAAACAAAACAAGACAAAGGCAAACATGGAGCCCGACTGCCAATTGCTGGACTTATGTCAGCATCCGAACCTAAACAACACGCAAAGAGGCAAACATGGAGCCCAAATGCCAATCACTGGACTTACATTGACATCCGAACCTAAACGCACACAACGGATAGATAGGGAGTCTGGGACTCAGCCTATAACTGTCAAACACACACAAACAGACAGACAGCAAATGCTAAGGAGTCGCGGACTCGAGCCTAGCAAAGGTCAGACAACACACACAAAAGAAAGAAAAGGGCGCCCGGAGAGATCAGCTCAATCTCCTGCCTACATACTTCATCTGGTATGAAGATCAGGGCGATGTAGTTCCCCTACGCAGGGACAAGGATCTAGCCTAACCAGATAACAGAGGGAGACACAACACTAGGGAGACTACGACTCGAGCCTAGATGTTGTCATGCAAAGTCAACCCTAAGTTAAGGTTTCTAGCTAAATGGCGCAAGGGCCAACCTATCCTGAACAGACACAGGAAAAAGCAAAGTCTCGATTGCAACTAGGGCAAGAGAAGAGGGATATCTCAATCACAACAGGGGTGAGAGAAAAGAAGAGATCTCAATCACACAGGGGTGAGAGAAAAGAGTTAGTGTTAGTGGTTAGTCAAAAGGAAACTCGGCAAGACATCGCGTCTCGTGCCTACGTATCTCACCTGAACGTGAGAATCAGAGTTGCCGTAGTTCGGCCGGCAGGGAAAAGGACTCGATCGCAACGAGGGCGAGAGAAAGGGAAAGTCTCGATCGCAACGAGGGCGAGAGAAAGGAAAAGGCTCGATCGCAACGAGGGCGAGAGAAAGGAAAAGGCTCGATCGCAACGAGGGCGAGAGAAAGGAAAAGGCTCGATCGCAACGAGGGCGAGAGAAAGGATCGCAACGAGGGCGAAAACAAGCACGGATTAGCTGTTAGTCGTTAGTCAAACTCGGCAAGACATCGCGTCTCGTGCCTACGTATCTCACCTGAACGTGAGAATCAGAGTTGCCGTAGTTCGGCCAAACAGTCTAAACATGGCTCACACAAGGGTTAAGCCACACAGACTTGACTTGCACAGGAAGCAAGTCAAGCACAACCTACCTTGCACAAGGGCAAGCAAAACCAAAACCTAAAGAGGCAAACAAAGCAATCACAAACACATACAGCATAAAATAAACACACCAACAAGGGGGCTCAAACATCAAAGGTTAGGCACTAGGGCCAACTGGAATGGGGTAAGTGTGCTCTTAACCTTGCCATTGAGAGGCTAAGGTGAAGCAGATGAAAGGAGATGAGGGGTGTGCCTCATTGCTTCTATCCCTGGCCTGGGAGAGCATTTGACAAGAATGTGTGGGTTCAGAAAGTAGGAACCCTTCTACACATTTAAAACTGACTCAACTGTGCAATTGCACAAGATCTTGGGTTTTTATCTGAAGTGCATCAACACAGTGGTGTGAGCAAGACAGAAGACACACTGAATAGTGGGGGATAGATTGCATATCCCTACCTTCCACCAATTGCCTCTTCACTTAGGAGGTCTTTGACTCTGTACAGGGACAAAGTAAACATACACAGGCATTGCCTCTTAAGGAGGACTTCAGACAGTTTGCCCGGCCAAAATAACAAGCCGGGACTCCAGACTACATGAAGTAAAAGAGATTATACCTCAAAGCAAATGCTAAATAGCAAAGCAAGCAAGTTCAGAGAACTTAAGCAACTAAAGTACCTGAAAAAGTCAAAACAATCAGCAAACAGTTCAAAAGTTTAAATCAAAAAGAAATGGCAAGCAGTCAACACAGGGGATCAACTGAGCAAAGCATAAGACTCAGGCACATGGGTCAAGCCTACAAAACAAAGGTTAGCACAATATAGACAAACAAACATCAATCAAATTGGTATGATCTTGGAAGCACTATGCTCAACCTGAAACAGATGAACTCAACATAAGTCCAAAGGACCACTAGGGCTAGCCTAGGGTCAAAGATGAAAGAAAAAGTCAAGGCAGCAAGGAAAAGTCAACTCAAAGTCAAAATCAACCAATTAGAAAGCAATCACAATTGAGCCCACATTCAAATCATGCATTATGATCAATTCATGAACATTTGAAGTCAAAATATGGCAAAGGGAAGCACACAAAAAGTCAACAGTAAGACTTGCATCAAAAGTCAACAGCAAAGACTTCATTCAAAAGTCAACTCAAACAATCCCAAAAATTATGAAATAAATCACACTCAATCCTAACATCTAACATGGTAAGCATGTCAAATTTCATGGCATTTGGATGAGAGGAAGGCAGTTAAGTAAAATCATGAAGTCAAACCAAATTCAAGTAAGCATGGTGAAAGTCAACAAGCATGGGTCAACTTCAAAAAATCATATCAATTTGAAAACAGAAGAGAAATGAATGAGATTAACACCAATGCAAAGCTCAAAGAGTCTAGTTATCACATATGAAATTTCATGGACATACAATATGGTATGAGGATTTCACAAAAGATTTGGCAAGGTATAGCACAAAAAGTCAACAAATGACTAAGCATGGAAGAAAATTCTCACATAAATGGAAAACAGCAAGATTAACTCCAAGAAAATTCATACATCAATTAGACATACAAGGGATCATTCATGCAAAATTTGGAGTCATTTGGATGCAAGGAGGCATGTGAACAAAATTAGGGAAAATGCATGATCATGGTATGGCACCAAATGTGACACATAATTTCAAAAATTCAAAGCTCTCAATCCACACATGATAAAACCAAGAAATTTACATAAAAACAAGCATGGAAGAGTATAGATTATGCACAAAAAATTTCAACTCAAATGGATGCAACATGAGTATTTCACAATTGAAATGGCAAGAGGTATCAATTTTTGTCACATAACACAAACCCTAGAGCCAATTAATATCCAGCCAACCAAAAAATTAATAAAAATCATAATTAAAAACTAGACACCAAGATGAACACCAAGCAGAAATTCTCATGAATTTAGGATCAAAAATGATTGAATTAAGAATTTTAGAAGATGGGTAAACAAAATGAAATAAAACATTGCCAAAAAAAATGAATTAAATGATTATTTAATAATTATAAAAAAAAAGAAAAAAGAAGATGAAATGCGCTGGCTGAACACAAGGTTTCAGCGCTCCACTTGGTGGCTTGCGTACTGGTCATTAAGTAGGACCCACGGTACACAGCAAGACAGCAATAAATGCATGGCAGTGTTTGGCAGTACAGCAGACAAGAAAAAAGCGGTTCATGCTGTTGTTGCTAGTCACCTGGCCACTGTAATAATTGAGAACGAACTAGGAAAAGCATCCAATGGTTGTTACATGGCACATCATTTATGACCACTTAAAATATTGCTTTAAACGCCAGCAAGCAACGATGAAGGAGCCACTTGATTAAATATTAAAAACTAAAGAAACAAAAAGGCACATGCGCGCAGTGGACTGGTAGTATTCCTACTACATGGGATTTGAGTATCCCAACCAGTGGGCCCACGGCCACTTATGATATTCCCTTCAGACAGTGCCAATTAAGTGGGCAAGGGCATAATAATATGAAAACGAGGAATTAAAAAAACCAAAAAAAAAGCACTAAACAGCAATTGTTTCCTAAAACAAAACCTACAGTACCGCGGTATACTACCCTTCAAACCTGCAACGGCATGGCTACAGTGTGAATAAAATGGCAATTAATGGCCAACTTAAATGAAACAGCGTGCTTTGTGAACAGGCGTGTCATGTGATGATTGGAGCATGGCGAATGAAATAAGAAAACATGCAAATTACAGAACAGAACACGGGCAATACAGCAGCTAGGGTTTGGGATGTTCAAAATTTTACTGGGAATTTCTACAGTACCTCCATGCGAACTCAAGAACAAATTTCATGGAAACAAAACAAACAGCACATTTTCTTAAAGATCTCGTAGCATACGTTCATAATACACATGTGTTTTAACCTAATTCTTCACAAACAAGGCAAACCGAAGCAAAGAAGAATCACTTGTCAATCTTAAAGACAGCATAACTCAGCCAAATCAACATGGAAATTAATGACTTAAAGCTCATTTTCATCACCTTTACAAGACCTACAGCTATCATATATTTAATTTAAGAAGGTAGGAACTCGAGTTTTAACCTCTTGTATCACACAGAGCTGGAATCGAGGGTTTTGATCTTTGCAAAGCATAAACAGGTTCTCTCCAGCGCTCGTATGTATGAAAGGATGAAGAGATGAAGCTCCAACGTACACAGAAGCCGCTCCAATCCGCAGCTGTCATGGAAGTTTGCCTTGAAAAACCAGTTGACTCAAGGCTGATTCCAGATGCAAAGAGGTGATTGCAATGAGTCTGAAAGGGTGTTTGGATGATGCAGCAACAATCTCCCTGTCCAGTTCTTTTGAGGTTTTGGAAGATTTGTGAAAAGTAATGAAAAATGAATTTGAGAGAGAGTGAGATTTCTGGTGGTTTAGGGGCTGTGGCTAGGGTTCAAATGAACAGAGAAAATGTTTATATGCATCTGTTTAGAGTCACTTAATCACATGCTAAACCAAGTTAACTTAAATGGCCCTATTTGCAAATTGCTAAGTTGGAAACAAATGAGTAAATGGAGGTGTATGTGCCACGAAATTGGGCCTTGGTTATGCTGTACAGGACCATTACTTATGCTGTTTTTGACTTGCTCAAGAATTGCTCACTTTGTTTTTGTTTTATGAAGCTAATTGCAAAAGTTGCTAAACTTGCATAAGTGAAAAATGGAGGGTGTAATCTACACGAGCTGGGCTTGGCATTGGCTGCAAAATGGCCTGTAACTCAACTGTTTTTGGTCTGCACCATGCATTGTTAACTTGTTTTGTTTTTAAGATGCTATTTGCCAAAATACCAAGTTATGTACCTCTTGCCAAAATAGTGATATGATGATGGTATGAACATGGTTTAGGACTTTAGACAAATCACAAATGATGTATGAAACATTTCCCAATTGGCCAAATGGAGAAAAGATCAAAGAATCAAAAAGTCAAAGTTTGGTCAAACTTTGATTTTTAATGGAATAGGTCCAAAAAATGCCATTTTGATTGGCAAGGTTTTAGGACATGAAATTTATATTTTTGGAAAGAGGATGAAAAATGTGGTTTGTAGGAAAAAACCCCACCAAATTTGGCCTTATGGTTTGAGAGATATGCCCCTTTGAAGTTCACAAATTGATGAAAATGAATTGATCATATCTTGACAACCATACATGGGATTTGAGAGTTCTTGGACTTTTTGAAAATGGGAGAACAAGATCTTCAACTTTCATGTTGGGCAAAAATTCAATTGAAGCTTGTATCATGATGCAAGTTGAGGATCAAGAAGTTTCTATTTTTGGCAGTTGAAATTACAGGTCCACTTTCTATTTTGGGAAATTTTCTGATTGGCTTCAAATTCTTCCATGATGTTGATTGCCATGACATGTAAGACCTATTAGGACGTGAATAAGCTCCTTCAAACCATTTCCATCCATCAAAACCAAAGAATCAACCACAGTTGACCAACTTTGACTTTCTAGGGTTTTGGACTTGACTGTGCACTTCTGATGAATTCCAAACCCTAGTTCCTTGAGAACTTGACTTCAAATGATGTCCCAAGACATATGAACTCTTGATGATTGATCATGGTGCCCAAATTCCACAGGAATGGCCACCATCCACTGCTTTGACTGATTGTTGATTGTCTATGGTTTTTGCCTGCCTGTGCATTGACTGCTGACCTCTGAGCCTTCAACCCTTGACTTGAACACTTCAAATAGACCTCCAAGTCATGTGAACTTGTTGGGCAAACCCTAAGGCTTTGATCCCTTGAGAAACACCTTTGCTTGATTGGTTGACTGATCTCCTGATCAGTTTGACCTAATTCTTGCTTGCTTGCTCTTGAGGCAACTGGGGACAATGCAAATGTTATGCAATGTATCATGATATGCTATGACCTAATATGAGATGGTATGTACAATGATAGGTGCAAATTTGAGGTGCTACAGCTGCCCCTATTCAATCAGCTGGGAACCCGAACGGATGATAGCAGTGGCTGTCAGACTTTCAGGGTAAACAGGGATTGAATACAAAAGAACCGTAGAAATTTGCACCGACTGGATATAATACAAGAATGCCTGTCAGGATCGGCAAAGAAACAGTCTTGAAAGAACAGTCCGTCTGGAACGGAAAAGAAATCGGCCTGAATACCGAAACAGAAACGTCGACCTGGATACCAAAATAAATGGTAACACAGGGATAACCAATGCCTGAGCGTCGTAAGTACATCGACCTGATCGTCGGAAACTTCTTCGGTCCGAACACCGGAAAAAACATAAGTACATCGACCTGATCGTCGGAAACTTCTTCGGTCTGAACACCGGAAAAACATAAGTACATCGACCTGATCGTCGGAAACTTCTTCGGTCTGAAAACCGGAAAATTGGCCTGAGTGCCATGAGTACATCGACCTGATCGTCGGAAACTCCTTCGGTCTGAATACCGGAAAAAACGTAAGTACATCGACCTGATCGTCGGAAACTTCTTCGGTCTGAACACCGGAAAAACATAAGTACGTCGACCTGATCGTCGGAAACTTCTTCGGTCTGAAAACCGGAAAATTGGCCTGAGTGCCATGAGTACATCGACCTGATCGTCGGAAACTCCTTCGGTCTGAATACCGGAAAAAACGTAAGTACATCGACCTGATCGTCGGAAACTTCTTCGGTCTGAACACCGGAAAAACATAAGTACATCGACCTGATCGTCGGAAACTTCTTCGGTCTGAAAACCGGAAAATTGGCCTGAGTGCCATGAGTACATCGACCTGATCGTCGGAAACTCCTTCGGTCTGAATACCGGAAAAAACGTAAGTACATCGACCTGATCGTCGGAAACTTCTTCGGTCTGAACACCGGAAAAACATAAGTACATCGACCTGATCGTCGGAAACTTCTTCGGTCTGAACACCGGAAAATTGGCCTGAGTGCCATGAGTACATCGACCTGATCGTCGGAAACTCCTTCGGTCTGAATACCGGAAAAAACGTGAGACATATTATCTATAGCCGTCAAAACGTAGATAATAAACTCGCATGGAAGATTATCCATAACCGGGTTGTAGGTTGTTAAATGAATAATCGACCGAAAACATCCTGAAGTGAGCAAAGGCAAACTTGTTAAAGGATGAACATTCGATTCCACAAGGAATACGAATCTTACTCTGCTGGTGATAACAATCGAAAGATTGACCAAAGAGCGCATGAGATATATTATCTATAGCCGTCAGAACGTAGATAATAACCTCGCATGGAAGATTATCCATAACCGGGTTGTAGGTTGTTAAATGAATAATCGACCGAAAAGAAAGGCCTCTGGGTACCAGATTAGGTATGCAAAAGATGACCAATCAGGTGAGGATAAAGTTGCTAACTTGGAGCAAGTATCCAAAAAGAAGGTGAAGACCCAATGGGGACAATACTGCTTGATCAAGGCAAGTATCCAAAGGGGAAAGAATATCAATACCGCAAAGAGGGGATTACATCTACCGGTTTGTAGGCAGAAAACCACGGAAAAGTAACCAGTCATCATCGGGATGAGCACAAAGGGTTAACTCCAACAAGGGGATGAAAGTGGGATTTTACAACTACCAGCTAGTGGGTAGAAAACCACAAAGATAGGACTTACAGCTACCGGTTCGTAGGTAGAGGCCGACAAACGATCTGCTGAGACAGAGTGAGAAAAAAGGATTTACAACTACCAGCTAGTGGGTAGAAGACCGTAAAGAAAGGACTTACAGCTACCGGTTCGTAGGTAGAAGCCAACACATTCCGCTGAGGATAAGATGAATGAGTGCCGGTTAGTGAGCGACTATTCATTTATGCCCCATGGAAGCACAAGAGACAGCCAATAGGAAGCCAATTCAGGATTGATCCAAAAAGGCAGACTGAAACAAGACTCGTCCTAATGAGGAAAGAACTCAATAGGGAAAAACCCATCCCGTGTAGGGAGGGAACGGAAGCAACCGTCATCCACGAGGATGTATCTCAGTGGGGAAATGGCAGGAAAAGATTGACACTTTCTGCTTAAGGGTTGGCTCTACATGGAGAGATCAGACACACCCATATTTGCTTGAGGAAAATCTACTGGAGAAATTTGTATTACCAAATAGCAGGAGGTAACCATCAACAGATACACGGCAACAGCTGCAACATGAGTACCTGAATGTTATGATTATGCATGTATGTTTTATACCTAAAATGAATGATGAATGTATGATGAATGCTGACAAACAGACATGCTCATCACATAGGTCCAGGAATCAACCATCCGGAGAGAAAACCAAAGTCATCATCCTGCAGGGGAGGAAGAGCCACGAGAGGCTTCCGGAAGGATCGTCGGTCGCAACCGGAGAACAGAGTTCAACATACTGGCGGACGCGCCACAACAACTCGTGATGAAAATCAGAGATACCAAGAAGCAACCAGATCTCTGATGAGGAATATAAAGGCATTGAGAAAGCTCATCATGCCAACAACTCCGCTAGGGGATCCATCTGAGGGCATGACATAGTACTGGGATATTGATCTACCAAATACTGAATCTTCAAAGAAAAACAACCATGCTGGTGGAAAGGAAGACTGGCCTGCTGGAGAGGCAAAAGTTGAAGTCTTCAGCAAACACTCTGCTAGGGGAGCTGCCCCACAATAATGTCCGAAACAGCAAACTTGCTGGGGATGCCCCACGATAGGGCTCTAGCGGCACTCTACTGGGGATGCCCCACAATAGAGCTAACAGGGACTTGGAGGAAGAATCTGTACTGCCGAGAACATGAAGATGAACAACTTCAAACGACACTGCATCGGGCAACTTCACTGAGGAGAGACCGTACGAGGTTCTGCAGGACAAAGATACAGTCATGCTCGAGATACGAACAATTGTCTTACCTGTTGATAATCATACCACCCTCGGGAGAGCACTGTGGGTCTCCTAAGTATTCTTCCATCATTGTGAATGTTCACTTTGTTTAAGAACAGTTTTTTTTGAAAAATTTGTTTATTTTGAAAAACAATGATACTTTATCAATTAAAGCATGCAAAACATTTGTTGAGTTGAAACAAAAAGGAGTGCAAATAATTGGATAAAAGCTCAAATTAATGTGATGGGATGGTAGTCTGCAAAGGGCGAGACTCCATAGATCTGTACAAGTTTGAAATCGGTGATATATATTGGAGAGGGCTACATTGAACATAATGACCTTTCCTCTACCATTCCGAATTTTCGATGTATTCGGAGCTTCAGTCGACGACGAATCGAGAATCCCTGACGGATGACAGATGTACAGCACAGTCTTGTCAAGATGCAGTTACTTGCCAAATCCCTAATTTTTGCCTAGATTGCCCCAGTGTGAGGTGATCAATCTAGCGGGATGTAATTTCTTTTTTTTCAATGTCTCTAACTTTTGCCTGGATTGCCCCTTTCGGGTTTTCAATCCACCGAGACGCTCCTTTTTGCCTAAGTCGCCCTTTGGGGTGTTCGACTTATCGAGCTTTTGCTTTTTTTGTTTTAGGCGAAGTATTTCTTGACTGCATCAGAGATTCACAGGACGAGTGAACTTCTTCATCCATTGTTTGTAAGTGTCAAAACATTGCCTGAAGAGGCTCTCTTGACAACGCATGAACTTTCATAGCTTGGGGGTTCACTTGCCCCTGGGATCGGGCGCGAAAGACAAGACTTTCTTGAGCACAAGGTCCCTCGGAACACACGAGGCTTGATCTTCTTGTCGAATGCTTTTTCACTCTCTGCTGATATGACTGACCATGACGCATGGCAGTTGATCTCTTCCTTTCGATCGAATTCAGCATCAGCCAACTTGGGACTTTGAGGGTGCTATTTTTTCTTTTGTTTTTTTTCTTTCTTTTTTTTTCTTTTGATTTTGATTTCTTTTGATTTCTTTTGCACCCTTTCTTTCTTTGTTTTTTTTTTATATTTTTTTTTTTTTGATGCCCCAGTTGGCTGTTCTGCTGATTCTCGAGATGCAGCTGAGTGTGATCTTCTTTTCTTGCTCAAGAAGTCGGGAAATCTCGTCAGGAATCCTTTCAACATCATCTTCGTCCGCTTCGAATACAGGGAATTCAAAATTGGGAGATGACGTCCGATCACTATGTTCAATGGGTTTAAGAAACAACCTGCATAATGATTTTGAGTATAAAAAAGCACTTTGAAAATCAAACAAGACAATCGTTATGCAGATGAAAAGATTGCTTTTATTCTTGTTTTTTAAGGTTTTTTGTGATCACCAATTTCATGCAAAAGTGAAAAAGGAAAACAAATGGAAAAACAAATGTTTAACATGAATTTATTTGAATGGAAATATCATTGCACAAAATGTTGCCAACAATGCCATCACTTCTCCTTTTGGCATGGGAGAAGGGTTTTTAAACAAAGTGATTGTTACTCTGACTTAAAAACAACTGTAGGAAAGCCCACGGTGACCCAATTGTGGCAGACACCACCAGGAATGATGAAATTGTTCAAGTCCTCTGCGTCCTCTTCCAAGATGGCAGCATCCTCTTCTTCAGGTTGATCGTCATGGATGAATCCTCCACTCTTGAACGGACCTTGCTCATTGCATGCCCCAGAACAGTAGCCAATGCCAGCCCGGGATCGGTTAACCAGGAATAAATCCATCAACAGTACAAAGTCTGGCAAATATCTCTCTGAGTTCACAATCCTCTTGCTCAGGATGATCCATCAATCTGGCAGAGATGGCTCTGGTATAATACCGGCAAAGTGCGTCTTCAAAATAAATGAAGATCGCAGGGTCGGACCACTGGATGGGAGACCGGAACAAAACCTGCTGATGCAAATGATGCATGAAGTGTTTATGCATATGCTTGTTTTTTATTTCAAAGGAACTCGAGGGTTTTATTTGCAAACTTTGAAATATTTAGCATTTTGATCATATATGAGAATATCTCATCAGATATATCAGGTGAAAAAATTTTCCCGGTTTTTTCATGTTTTGAAAATTTTTGCAAATAAACTCCTTTGAGTTCCTTGAAAATTTTCTCTTTTTTTTTTTTTTGATGATATGGATGCAGATGAATGCATGAATGCAGGAATGCAACAAACACACTCAAGGATCAAGCAAAGCACGCCAAACAAAGGTCGTGGGAAAGCCCATTGTATCCCTAATATCAATCATCCATTTTGGTGGATTTAGGTTTTCACCTTATCGACACCCAAGTTCCATTGATATTAACGGTACATGAACCGGTTCAGACATTCTTAATATCAACCAGCCGCTTTGATGGATTTTAGGTTTTACCCCTGATCCGGGATCCATTGATATTAACAATGTTTGAACGACTCAACCACGAATCATGGGTTTGTTGAGAGTCACGAGCATGGAGTCTCGGTTAAGAACCACCCAAAGGGAGTGTACTAGGGTTTAAACCTGCCAGACATGTTCTATCGGAGGTTCCCATAATCATCGTTCCATCTTTCGAATATTATCGGAGGAACGAATACTCGTATTCCAAAAATATTCTCAAGAGAAACTCTTATGAGTGTAGTATCGCGTGACAATCGCATCAGAACTGACATCTGAACGACCTCCGCACTACGGTCCTAAAAATAGGCCATGATGGGTTTGGTAAACTAAGGTCCTTGGCTTCTGCGGCACATGATTGAAAGAATAATGCCTAACCACAAATAACTTGTGTGACATTATTAGTTCAACATGACCTCCACCAAGTGAATGGACTCGCAAGTCAACTGGCTAAGGACTACTCCACACCAGTCAACAAGACTATGCCATTCTCCTATCCTAGAGTGCACTCGAGTTCGGGTATAGAACTCATCTCACAAAGGAAAACAGACAACCAGCCAGGCAACAGCAAATGATGAATATGAATGTAAACATCAATGCACACAATCAATGCGAACAATAAATGTACATATATACAATGAATGCAATAAAATACAACAAGCAGAAAGCAACCAAAACCCTAATCCTAGAGAGCGCTAGGAGAGACTCGCTCAGGGAAGATGGACCAGCATAGGTCAACTTCTCATAACTCCCCAGCAGAGTCGCCAGCAATCGCATCGCGCGAAAAACCGGCGGGAAAAGAAAGAAACAACAGAGCCGCCACCGTGCGTTATTTATCCCAAAAGAGGGAAAGGAAACGCTCGAAGTAAACCTAGGAAAGAACATGGTCTCGCGACCAAAGAGGATGGGTTCGGGAGTCGGTTATGCGAAGGGAAGGTGTTAGGCACCCTACGCATCCGTAGTACTCTACGGGATCCACGCACAAAAGGAAGGAAAATTGGTTGCTAAAACACTGCTCAAACTCACACACACTGGCTGAAAGAGACAAAAGAGACTGACTGAAACTGAACTCGGCAGGATGTCGCATCCTGGGCCTACTTAGTCTATTAGGCATAGACATCAGAGTCGAAGTAGTTCGGACTGGGGAGACGACACATGCTCGCTAGGATGTCGCATCCTATGCATACGTATCTTCTCGGACGAGAGAAGAATCAGAGCATTCGTAGCTCGGCTGACACGCACACAAACAAAACAAGACAAAGGCAAACATGGAGCCCGACTGCCAATTGCTGGACTTATGTCAGCATCCGAACCTAAACAACACGCAAAGAGGCAAACATGGAGCCCAAATGCCAATCACTGGACTTACATTGACATCCGAACCTAAACGCACACAACGGATAGATAGGGAGTCTGGGACTCAGCCTATAACTGTCAAACACACACAAACAGACAGACAGCAAATGCTAAGGAGTCGCGGACTCGAGCCTAGCAAAGGTCAGACAACACACACAAAAGAAAGAAAAGGGCGCCCGGAGAGATCAGCTCAATCTCCTGCCTACATACTTCATCTGGTATGAAGATCAGGGCGATGTAGTTCCCCTACGCAGGGACAAGGATCTAGCCTAACCAGATAACAGAGGGAGACACAACACTAGGGAGACTACGACTCGAGCCTAGATGTTGTCATGCAAAGTCAACCCTAAGTTAAGGTTTCTAGCTAAATGGCGCAAGGGCCAACCTATCCTGAACAGACACAGGAAAAAGCAAAGTCTCGATTGCAACTAGGGTAAGAGAAGAGGGATATCTCAATCACAACAGGGGTGAGAGAAAAGAAGAGATCTCAATCACACAGGGGTGAGAGAAAAGAGTTAGTGTTAGTGGTTAGTCAAAAGGAAACTCGGCAAGACATCGCGTCTCGTGCCTACGTATCTCACCTGAACGTGAGAATCAGAGTTGCCGTAGTTCGGCCGGCAGGGAAAAGGACTCGATCGCAACGAGGGCGAGAGAAAGGGAAAGTCTCGATCGCAACGAGGGCGAGAGAAAGGAAAAGGCTCGATCGCAACGAGGGCGAGAGAAAGGATCGCAACGAGGGCGAGAGAAAGGATCGCAACGAGGGCGAAAACAAGCACGGATTAGCTGTTAGTCGTTAGTCAAACTCGGCAAGACATCGCGTCTCGTGCCTACGTATCTCACCTGAACGTGAGAATCAGAGTTGCCGTAGTTCGGCCAAACAGTCTAAACATGGCTCACACAAGGGTTAAGCCACACAGACTTGACTTGCACAGGAAGCAAGTCAAGCACAACCTACCTTGCACAAGGGCAAGCAAAACCAAAACCTAAAGAGGCAAACAAAGCAATCACAAACACATACAGCATAAAATAAACACACCAACAAGGGGGCTCAAACATCAAAGGTTAGGCACTAGGGCCAACTGGAATGGGGTAAGTGTGCTCTTAACCTTGCCATTGAGAGGCTAAGGTGAAGCAGATGAAAGGAGATGAGGGGTGTGCCTCATTGCTTCTATCCCTGGCCTGGGAGAGCATTTGACAAGAATGTGTGGGTTCAGAAAGTAGGAACCCTTCTACACATTTAAAACTGACTCAACTGTGCAATTGCACAAGATCTTGGGTTTTTATCTGAAGTGCATCAACACAGTGGTGTGAGCAAGACAGAAGACACACTGAATAGTGGGGGATAGATTGCATATCCCTACCTTCCACCAATTGCCTCTTCACTTAGGAGGTCTTTGACTCTGTACAGGGACAAAGTAAACATACACAGGCATTGCCTCTTAAGGAGGACTTCAGACAGTTTGCCCGGCCAAAATAACAAGCCGGGACTCCAGACTACATGAAGTAAAAGAGATTATACCTCAAAGCAAATGCTAAATAGCAAAGCAAGCAAGTTCAGAGAACTTAAGCAACTAAAGTACCTGAAAAAGTCAAAACAATCAGCAAACAGTTCAAAAGTTTAAATCAAAAAGAAATGGCAAGCAGTCAACACAGGGGATCAACTGAGCAAAGCATAAGACTCAGGCACATGGGTCAAGCCTACAAAACAAAGGTTAGCACAATATAGACAAACAAACATCAATCAAATTGGTATGATCTTGGAAGCACTATGCTCAACCTGAAACAGATGAACTCAACATAAGTCCAAAGGACCACTAGGGCTAGCCTAGGGTCAAAGATGAAAGAAAAAGTCAAGGCAGCAAGGAAAAGTCAACTCAAAGTCAAAATCAACCAATTAGAAAGCAATCACAATTGAGCCCACATTCAAATCATGCATTATGATCAATTCATGAACATTTGAAGTCAAAATATGGCAAAGGGAAGCACACAAAAAGTCAACAGTAAGACTTGCATCAAAAGTCAACAGCAAAGACTTCATTCAAAAGTCAACTCAAACAATCCCAAAAATTATGAAATAAATCACACTCAATCCTAACATCTAACATGGTAAGCATGTCAAATTTCATGGCATTTGGATGAGAGGAAGGCAGTTAAGTAAAATCATGAAGTCAAACCAAATTCAAGTAAGCATGGTGAAAGTCAACAAGCATGGGTCAACTTCAAAAAATCATATCAATTTGAAAACAGAAGAGAAATGAATGAGATTAACACCAATGCAAAGCTCAAAGAGTCTAGTTATCACATATGAAATTTCATGGACATACAATATGGTATGAGGATTTCACAAAAGATTTGGCAAGGTATAGCACAAAAAGTCAACAAATGACTAAGCATGGAAGAAAATTCTCACATAAATGGAAAACAGCAAGATTAACTCCAAGAAAATTCATACATCAATTAGACATACAAGGGATCATTCATGCAAAATTTGGAGTCATTTGGATGCAAGGAGGCATGTGAACAAAATTAGGGAAAATGCATGATCATGGTATGGCACCAAATGTGACACATAATTTCAAAAATTCAAAGCTCTCAATCCACACATGATAAAACCAAGAAATTTACATAAAAACAAGCATGGAAGAGTATAGATTATGCACAAAAAATTTCAACTCAAATGGATGCAACATGAGTATTTCACAATTGAAATGGCAAGAGGTATCAATTTTTGTCACATAACACAAACCCTAGAGCCAATTAATATCCAGCCAACCAAAAAATTAATAAAAATCATAATTAAAAACTAGACACCAAGATGAACACCAAGCAGAAATTCTCATGAATTTAGGATCAAAAATGATTGAATTAAGAATTTTAGAAGATGGGTAAACAAAATGAAATAAAACATTGCCAAAAAAAATGAATTAAATGATTATTTAATAATTATAAAAAAAAAGAAAAAAGAAGATGAAATGCGCTGGCTGAACACAAGGTTTCAGCGCTCCACTTGGTGGCTTGCGTACTGGTCATTAAGTAGGACCCACGGTACACAGCAAGACAGCAATAAATGCATGGCAGTGTTTGGCAGTACAGCAGACAAGAAAAAAGCGGTTCATGCTGTTGTTGCTAGTCACCTGGCCACTGTAATAATTGAGAACGAACTAGGAAAAGCATCCAATGGTTGTTACATGGCACATCATTTATGACCACTTAAAATATTGCTTTAAACGCCAGCAAGCAACGATGAAGGAGCCACTTGATTAAATATTAAAAACTAAAGAAACAAAAAGGCACATGCGCGCAGTGGACTGGTAGTATTCCTACTACATGGGATTTGAGTATCCCAACCAGTGGGCCCACGGCCACTTATGATATTCCCTTCAGACAGTGCCAATTAAGTGGGCAAGGGCATAATAATATGAAAACGAGGAATTAAAAAAACCAAAAAAAAAGCACTAAACAGCAATTGTTTCCTAAAACAAAACCTACAGTACCGCGGTATACTACCCTTCAAACCTGCAACGGCATGGCTACAGTGTGAATAAAATGGCAATTAATGGCCAACTTAAATGAAACAGCGTGCTTTGTGAACAAGCGTGTCATGTGATGATTGGAGCATGGCGAATGAAATAAGAAAACATGCAAATTACAGAACAGAACACGGGCAATACA
Source organism: Lathyrus oleraceus (assembly GCF_024323335.1). Lineage (NCBI taxonomy): Eukaryota > Viridiplantae > Streptophyta > Magnoliopsida > Fabales > Fabaceae > Lathyrus > Lathyrus oleraceus. The sequence goes on from NC_066583.1 coordinate 364,210,045, forward strand.
GCAGCTAGGGTTTGGGATGTTCAAAATTTTACTGGGAATTTCTACAGTACCTCCATGCGAACTCAAGAACAAATTTCATGGAAACAAAACAAACAGCACATTTTCTTAAAGATCTCGTAGCATACGTTCATAATACACATGTGTTTTAACCTAATTCTTCACAAACAAGGCAAACCGAAGCAAAGAAGAATCACTTGTCAATCTTAAAGACAGCATAACTCAGCCAAATCAACATGGAAATTAATGACTTAAAGCTCATTTTCATCACCTTTACAAGACCTACAGCTATCATATATTTAATTTAAGAAGGTAGGAACTCGAGTTTTAACCTCTTGTATCACACAGAGCTGGAATCGAGGGTTTTGATCTTTGCAAAGCATAAACAGGTTCTCTCCAGCGCTCGTATGTATGAAAGGATGAAGAGATGAAGCTCCAACGTACACAGAAGCCGCTCCAATCCGCAGCTGTCATGGAAGTTTGCCTTGAAAAACCAGTTGACTCAAGGCTGATTCCAGATGCAAAGAGGTGATTGCAATGAGTCTGAAAGGGTGTTTGGATGATGCAGCAACAATCTCCCTGTCCAGTTCTTTTGAGGTTTTGGAAGATTTGTGAAAAGTAATGAAAAATGAATTTGAGAGAGAGTGAGATTTCTGGTGGTTTAGGGGCTGTGGCTAGGGTTCAAATGAACAGAGAAAATGTTTATATGCATCTGTTTAGAGTCACTTAATCACATGCTAAACCAAGTTAACTTAAATGGCCCTATTTGCAAATTGCTAAGTTGGAAACAAATGAGTAAATGGAGGTGTATGTGCCACGAAATTGGGCCTTGGTTATGCTGTACAGGACCATTACTTATGCTGTTTTTTACTTGCTCAAGAATTGCTCACTTTGTTTTTGTTTTATGAAGCTAATTGCAAAAGTTGCTAAACTTGCATAAGTGAAAAATGGAGGGTGTAATCTACACGAGCTGGGCTTGGCATTGGCTGCAAAATGGCCTGTAACTCAACTGTTTTTGGTCTGCACCATGCATTGTTAACTTGTTTTGTTTTTAAGATGCTATTTGCCAAAATACCAAGTTATGTACCTCTTGCCAAAATAGTGATATGATGATGGTATGAACATGGTTTAGGACTTTAGACAAATCACAAATGATGTATGAAACATTTCCCAATTGGCCAAATGGAGAAAAGATCAAAGAATCAAAAAGTCAAAGTTTGGTCAAACTTTGATTTTTAATGGAATAGGTCCAAAAAATGCCATTTTGATTGGCAAGGTTTTAGGACATGAAATTTATATTTTTGGAAAGAGGATGAAAAATGTGGTTTGTAGGAAAAAACCCCACCAAATTTGGCCTTATGGTTTGAGAGATATGCCCCTTTGAAGTTCACAAATTGATGAAAATGAATTGATCATATCTTGACAACCATACATGGGATTTGAGAGTTCTTGGACTTTTTGAAAATGGGAGAACAAGATCTTCAACTTTCATGTTGGGCAAAAATTCAATTGAAGCTTGTATCATGATGCAAGTTGAGGATCAAGAAGTTTCTATTTTTGGCAGTTGAAATTACAGGTCCACTTTCTATTTTGGGAAATTTTCTGATTGGCTTCAAATTCTTCCATGATGTTGATTGCCATGACATGTAAGACCTATTAGGACGTGAATAAGCTCCTTCAAACCATTTCCATCCATCAAAACCAAAGAATCAACCACAGTTGACCAACTTTGACTTTCTAGGGTTTTGGACTTGACTGTGCACTTCTGATGAATTCCAAACCCTAGTTCCTTGAGAACTTGACTTCAAATGATGTCCCAAGACATATGAACTCTTGATGATTGATCATGGTGCCCAAATTCCACAGGAATGGCCACCATCCACTGCTTTGACTGATTGTTGATTGTCTATGGTTTTTGCCTGCCTGTGCATTGACTGCTGACCTCTGAGCCTTCAACCCTTGACTTGAACACTTCAAATAGACCTCCAAGTCATGTGAACTTGTTGGGCAAACCCTAAGGCTTTGATCCCTTGAGAAACACCTTTGCTTGATTGGTTGACTGATCTCCTGATCAGTTTGACCTAATTCTTGCTTGCTTGCTCTTGAGGCAACTGGGGACAATGCAAATGTTATGCAATGTATCATGATATGCTATGACCTAATATGAGATGGTATGTACAATGATAGGTGCAAATTTGAGGTGCTACAGCTGCCCCTATTCAATCAGCTGGGAACCCGAACGGATGATAGCAGTGGCTGTCAGACTTTCAGGGTAAACAGGGATTCAATGCAAGGTTTCCAAATTTGGCCAATTTTCAAGCCCCTCTGTTTTGATGATGTAAGCCTCAAATGGAAAAACCTCCAACATCAAAGTTGTATATATTTCCAAGACAATCAAATGGACTTATATTTTGCATCATTTGGATTTTTGATGAAGAAGTTATGGGCACTTGAAGTTGGACTTTTTTGCCTTTTAATGCATTTGACCCAAAATGACCTATAATGTCTTGCATTATCACATGTATTTCCTTTGAGATTTTGAAATTTTGCTAAACATAACATATGAAGTAGACATATTAAGCTTTCCAATTCATTTTATCCCACCTTAAAATCATAAAAAATGAATGAGTTATGTCCTTGGGAAGTTGACCCAGAATTAGGGTTTCAGTCAAAATGACCTATAATGTATTGGAATGGGAGATGGCCTTCCAAGCTTCAAATAAATTTTTGATGAGAATGAAAGTTGTTCATATTGTTCTTAAGAACATTCTTGCTTTTGGAAACATCTCCATTTGACCAACACATAAAGAGTTAGGTCTTAGTGCATTTCAAAATAGTTAGATGAATTGACTGATCAACTTCTCAAGTCCATGACTCATACCTTGATGAATTTATGATTGAGGACACTCAAATAAGTTCAAATATGCATGAAATGATGAATTAAAGAACTTCCCTTGATTGTATTTGATCATGGGATGAGGTTGCTTCAAGAGCAAGGCATTGTGGTGCACAGATGCATTAGGGTTTCTTTGGGGAACCAACCTCAAACCCTTTGACTTGCTTTGATCAAAATGATGAATTGAGATGCTGGGGAGGCACATTTGATGGATGAGAGCTTTGGGAACCATTACCATGCTTGCCTTCATCTTCTCTTGACCATATCATTGCATAAGTGATCTCTTTGAAGCTCTTGATCTTGTGACTGCTGAAGCTACAAACAAGAGATGTTAATGACATATTTTTGTGCTTTTGGTTTAGTAAATGAAATGAGAAAAGCAATCATATATAATTCAAGCATGCTTGGTGATCTTAAACCAATTCACAAGAGACCCCACCCCAAAGGTAAGGAGCCAAGATGCTTATGATCCTTGAGGCAAAGTAAATGCAATGTTATGATGCCATGAGGGATCTTAGGGTCAAAATTGGGGTCTTACAGATGCCCCTATTTAAGGTCATTCTAGCCGGAGAAGTGAAGGTTAAAATCTTTGTCTCGACGGGGTAGAATGGGCTTAAATAATATCAAAGAGACGAATTTTGGTCCCTAAGAGACCTCATGATGCAGATGTATGCATGCAAATGGTAATAACTCTGTGGGGATATGTGTCCACAAAGAAGAAAAGAAATCCGGAGAAACTAAAAAATCCCAAAGGAGTAATACACTCACTAGGGAGACAAAGACTCTAGTGGAGTAAAGGGTAAAAATGCGTGAGTGGGTCACGACTGAGAGACACAGAGAGAATCCATGAAATAAATCGATGGAAGAACTCGAGCTAACTCAAAGATGCATGCATTGGAGAATATGCCAATACAGCCAACAATTATCCGCAAGGGATACTTCGGATGAAAATACGGACTCAGGTGGGGATGTCCACTAGGGACTCAACTGAGGAACATCCCAACAGAACTCTCCTGGGGAAGCAACGGGATGAGGTATTACCGGTTACTGGGTAATAAGCTCAAAGAGACGTGTGATCTGAACACCGGTATAAGGGTGAAAGAACAACATGCTCGGGAAGAATGAATATCTAAGACCGGTATAAGGGTGAGAGATATCAATTAACCAAATCATCTGAGGAAGACCTAGAAAGGTATATTTCAACTCAGGAAAATCTGACTCCACAGGGGACAAAAAGTCATAACAGGGAGCAGAAGGAAGGAACACCAGGGATGCCAGTTACTAGGCATATAATAGGTGACTAACCAAAGCGTGAGTTGGGGAATATTCCCAAAACACTCATCATCAGAAAAGAGGGCAAAAAGCAAACTCGATTATGGGATGGACATTCGATTCCAAAACAGGGATACGAATCTTACTCAACTGGGGAAGAACAAAAGGCTTCGACCAAAGAGTGCATGAGATATATTATCTATTACCGTCAGAACGTAGATAACATACTCGCATGGAAGATTATCCACAACCGGTTACTGGGTTAATAAAGGATAAATCGACCGACAAAGAGAAAGGCATCGGGATACCGAAACTAGGTATATAATGATGACCATTCAATGGGAGCAACCAATATTACCGACAACCGGTAAATGAGAGATGACTTGCTGGGGATAAAATTGCCTAAGCAGAGCAATCATCCAAAAGAATGAGGGAAAATCACCACCGAATATTGGATAATGATAACCGTCAAGGAGGGGATTACGTCTACCGGATACTGGGTAGAAAACCACGGAAGAGTAACCGTCATCGATTAGGATGAACAAGAAGGTGACCTCTGCAAAAGGGGAGAAAATAGGGTTTATAACTACCGGTATAAGGGTAGAAGACCACAGACTCCGCCGAGGATAAGATGAATAACTATCGATTACTAAGCGATTATCCATTTATACCATGGAGAAACACAAGAAACAGTCACAAGAGGCCAATTTAGGATCAAACCAAAGAGGCACACTGAATCGAAACTCGTCCTAGTGAGGATATAACTCATTAGGGAAACCCATCCCAATATATGTGTTGGGGGAAGCGAAAACAACCGTTGTCCACGAGGATATAACTCAGTGGGGAATGCGGAAGGAAAGATAAACACTTTCTGCTTAATGGGCTGACTCTACATTAAGGGATCAGACACCAACATCTGCTTGGGAAATGCATTACCAATTAGCAGAGGATAACAAACACAAATATATGGCAAAGAATGCAATATGATTATCCAAATGTTTGAAAATGATATGCACACATGTGTGATTTATGTATGATGAATGCTGACAGACAGACATTTCTAACACAAACAGCTTCAAGGAGTAGAAACATCCGGTACTACATCTCAAGAGAGAAAGCCAGATTCACCGGAGAGTATCCAATCTGCCGGGGATCAGAGATACCAGGAAGCAACAAAATCTCTGCAGGGGATGAATCATCAGTCATTCCAACTGGGGAAAGGAGTTTACTGCACAGATAAAATCTGCCGCATAAGCAACTCCAATGGGGAATCTATCCAAGGGATAAAGGGATTCTGGGGATCAACCACCAAGTATCGTACCCACCAAGGAGATCACATCAGCTGAGGAGGAAAGGTTGCTACTCCGCTGAAGGGGAGAGTGGTGAATATCTCATCAAGCATTCCACTCAGTGGGATAAACCACAAAAGGCTCCGGAGGAAGAAGATACAGTCATGCCAGGAATATGAACAAACGTCTTACCCTGTTGGAGATCATACCATCCTTGGGAGAGCACTAAGGATTTCCTAGATACCCTTTTGTCATTGTGAATGTTCACCTTGTTTAAAAAACAAGTTATGAAAAATTCGTTTATTCAAAACAATGATATTTTCTCAATTTAAAACATGCGAAACATTTGTTGAATAGAAACAAATGAGAGGGCCAATAATTGGATAAGAGGCTTAAATTTATTTGATGGAATGGTAGTCTACAAATGGCAAGACTCCATAGATCTTTACAAGTTTGAAATTGGTTATATATATATATTGGAAAAGGGCTACATTGAACATAATGACCATTTCTCCACCAATTCCGAATCTGATGTATTCGAAGCTTCGGTTGATGATGAATGAGCAAGAATCTCTGACGGATGACAGTTGTAGAACAAAGCCTTGTCAGGATGCAGTTACTTGCCAAATCCCTAATTTTTGCCTAGATTGCCCCGGGGTGAGGTACTCAATCTAGCGGGATACATATATTCCTCTTATGTCTCTAACTTTTGCCTGGACCGCCCTTTCGGGTTTTCAATCCACCGAGACGCTCATTTTTGCCTAAGCCGCCCTTTCAGGTTTTCAACTTAGCGAGCTATTCTATTTTTTTATTTTTTAGGCGAAGTATTTCTTGACTGCATCTGAATTCACAGGGTGAGTGAAATCCTCCCCATCCATAGTTGTAAGCATCAAAGCACCGCCTGAAAATGCTCTCTTAATAATATATGGACCTTCGTAGTTTGGAGTCCACTTGCCCCTGGAATCGGGCACGAAAGACAAGACTTTCTTGAGCACAAGGTCACCTTCTCGGAACACACGAGGCTTGACCTTCTTATCAAAAGCT